>NC_134691.1:240948060-241548060 GCF_050947455.1 Rhinoderma darwinii
GGCAGCCTAGTAGTACTACAAGGCCCAGCATTCCCTGAGTGCACTGCAGCGAGGCTGATAGAAATTCTCATTCATTGCCATTTGCCAAGCCAGTGTCAGTGTGTGAATACGCTTTTAGAAGGGGCTCATCCCCGGCCCGTTAACATAACAAACAAATAACAATACAACTTGCAATACAAGCAGCCTTTGTAGTAGTGGTAGTAGTAGTACTACAAGGCCCAGCATTCCCTGAGTGCACTGCGGCGTGGCTGATATAAATTCTCATTCATTGCCATTTGCCAAGCCAGTGTCAGTGTGTGAATACACTTTTAGAAGGGGCTCATCCCTGGCCGTTAACATAAATAACAATCCAACTTGCGATACAGGCAGCCTAGTAGTACTACAACGCCCAGCATTCCCTGAGTGCACCGCGGCGTGGCTGATAGAAATTCTCATTCATTGCCATTTGCCAAGCCAGTGTCAGTGTGTGAATACGCTTTTAGAAGGGGCTCATCCCCGGCCGTTAACATAACAAACAATCCAACTTGCAATACAGGCAGCCTAGTAGTACTACAAGGCCCAGCATTCCCTGAGTGCACTGCAGCGAGGCTGATAGAAATTCTCATTCATTGCCATTTGCCAAGCCAGTGTCAGTGTGTGAATACGCTTTTAGAAGGGGCCCATCCCCGGCACGTTACCATAACAAACAAATAACAATACAACTTGCAATACAGGCAGCCTTTGTAGTAGTGGTAGTAGTAGTACTACAAGCAGGGCCGCCATCAGGAATTTCAGGGCCCCCTACAGCTAAATTTTCTGGGCCCCCATACCATGGCACCGCCTGTTAACGGTACTCCGTCCAGCACTATATCATGGTACCCAGGGCCGCCATCAGGGGGGGTATTAAGGGTACTGATGTGAGAGGCCCGGCCAAACCTAATTGAAAGAGGGGCCCGGCAAACTGCCGCGACTTGCCTTTGGTAGAAAAAAAACAGGCCCCTGCAATGGGGCCCGTTTTTTTCACCAAAAGAATGTAATGAGCTGCGGGCCCCCCCTTTCAATTAGGTTTGGCCGGGCCTCTCAAATTAGTACCCCTAATACCCCCCCTGATGGCGGCCCTGGGTAGCATGGAGGTCGTCATGGGGGCCGTCAAACACCGCCGCCCGTGCGACCGATCGCGCGCACCCGCAAACTCCCGCGCATGCGCACCAGCGACCGCCTGGAACCGCGCACCGAATTTTGAGGCAGATTTTGACCTGCCCACACTATCTTGCCGCGTTTTTTGCCTGCGGCGATTGAGGACAGCAGACAAAAAACGCAGCGAAAAATGCATTTTCTGCCTCCCATTGATTTCGATGGGAGGTCAGAGGCGGAACAGCGGCAAGAAAGGATGTGCTGCTTTTTCTTTTTTCCGCGACTGGCTCCCATTGATTTCAGATTAAATCAATGGGAAGTTGTTTGGTGCTGATTCTGACGCATTGTCCGAGTCAATATCAAGGCCCAAAAACTCTGTGAACTGGGCCTTATTGTTAGGGCTTATTCAGACGAACGTGTAATACATCCATGCAACGTGCGTGATTTTCACGCGCCTCGCACGGACCTATGTTACTCTATGGGGCCGTGCAGACTGTCAGTGATTTTCACGCAGCGTGAGTCCGCTGCGTAAAACTCACGACATGTCCGATATTTGTGCATTGTTCGCGCCCAGCACTTCCGCAGCAGTATAAACTATGAGTGAAAACAGAAAAGCACCACGTGCTACAAACATACAAACAGAGTGTCATAATGATGGCGGCTGCGCGAAAATCACACAGCCACGCATCATACGCTGCTGACACATGGAGCTGTTATGGACCTTTTGCATGCGCAAAACGCCACGTTTTTGCGCGCGCAAAAAGCACACGCTCATGTAAATCCGGCCTTAGGGTAGGAACACACTAGGCATGAACACTGCAGACTTTATGCAACACATTTTATTGTGGAAAATCCGCAGCGTATTACAGTCGCAGCAGAGGGGATGAGATTTGAACAAATCTCATCCACACGCTGCAAAAAAAATGGACCTGCAGTGTGGCTTTTGGCTTTTTAAGCCGCAGCATGTCAATGTATTCTGTGGAATCGCTGCTCCTCTGTTGCGGAAATGCTGCGGTTCTGCCGCAAAAATCACAAATGAGAAAAAAAAAGGCACTTTTTTAAATTGATAAAGTTTAGACTTGCCCCGGCCGTAGTCCTGGTGACGCGATCCTCTATTCTTAGCGCAGCTCGGCCTCCTGTCATGACGTTTCATCCCATGTGACTGCTGCAGCGGTCACATGGTCTACAGCGTCATCCCAGGAGGCGGGGCTACGTTCAGAAGAGAGAGATGCGTCACCTAAACTACGGCCGGGGCAAGTCTAAACTTTTTTTTCCCTGCAGGATTCCCGCAGCGGACACGCCTCACGAAACCTGCGCCACTATTTGGTGCGGTTTTGCTGGCAGAATTCCCTGCGGCTACCGGGGCGGATAAGCTGTGTAGTTTTACTCAGCGTATCCGCCTAGTGTGTTCCTACCCTTATGATGCACTCCTGGAGCTGCTGCCGGTCTCTAAATAGGCAGTTGGTCCAGTAGAATTTGGAATTATTTTTTTTTGTGAACCAGCTTAAAAAAATACAAAACTTTTGTGTTAGGGCCTGTTCACATCACCGTTCGCTTCCGTTCCGGGGTTCCGTCTGAGGTTTCCGTCGGGTGAACCCCGCAACGGAAAGTGAAAGTGACAGCACAGCTTCCGTTTCCGTCACCATTAGCGCAGTCGACTGCGCTATTGATTCCGTCCGAAAACCAGCCGGAATGGTGACGAACGGAAGCTATTAGCGATGTTTCCGTCACCATTGAGATCAATGGTGACTGAAACGGAAGCTGTGCTGTCACTTTCACTTTCCGTTGCGGGGTTCACCTGACAGAAACCTCAGATGGAACCCCGGAGCGGAAGCGAACGGTGATGTGAACAGGCGATGTCTTCGGTCCAGACGTCCAGTCCTTCACCTCCAGCCAGGCTCCAGGTAAGTTGTGTCCATGTGTGTGTCCGCGGCTGCGCGCGCTTTGGTCGCGGGTGCGCGCGCTGGCGATCGCGGGTGCGATCGCGGGCGGTCTCGAGTGCGGGCTGTCGTGGGTGCGTGCTCGCGGACGCTCGCGAGTGCGCACGCGCGGGAGTTTCCTTGTGCGCGCGATCGATCGCGCGCGCGGGCGGGCGGTTCGACGGCCCCCATGACGAGAGGGGGGCCCACAGCTCACGACATTCTGTGGTGAAAAAAACGGGCCCCATTGCAGGGGTCCGTTTTTTTCTACCAATGGCAAGTCGCGGCAGTTGCCGGGCCCCCCTTTCAATTAGGTTTGGCCGGGCCCCTCACACCAGTACCCCTAATACCCCCCTGATGGCGGCCCTGACTACAAGGCCCAGCATTCCCTGAGTGCACTGCGGCGTGGCTGATAGAAATTCTCATTCATTGCCATTTGCCAAGCCAGTGTCAGTGTGTGAATATGCTTTTAGACGGGGCTCATCCCCGGCCGTTAACATAACAAACAATCCAACTTGCAATACAGGCAGCCTAGTAGTACTACAAGGCCCAGCATTCCCTGAGTGCACTGCAGCGAGGCTGATAGAAATTCTCATTCATTGCCATTTGCCAAGCCAGTGTCAGTGTGTGAATACGCTTTTAGAAGGGGCTCATCTCCGGCCCGTTAACATAACAAACAATCCAACTTGCAATACAGGCAGCCTAGTAGTACTACAAGGCCCAGCATTCCCTCAGTGCACTGCAGCGAGGCTGATAGAAATTCTCATTCATTGCCATTTGCCAAGCCAGTGTCAGTGTGTGAATACGCTTTTAGAAGGGGCTCATCCCCGGCCCGTTAACATAACAAACAAATAACAATACAACTTGCAATACAGGCAGCCTTTGTAGTAGTGGTAGTAGTAGTACTACAAGGCCCAGCATTCCCTGAGTGCACTGCGGCGTGGCTGATAGAAATTCTCATTCATTGCCATTTGCCAAGCCAGTGTCAGTGTGTGAATATGCTTTTAGACGGGGCTCATCCCCGGCCGTTAACATAACAAACAATCCAACTTGCAATACAGGCAGCCTAGTAGTACTACAAGGCCCAGCATTCCCTGAGTGCACTGCAGCGAGGCTGATAGAAATTCTCATTCATTGCCATTTGCCAAGCCAGTGTCAGTGTGTGAATACGCTTTTAGAAGGGGCTCATCTCCGGCCCGTTAACATAACAAACAATCCAACTTGCAATACAGGCAGCCTAGTAGTACTACAAGGCCCAGCATTCCCTCAGTGCACTGCAGCGAGGCTGATAGAAATTCTCATTCATTGCCATTTGCCAAGCCAGTGTCAGTGTGTGAATACGCTTTTAGAAGGGGCTCATCCCCGGCCCGTTAACATAACAAACAAATAACAATACAACTTGCAATACAGGCAGCCTTTGTAGTAGTGGTAGTAGTAGTACTACAAGGCCCAGCATTCCCTGAGTGCACTGCGGCAAGGCTGATAGAAATTCTTATTCATTGCCATTTGCCAAGCCAGTGTCAGTGTGTGAATACGCTTTTAGAAGGGGCTCTGAAATGTCTGGGAAAAAAAAGGTTGTGAAAGGACGGGGTAGAGGAAAAAACACCCATGCCATCTCCTCTTCCAGTCCAAATGTTGGATCTGTTGGTGCCAGACCCAGTACCAGTATTTGTGGCACAAGACATGTGCCCAGTTCCACTAGTAGCAGCTGCCATGTGCCTGCTGGTAGTAGTATCAGCAAGCCAGACTTGTCCATCTCCTCCGGTGGGCGGGTTACTTTAGACAATCCAGCCATTGTGGACAGGTTGGCTGGCTCGCGGTGATCTCAGCAGGAAGACTCTGACGATCTGGCTTCAAGCCAGGTTTCGTTGGATTCCAGATCCTCTACAGTTCCTTGGCACAGTGACAGTAGTAATATAGGTATTTCTAGCGTTTCCATAGCATCATCTATGTCTTCGCTCCCCCTTCCTAGCGGGAAGCCATCTTTCCTGAGAGTCCTAAGAGACATCTCCTCGGGTGCGAAGGAAGATACTGAACAACATAGTGATGATGATGATGATGATTTGTTTTCCGTGAGTCAGCCAACCGAGTGTGTTGCGGCGATGGTGGATGTGGAAGCGGTGTCCGAGACGCATAGCTGTGGTAGTGGGGGTGTTGGTGGTGGTAGCCATGGTGGCAGACGCAGTAATGAGGTGGGGCATGGAGCCCGCCATGATGTCACATCACATTCACAACACAGTGACAGAAGTGGCGGGGATGATGAGGAAGGCTATGATGATGATGTTGTTTTAGACAGGACGTGGGAACCAGGTGACGAGGTGATGACGGCGTCAGAGGAGGAGGGTAGTAGTGGCGGCACTGGACGTGATAATCAGCCAAGCCGAGGTAGGGGCAGAAGTCAATCTGCAAAACGTTGCAGCGGTAGGGTCAGCTCAGGAGCCGGTGACTGCGACACAGATGCTGGTGTAGGCTCCCGAAAAAAGCCTGCCAGACAAGGGGCAAGCTCGGGTGGTTGTGGTGGTGGTGGTGGACGTGGTACTACCTCTTTACGGTACTCTGCCATGTGGCAATTTTTCTGTACCTTCCCGGAGGACGAAAACATGGCACAGTGCCGTATCTGCAAGCAGAAAGTAAGGCGTGGGCAGGGCAGCAATGTAGGAACTACCGCTCTACGTAAACACATGGAGCGGCATCACAAGGCCATGTGGGACAATCGACATGCCCCACCATCATCATGTACATCTAATGAAGACCCCTCTTCCGCTGCTGCTGCTGCTGCTCCGAGTCCCTGTCATCTAAGTAGTAGCCAGGCCTTATCCACCATTTCGTTGTCATCATCATCATCACTGTCATCTAGTGCTCCTCCTACGTCCCGTCAGTTATCCATTACGGAATCGTTGTCCAATAAGCAACAATATATACCCAGTCATCCACTTGTCGTGCGGCTTAATTCACAACTAGCTAAGTTGTTGGTGGTGCAGTCGCTGCCGTACCACCTGGTCGACTCCGCCGGCTTCAAGCAATTGATGGCGTGCGCTCAGCCTAGGTGGCGAATACCTAGCCGACATTACTTCTCCAAAACAGCTGTCCCTGCCTTGCACAAGCATGTGGAGGAAAAGATGTGCCAGTCCTTGCAATTATCCGTGTGCAGCAGGGTACATGCCACCGTCGACACGTGGAGCAGCAACTATGGGCAGGGACAGTACATGTCTTTCACGGCCCACTGGGTCAATATTTTGCAGTCCGATGCACCACCGCAGCAATGCCAGGCATTACCACCTCCACGCTTGTATCTTTCTGGTTCAACTCCGGACACCAGGCGCCTACCATCCTCCTCCTCCTACTCCTCCTCCTTGCCTTCCTCCTTGGAGGTCTTCCCGTCCCCGACAGGACACAGCGTATCTTCTACTCCTCCTCCCTCCTCTTTTCATAGGTGCAAGGTGAAGCGCCACAACGCTGTCTTACACCTGCTCAGCCTCGGCGAGAAAAGCCACACACGGCAGGATCTGCTGCTGTGCATCAAGGAGGAAATCGCACGCTGGCTGTCTCCTCTGAAACTCACACTGGGCAATGTTGTCTCTGATAACGGCAAGAACGTTGTGGCTGCACTGCGTCTAGGTCACCTGACACACGCTCCTTGCATGGCACATGTGATCAATCTGGTCATAACACGCTTTTTAAAGTCATATGTTGGTTTGAAGGGTGTACTGACCATGTCCAGGAGGGTTTGCGTTCGCTTTAGACGTTCGTATGCATTTAAGGAGGAGGATGAGGATGAGGAAACAGGACCTGAAGAGGAGCTGGATTTGGAGATGGAATCACAGGAAGGGATAGGGGACGAGGCAGCCGCACAACATGACAGTGATGGTGGTGATGACGAGTCTGACGACGACCTTGATGATGGACAACCATGGCAGTATGGGGCGCAGATGGAACCAACCGGGCCCTCTGAAACGCTGGCCAGGATGGCGAGCTGTATGCTTCGTTACTTGCGCGCTGACTGTCGTATTGTTAGCATGAAGCTAACTGAAGAGATGAGTACTGGATAGCCACACTTTTAGACCCTCGGTATAAAGCCAGAATGGGAGAGTTTTTTGCGCCTTCCGAGAGGGAGGCAAAATTGGCTTATTATCGAGAGAAGCTATGCAGCCAGCTTGTCACGGCTTTCAAACGGCAAACACCTGCTGCAAGCATGTCTGACCGGGGGGCCACTCTCCGCTCCCCACTGTGTCATCGTTCCACTGCCTCTGGCAGAGCTACCTCTGCAATAGGCGGCTGCAGCGGCAGCAGCGGCAGCAGCAGCAGCCAATTCAGTTTGGAAAATATGATGACAACATTTTTACATCCAATACCCCGACCTGACACACATTGTAGTCACCAAAGGGATGTTCACCATCACCAGGTGCAGCACCTAAACAACCAGGCTCACTCGTACCTGGACTGTGCCCTTTCTCCGTCAGAAATGCTGATCCCAGACCCCATGGACTTCTGGGTCAGCAGATTGGATCATTGGCAAGAACTGGCCCAGTTTGCCATGGGTGTACTGTCTTGTCCACCCTCCAGTGTAGCGTCAGAGAGGGCATTCAGCGCGGCAGGGGGCTTCGTCACCCCTAAGCGAACAAGATTGTCCGCCAACAGCTTGGAAAATCTCACGTTTCTGAAAATGAATCAAGCGTGGATCGGTGAGGATTTTAAAACCCCTGTGCCTGATGCCACTGATTAGATCTGACATTGCTGCTGCTGCTGCCGCTGCCGCCTGCTACTGCCGCCTGCTACTACGGGATTCTGTCATGTCCACTCTTTTTTTAATGTGCCGCTGTTGGTGCTGCTACTACTTCTACCACCAATCCACCCCAGTGCCGTCTGCTACAAGCAGGCCTGCCCCACCACAGGGCTTTGTCCTGTGATTGTCCAGTCTCTTTTTTTAATGTGCTGCTACTACTACTACCACCCTTGCTGTCCGTTGGCTACCTCTACTACCACCAATACACCTCCACTGCCGTCTGCTACAAGCAGGCCTGTGGCCTGTCCTACCAGAGGGCTTTGTCCTGTGACTGTCCAGTCTCTTTTTTTAATGTGCTGCTACTACTACTACCACCCTTGCTGTCTGTGTTGGCTACCTCTACCACCAATACACCTCCACTGCCGTCTGCTACAAGCAGGCCTGAGGCCTGCCCCACCAGAGGGCTTTGTCCTGTGACTGTCCAGTCTCTTTTTTTTAATGTGCTGCTACTACTACTACCACCCTTGCTGTCTGTGTTGGCTACCTCTACTACCACCAATACACCTCCACTGCCGTCTCCTACAAGCAGGCCTGAGGCCTGCCCCACCAGAGGGCTTTGTCCTGTGTCTGTCCAGTCTCTTTTTTTAATGTGCTGCTACTGCTACTACTACTACCACCCTTGCTATCCGTTGGCTACCTCTACTACCACCAATACACCTCCACTGCCGTCTGCTACAAGCAGGCCTGAGGCCTGCCCCACCAGAGGGCTTTGTCCTATGACTGTCCAGTCTCTTTTTTTAATGTGCTGCTACTACTACTACCACCCTTGCTGTCTGTGTTGGCTACCTCTACCACCAATACACCTCCACTGCCGTCGGCTACAAGCAGGCCTGAGGCCTGCCCCACCAGAGGGCTTTGTCCTGTGACTGTCCAGTCTCTTTTTTTAATGTGCTGCTACTACTACTACTACCACCCTTGCTGTCTGTGTTGGCTACCTCTACCACCAATACACCTCCACTGCCGTCTGCTACAAGCAGGCCTGAGGCCTGCCCCACCAGAGGGCTTTGTCCTGTGACTGGCCAGTCTCTTTTTTTAATGTGCTGCTACTGCTACTACTACTACTACCACCCTTGCTGTCCGTTGGCTACCTCTACTACCACCAATACACCTTCACTGCCGTCTGCTACAAGCAGGCCTGAGGCCTGCCCCACCACAGGGCTTTGTCCTGTGACTGTCCAGTCTCTTTTTTTAATGTGCTGCTACTACTACTACCACCCTTGCTGTCTGTCTTGGCTTCCTCTACCACCAATACACCTCCACTGCCGTGTGCTACAAGCAGGCCTGAGGCCTGCCCCACCAGAGGGCTTTGTCCTGTGACTGTCCAGTCTCTTTTTTTAATGTGCTGCTACTACTACTACCACCCTTGCTGTCTGTGTTGGCTACCTCTACTACCACCAATACACCTCCACTGCCATCTGCTACAAGCAGGCCTGAGGCCTGCCCCACCAGAGGGCTTTGTCCTGTGACTGTCCAGTCTCTTTTTTTAATGTGCTGCTACTGCTACTACTACTACCACCCTTGCTGTCCGTTGGCTACCTCTACTACCACCAATACACCTCCACTGCCGTCTGCTACAAGCAGGCCTGAGGCCTGCCTCACCACAGGGCTTTGTCCTGTGACTGTCCAGTCTCTTTTTTTAATGTGCTGCTACTACTACTACCACCCTTGCTGTCTGTGTTGGCTACCTCTACTACCACCAATACACCTTCACTGCCGCCCGTCTGCTACAAGCAGGCCTACCCCACCACAGGGCT
This sequence comes from Rhinoderma darwinii, assembly GCF_050947455.1. Lineage (NCBI taxonomy): Eukaryota > Metazoa > Chordata > Amphibia > Anura > Rhinodermatidae > Rhinoderma > Rhinoderma darwinii. The sequence continues at coordinate 240,957,630 of NC_134691.1, forward strand.
TTGTCCTGTGACTGTCGTCCAGTCTCTTTTTTTAATGTGCTGCTGCTACTACCAGTCTACCACCCTTGCTGTCTGTGTTGGCTACCTCTACTACCACCAATACACCTCCACTGCCATCTGCTACAAGCAGGCCTGAGGCCTGCCCCACCAGAGGGCTTTGTCCTGTGACTGTTCAGTCTCTTTTTTTAATGTGCTGCTACTGCTACTACTACTACCACCCTTGCTGTCCGTTGGCTACCTCTACTACCACCAATACACCTCCACTGCCGTCTGCTACAAGCAAGCCTGAGGCCTGCCCCACCAGAGGGCTTTGTCCTGGGACTGTCCAGTCTCTTTTTTTAATGTGCTGCTACTGCTACTACTACTACTACCACCCTTGCTGTCCGTTGGCTACCTCTACTACCACCAATACACCTCCACTGCCGTCTGCTACAAGCAGGCCTGAGGCCTGCCCCACCACAGGGCTTTGTCCTGTGACTGTCCAGTCTCTTTTTTTAATGTGCTGCTACTACTACTACCACCCTTGCTGTCTGTGTTGGCTACCTCTACTACCACCAATACACCTCCACTGCCACCCGTCTGCTACAAGCAGGCCTGCCCCACCACAGGGCTTTGTCCTGTGACTGTCGTCCAGTCTCTTTTTTTAATGTGCTGCTGCTACTACCAGTCTACCACCCTTGCTGTCTGTGTTGGCTACCTCTACTACCACCAATACACCTCCACTGCCGCCCGTCTGCTACAAGCAGGCCTGCCCCACCACAGGGCTTTGTCCTGTGACTGTCGTCCAGTGTCTTTTAATGTGCTGCTACTACTCACCCTTGTCAATAAAAAGGGTCAATTTTTGGAGGGCTTGTCAAAAGCCATTGCTTTTTGCTTTAATGCTTTTACATCTATGTATGGAAGAACCCCGGCAGGCATCTGCCAAAAAAAAGGGTCAATTTTTGGAGGGCTTGTGAAAAGCCATTGCTTGTTGCTTTTACATCCATGTATGGAAGAACCCCGGCAGGCATCTGCCAAAAAAAAGGGTCAATTTTTGGAGGGCTTGTGAAAAGCCATTGCTTGTTGCTTTTACATCCATGTATGGAAGAACCCCGGCAGGCATCTGCCAATAAAAAGGGTCAATTTTTGGAGGGCATGTGAAAAGCCATTGCTTGTTGCTTTTACATCCATGTATGGAAGAACCCCGGCAGGCATCTGCCAATAAAAAGGGTCAATTTTTGGAGGGCTTGGCAAAAGCCATTGCTTGTTGCTTTTACATCCATGTATGGAAGAACTCCGGCAGGCATCTTCCAAAAAAAAGTGTCAATTTTTGGAGGGCTTGTGAAAAGCCATTGCTTGTTGCTTTTACATCCATGTATGGAAGAACCCCGGCAGGCATCTGCCAAAAAAAAGTGACAATTTTTGGAGGGCTTGTGAAAAGCCATTGCTTGTTGCTTTTACATCCATGTATGGAAGAACCCCGGCAGGCATCTGCCAAAAAAAAGGGTAAATTTTTGGAGGGCTTGTGAAAAGCCATTGCTTGTTGCTTTTATATCCATGTATGGAAGAACCCCGGCAGGCATCTGCCAATAAAAAGGGTAAATTTTTGGAGGGCTTGTGAAAAGCCATTGCTTGTTGCTTTTACATCCATGTATGGAAGAACCCCGGCAGGCATCTGCCAATAAAAAGGGTCAATTTTTGGAGGGCTTGTGAAAAGCCATTGCTTGTTGCTTTTACATCCATGTATGGAAGAACCCCAGCAGGCATCTGCCAATAAAAAGGGTCAATTTTTGGAGGGCATGTGAAAAGCCATTGCTTGTTGCTTTTACATCCATGTATGGAAGAACCCCGGCAGGCATCTGCCAATAAAAAGGGTAAATTTTTGGAGGGCTTGGCAAAAGCCATTGCTTGTTGCTTTTACATCCATGTATGGAAGAACCCCGGCAGGCATCTTCCTAAAAAAAGTGTCAATTTTTGGAGGGCTTGTGAAAAGCCATTGCTTGTTGCTTTTACATCCATGTATGGAAGAACCCCGGCAGGCATCTGCCAATAAAAAGGGTCAATTTTTGGAGGGCTTGTGATAAGCCATTGCTTGTTGCTTTTACATCCATGTATGGAAGAACCCCGGCAGGCATCTGCCAATAAAAAGGGTACATTTTTGGAGGGCTTGTGAAAAGCCATTGCTTGTTGCTTTTACATCCATGTATGGAAGAACCCAGGCAGGCATCTGCCAAAAAAAAGGGTACATTTTTGGAGGGCTTGTGAAAAGCCATTGCTTGTTGCTTTTACATCCATGTATGGAAGAACCCCGGCAGGCATCTGCCAATAAAAAGGGTAAATTTTTGGAGGGCTTGTGAAAAGCCATTGCTTGTTGCTTTTACATCCATGTATGGATGAACCACGGCAGGCATCTGCCCAAAAAAAAGGGTCAATTTTTGGAGGGCTTGTGAAAAGCCATTGCTTGTTGCTTTTACATCCATGTATGGAAGAACCCCGGCAGGCATCTGCCACCATAAAGGGTACATTTTTTTGAGGGCTTGTCAAAAGCCATTGCTTCTTCTTTTACCACCTTATATGTATGAACCCTGGCAGGCATCTGCTGCCAAAAATGGTTAATTTTTTTACCTTTTTTAACAATGCATTAAGCATACAACATGCACAAGTGCAGTGGTTTCTGTTAGTTATCACCGTGTCCCATCCGTTTTCCTATAGCCATACATGTTGGCGTAACTTTGACACTAACTTTGCCTTAAAGACAGCTCAAAAGTACTTGGATACACTCATGGGTGACCTAAGAGTGTTATACAGGGCTTCTAGGGTTTTTAAACAGTGTTATACACGATTTTTAGGGGCTTTCTTGTATTACAGGTTCGGTCAGAACTAGTTTGGTCCGAATCAAACTTTTTCATGAAATTCGGCGAACCTGCCGAACCGAACTTTTCATAAGTTCGCTCATCTCTACTGCTGGGTCTGCCATAGCTTTGCCTGCACTCCCCAGTTCTTGACTGGAGTTCCAGAGAAGTTCTTCAATGGGGTTCCAGATGCCATAGCCATTGTCTGTCACAAGTCCGTCCTGTAATGCCCCCTCTGCATCGGTCACTCTCCGGTCTACCATCTCAGTATGCCAGTTTTGCGGATGTCTTCTGCATGCGAGAGGCTAACACGTTGCCTCCACATCGGAATTATGACTGTCCCATTGAACTGGTTCCAAATGCTTCTCTTCCCCGTGGACGGGTATATCCTCTCTCCTTGCCAGAGGCTTTATCTATGACAGCCTATATCAAGGAGAATTTTGAGAGGGGTTTTATACGAAAATCTTCCTCCCCAGCCGGCTTCTTCTTCGTTAAGAAGAGAGATGGATCTCTTCGACCCTGCATTGACTACTGTGGTCTCAACCAGATCACGGTCAAGAACAAATACCCGTTGCCACTTATATCCGAGCTGTTTGATCACATACGAGGAGCCAAAATTTTTTTAAAGCTAGACCTGCGGGGGGCTTATAACCTAATCCGGATTCATCAGGGTGACGAATGGAAGACGGCATTTAACACCCGTGATGGGCACTACGAATACCTAGTGATGCCCTTCGGACTGTGTAACGCTCCCACAGTATTTCAGGAATTTGTCAATGACATTTTCCGAGCTCTGCTCTATATGTGTGTTGTAGTTTACCTCGATGATATTTTGATTTTCTCCCTAGATCTGATGACCCATCGGAGGCATGTCCGTCAGGGTTCTTCTGCGACTAAGGCCTTATTCAGATGAACGTGTATTACGTCCGTGCTACACGCGTGGAAGTCACGCGCATCGCACGGACTTATGTAAGTCAATGGGGCCAATCTGACAGGTCGTGATTTTCACACAGCGTAAGTCCGCTGCGTAAAACTCAAGACATGTCATATACTTGCCTGTTTCGTACAGCACGCACCCATTGAAGTCAATGGGTGCGTACAAATCGCGCTCGGCACACGGAAGCACTTCAGGGTAGTACAAAAAATGAATAAACACAGAAAAGCACCTCCTGCTTTTATGTTTGTAAACATAAAAACAGAGTGTCATAATGATGCCGGCTGCGCGAAACTCACGCAGCCACGCACCATATACTGATGCCACACTGAACTTTTGCACGCGCAAAACGCAGCGTTTTTTGTGCGCGCAAAACGGACACGTTCGTGTGAATAAGGCCTAAGGGAGAATCGCTTATATGCCAAGTTGGACAAGTGCGTCTTTGAAAAAAGGTCTTTGCCCTTCCTGGGCTACATCATTTTGGATCAAGGTCTTAAGATGGATCCTGAGAAACTAAAATCTGTCCTGGAATGGCCACGTCCTCAAGGCCTAAGTGCCATACAGCGTTTCCTGGGATTCGCAAATTTCTACCAGCAGTTTATTGCAATCTTCTTATCTCTGACGGCTCCCATCTCTACCCTTACCAAGAAGGGTGTGAACGCCAAGGTATGGACTACAGAGGCAGAGTCCGCATTCATTAGTCTCAAGAAAGCCTTCACTTCAGCTTCGATCCTCGATCATCCTGACGTATCTCGGCAGTTCTTATTGGAGGTGGATGCTTCCTCTGTTGGTGCAGGTGCACTTCTGTTCCAGAGGAGTTCCAAGGGAAAGGCAGTAGTATGTGGTTACTATTTAAGACTTTTTTCTTCTGCTGAGCGCAATACTCTATTGGAGATCGGAAGCTACTGGCCATCAAATTGGCTCTGGAGGAGTGGTAGACATCTTCTAGAGGGCGCAGCTCACCCCATCTTGGTCTACACTGACCACAAGAACCTTACCTACTTCCAGTCCGCTCAACGACTAAATCCCCGTCAAGCCATATGGACGTTGTTCTTCACCCGTTTCCAGTTTGTGCTCCACTACCGTCCTTCTGACAAGAATGTGAGGGCCGATGACACGGTGGGGTCCCTCTAGACTATCATAGACCCGTCCTGCATTGTCACTGCTAATCCTCTGCAGGTTAGAGACATAGCTCCTGGGGGGACTTTTGTTTGGTTGGCAGACAGGTGAAGAATTCTCCGCTGGGGACACAGTTCTAAACTGGCTGGGCACTCTGGTGTATGTAAAACCCGAGACCTGATTACTCATCACTTCTGGTGGCCCATGCTACCTAAAGATGTTCTGGACCTTGTCTGTTCTTGCACGGTGTGTGCTTCTAACAAGGTTGCTCACTCCAAGCCTGCCGGCCTGCTTCAACTTCTGCCTGTACCCAATGCCCCCTAGCAGCACATTGCGATGGACTTTGTCACAGACCTTCCCCCCTCAGCAGAATGCAACACTGTCTGGGTGGTGGTGGACCGGTTCTCTAAGATTTTTATCCCGTTGACCGACCTACCTTCTGCTCCCCGACTGGCGAGTCTCTTCATTCAACACATCTTTCACTTGCATGGCTTGCCTCTTCACATTGTGTCGGACCGGGGGGTTCAGTTTACCTCAAAGTTCTGGAGAGCCCTCTGTAAACTACTGGATGTGAGATTGGACTTTTCCTCAGCCTATCACCCCAAGTCCAATGGGCAAGTTGAGAGGATCAACAAAATCATGGAGAATTATCTCCGCCACTTCATCTCTTTACAGCACGATAACTGGGCACAACTTCTTCCATGGGTCGAGTTCTCGTACAACAACCACACAAGTGAATCCACCAGTTCCACTCCATTTCACATTGTGTACATCCAACATCCCAGAGTCCCTCTTCCAGTGTCAACTACATCTCAGGTACCCACTGCTGACTCTGCATATGGGGACTTTCTGCAAATATTGCAACAGACCCGGTCCTCTATTTTGCTGGCAGTCGATCGCATGAAGCGAAAGGCAGATACAAAGAGAAAAGTGTCTTCAGGGTACCAAAGTCTGGCTATCCTCTCGGAACATTAGTTTGAAGGTGCCTTCATACAAGTTTGCTCCCAGGTTCCTTGATCCTTTTGAAATTCTGCAACAAATAAACCCCGTCTCCTATAAGCTGCGGCTCCCTCCTACCCTCAGAATCCCCAACTCCTTTCATGTGTCCCTCCTGAAACCAGTGGTCCTGAAACGCTACAGCAATATTTCTAGTTCCACTGTTGCTCTCAGAGGTTCTTCTGATGTATTCGAGTTGAGGGATATACTGGACTGCAAAAGGGTAGGAGGAAGGACTTTCTATTTGGTGGACTGGAGAGGGTTTGGTCCTGTTGAGAGGTCCTGGGAGCCGGAAGTGAACCTCGGTGCTCCTGCTGTCATTAAAAAATTCCTCTCTCGCTCTGGCCCCAAGAAGAGGGGGCGTAAGAGGGGGGATACTGTAGCGTCCATGACCACGGGCCTCTGAGATTTCTCACCTCCAGCCATGGATCTATGAGCGGTGGTCCCCATCTCCTTCCTAGGAGACGCCAGCGCTCACTTCCACTCCGGTCTGCTGTGTCCCATAGGGTGCGCGCGCACGCTCATGCCCGTTCTTAAATGGCCAGCGTGCGCACCTGTAAAACAATCATCATCAACCACATGATTTCATGGTCTATAAGAAGGCCCCAGCCCTTCTGATCCTTGCCTGAGCATTGTTAGTTATTCCAAGTCTGTCTTGCAAATGGTCCCTTAGTGTTTCCAGTTCCAGTTATTACCTGTGCCCTGTTGCCTGTTCCTGTAACCCGTGCTGTTCTTGTACCTGTGCCTACTAGTGTCGGAGTCATGTCTACTGCACCTGCTGTCGTTGCCACGTCCAGTGTCTTCTGCCACGTCAAGTGTCTTCTGCCACATCCAGTGTCTTCTGCCACATCGGATACTGCCCGCCACGTCTGGCGCTTCCTGATGAACCGACCTCTATCTGTGCTGAAGCCACAGCCACTGTCTGAACTAGTTCAGGTACCTAAGTGTTACTAACTACTATAGCCTTCGTATAGACTGTGACCTGGTCAGCTGCCTCTCCGTTATGGCGGAGCGGCCTAGTGGGTCCACATACCCTGTGAGCGTGACATAATGCAACAGGTTGATCACTACAGGTCTACAGGCTAGTGTTGTGGTTGTCACACATCACTATGATAACATAGATTTTCTGTTTATAAACTCCAATTTATTTAACCCATTTAGTTGTGGCACCATTTTGGGGTACATATAATTTACTGCACCTGCTGTCGTTGCCACGTCCAGTGTCTACTGCCACGTCCAGTGTCTTCTCCCACATCAGATACTACCCGCCACGTCTGGTGCTACCTGCTGAACTGACCTCTATCCGTGCTGAAGCCACAGCCACTGTCTGGACTAGTTCAGGTACCCAAGTGTTACTAACTACTATAGACTTTCGTATAGACTGTGACCTGGTCAGCTGCCTCTCCGCTATGGCGGAGTGGCCTATCGGGTCCACATACCCTGTGACCGTGACATATTGCAACAGGTTGATCACCACAGCTCTACAGGCTTGTGTTGTGGTTGTCACACATCACTATGATAACAGAAATTTTAAGTTTATAAACTCCAAGTTATTTAACCCATTTAGTTGTGGCACCATTTTGGGGTACATATAATTTATGAACTAACTAACATTTTTTTGGTGGCGTTATGGAAAAAACTGAAATTTCTCAATTTTTTTGGTGTGTTAAATTTACACCGCTTACAGTACAGTATAAGTAACAACAACTTTACTCTCCAGGTTACTATTACAGCGATGCCAAGTTGATATAGTTTTTTTTATGCTGGGTAGGCTGGAAAAAAAGAGAGTCTGCAAAGGCGCTGCTGCACACGGATGGGACCGAAGTGAAAACTTCGGAAAGATGATGATAATGATGATAATAATCCAATGAAGCAATGATGATAATTGAATGAAATTTAATGGTATGACTACGCGTTTCAATGCCGAACCGGCATCTTCATCAGGTCATGAAAAAGAGCACAGACATCACAGTTTAAATAGAGTCATAAAGTTCAAAAAAACCCGCCAATGTGAACAGGGGCAGGGCGATAAGATGACGTCAGAGTTCAAAGGTTAAAAATAACAGATAACAGTGACCACGAAGTAATGAACATAATCAAAATAATAAAAATGTTGAAAAAGAAAAGATAAAGTCCATCAGTTGGGAAACAATATAGGAAAACTGACACAAGTGGTACAAAATTAGGGGATGCAGAACAGGATGAGGTGTTATCCGTGAAATAAACGGAACAATAGGTGCCGGTGTCAATGCAACAATTATAAACAATATAATAAAATATGTATAATGTATAAATAGGCAATATATTGGCACAATAATTAGGAAGGACAGAAAGACAATTAGAAATTAATCATTATACACTAAAAGAATGAAGTCGGCAAATGCCGGTAAAACATCAATAAATAACGGTACAACGAATGTAGACAAAAGGGATGTCATATATATAAATTTATATTTATATATTTATATTTATATTTATATATATATATATATATATATTTTTTTAAATTTATAAATTTATATATATATATATATATATATATATATATATATTTTTATAATGCGAAAACATAAATGTGGTCATTAATGAGAGGATAGGGGTGCAAATACTGAAATTAAATAATTAATAAGAGAATTATGAACAAATGGATCTGGTATGATGAATGATACGCTATAAAGCCGATGTTACAGCCGGCAGCCGGTAAATGATAATAGGTAGAGAACGAAAAAATAGAGATGAAGAATGATGTGGAGACGAGAAGCTAAATAATGACATGTACAAATGTAAAGGACAGTAAGTGATAATTAACAGTATGTACTAATAATGCTGATGTTGGCAAAGGGCAAATGTCCTGAAAAATTTCCCAAGAAATCAGGACTGTGTCTATAACGGAAAAAACTACTGATAATAATATTTGTCCTAATTACTAATACAGTTTAAATCTTATTTTCGCCATTTATATGTTTTTAGTTTTTGATATGTTATTTTATATGTTTATGGCTATACTGTTTTTTGACCCATATTGTCGGCTTTATACATTTGTGCAATTTTATGTTTTGTACCATTGATGTTCCATCTTTCTTACTTGTATTTTCTCTTGCATTATCAGTAGTTTTTTCCGTTATAGACACAGTCCTGATTTCTTGGGAAATTTTTCAGGACATTTGCCCTTTGCCAACATCAGCATTATTAGTACATACTGTTAATTATCACTTACTGTCCTTTACATTTGTACATGTCATTATTTAGCTTCTCGTCTCCACATCATTCTTCATCTCTATTTTTTCGTTCTCTACCTATTATCATTTACCGGCTGCCGGCTGTAACATCGGCTTTATAGCGTATCATTCATCATACCAGATCCATTTGTTCATAATTCTCTTATTAATTATTTAATTTCAGTATTTGCACCCCTATCCTCTCATTAATGACCACATTTATGTTTTCGCATTATAAATTTATATATATGACATCCCTTTTGTCTACATTCGTTGTACCGTTATTTATTGATGTTTTACCGGCATTTGCCGACTTCATTCTTTTAGTGTATAATGATTAATTTCTAATTGTCTTTCTGTCCTTCCTAATTATTGTGCCAATATATTGCCTATTTATACATTATACATATTTTATTATATTGTTTATAATTGTTGCATTGACACCGGCACCTATTGTTCCGTTTATTTCACGGATAACACCTCATCCTGTTCTGCATCCCCTAATTTTGTACCACTTGTGTCAGTTTTCCTATATTGTTTCCCAACTGATGGACTTTATCTTTTCTTTTTCAACATTTTTATTATTTTGATTATGTTCATTACTTCGTGGTCACTGTTATCTGTTATTTTTAACCTTTGAACTCTGACGTCATCTTATCGCCCTGCCCCTGTTCACATTGGCGGGTTTTTTTGAACTTTATGACTCTATTTAAACTGTGATGTCTGTGCTCTTTTTCATGACCTGATGAAGATGCCGGTTCGGCATTGAAACGCGTAGTCATACCATTAAATTTCATTCAATTATCATCATTGCTTCATTGGATTATTATCATCATTATCATCATCTTTCCGAAGTTTTCACTTCGGTCCCATCCGTGTGCAGCAGCGCCTTTGCAGACTCTCTTTTTTTCCAGCCTACCCAGCATAGCATCTGCGGTCGTTCTTCTGGAATTACCGGCCTCGAGTCCCGGCAGCAGCAGCACCATTCTCTCCATCGCTCTTATTTCATTGCTTCAAGGTAAGCATCATTCCTCTCGATTATCCATTTCCCACTTGGGTAACCTGCACCATGTGGCGCCGTGTTTCGCTTTCTCTCATAGTTTTTTTTATGTTTTACTTCTTTTGCACACTGAAAACACCTTTTTTTTTTTTTTTTTTTAAGTATTTGTTTTTGTGTTGCCTTATTTAAGCTGTATGAGGGCTTTTTTTATTTGCGGGATGACTTGTAGTTTTTATTGATACCATTTTGGGGAACATACAACTATTTGATCGCTTTTTATTGCATTTTTGGCTGCCATAAACAATATCGGCACTGATGGGGTGACAGAGGGAGCCCCCTTCCTCTGAAACCACTTATATGCCATGGTCTTTAGACAGCCTGACATCTGCTTTATCAGACACGGAACACCTGTGCTGGGCTTATGTCACAGCACCGGATTTTCACGGCTTTGTGGCATAAGTAACCTTAATTCAAGTTTTGGAAATTGATGAGACAGTAGTGAAATACCTTTTCACTGCGCTGTAGCAAAAGTAGTTTTTAAGGGGTTATCCGGGTTTTTAAAATTGATAGAACTTTGCAATAATTTGCACAGCTACTACACATTTAACCACTCGTGCAAGTATGCATGAGAAGGCAAATCATGTAAACAATAAATAGGCTGCAGTGAAGTGCCGCGGCCCTTTCAACAGCAGATTGGCGGGGGTGCCTAGTGTCGGATACCTACCCATCTAATATTGATGACCTATCATAATTAGAGGTCCTAAAGTTTAAAAACCCGGATAACCCTTTAATGACCTCTGTGAAAAGGTGTATGGGTGGTCACTAAGGGGTTAATTATTATATAATTTGTTGCCCAATGCCTTATGCAAATTGTAGCCGCGAGTATTAGAACAGCATCTAGAAAAATGCTCCTTTAAAACAACAGCCATGCACACGACCATCATTTTCATTCATAATTATGGAATCTGTAATTACTGATGAAATTGCGGGCCCATTCATCTCTAATGGCCACAGACACCTTTTCGCATATTTATGGATGTGTGTCCGGGCCGTAGAAATGATCCGCACTCCCATAGACTACTGTGGGCCCATATTGCCCATACTGTACCTACATATGCCTCTAAATTTATATCGAAGAAGACAAAGGTGTTTTCTGAAGGATTCATATGTTTTATTACATGCTCACAATTTTGGCAACTCATGTGAACATGAGTAGTAAGTGAGTACGTTGTCCAGCATACATACATAGACACACATCTACCTATAGCTACATTTTTTGAAGTTATCCATGCTGCAATGTGGTATAAATCAGATACCAAACATCTAAAATATCAAATACATTTTAATAATATATTATCTTTAATACATGTTCAAATGTCATATATAACTTCTTAAGTGACACATTTATGCCAACACTGCAGCGTGACAATTCTTTGTAATGAATTGCTGTTTTTCTGCATACTCCCTCACCCTTGAACAGTTCCCAGATGATCCAGAAGATCTAGAATTATACATCTCCCTGACTAGTTTTGTCACTGACTGAGTCCTCTTTGGATTGTTTGTTTTTCCTGCTACATTGCTGAGGTTAATCTCAGTTTTGTCTATTTAAGTAAAATATTTACTCTGGTTACTAGGCATTTAATCCCAGTTGTGGATTATTTTAATTACATTTCAAAAGAATTATAGATGAGTGCCATGGGATTACTTATGTTGATTACTTAGTACGTATTCTATAATGCGTATTTATCTGCTAATGTTTGACAAACATAAAAAAAATATGCAAAACTAGTTGATTAATCATATTTAAAATAAAAAAGAGAGAAGGGTGTTTAAGCAGATTTTGTAGATATTCACTTGAGCAGAATTTGTACAAATCTATATATCGTAGTATGCTGTAACACTAGATGCAAACGTACAGATGTTTCACTTTTTCAAACAATAAACTCAAAATAACCTGATAATTAATTTGAAATAAATACATACAATTACTATCGTTTTATTGGCAGAGCTGTAAGCCTATATGGCCTCCTTCACACAAACTTTTTCTTCTATGTTTGAAAACCCGTGTAAAACCGCATGCATTTCAAGCATCATTTACTAATAATGACTAGTAGATATCCTAAAGCTAGAGGTGTAAGGCTGAAAATGCAACAAATTTTTCAATGGCTCACACATTGTTTGATAGATTTGGTGCATGTTAGAATTCTTTCCCTTCTTTACACCACCTATTAGGTAGTATATGTACTTTAGACCAGTATTTTGCATATTTCACAAATTTGAAGCCATACTCCAAGCATGCGTCCCGATGTGGCGAGCATGTTGCCAATCAATGATCTTTCTGGCACACGTATTAATAAATTTGGCCAACAATATATGTGCCAAGAAAATAGGCTTACAAAACATCAGAACCGAGGCGCAAAGATAGTAATAAATCTGCCCCAGTCTGTTTAGTGTTGCAAGTTGATGCTAATGTTGCATATGCTTATGTTGTCCACCACTGTGCTAGGCATAGCTAAATCACTGTATTTTACCATATATCATTATACTTTACTATATAGCTGTCTATAGTCTACACATACACATTGTTAAATATAAACAAACAATATATCAGGATCATTGGATACCTGTAACGGTGCACATGACCTTTATTGCTTAGGCAAACAGATCACTATTTCCACATTTGTGTCATGTTATGAAAGACATATATAATAAGATAAAGTACTGTTCATGTATGTTTATGTGTATACACATTTTCATTACTTGCTGCCAGTCTATACCTGTGATTTTGTAGGCAGGATTGCATGCCTCTTACACTAATATATTTTAGTAATTTGCTATATTAGAATTTTTAGCAGTATTTCTAATGAAAATTACCTTGCTTGGAGAATATGATTAGTAAACATATGGAATAGTTAATAAAATATAAACCTCTGGACTGAATTATGTTAAGATTTTCTAATGAGCATTCTCAAATGTTCCTTTCTGATTTTCTACATGTGACAGATTGGTGGCAAATAAATTTCCAGACACACTGCTGCTGAAATCTTTTGTGTTTTTAAAGTTTTTGAACTAAGAAAGCAGAAAATCCATGGTTAAGCAAACAAGTCTTTGTTGCTGGTCTTATTAGCATGTTAAAGAGGCTCTGTCACCAGATTATAAGTGCCCTATCTCCTATATAATGTGATCGGCGCTGTACTGTAGATAACAGCAGTGGTTTTTATTTAGAAAAACAATAATTTTTTAGCAAGTTATGAGCAATTTTATATTTATGCTAATGACTTTCTTAATAGACAAGTGCTGCGTGTTTTTACTTTTTACCAACTGGGCATTGTGAAGAGAAGTGTATGACGCTGACCAATTAGTGACCAATCAGCATCATACACTTCTCATTGTTCCAGCCCAGTGTGATTGTGCAGTGAGAGAAGCTGGGCTGGAACAATGAGAAGTGTATGATGCTGATTGGTCACTGATTGGTCAGCGTCATACACTCCTCTGTACAACGCCCAGTTGGTAAAAAGTAAAAACACGGCCAGTTGTCTATTAAGAAACGAATTAGCATAAATCTAAAATTGCTCATAACTTGCTCAAAAATGATCGCTTTTCAAAATGAAAACCACTGTTGTTATCTACATTACAGCGCCGATCAGATTATGTAGCAGATAGGGCATTTATAATCTGGTGAAAGAGCCTCTTTAAATTTACGCAGATAAACAATAAAACGTATATCAAATAACATGCTTATTATGGTAAGGTTCACTGTAATCATGTTTTACATTTTTGTTATTTTTTATTGTAATTTGTTGCCCAGTCATAAGAAATTGATGGCCTATCCTCAGGCCATCAACATCTAATTGGTAGGTGTCCAACCGATCAGCTGTTCTGAAGGGCTGCGGCGCTTGTACGAGTGCTGATTCCCCTTCATTCCGTATCTGCTGGTACTTTGAATCACTGACACACCTATAGCGGCGGTTCACAGTATTACATCCTTCTCCCATTCACTTCAATGTCGACTATTCACAGTATGAGCAGATAAGGAATCAAGGGGAAGCAGCGCTCATATGACTGGACAATCCCCTTCAGAATTCTTTGTAAGTTTTGTTTGTTATGGAAATTCAAGTTTGAGTGATTTTCCAAAGGCTGCTGGAGTCTGCCAGGAGAGAGCTTGCATATAAAACCACAACTCAAATCCGTAAGCAGTCTGACCGACAGAGTCTAAGGCTACTCTAAGGTGTTCCCCCAGAGCCGACCACAAGGTGGGATGGTCTTTGCTGCTTAGAACCCAGGTTGTCTAAGCAGAGGTGCAATGCAGGAAAACCTGAGCTGGAAACCAGACAGCCAGAGGGTTAACTAAAAGTCCAAAACTAGAGCAAGGGATAATCAGGCAAAGCAAAGGTCAGAACCAGCCGGGAGCAGATAATTGTAATCAGTAAGCAGAGGGTAAACGAAAGGCAAGCCGAGGTCAGTATTTATTTTTTTTAGTTTTGAAATCATTTATTTCAATAAGATGAATAACAGAAAAAACAATGACATCAATATAAGGTCACAAGGATACATATTTTCCGATCACTGACCCTAATTAGAACACATTAAACCCCCCTCTCCTCCCTTTTTTGGGCGCACAGTAAAAAAAACAAAAAACAAATTGTGGCTTTAATCGAAAAAAAATTATATAACGTCTTGTTTATCAAATAAACTCTTCGTCAGTTTTTCCCACGGTTTCCTCTGAACTGCTTCCCTCTGATAAATATGTAGCCATTCTAATGTAGTAAAAAACTTTAAGAGAATTAAGAACTCATTATAGGCTGGTTTGTGAGTTTTTAACCATACATTCAAAATAGTATTTTTTCGCTGTCAATATTAATAGCATAATAATGCTGTTTATTTCTATTTAGTTTACTCTAAGTCAGCATTGAAGACGAGAGTCCATGGATTCATAACTAAGGACTTATCTACTATGGCAAGCGCCGCATCTGAGTGGTTTTGGAGTGAGGGAGGGAGCTCCCTCTCATCCAACCGACACCCGGCGATAAGATCGCTGAGTGTCTGTGTCTCCGATGGCCGCAGGGGGCCTAATAAAGGCCCCCCAGGTCTGCCTGTAGTGTATGCCTGCTAGGTCATGACAGAGGCATGGCCTAGCATATGCCTCTCTGTTTTAAACGGGCAGGAAGTAATACACTGCAATAGAAAAGTATTGCAGTGTATTATAAAAGCGATCCGACGATCTTATATTAAAGTCCCCTAGTGGGATTAGTAAAAAACTTTAAAAAAAAAAAAGTTTAATAAAGTTAATAAAAAAAAAATTGGAAAAAAAGGAAGAAAACACCTTTTCACCTTACAAACTGCTTTATTATTAAAAAACAAAATAAAGTAAAAAAGTTACACATATTTAGTATCGCTGCGTCCGTAACGACTCCGACTATAAAGCTATTACATTATTTAACCCGCAAGGTGAACTCCGTAAAAAATAAAATAAAAAACAATCCACAAATTGCTGTTTTCTGTTAATCCTGCCTTAAAAAAATATGATCAAAAGTGATCAAAAAGTCGCATTTACTCCAAAATGATACAAATAAAAACTAAAAGTCGTGCCGCAAAAAAAAGCTCTCATACAACTGTATCAGCGGAAAAATAAAAAAGTTATGGCTCTTCAAATATGGAGACAAAGAAACAAATAATTTTGAACAAAAAGGTAAGTAGTAAAACATAAAAAAATCGATACAAATTTGGTATCATTGCAATCGTAACAACCTGCTGAATAAAGGTATTGTGTTATTTATAGCACACGGTAAACAACGTAAATTTAGGATGCAAAAAAGAGTGGCAAAATTTCTGTTTTTTTTCTATTCCCCACTAAAAAAAGTTAATAAAATGTAATCACTAAATTACATGTCCCCCAAAATGGTGCTATTAAAAAATACAACATGTCCCACAAAAAAACAAGACCTTATACAGCTATGTTGACGCAAAAATAACAAAGTTATAGCTCTTGGAATGTGACGATGGAAAAACATAAAAAATGGCTTGGTCATTAAGTTCCAAAATAGGCTGGTCACTAAGGGGTTAATGTCTCAGATTTTACCGTTATATTGGTATTCTTCCAACCCTTGTATAATTTTTCCTGAATCTCAACTGGTGATATTTTAATATCTGGGAGAGTTTCTTTTGCCCATTTTTCAAAAACAATTAGAATGTAACTATTTATAATTTATCCTAGTGATATGTAATACAGTGAAGGAAAGAAGTATTTGATCCCTTGCTGATTTTGTAAGTTTGCCCACTGTCAAATACATGAACAGTCTAGAATTTTTAGGCTAGGTTAATTTTACCAGTGAGAGATAGATTATATATAAAAAAAAAAAACTGAAAATCACATAGTCAAAATGATATATATTTATTTGCATTGTGCACAGAGAAATAAGTATTTGATCCCCTACCAACCATTAAGAGTTCAGCCTCCTCCAGACCAGTTACACGCTCCAAATCAACTTGGTGCCTGCATTAAAGACAGCTGTCTTAAATGGTCACCTGTATAAAAGACTCCTGTCCACAGACTCAATTAATCAGTCTGACTCTAATCTCTACAACATGGGCAAGACCAAAGAGCTTTCTAAGGATGTCAGGGACAAGATCATAGACCTGCACAAGGCTGGAATGGGCTACAAAACCATAAGTAAGACGCTGGGTGAGAAGGAGACAACTGTTGGCGCAATAGTAAGAAAATGGAAGACATACAAAATGACTGTCAATCGACATCGATCTGGGGCACCATGCAAAATCTCACCTCGTGAGGTATCCTTGATCCTGAGGAAGGTGAGAGCTCAGCCGAAAACTACACGGGGGGAACTTGTTAATGATCTCAAGGCAGCTGGGACCACAGTCACCAAGAAAACCATTTGTAACACATTACACCGTAATGGATTGAAATCCTGCAGTGCCCGCAAGGTCCCCCTGCTCAAGAAGGCACATGTACAGGCCCGTCTAAAGTTTGCAAATGAACATCTGGATGATTCTGAGAGTGATTGGGAGAAGGTGCTGTGGTCAGATGAGACTAAAATTTAGCTCTTTGGCATTAACTCAACTCGCCGTGTTTGGAGGAAGAGAAATGCTGCCTATGACCCAAAGAACACCGTCCCCACTATCAAGCATGGAGGTGGAAATATTATGTTTTGGGGGTGTTTCTCTGCTAAGGGCACAGGACTACTTCACCGCATCAATGGGAGAATGGATGGAGCCATGTACCGTCAAATCCTGAGTGACAACCTCCTTCCCTCCACCAGGACATTAAAAATGGCTCGTGGCTGGGTCTTCCAGCACGACAATGACCCGAAACATACAGCCAAGGCAACAAAGTAGTGGCTCAAAAAGAAGCACATTAAGGTCATGGAGTGGCCTAGCCCGTCTCCAGACCTTAATCCCATCGAAAACTTATGGAGGGAGCTGAAGATCCGAGTTGCCAAGCGACAGGCTCGAAATCTTAATGATTTACAGATGATCTGCAAAGAGGAGTGGGCCAAAATTCCATCTATCATGTGTGCAAACCTCATCATCAACTAAAAAAAACCTCTGACTGCTGTGCTTGCCAACAAGGATTTTGCCACCAAGTATTAAGTCTTGTTTGCCAAAGGGATCAAATACTTATTTCTCTGTGCACAATGCAAATAAATATATATCATTTTGACAATGTGATTTTTTGTTATTTTTTTTATATAATCTATCTCTCACTGGTAAAAATAACCTAGTCTAAAAATTCTAGACTGTTCATGTCTTTGACAGTGGGCAAACTTACAAAATCAGCAAGGGATCAAATACTTATTTCCTTCACTGTATATGATAAATACGAGATATTGAGGTTTTACCTCCTACATTTGGTATTATTTCATAAAAATCTAAAAGATTCCAGAGATTAGGATGGTCTCTGCAAAATTGACACATTAAGTGATGTCCAAGGGTAATAATATAAATAGTCTTTATTTGAGATTGAAATTCATCTAGCATTTCACGAAAAGTGTAAGGGCACATTCAGGCGTGGCGGAATTACTGTTGAATTACGCTGCGGACAGTCCGCAGTGGAATTCTGCAGCAGCCGTTTTTAACATTTGTTTCTATACATCTTTAGGAAACTTAGTTCAGATGTTGCGGAAAATAACTGTACGGAAATTAAGCTGCGGTGCAGAATTTTCCCTCCGCAGCATGCTCATTACGTTGCGGAGATGAAGCAGAATATCACTGCGGATTTCAGCTTTTGCAATGCAAAAACTGAAATCTGTTGCAAGTCCGCTGTGATATCCGCAACGTCTGAATTACCTGTCAAATATGCAAATGTTGGTGCAGATGCGTTGCGTAATTGCCCCGAATCTGCACCAACATTTGCAGCGGAAAAGTGACACCACTTATGAACATGGCCTAAATCATTCCATTTTCTCGATGAATCACTTGAATTATAGATTTCAACCCTCATTGTTGCCATTTTAAAATTACTCTTTTGGGTATAATAGTCACTAGTGCAGGATGCTCCCTTATTATGGAAAACCTAGTAATGTGGGGTGAAATTCCAATTATAGAGGAACAGTTGCCCAAAACCTTCCATGTATCACTGAACAACATCGTATTCCTTTGGGCTACTGGTATGTCAGCATTTCATACCAGAACAATTGAGCTCAGAGGAAACAGTAAAAAAAAAAGCCTCCTCAAGCTCGGTATCAACCGAATTTTGAGCTTTTCTAATACACTCAATAGGCGATCTCATGATACATGCCCAATTGTATTTTTTCAGATTTGGAAAGGATATACCCCTCCCTTCTTGGAAGCTTGAAGTCTATCTAGAGACATTTTATGCCTTTTCCCTCTCCACATAAATTGAAGAAAAGACGCTTCTAATTATTTTATTTCTTTGTTTTTTTTATTATGAAAGGTATCATTTGGAATGTATATAAGATTTTCAGAAGTAGCACCATTTTCACCAGTGACATTCTTCCAAACAGAGAGAGTGGCAAGTCCCTCCGTATTCGTTAAGATTTTTCAACATTGGGTAATAGTGTCTGTATATTGTTTTTGTATATAAATTCTTTAGTTCGTCTCATCCTAAGGGGGGATTCACACGAACGTGATTTGCGTCCATGCAGCCTGCTTGGTTTTCACGCGGGTCGCACGGACCTGTGCGAGTCTATGGGGCACTGCAGACTGTTCGTGAGTTTTGCGCAGCGTGAGTCTGCTGCGTAAAACTCACGTCATGTTCTATATTTCGGCGTTTTTCGCGCATCACGCACCCATTGAAGTCAATGGGTGCATGAAAATCACGCGCACCACATGGAAGCACTTCCGTGGGACGCGCGTGATTCGCGCAACAGCAGTAAAATAATGAATGTAAACAGAAAAGTACCACGTGCTTTTCTGTTTGCAAACATCCAAACGGAGTGTCATAATGACGGCGGCTGCGCGAAAAGCACGCAGCCGCGCATCCATATGAACATGACACACGGAGCTGTCACGCTGCTGTCACGCTGCTGCCACGCGCGCAAAACGCAGCGTTTTTTTGCGCGCGCAAAACGCTCACGTTTGTGTGAATCCGCCCTTACTCCTAAATATTTAATTTCTTGTTTGGCAATTTTTAATCCCTATTTCTGAAGTTCCGGATGTTCCGTAATATTTTGTGCTTCATCAAGAAACAATACCTCCGTTTTTTCATAGTTAATTTTAAAGCCTGATAGGGGGCAATATTTATTAAGAATATTCATAACTCTACGAAGGTCTTTATCTACATTATGTAAAAACACCAAAAGGTCATCAGCAAACATTGCCACTTTAATTCCCTGTATATTATCCTTTTGTATGATAGATCTAGCTAAAGGCTCTATACATCAATTAAATAATAAAGGAGAAACCAATCCAGCCAAATTGCGCTCCTTCTCTTCTGTTCCTTGTAGTGTGCCCAAACAGCAGTTTATGACCCCATATGGAGTATTTCCGTACTCCTGAGAAGTTGCTTTATAAATTTTGGGGTTCTTTTTTTACTTTATTTGTTGAGAAAATGAAACATTTTGAGCTAAAGCTACGTCTTATTGAATAAAAAGGATTGTTTTTATTTTCACTGCCCAATTCTAATAAATTCTATGAAACACCTGTGGTGTCAAAATGCTCACTACACCCCTAGATGAATATCTTAAGGCGTGTAGTTTCCTAAATGGAGTCACTTTTTGGGCGTTTTCACTGTTTTGGTCCCTCAGGGGCTTTGCAAATGCGACATGGCCTCCGCAAACCATTCTTGCTAAATTTGAGCTCCAAAAGCCAAATGGCGCTCTTTACCTTCTAAGCCCTGCCGTGTGTCCAAACAGCTGTTTCTAACCACATATCGCGTATTGTTTTACACGGGAGAAATTGCTTTACAAATGTTGTGGTGCTTTTTCTTCTTTAGTCATTGTGGAAATGAGAAAAAAATTAGCTAAGCCTACAATTTTTTTTGAAAGAATGTAGATTTTCACGGCCTAATTCCAATAATTTCTGAAAAAAACCTGCGGGGTCAAAATGCTCACTATATCCTTTGATAATTTCCTCAAGGTGTGTAGTTTCCAAAATGCGGCCACTTGTGTGGGGTGTCCACTGTTTTGGTCCCTCAGGGGCTTTGCAAATGCGACATGGCCTCTGCAAACCATTGCTGCTAAATTTGAGCTCCAAAAGCCAAATGGCGCTCTTTCCCTCCTGAGCCGTGCCGTGTGTCCAAACAGCCGTTTATTACCACATATGGGGCACTGTATTACTCGGGAGAAATCGCTTTACAAATATTGTGGTGCTTTTTCTCCTTTTAGTCCTTCTGGAAATTAGAAAAAATTAGCTAAACCTGCATTTTGTTTGAAATAATATAGATTTTCATTTTCACGGCATACTTCCAATAATTTCTGCAATAAACCTCTAGGGTCAATATGCTCACTATACCCATAGATAATTTCCTTAAATGTGTATTTTCCCAAATGGGGTAACTTTAGAGGGCTTTCCACTGTTTTGGCAATGCAAGAGCTCTTCAAACCTGACATGGTGACTAAAATACATTCTAATAAAAAGGTGGCCCAAAATCATCTAGGTGCTCCTTTGGTTCTGAGGCCCGTGCTTCAGTCCAGTAGCACACTAGGGCCACATGTTGGATATTTCCTCAAACTGAAGAACCTGGGCAAAAAATATTGAATTGTGTTTCTTTGGTAAAACTTTGTGTTACAAAACACATGGATTAAAAATGAAATTCTGCATCAAAAACATATGCAATTTGTAAATTTCACCTATATTTTGGTTTAATTCCTCTGAAACATCTAAAGGGTTAAGAAACTTTCTTTGAGGGGTGAAGATTTTAAAATGGGGTGACTTATTTGGAGTTTCTAATATATAAGGCCCTAAAAGCCACTTTACAACTGAACTGGTCCCTGAAAAAATAGCCTTTTTAAATTTTCTTGAAAAAGTGGGAAATTGCTGCTAAAGTTCTAAGCCTTTTAACGTCCTAGAAAAATAAAAGGATGTTCAAAAAATTATGCCAATCTAAAGTAGACATATGGGGAATGTTAATTAGCAACAATTTTGTGTGGTATAATTGCCTAACTTACAAGCAGATACATTTAAATTTAGAAGAATGCAAATTTTTGCAATTTTTCACTACATTTTGGTGTTTTTCACAATTAAATAGTAAATGTACTGAGCAAATTTTAACAGTAACATAAAGTCCAATGTGTCACGAGAAAACAATCTCAGAATCGCTTGGATAGGTAAAAGCATTCCGAAGTTATTACCACATAAAGCGAAACATGTCAGATTTGAAAAATGAGGCTCTGTCAGGAAGGTCAAAAGTGGCCAAAGCGGGAAGGAGTTAAGGGCCTGACATTTTTATTGTCAGGCCTTTATGTACTTAGAACAACTTTTATAGTGTATGCGGATGTTGTTATCACCAGATGAGCATTTATTATACCAATTGATAAGGGTTTGGTCCCCAGCAAGGGAGAGTAAACATGAACTAAAATACTTTAGCATGAAGTACTTCATTATTGAAACGTGGCAGGCACAGCCTGAGCCCATACAATGCGCTTGTCATGCAGTGTCACAATTCGAAGCAGCCATGCAGACAAGCACCTTGCTGGTGGAAGAGGACAGTTGAGAATGACCAAACCAAGTCCTGCTGACATCAGCAATTATCAAAGTAAAGTAAAGGCCAAAGACCTGTGTGTCAGCAGCATTCAAGTGTTTCACAGTGGAAGATAAGGGACTAGGAGGTGGGTAATAATAAATCCCCCACTGGACACCACTGCACAGTCTGACTCCACAACTATGTGGGTTACCCTAAGGGTGATAGTCAGTGAAAAGCAGGGGTTAATTAGGTTTGGGAAAGATGCTGCCCACGACCTGTTATATCTTCAGGGGTAAATGTCCCATTATGACATTGCGACACAACTATGACCAATACATGTGCCGTGGTAGGAGAATTTTGGTTTATTACTAACATTAGCGGGTGTCACGATCTAGGGGTATGTGGACCCACTAGGCCGCTCTGCCGCAGCGGAGAGGCAGCTGACCAACTCACAGTCTATTGCACAGTCTATGGTAGGAGTGAAGCACAGGTGTACCTGGTATAGTGCTGACAGCGGCAAGGGCTCTGGCACAGATGGGGCTGGAGGTGGCGGATGGTATCCGGGATGACAGACGACAGCAGACGTGGAGTATTCCAGAAGGTGAGCCAAGGCACGGCTCAGGTACGATACCGGCTTGGAAGCAAGGCACAGCACGGGATGCAGGAAATAGGAGGCAGGACACTGGAACACTGGGAGCAGGAAAACACTAAGGGACCATTTGCAAGACAGACATGTGAAAACAACAACGCTCAGGCAGGGAGTGGAAGGGCGGAGCCCTTCTTATAGCAAAGGATGGATAGGGGTTAATTATGGAACTTGTAACATGTGCGCGCGCTGGCTCTTTAAGGCCGGGGGCCGAACGAACACGTGCACCTTCACAGGAAGAGCAGTGCCGGCCGACTGAGTTCTGGCATCTCCTAGGAGGCAGGAAGTGAACGGACTGTGGTGGTGGGCATCGCCAGGTAAGGAACGGCGGTGGTCCATGACCACGGCCATGACAGTACCCCCCCTTTCGCCCCCTCTTCTTAGGTCCAGAGCGTAAGAGGAACTTCCTTATGAGGGTAGGAGCATTGAGATTCTCTTCTGGCTCCCAGGACCTCTCCTCAGGACCAAACCCTCTCCAGTCCACTAGATAGAAGGTTCTTCCTCCTATTCTCTTATAGTCCAGAATCTCTTTTACCTCGAACACATCAGAGGACCAGCTTGGGACAACTGCAGACCTAGGAGCTTTACTGAAGCGGTTCAGAACCACAGGCTTAATGAGGGACACGTGGAATGAGTTGGGAATCTTGAGAGTGGGAGGCAACCGAATTTTATAAGATACCAGGATAATCCGTTGCAGAACGGACCAAGGAACTTGGGAGCGAATTTGCGGGAGGGCATCTTGAGACGAATGTTTCTCGAGGATAGCCAGACCTTGACTCCAGGAGAGAACTGAGGAGGAACTTTTCTCCTTTTATCGGCATGCTTTTACATGCGGTCCACTGCTTGGAGTATCGGAGACTTAGTCTCCTGCCAGATGTGAATAAATGCCCCAAAAGAAGAATTGGCTGCTGGTAGCAGAGTCTTGGCTGGCACAGGGAGAGAAACTCGAGGATGCTTGCTGTACACAATGTAGAAGGTAGACGAGGCAGTAGACTTACTTGTGTGATTATTGTACGAGAATTCCTCCCAAGGCAGAAGTTGTAGCCAATTGTCGTGTTGGGCAGAAACGAAATGGCGAAAATAGTTCTCCAAAATTTGATTCTTCCTCTCCACTTGACCATTGGACAGTGGGTGATAGGCAGAAGAGACGTCCAGTTTTACATCTAACAGGTTGCACAGAGATCTACAGAACTTGGATGTAAACTGCACTCCCCGGTCCGAGACAATACGCAGAAGAAGGCCCAGCAGCTGGAAGATGTGTAGAATAAACAACTTTGCCAGGCGAGGGGCAGACAGAAGGCCAGTCAGTGGAAGAAAATATGCCATCTTTGATAAACGATCCACTACTACCCAGATTGTAGTACATCCAGCAGAAGAAGGAAGGTCAGTGATAAAGTCCATTGCAATATCCTGCCAAGGGGCATCAGGAACAGGCAGGTGTAGTAGCAGGACAGCAGGTTTGGAGCGGGTAGATTTGTTCGAGGCACAGTTCGTACATGAAGAGACATAGTCCGCAACATCACCAGGCAGAGTGGGCCACCAATAGTGATGAGCTATCAAATCCTGTGTCTAACGGACACCAGAGTGCCCAGTTAGTTTAGAGTTGTGGCCCCAGCAGAGAATTCTCTTCCTTTTAGCAAGACGGAAAAAAGTCTTTCCAGGCGGAATGCCTCTAAATTTACTGGGGTTTAGCTGCAATAATCCTAGAAGGATCTATGATGTATTGAGGGGTCTCCTCAGAGTCATTGGTTTTGAAGGAGAGACAGGGAATCTGCATTCACACTCTTGTCTGCAGGACGGAAGTGAAGCCATAAACTGAAATCATTCAAAGAACAACAACCATCTGGCCTGGCGTGGATTTAACCGCTGGGCCGACTGTAGATATGTGAGGTTTTTGTGGTCTGTATAGATAATAGGATGGATAGCACCCTCCAGCAAGTGTCTCCACTCCTCTAAGGCCAACTTGACGGCCAGCAATTCCCGATCCCCGATGGAATAGTTGGATTCTGCTGGGAAGAATAATTTTGAGAAGAAGCCACAAACCACCATCTTGCTCTTGGAATTCTTTTGATACAGTAGTGCTCCCGCATCTACGGAAGAGGTGTCCACCTCCAGAAGAAATTGCCGAGAAGCATCAGGGTGAAGGAGAACAGATGCTGAGGTGAAAACGCAGATTCTGCCTCCGAAGGCCAGACCTTGGCGTTCACCCCCTTTTTGGTGAGGGCCGAGATAGGAGCAGTCAAAAATGAGAAGTTCGGGATGAACTGCAGATAGAAGTTTGCAAATCCCAGAAATCGTTGTATGGATCGAAGAACCTGAGGTCGTGGCCATACTAAGATGGATCTCACATTCTCAGGATCCATATTGAGACCACGTCAGACATGATATAGCCAAGGAAGGGCAAAGAGTTCCTCTCGAAAACACATTTCTCAAGTTTAGCATATAGACGGTTTTCCCTTAACCGCAAGAGAACTTAGCAAACGTTCTTCTGATGTGTCAACAAATCAGGTGAGTAAATCAGGATGTCGCCCAGATAGACCACCACACAGACATGCAGTAGGTCTCGGAAAATGTCATTCACAAATTCCTGGAACACAGTTGGGGCATTATATAGTCCAAAAGGCATCACAAGGTATTTATAATGGGTGTTAAATGCGGTTTTCCACTCGTCACCCTTGCGGTTACGGATCAAGTTATAAGCGTTGCGTAGATCCAGCTTTGTGAACATCTTGGCCATACGAATTCTATCAAAAAGTTCGAAGATGAGTGGTAGGGGGTACTTCTTCTTGATGGTAATTTGGTTCATGCCCTCAGGTTGATGCATGTATTGGCGAAGGGATCCGTCATTTTTCTTGACGAAGAAGAATCTGGCTCCTGCCAGAGAGGATAACTTCCAAATGAACCCTCTCTCGAGGTTCTCCTTAACGTAGGCAGACATGGCTAGGGTCTCTGGCAGGGAGAGAGGGTAAACTCGACCTCGAGGTGGCGAGGCGTCAGGAAGTAAGTCAACGGGGCAATCATAGATATGATGGGGAGAAGCATCTCTGCCTCCTTCTTACTGAAGACATCTGCAAAACTGGCATATTGCGACGGTAGATCGGAGAGAGTGACTGAGGCAGTGGAGGCAAAACAGGACGAACCTATGGCAGGCAGCAGGCAAGGTATTTGGGGCCCCATTGGAGGACCTCTCCGGAACTCCAGAAGCTCAGCATGTAGGCGGAGGCAAGGCAGGTCCAACAGGACAGGATTGACGGCTATAGACAGGATGAGGAAGGTGATCTGTTCCGAGTGAAGAACCCCGATTTGTAAGCTCAACGGTTTAGTCATAGACACAATAGCATCGGGAAATGGTAGTCCATTTACAGAGGCAACAGCCAGGGGTTTCTCTAAAAGAACTGTGGGTAGATGTAGACGATTCACTAAATCCTGCTGGATGAAATTTGCAGCTGCTCCGGAATCAAGATAGGCAGAGGAGGAATGTGATGTCTCTCCAGAGATGATGGTCACAGGAATAGATAATTTGGAAGAGGTTTTTACATTTGGAGTCCTCCCCCCTAGGGTTGCCTCTCCAACCAACCCTAGGTGCTGGAGTTTCCCGGCTTCTGTGGACATTGGCACACAAAATTAACCTTAAGGCCACAATATAGACAGAAACCAGAAGAGCATCTGCGCTGTTTCTCCTGCTCAGACAACTTGACTGTGTCTACCTGCATCAGTTCTTCAGGTAGCGCAATAGGGGAAGGCAATAGTGGTCTCTGGAATAAGGGTGCTAGTCTGTGAAACCCTCTCTTCTGCCGAATCTCCTGAGTGCATTCCTGGATCCACATGTCGACCCGGGTGGCCAACAGGATGAGGGCCTCCAAGGTAAAAGGAAGGTCGCGGGCTGCTAGTGTTAAGGATCTGCCAGGCACAGCTTCTGTATCCACGCCCATAGGTAATCAGTCTGCACCTGCTTCTATGTCTGTGAGACTGACTCCATCTTCCACCACTCAGGATGGCAGGCTTAGGAGTGGGAGAGCCTATCACAGCCTGGCCAGATGGAGCTCCCACCCTCTGTTTTTTTATACCTGCCTTTCCTGTTCCTCCTTGCTTGTGATTCTTCTCTGTTGGTTTCCTGGCCCTGCTGCAGCTTCTTGAACTACTTGTCCCTGCTTCGTATTGACCCTGGCTTACTGAATACTCTTCTGCTCTGCGTTTGGTACCTCGTACACTCCTGGTTTGACTCGGCTTGTTCACTACTCTCCTGCTCTGCATTTGGCACCTCGTACTCTCCTGGTTTGACTCGGCTCGTTTACTACTCTTGTTGCTCACGGTGCTTCCATGGGCAACTGCCCCGTTTCCCTTTGTTCTGTGTTTCCTTGTCTGGTTGTCTGTCGTGCACTTACTGAGTGTAGGGACCGTCGCCCAGTTGTACCCCGTCGCCTAAGGCGGGTCGTTGCAAGTAGGCAGGGACTGAGTGGTGGGTAGATTAGGGCTCATTTGTCTATTTCCCTATCCCTGTCATTACAGGTAGCTTGTCCTTGATGTGAGAGAACAGTCCCTGCCAAAAGGTCGCCACCAATGCCTCATTGTTCCATGCCAACTATGCTGCCCGTATATGAAAGGAGATGGCATACTCTCCTACTCCTTGTTTGAGGGTTAGCAGAGTGGCTGCGACAGAAGATGTTCGACCTGGCTCCTCGAACACGGCACGGAAAGACTGCAGGAACAAGGCTAGGTCCGAGAATTCAGGTCCCTGTTGTTCCAAGATGGGGTTCGCCCATGCGAGGTTCTTACCAGCAAGGATGGAGATAATAAATGCTACTTTGGCCTGCTCAGAGGGAAGAGATGAGCTCATTGTCTAAAATGAATGGTGCATTGAATGATGAACCCTCTACAATCTCTAGGGTTACCGTCATAGCCAGGAGGAAGAGGCAGTGAAACTGTGGATCCGGAACAAACAGGAGGAGTAGCGGGCAGTGGAACGGCAGCAGTATCTGGAGAAGGATTAGGGAGTTGATCCAGTCATGATGGAGTTTACAGCCTCAAGGAGTTGATCCTGATGTGCCCGTAGGTCATGCGTATCTGTCTGTATCCTCTTAACTGCAGTCTTAGGCTGGCCAGCGGGTTCCATGGCCTGAGCGTTTGTCTCGATCTAGGGATATGTGGACCCACTAGGCCGCTCTGCTGCAGCGGAGAGGCAGCTGACAACTCACAGTCTATGCACATAGTCTAAGGTAGGAGTGTAACACAAGGGTAACTGGGAAAGTGCGGACGGAGGCAAGGGCTATGGCACAGATGGGGCTGGAGGTGGCGGGTTGCGCCAGACGTGGCGGATGGTATCAGGGATGACAGGCGACAGCAGATGTGAAGTATTCCAGCAGGCGAGGCAAGGCACGGCTCAGGTACAATACAGGCTCGGAAGCAAGGGACAGCACGGGATACAGGAAATGGGAGGCAGGACACGGGAACACTGGGAGCAGGAAAACACTAAGGGACAATTTGCAAGACAGACATGGGAAAACGACAACAATGCTCAGAGGCAGGGAGTGGAACGGCGGAGCCCTTTAAGGGCGCATGTACCTTAATAGGAAGAGCAGGGCGAGTGCTGGGAGAGTGGCTGAGTAGCGTCCATGGCCGCGGGCCGTCGGGTTTACTCACGTTCCAACACCCCCAGCCATGGATCAGTGAGCGCTAGCTTGCATCTCCTTCCTAGGAGAAGCAAGCGCTCACTTCCGCTCCGGTCCGGTGTTTCCCGTAGGTTGCGCGCGCACGCTCGTGCCCGGTCTTAAAGGGACAGCGCGCACATGTGAACAATCATCATCATCAACTACACATGATTTCCTTGCCTGAGCGTTGTTAGTGCATCCCAAGTCTGACTTACAAATGGTCCCTTAGTGTTTTCCCGTTCCAGTTGTTACCCGTTCCCTGTTACCTGTTACCTGTATCCCATGCTGTGTTCTTGTTCCTGTGCCTACTAGTGTTGGAGTAGTGTCTACTGCACCTGCTATCATTTGCCACATCCTGTGTCATCTGTCATGTCCAGTGCGATCTTCCACGTCCAGTGTGATCCGCTACGTCTGGTGCAACGTGCTGCACCTGCTGTCAACTGCCACGTCCAGTGCCATCTTCCTCGTCCAGTGTGATCCGCCACGTCTGGCACATCGTGCTGCACCTGCTGTCATCTGCCACGTCTGGCGTAACCTGCTGCACCCACCTCTATCTGTACCAAAGCCTCGGCCACTGTCTGGACTATTCAGGTACCCTAGTGCGTAACTTTGTATTGCTGGGATGCTCTGTGGTTTGGCCAGCTGCCTCCCCGCTACGGCGGTGCGGCCTAGTGAGTTCACAAACCCACAGACCGTGACAGGCTGCAGCAGAAGATGTTTGACCCGGCTCCGTGAACACAGCGCGGAAAGAGTGCAGGAACAAGGCTAGGTCCGAGAATTCAGGTCGCCAGGTAAGGAACAGCGGTGGTCCGTGACCACAGCCGTGACAGTGGGTTTAGCAGTAAAGAATGTTCATAATATAGAGAAAGTGGCTGACAGATTTGAAAATGTTACAGATTATGTGTTTCATGTTTTGAATGCTGCCCAAAGGGGCATGTGAATGTGCCAAGTAGTTGATCCTGTTGCCTTTATATAGACATTTTTGGCATTATGCAGGTCAAGTAAGACAAAGATAAAGTCATGCAAACCGTTAAAAAATAGTACACATATTTGGTATCACCCCGTTTGTAACGAGCCAATCTATAAAACTATAATGTTAGTTTTACCGCACGGTGAGCGCCGCAAAAAAACCAAACTAAAAACAATGCCAGAATCACTATTTTTTGGTCACCACCCCTCCCAAAATATAGAATAAAAAGTGATCATAAAGTTGCATGTACCCGAAAATAGTACCAATAAAAACTACAACCTGTCCCGCAAAAAACAAGCCCTTACACCGCTTTTTTGACTGAAAAATACAAAAGTTACGGCTCTCAGCATATGGTGACACAGAAAATAAATTATTTTATAGAGAAGTGATTTTATTGTGCAAGCGCAGCAAAACATAAAAAAAACTATATACATATGGTATCGCCATAATCGTACCAAACCGCAGAATAAAGTAAAATGGTCATTTATAGCGCATTATGGATGCCGTAAGAAATAAAGAATTTAAAACGCCAAAATCACTATTTTTGGTCACCAAAGCTCTAAATAAAATGTAATAAAAAGTGATCAAAAAGTTGCATGTATCAAAAAATAGTACGAATAAAAACTACAGCTCGTCCTGCCAAAAATAAGCCCTCACACCGCTCAATTCATGGAAAAATAAAAAAGTAATAGCGTTTGGAAGGCGGGGAGTGAAAAACTAAAATGGAAAAAAATATTTATTACCTCATGTGGGGTATTGTCATACTCGGGAGAGATTGCGTTACAAATTTAGGGCGACTTTTTCTCCTTTATCCCCTGTGAAAATGAAAAAACATCAACATTTTAGTGGACAAAAATGTTTATATTCATTTTCACGGCCTAATTCTACTAAATTCTGCAAATAACCTGTTTGGTATAAATGTTTACTATACCCCTAGAAAAATTTGTTGAGGGGTGTAGTTTCCCAAATGGGGTCACTTTTGTGGTGCCTCCACGGTTTTTGTCCCTCCAGGGCGTTGCAATCGCGACATGCCACTAAAAACCAATCCAGCAAAATCTGCACTGCAAAATCAAAATGGCGCTCCCTCCCTTCTGAGCGCTGCCGTGGGTCCAAACAGCATTTTATTACCAGATATGGGGTATTTCCGTAATCAGGAGAAGATGCTTTACAAATGTTGGGGTGCATTTTCTTCTTTATTCCTTGTAAATATTAAAAATTTATATTTTCAGAAAAAAAGTACATTTTCATTTTCACAGGCTAACTCCAATAAATATAGAAAAATACCTGTGGGATCAAAGTGCTAACTATACCCCTGGATAAATTCCTTGAGGGGTCTAGTTTCCAAAATGGGGTCACTTTTGGGGAGTTTCCACTGTTTTGGCACCACAAGACCTCTTCAAACCCGACAAGGTGCCTAAAATATAATCAAAAAATAAGCAGGCCCCAAAGTCCTGTCCTTTGCTTCTGAGGCCGGTGTTTCGGTCCATTAGGGCACTAGGGTCACATGTGGGATATTCCTAAAAACTGCAGGACCTTGGCAATAAATATTGAATATCTCTGGTAAAACCTTCTGTGTTACACAATTTTTTTTTTTATTACAAATGTATTTCGGCAAAAAAAAGAGATATTTGTAAATTTCCCCTCTACTTTGCTTTTATGTTCAAAAAACGATGCAAATATAAAGTACACATATGGGAAATGGTAACTAGTGACTATTTTGTGTGGTATTACTATCTGTTTTACAAGCAGATACATTTAAATTTAGAAAAATGCACATTTTTGCAATTTTTCTCTACATTTTGGTGTTTTTCATGAATAAATATTGAATTTATCTACCAAATTTTTCCACTATCATAAAGTACAATATGTCACGAGAAAACAATCTCAGAATCGCTTGGATAGGTAAAAGCATTCCGGAGTTATTACCACATAAAGTGATACACGTCAGATTTGAAAAAATCAGCTGTGACACAAGGCCAAAACAGGCTGCGTCCTGAAGGGGTTAAATCAAAACCAAAATAACATCATATTGTAAACATTGTAAACGATTGGCTGGAATCAAGCTGCTCCTACTTCGATAGATATTATTGTAATGGTTTGATGAACAGACACCAACAAAGGATTTTGAGCGTACAAAGCATGGTCTCTTGTGTCATCTTTTCTCATATATATATATATATATATATATATATATATATATATACATATATATACATATACATATATATACATATATATATATATATATATATATATATATATATATTGATTATCACTGGTGGACGGGTATCAGTTGACATACCCAATACAGATTTCAGTCTAATATATTTTGGCCCGTGATTGCGTCAACACCTTAGTTCCATGAGCACAAGTGGTAAAGCGTCAGGCCACTTC
Source organism: Rhinoderma darwinii (assembly GCF_050947455.1). Lineage (NCBI taxonomy): Eukaryota > Metazoa > Chordata > Amphibia > Anura > Rhinodermatidae > Rhinoderma > Rhinoderma darwinii. Next base: position 240,989,486 of record NC_134691.1, read on the forward strand.
ATACCAGTCTCTTTACAGCATTTAGCCAGCTTTTCTATAATGCTTCGATTATACCTTTCAAACTTACCACTAGCTTTCGGGTGGTAAGGTGTATGTAATTGTTGTTTTATCCCTAGCATCATGCAGATTGTTTGAAATACATTACCAGTAAAATATGGCCCCTGATCACTGGAAAGAACCTGTGGAAAACCATATCTACAAACAAACTCTGTGCACATTTTAGCAGCAGGTTGTGATCAGGGGCTGGCTGGCAAATTTTAGCCTTGGGGGCAAGCACAGAGCACTGGTCCATGGGTAGCGGCCCATCCTAAATCTGCTTACCCCCGCCTGCCGTATAAAGGCATCAGGTAACTGGGCTTTAAATCAAGCCGTCTTTAAAAGAGTGATGTTTCCATGTTGGGATTGCACACGCATGTGCAGTCCCAGAAACAGTGCTAGAATAATCCAGAGACCCCTGTATGAACGTGGCGGTCATTCATGTGCACTCCTACTTCATTCATTTTCTAAAGGACTACCAGAAATAGCCGGGCTCAGTTACCTCTGGCATTCCCATATAGAATAAATGGCGCGGCAGCGCGCATGCATGACATGTAGCCAGGTTCTTACAGGGGACTCGGGACCCAAGTTCTTTTGATCGGTCGAACCACCAGCGATCAAACAGTTATCACCTATCCTGTGGACAAGTGATAAGCTGTTGTAGTGGAATAACCCCTTTAAAGTCTGTAGAAAAATATAAAAGCATTACTTACACTATGTTTTTGTTTGTGAGGTTTTTTTGTGCCATTTTGTGGCAGCATAGTTTGGGTGAGGTGGTTTTTTAACGTTTTTTTCTCCTAGGCTTCTCTATAGGATGAAAAAAAAAAACAGAAAAAAGCATGTGCAAAATGTCACTTAATGAAAAATGTCACAAAAAAGACCACTATAAATGACATAAAAACTAATATTTTAACATACGCTGGCATTTTAAAATGCATTAATTTCATGTGAGGAAAGCGTTAGGGTTAGGCTTTATTCACACGTATTGTTTAATTTGCATTTAAAATCAGCATATGAACAACTGCATGTGATTTTACCGCAATTTTGCAATGCGGTAATATATGTTTCATCTATGAAACTTGTCAGGCCAATGACTACATCACAAAACCATGGCAAGTAATGATAGAACCGCATGCATTTTTATGTGCTTTTTAATTGCACCTCAACCACTATGTGTGGGTATAAGCTAAGGCCTGTTTCTCACGGTTGTGTTCGTTCTGGGAGATATGGGGCATATGTCGGCCATATTTCCCAGACCAAATACAGTTCAGGGAGCCGGGCCCCTAGTATCATAGTTATCTGTGATGCTGTGAGTCACTGACTCCACGCGGGAAAACTGTCCCGTACTGAAAACATGAAACAGTACGGGACAGTATTCCCGCAGGGAGGCAGGGACTACTAGCAGCATGGATAATTATGATGCTAGGAGCCCGGCTCCCTGAACTGTGGTCGGTCCGGGAAATACTGCCGACATTCTGTCTATATCTCACAGACCGAACAGATAAAGCAGGCCTTAGGGAACAAAATAGTCGAGCCTCCCCTGCAGACACACACTAACTAAACTTCTCACATATAAAATTTTACAGAAAAGCCCCCTTACATTAACCCTTTCGGAACAAAGCCATTTTTGCTTTTTCATTTTTGTTTTCCACTCCCTGCATTCCAAGAGCCATAACTTTTTTATTTTTCCATCAATAGAGTGGTGTGAGGGCTTATTTTTTGTGGGAGGAGTAATAGTTTCTATTGGTACCATTTAAAATACCATATAATGTACTGGGAAACTGAAAAAAAAAATTATCTTGAAATTGTAAAAAACTGTGATTCCTCCATTGCTTTTTGGGTTTCGGTTTTATGGTTTTCACAGCTTCACCGTGCGATAAGAACGACAACTTAACTTTATTCTGAGGCTCAATCCGATTACGTTGATACCAAATTTTATATAGTTTTTTTTATATTTATTTTAAAGAAAGAAAATATACTTTTACAAAGAAAAAACTATTCGTTAAAAAAATAGTTTTGTTTCACCACATCCTGACAACTCTTTAATTTTTTTTGTCGATTCAGCGGTGTGAGCGATTTTTTTTTGCAGGGCAAACTGTCGTTTTTATTGGTACCATTTATTCGTACATACAACTTTTTGATCAATTTTATTACATTTTTTGGAGAGCTAAGGTGACCAAATAATAGCAATTTTGGAGTTTTAATTTTTTTTTTATTTACGGCATTCACCGTGCAAGTTAAATAACTGTATAACAAGGTGTGAGTTAAATAATGCTATATTGTAATAGTTCTGACTTTTACGGACACAGCGATACCAATTTTGATTATTTTATTTTTTGTACATTACTTTAGAGGAAAAATGGAAAAAGTTTTTTTTTTTTTATTTAAATATTTTTTTCACTACTAAAAACTTTATTAAACGTAAACACATTTTATAGTCCCCATAGGGGACTTGAACCAGTGATTGCTAGAGGCTTAACCAGCTTCTTTTAAAGGCTATGTAAACCTTTGAAAGTGATTTTTTTTAATAAACAGGTCAGTCAGTGAGATTGGTACTACTTTAAAATTAGTTTTTATTAAAAAAAATATATCCCGTATACAGAGCAGCTGTATCATTTGATGAATCCTGTATCCGTCAGGTCCGCGAGACTGACGGGTTCAGTGAACTTGGATCCTGCGTGTCTCTGACAGTTCATAACTTAGATGTGATCGGTTACAGGATGAGCCTTCGTGTCAGAGACACGCAGGAACCGCTGACACTGAACCCGTCAGTACCACTGACCTGACAAACTCAGGTCTTAGCGAAAGATACAGCTGCTCTATATACAGAATACAAAGCAGCTGTATTTCAAAAAGTAAAGATCATTTTTAATAAAAACGAATTTAAAAGTTGCACCAATCACACTGACTGACCTGTTTATTAAAAAAACAAATTTTTAAAGGTTTACATAGCCTTTAAGCCCTGCCAGAGGCACAGCTTAACAGAGGCAGAGTGAAGGCAGACCTGATGCCTTCATTAGGCCCCTTGGCTGCCATGAAAACCATCGGCACCAGGCATTCGCTTTGCGGGGAAGCCGATGAGCTGTCTGAGGGGCCGGTCCCCCTCCTTTTAAAGCCTCAGGTGCTGTTGTCGTGATTGACCGCAGAATTTAAGGGGTTAAGCGGCCAGGAAAAGCCAAAAACTGTTAAAAAGTATCCCCTCCCCCCACCCACACATTACACTTAGTCAAATCCCCCTTCCCCACAAAAACTTTTATAAAGCATCCCCTTTGCCCACACATTACAGCTCCCCCTACTTACACAGCTATTCGATCCTCAGCTCCGTGGAGGACTCTCCATCCTATCAGTGACCTCATACAGGTTGCAGGCAGGAGAAGAGCTGTGTGTTTCTGCTCCTCCCCAGCCCTCTCTTCCTTCATCTTCCCTGCTTGCTAAGTACTAGATGGGGCTGTGTACTGCAGCAAATGGCCGGCCCCATATTTCATCACAAAGACTGTTTAGGGACAAGAGCGGGACCTGTTCAATGCAAGAGTGTGTGATCTCCTGCATAATAGGACATCACCGCCCAGAGTTCACACACTCTGCCGGGAGAGCAGTATACTGCTTGCAACAGCTGCCGCTGCCCCAGGTTTTTTTTATAGATTTTTCAGAGGCAGGTTGCCGTGGCCCTAGACGTCTACTGAGGTACCGGCCCTGGGGGCACATGCCCCCCGGCCCAGCCTGCCCCTGTTTGTGATGCTGTTGGATAGGATTCAACCCATCCTGAGAACTGATCTACACATACCAACACATATTGTAACCTTCCCACCTTTGGTAGCTGTATTTAAAGAGGATCTGTCACCACATTATAAGTGCCCTATCTCCTACATAATCTGATCTGCGCTGAAATGTAGATAACAACAGTGGTTTTTATTTTGAAAAACTATCATTTTTGAGCAAGTTATGAGCAATTTTAGATTTATGCTAATTAGTTTCTTAATAGGCAACAGGGCGTTTTTTAACTTTTAACCAAGTGGGCGTTGTAAAGAAAAGTGTATGATGCTGACCAATCAGCGTCATACACTTCTCTCTATCCTTGTCCATTTGTACTCAGCACAGCGTGATCTAGCGAGATCACGCTGTGTTGTCACATACACCCACATTAACTTTACTGAAGTGTCTTGAGAGTGAATAGACATTGCCTCCAGCCAGGATGCGATGTCTATTCACACTCCCGACACTTCGGTAAGGTCTTTTTGGGACTTACTCACACAGCACAGCGTGATCTCGCGAGATCACGCTGTGCTGAGTACAAATGGACATGAATGGAGAGAAGTGTATGACTCTGATTTGTCAGCGTCATACACTTCTCTTTACAACGTCCACTTTGTCAAAAGTTAAAAAACGCCCAGTTGTCTATTAAGAAACTAATTAGCATAAATCTAAAATTGCTCATAACTTGCTTAAAAATTATCGTTTTTCAAAATAAAAACCACTGTTGTTATCTACATTACAGCACCGATCAGATTATGTAGGAAATACACTTATAATGTGGTGGCAAAGCCTCTTTAATTAATTTGGAGAATGTGAAAAGGACGAGTTGTCGATGGAAGATTTAAAGGACAGGTTTTCACTGTACCTCCTGAATTCTGTTGAAGGCAGAGGAGGAAAGACGCACACTTCTTTACCGCAATGGCAGTGAAACCCAGGTCACACCAGTAAGTGAGAACCAAATTTCGTATTGCAGTCCTACCTCCATGGATTAAACCATGCGATGCCTCAGCAATGATTTTGGTGCTACTGGACTACCTTCACTTTCACGCCAGAGACCATCGGAGCTCTGGGTGCATCCCTTGTCCTTCCATCTGGCCTTTTCCTGTTGAGTACAGCTGTGTTGCATAGTTATAAGTTTTCTGAAAGTCTGGTAAATTTGTCACAACACAAATTTTTACTGTCATCAGTTGGTGTGTTAAATTTTTACTGGCTGCTTGCTTTGCAGCTATATCTACCCGGTGATTTACCTTAGTCACTGGGTCATGACCTGTAGTGTGAGCTTGGCTCTTGCAAGAGCATACCTTGAGTCTGTGTATATGTAACAGTCTTTGTGTCTGCTAGATGATAAGCTTTTGTCAGAGCTCTCCGTTCAGCTCGTGGAGTCAATGTCTTTATATGTTCAAGACAGTTATGATCCGTTTCAGAATCAAAAAAGTAGCCCCTTTCATCATCCTCCCCTTCCTCTCTCTGAGTCAAATTCCTCCCTCTGAGACAAACTTGTCTCATAAGGAAGTAAACTAGCAGGGTTCAAATGTGTACACCGATGTAGGCTGATCTGGCTGGGCTGTAACAATGTTATCTCCAACCACTGCCTACAATATCCCATCATTCCAATAAATGTTCTCATCTGTTTTTTATTTTGTGGGATTATAAATTGTTGTATGGTAGCAACTCTATCTGGGAGTAGATTTCTGTATCCCTGTTTTAGACCATGCCCAATGTACGTCACCCTCGTCTGTGTCCATTCTCTGGCTAAAATGTAAAAGAGTTCCAGTCCTGAAGACACCGCTCCTTAGAAGGTGAGCAGAGCAAAAAGTCATCTACATTTTGAATCAATATAGAAACTCCAGGTACATGGAAAAACAACAAGACTATTGCTGTGATCTTGACTTAAAATGGTGGGAGAATTTAGAAAAGGTAGACGTGTCCATATGTACTGCTGTCCATTGAAAGTGAATGCAAAAAGATATTGTGAGTCATGGTGTATGGGGATGGAGAAAAATGCAGAACACAAATGACTGAAAAATGAGTACTGTCTGAGGGGATCTGCATCAATATAGTTGTTGGATTAGGGACTACTGGATGCAGGGGAACCACTTAGTTCTTAGATCCTGCACCATTCTCCATATTTGACTATTGCCATGCTTCCTAATGGGGGTAAATAGGGCTAATATGAGGACTATAGGTTTTCTTAAGGATGCCTTGTTTCAACTGAGTCAAATGTAGGGCCAATTCCTATCTCTGCCTCTTCCTATTTCAGAGGATAATGTGGCTTTCTGGGCAGAACACAGTGCTGTTTCAGTGAAATTTGCACTGGTTGAACTTGGCTCATTGTACCTACTTCAGTGGAATTAGAGTTCCATAACTGGGTCAGTATATTTAGTATTATGGCCTCTACTGCAAGATCTGTAATGAGAGTCACTGTGGGGTAAGATATAACAGATTAACAGTATCCTACTTGCTTTCTAATGGTACCTGGAGATCTACGCCGTCTGGGGTACAGTAAATGGTATATCTCAACTTACACAGCGTGTCCCGTCCCAGTAGGCTTATCGGGGCATCTGCTAACAACAAAATGTTCAGTAGTTATGGGACCTACAGAACCAGTGGTGGGGTTATAAATAGGAAGATATTTGGGATCTCCTGTGACTCCCACTGTTTTCACTTTCTGATCAGAAAAGGAAAGAATTTCATTATTGATTAGAGATACAGAGGCTCCTGTATCAACAAGGAAAGGTACATTACATCCTGCATTATTACAATTCAGTATAGGTTCCTGCGGAAGAGAAAGACTTTGTGAAAACATAAAATCCTCTTCCTGCATTTTGGTTAGTCACTTATCAGCTGATCAGTCATCACAGACATAATTTCTTTCTTTCTTGGACTTTTTACAGTATCTGGCTATGTGAACTTGCCCACTGCAATTGTAACACCTGATGTATTTCTTTCTCTGAACTTGGTCACTACTGTTTCCTTCGTTAACTTTCTGTAACTCACTTCTTGGATATATTCCCACTATTCTAGGATTTGCCATTCTGCTTTTCATGTTTAGCAGATCTCCATCATCATAATCCATCATATTCATCATCATGTTAGGTGACCTACATTACATTGGTGGAGTATATGTTGTTATAGTTGCTATAGGAGCATCTCCTCTAATATCGGAGTTAGCTAAATCCAACCATTCATAATATATGTTCATTTTTACATCATTCTTACAATACGGAACAATAGTTTTCAACAATTTAGTATCTAGAGTACCCTCCAAAGGTAAAGCTGGTAAAGCACAGTTCTCCACCCGTTCCATATTTTGTGTACATTCTTACCATGCACCTTGATAGGACTTCCTTCTGGATATGCCACACACCGTGTTCCCTGCGTTGGGGTTTTGCCATAACGGTTCCCCATATTTCAGTCTTATATACAGAAGTCCCCCACTACAGGGACACAATATGGACCTCGTCAGACCACCTTTAATAGGCAGGCAATATCACCGGACTAAACCTTACTACTACACGTCACATTTTGCTTCTATAGCATAGCAGTCAGAGATTAGTAACTCAAGCACAGACACAGAATTATCCAATAGAAAAGCACTCTTAGGGTAAGTTCACACTTTTTTATAAGTTTTTTGATGCGGAAACCGCGTTGGAAAACTCGCCAAAAAACGTCTGAAAATGCCTCCCATTTATTTCAATGGGAGTCGGAGGTGTTTTCCCGTGAGCAGAACATGACATCAATGGGAGCCAGATAAAGCGTATTTCGCTGTTTTTTTGGCCTCAATGGCCGCGGCGAAAAACACACCGAAAAACGCCACGAAAATCGGAGTGAAGGCAGAGCCAAATTTGCCTCAAAATTGCAAACTAAATTTTGAGGCAGATTTTCTGCCTGCAAAAAACTCTGTTTGAATCTACCCTTATAGATACAAAGGATCAAACTATCACTCTTTACTAACTCCTGCTACTGAGTTTAACACAGAGCATTAAAGCTAGACAGCAGACCCTTTATGGGATTGTGAGACTTTTACCGTCCCTCATAGCATGCAGACTGTTCAAGAGTAACCCTTCACTTGCCTCATACATTCACACACCTTTCAAAGCGCCTTCTGTTACCCATTCACTGTATTGTTAGTGAGAGAACAGTCCATACATCAACATGACAAGAGAATACAACACATAAATATAGTGGAAATGCTTATAACCCCAACAGAAAAGATATAGAACTAAACATACATATACTTCTATCTTTCTTTGCTCAATTGTTAACTCGCTAACTCACTCCTGACCACGTGCGCAATAATAGTCACTTTTTTGATCCAAGATGTTTCAAGGGTGCGTGAGTAGGCTTCCACGCTAACGTATGAAAATGGGAACTCAGCACTCCAAGGTATTATGCAATAAGTGATAATCTATTTCACATATAGAGAAAAGTAGTTATCCAAAACTGGTTTAACGTTTTGGTCTATACATTCGACCTCCTTCAGAAACTACAGAATTAATAATATACACAGAAATCAAAAACAGTAAGATCAAATCCACAAATATATACATTCAATATTAATCTCCCCTAGGCTTAGGTGGAGACAAATAGATGTTCACATACTGGTATACAGTAGTTAATCTATAGCAAGATCTATTTTATGATGTATGGATCATTTAGAAAAATTCATAGTACAAAATGTGTTTATGGGAGAAGAAGACATGGAAAAGGTAACTGTGACATGACATTGGCACATTGAAATGGTTACTAGTAATAAAGCAATGAGACTTAAAGAGGCTCTGTCACCAGATTTTGCAACCCCTATCTCCTATTGCAGCAGATCGGCGCTGCAATAGAGATAAGAGTAACGTTTTTTTTTGTTTTTTTTAAACGAGCATTTTTGGCCAAGTTATGACCATTTTTATATTTATGTAAATGAGGCTTTCTAAAGTACAACTGGGCGTGTTTAAAGTAAAAGTCCAACTGGGCGTGTATTGTGTTCGTTACATCTGGGCGTTTTTACTTCTTTTACTAGCTGGGCGTTGTGTATAGAAGTATCATCCACTTCTCTTCACAACGCCCAGCTTCTGGCAGTGCAGACACACAGCGTGTTCTCAAGAGATCACGCTGTGACGTCACTCACTTCCTGCCCCAGGTCCTGCATCGTGTCGGACCAGCGAGGACACATCGGCACCAGAGGCTACAGTTGATTCTGCAGCAGCATCAGCGTTTGCAGGTAAGTAGCTACATCGACTTACCTGCAAACGCTGATGCTGCTGCAGAATCAACTGTAGCCTCTGGTGCCGATGTGTCCTCGCTGGTCCGACACGATGCAGGACCTGGGGCAGGAAGTGAGTGACGTCACAGCGTGATCTCTCGAGAACACGCTGTGTCTGTGCACTGCCAGAAGCTGGGCGTTGTGAAGAGAAGTGGATGATACTTCTATTCACAACGCCCAGCTAGTAAAATAAGTAAAAACGCCCAGATGTAACAAACACAATACACGCCCAGTTGTACTTTTACTTTAAACACGCCCAGTTGTACTTTAGAAAGCCTCATTTACATAAATATAAAAATGGTCATAACTTGGCCAAAAATGCTCGTTTTTAAAAAACAAAAAACGTTACTCTTATCTCCATTGCAGCGCCGATCTGCTGCAATAGGAGATAGGGGTTGCAAAATCTGGTGACAGAGCCTCTTTAAGAAAAAAACGGAACTGTATATCCTACAATATGGTGTTAGTAATTACTGAAATGAATGGAATGATAGAACTAAATAAAAAACCAAAAGAGTAGATATCTCTAAATTAGTCCACATAGTGTACTCCAACTGGCATAGTATGAACAATGTGCCAATATTAAAGTCAAGGAGTATATGAGAGAGAGTTTTCCAAAGTTATATATAACTAAAACCAGCATCCCCTGTAGCAAGTCAAGATTTACTAGTGCTGGCAGTCTGTTACTATATGTGGTGATAGAGCAATATAGTCAGTATTGTCTGAGCCGGCCCCAAAGTGGGGTAATAACCAGTCATATTTAGGTCCTGGATGCTGCTTACCGGATTGTGGATATGTATATGTGGCGTTGTTAGGTAATGGTGCTGTCCAGGTATGCACCCGTGTGCTATATATGGATCATGTCATATGACCGTTAACAGGTGTCTAGACGTCGATTGCGTCAGTCCAGGTATGACCCGTCATACGTTTGGGGCAGGATGAGATTGCAGCATATCCTCTGATAGGATAAAGGTTCTGTCCATCAGAGTGTGTGCCCTCTGATAGGATAAAGGTTATGTCCATCAAAGTTGTAGGATAGAACAACCCAATGTAGGTTTCTTAACCCCTCCATTGCCGGAGATAAAAATGGTGATGGGAGCAATAGCCTATAAGTCCAAAGTGGAAGCATAGCTAGGTATGTTAGGATATGGAAATTACATTTTAAACTTATACTAAACGTAGAATATACAGTTCATGTTGTATTAATACTTATACCACTAGTAGAATGGTAAGTATATAAGACTCGGAAGTAATTTTTTTTTCTCTTTTTTTTTATAGAATTAACATAGACCTGACTTGCGTAAGAAAATAGAAAAAAAATTACCTCCGAGTCTTATATACTGACCATTCTACTAGTGGAATGAGTATTGATACAACATGAACTGTATATTCTACATCTAGTATGTTTCTTTTTTTACATGGAATAAGTATTAATACAACATGAACTGTATATTATATGTCTAGTATAAGTTTAAAATTGAATTACCATATCCTAACATGCCTAGCTATGCTTCCACTTTGGACTTATAGGCTATTGCTCCCATCACCATTATTTTCTCCAGGCAATAGAGGGATTAACAAACCTACATTGGGTCGTTCTATCCACAACTTTGATGGACATAATCTTTATCCTATCAGAGGACACGCTGCAGTCACATCCTGCCCAAACTCTGATGAGCATAATCTTTATCCTATCAGAGGGCACAGACTCTGATGGACAGAACCTTTATCCTATCAGCGGATATGCTGCAATCTCATCCTGCCACAAATGTATGACGGGTCACACCTGGACTGACGCAATCGACATCTAGACACCTGCTAGCGGTCAGATGACATGATCTATATATAGCACACGGGTGCATACCTGGACAGCGCCATTACCTAACAGCGACCGGGGTCACAAGCGCCACATACCCATATCCAAGGACGTAATCCCGTAAGCAGCATTTACATCCATGTGCGCTCTGTACCAATGTCATATCACAGTTACTCTCTCCATGTCTTCCTCTCCCATAAACACATTTTGTACTATGAATTTTTCAAAATTCTCCATACATTGTAAAATAGATATAGCTATACATAAACTACTGTATACCAGTATGTGAACTTCTATTCATCTCCACCTACGCCTAATGTATATATGTATATATTTGTGGATTTGATCTTACTATTTTTGATTTCTGTGTATATTATTAATTTTGTAGTGTCTAAAGAAGGTCAAATGTATAGACGGAAACATTAAACCAATTTTGGATTACTACTCTTCTCTATATGTGAAAAAAAATATCACTTATTGCATAATACCTTGGAGTGCTGAGTTCCCATTTTTATGCGCAATAATAGTCACAACGTGGACGTGCCAGATTCGCGGATTGGTGTGATTACCCGCCACTTCACACACACACAGTTTACAATAGAGTATCTCTAACTTAGACGACTTTCTGGTGGATACGTCTGTAAAACACGGAGGGACTATATCATATTGTTCTATTCATTCAAACAGCAAACATACATTTAGCATAACAATATCACACTTATTTTACAATCTATAATATAAGCTAAAATCTTCCAATGGAGATTGAACATCAAATCATTAAATAAAATGGTACCTTCAGACGACTCAAAGAACAGTGTATACTGGCTAACAGAGTGGAGTCACAAGCAATAAGTGCTCACCTGCTTGGGTCCAAGAATGAATCCACTGTCTCAGTCAGCACCACTCCTGGCTCCCGTCAGGATGTCTTGAAGAACCGGGCAGAAACACCAAATGTTACGGCAGTGTAAAAACCTCTCAATCTCCATTAGGATCTCACATGCTGCTTCTTATGTTAAAGGAGGTTTATTGTGTGTACACAGAGCTCTGAATTCCTATTCAGAACTGACATCATTATTAATTACAGCAGTTTATATAGCCAATATGATGTATGTCTCATATGTGATCCAGGAGACCAAGAGAATTAGCATACAATAGTATATGTTTGCATTACACAACGTGGTATCATATATAATGGGGTCTTGATTTATCATATACAATGGTTGCATGTTTACATAATGTGATAAAGAGAAGGTTATGTGAACTGATGTGTCTGTTAACTGACAGTGAAACTGCTATTAACCTAAAAGTTACCATTCTCCATATTGCACCAGTCACTTCATAGGACCCACACTGTAAACTTACACTAATTAAGTGAGCCCTAATTAATAGTTACATCGTTGTTATATAATTGTTCCCCACTCCTAATATGGCAATCAGAATATATCCTTGGATCAACGTCCCATCTCCAGAATCTAGTACTCAAAACTTGTAATATTCTATTTTTCAAGGAAGGCTTTAAGGCCCTTCTTGAACTTGTTCAAAGAATCAACCATCACAACATCCTGTGGCAGAGAATTCCATAGTCTCACTTCACTCACAGTAAAGAATCCCGTCTGTGATGGTGGTGAATTTTTTTTAGAGGATGCCCCCTAGTCATTGTTAAAGGCCTCGGTGTAAAAAGATCATTAGAAAGATCTCTGTACTGTCCAATTTTATATTTGTATACTGTAAGTACATCACCCCTGAGCCATATTTTTTTCTAAACTGAATAGCCCCAAGTTTGATAACCTCTTGGTACTGCAATCCGCCCATTCCATTAATTACCTTGGTCACTCTTCTTAGCACCTGTTCTACTTCAGCCATGTCTTTCTTATAGAGAGGTGCCAAAAATTGTACACAATATTCCATATGTGGTCTGACTAGCGATTTGCATAGAGGCAAAACTATGTTGTTGTCATGAGCATCTATGCCTTTAATGATGCATCCCATGACTTTATTTGCCTTGACAGCAGCTGCTTGGCACTGATTGCTAAAGTTAAATTAACTGGTCACCAATATCCCCAAGTCTTTTTCAGTAGTAGTTTTACCCATTGTTTTACCATGTAATGCATAATTGTAAAGTTAGTTTCCTCAGCCCAAGTGCATAACCTTACATTTATACACATTAAACTTAATTTGCCATTACTCTGCCCAAAACTCCAGTGTTCCAAAATACCTCTTTAGTTGTATATTATCCTCCTTTCCATTGATTACTTTACAGAGCTTAGCATCATCTGCAAATACTGCAATTATACTCTATTACTGACCTTGTAGAGGGTATACACATATATTAAAAAGAAGAGTGTTCAATACTGACCCCTGTGGAGCCTCACTGGTGACTGTGACCCACTCTAAGGATGTACCATTAATAACCACACACTGTTTTCTATCACGGAGCCAGTTGTTAACCTAATTACACATATTTCCCCCCCAGTCCCAGCATTTTAATTTTATATAACAACATTTTATGTGGCACCGTATCAAACGCCTTTGAAAAGTCTAGATACACCACATCCACAGACTTACCCAGGTCCAGTCTAGAACTTACGCATGTCCTCATAGAAGCTAATCAGATTAGTTTGACAGGACTGATCCCTCATAAATCCATGCTAATGCTGCGTTAACCATTTTGTTTCATTGAGATTTTCCAGATTTTCGAGGATAGCATCTCTTCGAAAACCCGCACATATTTTACCCACAATGGAGTTAGACTTACAGGCCTATAGTTTCCACCTTTTTGAATATTGACACCACATTTGCTATGCGCCAGTCCTTTGGAACAGACCCAGTCATGAAAGAATCCTTAAATATTAGAAATAAGGGTCTGTCTATCAGAGTACTTAATTCCTGCAGAACGTGGGTGGAGTATACCAAATGGACCCGTCGATTAGTCTATTTTAATGTCTTTAAGACGGCGCTCCACTTCTTGCTGGTTCAAGCAGGTGACATTTATACCTTGGAGAATTAACTTTTCCCTAATCATGTCATCTGACATTGGATTTTCCTGTGTAAATACAGTAGAGAAAAATGCGTTCAATACATTAGAGTTTTCCTAATCCTCCTCCACCATTATACCGAGATTAATTTTGAGAGGGCTGACACTTTCAGTTTTCGGTTTCTTATGTATGTATTTAAAAAATATTTTTGGGTTCTTTAAGCTTTCTTTGGCAATGATTCTCTCTGTTCAATCCTTGCTGCCTTTATTTGTCTTTTAGACAACTTTATTTTTTTAGTTAATGTCTCGTCACTACCATCCTATTCTAGTGTTTTGAACGTTTTTTTTTTTTTTTTAAATCATTTATAGGCCCTGTTCACACTTTGTTTTTGAGTTTTTGACGCGGAAACCACTTCGGAAGCGCCAAAAAACGACCTAAATTGACACCATTGATTTCAATGTGAGGCAGAGGTTTTTTCACCGTTGTCTTTTCTTGCCGTGGTTTACACCTTTGGCCCCCCTATTGGAATCAATGGAAGGCAGAAAAGAAAACAGCGGCGCGAAAAACGTGGAAGAAAGCACAGACAGCTTAAAATGCGAAGGAATTTTATGGGAGATTTTTTTCTGCCTGCAAAAAACTGTGTAAACAGGGGCGTACTGTTTTATTTATCTACATTGGTGTCGCCCTATTTCTATCTTGTTTATTCCCATAAGGTATATATTTTTTCACAGGAAACATTTAAGAGGCTTCTAAAAATGTCCCATTTAGTTTGTGTATTTTTTTGCTTTTGAGGACATTGTCCCAGTTTAGGTCATTAAGGTCATCACTTAGCCCATGAAAATTGGCCTTTCTGAAGTCTAGTGTTTTTGTAGCTCCTCTACTAAACATCTTATAAAAAGAAACATGAGAACGTGTTATGTTGTGGTCACTATTGCCTAGATGTACCCCAGCCTGTAGTGATATTCAGTCTGGCATATTGGTTAAAATTAGGTCTAAAAGTGCCCCCCCTCCCTCTTGTTGGCTTCTGCACCAGTTGTGAAAGGTAATTGTATTTAAAGGAACAGTGTCATGGCAAATAATTTTTTTATATGTTAAAGATGTTAGTGCTGTAATAAAAACGTTTATATTCATTTGTGTGTTTGTGTTTTACTGTTTCTTATTTTTACACTTTTTCTTCCCTATGGGGGCTGCCATTTTTTGTTCCATTTCTGTGTGTGTCGATTAACGACACACACAGACATGGAGTACGGCAGCCACAGTCCCATAGGGACTGTGAACGGCTCCCGTCCCATTCACGTCCGTGTACGGCGTCTGTGTGGGAACTGCGCATGCGCCGCTCCCACACAGTCCTATTCGAAATTGGCGCCGTCCGGCGCCATTTTCCTGTGTACCGGAAGTCGCGGCCGGACTGTAATATTACTACTTCCGGTCGCGGCTTCCGGACTTGTGCACATGGAACAGCGACAGCAAAGGGAGCGGACGGGCCGGAGGGAGCCGCGGCGGCAGGAGCAGGTAAGAGATTTCAATGTATGTTAGTGTTTGTGTGTGTTTACTACTGTATGTAAACCTACTACACTGTGGGTTACCTCAAAAAATGGCGACACACAGTGTAGGAGGTTAAACCTTTCAAACCCCTCGTTTATCCCGGCACTAGCCAGGATAAAGGAGGGGGGATGCTGAGAGCTCACTAGAGCGAGGGCTTTTAACCCAATGTTGCAATGCTGCAATTTTGGGAACTAGCTCCATCTAGTGACCAAAAATGGGTAGTATTATAAATTTGAAAAAATTTATAATATTTCCTGACTCGCGAAAAAAATAAAAAAAATTGGTACAATGTTTAATCACCTACACACTAAATGTTTAATTTTTTAAAAAAAAACATGTTTTTAGGGCAACACCATGCCTTTAATTATTGTCAAATATCTGTTTCCTTTGTTTGACCTGCAGCTTTGACCTGCAGGTAGTTAAAGTCCCCCATAATAATTACTTCATTATGATTTGTTGCCTCCTCTTTTTGCCTTAGTTGATTTTTGACTTCTTGCCTAATATTTGGAGACTCATAACAATCCCATATCAGTATTTTTTTATTCTTTCTCCCTCCCCTTATTTCCACCCATAGGGACTCCACATGATAATTTCCTTCATAGACATCATGACGCAGGATGGGCTGTAGGCAGGATTTTACATATGTATTAGCAACCCCATTTCAATTCTTATTGGTACGGTCATCTCTAAACAGACTGTTTCCCTGCAAATTAACAGCCTAGTCATAGCTTTCATCCAGTCATGCCCCACTTTGTCATAATTCTCCTGCAGCATTATTGATTATAATTCCTTAATCTTGTTATTGCGGCTTCTGCCATTAGTATAATTGCACTTGGTTATGTTTATCCATACCACTTTTCTTCTGTTTCCCTTTTAACTGTTCTAACCCATTCCTCTATTCCACCACATGTTAATTTGCTCACTAGCTACACTGTCCTCCCCTCCTATACAGTTTTTGCCCTCCCCTGGTTCCCTAGTTTAAATACCCCTCCAACCTTCTAGCCATCTACATCCCCAACACAGCTGCACCCGCCCTATTTAGATGCAGTCCATCCCTACCGTAGAGTTTGTAGCCAACAGAGAAGTTTGCCCAGTTCTCCAAAAACCCAAACCCCTCCTTCCTACACCAATTCTTTAGCCACTTGTTCACCTACCTAATCTCCCGCTGTCTCTCTGCTGTGGCACGTGTGGTACATGTAATATTTCTGAAAATCATGTTTTAGGACCTTTCACCTACCTCTAACTTTGTAATTTGTGTCAATGTGCACCATGACCGCTGGGTCTTCACCAGCCCCTCCAAAAAAAATCTTTCAATCCAATGCGCTATATGTCAAACCCGAGCACACAGAAGACAATAACATACGAACATAGAGCCTGTTCATTTCCCTAGTCCCCATGTCCACATGTCCACAGAAGATTTGTTGCAGAAATTTTTGAGACTTTAAAATTAATTCAATGCAACTGATTGTAGGTCCTTACAGGAAATAACAAAACTGGTGCCAACAATTTCAAATAACTGAATATAAAATAGCTCTCAATTACAATATTGGAATTATAAATACTTTACATTTAAGTTTGGTTTAATTTTATTTAACTTTAACAGACAATAAAAAAAGAATATATAATAGTATACATATGTTTATTACATTAAGAAATAATACAAATTATCTGTGAAATCTTCACATTTATGGAGAAATATGGCACTATTTAACAGACAATGTTTATTAACAATATTTATTTGGTAGATATTCCTACTGCAACATTGCGCTCTGGGAAAGCTTAAATTCATAATGGATTCCCGTGATAAGTTTAGCTTTTGAAATTCACTTAGACCTTTAAAGAGGCTCTGTCACCACATTATAAGTGGCCTATATTGTACATGATGTGATCGGCTCTGTAATGTAGATTACAGCAGTGTTTTTTATTTAGAAAAACTATCATTTTTGACTGAGTTATGACCTATATTAGCTTTATGCTAATGAGTTTCTCAATGGACAACTGGGCGTGTTTTACTATAGGACCAAGTGGGCGTTGTACAGAGGAGTGTATGACACTGACCAATCAGTGATCAATCAGCGTCATACACTTCTCTCCATTCAGTTACACTGCAAATCGTGATATAGCTATATCGCTATGTGCAGTCACATAAACACACTATAACGCTACTCATGTGTCATGACAATGAATATACATTACCTCCGGCCAGGACGTGATGTGTATTCATTCTCCTGACCACTTCTGTAGCGTATCTGTGAGTTACAGCACAGCACAGCGAGATCTCGCTGTGAATGACAGTTTACAGCATAATCTTGCGAGACTACGCCTGCTATTCTGTAACTCACAGAGACGCTACAGAAGTGGTCAGGAGAATGAATACACACCACGTCCTGGCTGGAGGTAATGTATATTCATTGTCATGACACATGAGTAGCGTTATAGTGTGTTTATGTGACTGCGCATAGCGATATAGCTAAATCACGATTTGCAGTGTAAATGAATGGGGAGAAGTGTATGACGCTGACCAATCATTACAGCGCCGATCACGTTATGTACAAGATAGGCCACTTATAATGTGGTGACATAGCCTCTTTAATTACTTCAATTGTCCTTCAATGCTATCAGCCATAATCAGTTATCAAACGGATAATAATGTACTGGACTGTGTACTGATAGTTACAGTGAAGAATATTTTGAAGCCTTCAGGTACCTTCATCGGCAAAGAAGCAGGGAGATCTTCCATATAACACCTAGACATATGCCCAAAACAATTAAAGACAGATATCATTGTACATAAGGAACCCCATAGGAAAATTTCTTAAAGGTTATATTCACATTTTTTTTTTTATTGCACCAATGCATCTACACTAAAAATTTAAACTTTGCAAAGTGTCTTGACTAAAAATCTCCTACACTTTTGTGTCCATATCTCCTATGCATATCTTTGTCTCCATGCTTACAGTCTACAATCAAACTCAGTATACGTAGCCTGGTCCTGCAGTCATGTGCTAATACCTTCCCTCTGTCACCTACATTAGGCTAGCTTTGATCTGCAAGAAGTAGGGGACAGCGGAAGGGAGTGACTGCAGGATCAGGCTACACATGGTTTGTTTATAGCTTGTTACCATAGCAGCTGTTGACAGAAAGCTCTATGAGATTATTTTTTTTTTAATTCTAATTTTCTATAGCAAAAAACGAAATCCAAGCGTTAATATATCAAAAATAAAACATATAAACCATCTGTTCGTTTTGTTCCGGAAAGCCGATGTATCAGAGTACGAGCTCATAGACTTTGACACGAGTGCTTCTGCCCCTTAGTTTTAGCGATTGGTGGGGGTCTCAGTTCTCGGACCCCCACCAATCAAAACTTCTGACATGTCACTATGACATGTCGGAAGTTTGTTGAACGTTTAGTTACACTGTAAGATCTACAGTCTTGCCAAAAACAATAGCTGTAAAAGGAGCTTCCCTTGCCCTGTACTTTCCATGGTCAAAAGTCAGACGATAGCAAAATGAGTGAAATTTTTTTTACAGAATCCAATTCAAACATTTTGCTTAGGTACTGCATAACAGTGGTCTAATACAAATGCACTTTGGAACATGTCCATGTAAGATGAATAAGATCAGCATCCATAGCACCCCGTTTGGGCAGGATTATAAATCACGATCACCCATTGTATAAAGTTTTTAGGAGTGTAGTGTAGCCTTTGGTTCGCTGTAGGAGATTTTTTTTGTCAAAATGCTTTGTAAAGTTGCTTTTGGTTTTATTTTAAATGCACTGGAACACTACTATAAAATTGGTTGCAAAGGTGGACAAAGCCTTTGGAAAAGCATTGCTTTTTGACACTATTACTGCAAGCCTCAAGTGAATAGACTTCATAGGCTGCAATAGGATACATTCACACAAGCGTGACAGTATACTAGATTGTTTGTGTTTTATTCATTGCACTGTATTCACAGCATGATGATACTCTGCAGAGCGCCAGTGTAGAACTGATATGTGACCACTGTAAGGCAAGATTATTGGTTTACTTGGTCTTTGTGGTAGATATATGTGATCATAGTGTGGAGATATTATTTGGCCTTTGTATTATTTGTTAAGTGCATGACTATTACTGAGAGGTCAATTATCATATATGTACATTAGTGTTTATATCAGGGCCAATTGTTTGGGGGCTGGACTGGTGCATTTACAAATACAGGTTCAAGGCACCACAATGTCTCAGCTTTTACATAGAGCTGGTAAATGGTCTTGCTCAAGGGGGGCCCACTCAAAAGTTTGATATGGGGCCCAGTCTTTTCTAGTTATGCCCTGTATGTGTGTGCATGTATGCATGTATGTATGTATGTATGTATGTATGTATGTATGTATGTATGTACATGTATACATACACATGCTTTATGGACAAAAGTATTGGGACACCCCTCCTAATTATTGAATTCATGTATTTAATTCAGTCCATTGCCACAGATGTATAAAATCAAGTACCTAGACATGCAGTCTACCTTTCTAAACATTTTGGAAAGAATAGGTCATTTTAAAGAGCTCACTGAATTTGAGCGTGGTACTGTAATAGGATGCCATTCCAAGAAGTAAATTCCTGACATTTCTTCCCTTCTAGATATTCCACGATCAACTGTGAGTGGTATTATTGCAAAGTGGAAGTGTTTAGGAACCACAGCAATTTAGCAACAGGGGGCAGACCACGTAAAGATATAGGCGGGGTTGCCGGGTGCTAAAGCGCATACTACATAAAAGTTGCTAACGCTCTGCTGACTTAATAGCTAAGTCCAAAAACCACCTGTGGCATTAACAAAACTGCGTAGTGGGAGCTTCATGGCTTTGGTTTTCACAACTGAGAAGCTGTATTCAAGTATTACATCACCAAGCACAATGCCAAGCATCAGATGTAATCGTGTAAAGTACACCGACACTGGACTCTGCAGGAGAGGAAATGCGTTCCATGCAGTGATGAATCTCCCTTCTCTATCTGGCAGTCAAATGGTCAAGTGAAGGTTTAGCAAATGCCAGGAGTACGTTACCCTCCTGACTGCATTGTGCCAACTGTAAGTTTGGTGGAGGAGGTATAGTGCTATGGGTTTGTTTTTCAGGGGTTGCCATAGTTCTCTTACTGCCAGTGAAGGCAAAACTTTATGCTTCAGCATATCAAGACATTTTGGACAATTGTATGCTTCCAACTTTAAGGAAACAGTATGTAGAAGGCTCCTTTGTGTTCCAGCATGACTGTGCCCCAGTGCACAAAGGAAGGTCCATAAAGGCATGGTTGGGTGAATTTGGTATGAAATAACTTGACTGACCGGCAAAGAGTCCTGATCTCAACCCCATCGAACACCTTTGGGATGAACTGGAACTGAGTTTGCCAAGCCCCCTTGTCCAACATCAGTGTCTGATTTCACAAATATTCTTTTCTAAATGAATGGGCAAAAAATCCCACAGATGCACTACAAAAGCTTGTAGAAAGCCTTCACAGTAGTGTGGAGACTGTTTTAGCTGCAAGAGGGGGGGGGACACCAACTCTATATTAATGCCTATGGATTTAGAATGGGGTGTCATAAAAGCTTCTTTAGGCATAATGTGTTGGTGTCCCAATATTTTTGTCCATATAGTGTGTATATATATATATATATATTTATTTATATAATATATGTATATCTATATATATATATTACTTATATATATATATATATATATATATATATATACACACATGAAAAAGTATCTGAATTTTCACGTGAGTGCTGCAACTTCTTTTCATCTATTTGATGTACTGTGTATAGATAATATTCTGCAATGCCCCATGTCTACTAGAAGATGTATATATGTGCAGGTTTGTAGTCAAAGCCAAACAAAACTTACAATTTAACAAGTTAGTAGTGTCATGTTATTAGCAGTGGAAATTTAAAAAATAGTCTGTTTGTTTATGAAACAATCCTTTAGGTTTCATTCCAAAATAATCACTAGGTTTAAAAAAAAAATGATAACACACACACAATACACATCCTAATGGGCAATGTTTAATATTAAATTCTGTTGTTCAGTCATGAGTCTTTATATCCCCTTGTTATAACAGATGTGCTCACAGCAACAGGCACAACCATGAAAATCCAGCTGCACATGAAGTACATGTATAGTGGTGTATTATAAGGAGGGGGTCGCTACGGAGAAAAGAACCAACTATATTGAAGAACAACAGTAAAAGGTTTCTACTACATTCTTAGATCGTTCTTGTGTCCCATATCTATTTTAACAACACAGATATATTTGTTCAGCAACATAGTAAATATTCTATACATTTGATTAGTAGTTCGTGACCTTCAAATGGCTTTTTTTTTCTTATGTGCTTTCTTTGCCAGTCACAGCATTTACCAAATCCCAAGGAAATTGGTTTACCCAAAAATATCACCTCTTTTACTGCACCACACCACTAAACTGATCATGGCTGCTGTCAAAAAGACAGGGATTAAAATGAGAGCGCTAAGAATATCATCCGGAGGATCTTCCCATATTGCTGTGTCTGAAGAACAGTTTGAAAAAAATGTTGTGTGTATTCCAATAATGAATCTTTCTGCCAAGCTGTTTGGCCAAAAGCAGTTTCCCCTTCCAGCTGTAAGTTCTGCACATTTTGAAAGTATGTTATAGTGCCTGTGGGAAAATATAGAAGTAATAATTTGGTGAAAAAGTTATTACTGGTTGGCAAAGAGATTCATAAATAACTCCCCCCACCCCAAGAATATAGTACATACAGTACATAATTTTAAACTTCAAGCATTTTAAGTATACTCCTAATACCCAAATGCCTATGTATAAACACATATGCCAGTCTAAGGATAGGCATGAAAATCTCCTCTAGATACCAAACACAAGTAACGATTGTTAACATTAACAAATACAGTAAAGAAAGCAGCAAATCTGTAACCCAATTATTTCATTCCCGTTGTTTATAGAGCGCCAACATATCCTGCAGCATGGTACAATAATTGTCATCACTCGTCCCACAACCTAAATTCCCTATCTCAGACAAATACATGTGGAAAAAAGAAAAGAAAAAAAGGAAAAATATTGAACAAAAGCAGCACACTTTGGGTAGAAATTAAGTACAAAATACCAAGTATTTAAAACAAAAATACAAAATTATTTAATTATTAAAAGTATTTGACAATTATCATATTGGAATAACATTACACATAGTATCATATTAATACGAGTGCTATTTGAATAAGCCGACAATTTGATGCATGCATCCAAACATATGTTTAAGCATTATAACTTAATGATAACATATAATTCCAGGGAGATAGTCATCCCATAGTATTTAAATATAATTGGAAAAGACCAGATATTAAAGGCTTTATGCAAAAATATAATGAGACAAATTATCCCTACCTAAAATTCGGCAATATACAATTTACTTCATGCATTTGCAAGAGAGACAAAAAGAGACACTCCCAAAATATGTTTGAGGAAAATTGTATCCCATCCTGAAAGAGGTGTTGGAACCTGGACTACACTTACAATACAAAGGTACCAAACTTTCTCCAAACAGACTTTGGGAGTGTCTTCTATGTCTTTCTCGCAAGTAGATGAAGTGATTTGGAAATAGTTGAATCTCACGAAGAGAAAATATATCTTCCTCTCTCTTGGCATAAAACCTGTAATATCGGGTCCTTTCCAGGTACATATGGATGTGATGTGGATGAATTTCTCCCTGGAATTATAGATTGCTCATTACTCAATTGCCTAAACATAATTTTGGATACATGCATCTAATTTTCGGCACATCCTGATAAAAAAGTTGTTTTCTGGACGTTTTGTCAGCTGGATCCCGTCCTAAAAGACGTCTTGTAACCTGGACTATACCTGTAATTTCAAGGTACCAGTGAAGGAAACGCTAGCTGATAGCTAGATACAATTTTCCTCAAACATATTTTGGGAGTGTCTCTTTTTGTCTCTCTTGCAAAAGCATGAAGTAAATTGTATGTTGCCGAATTTTAGGTAGGGATAATTTGTCTCATATTTTTGCATAAAGCCTTTAATATCTGGTCTTTTCCAATTATATTTAAATACTATGGGATGACTATCTCCCTGGAATTATATGTTGTCATTAAGTTATAATGCTTAAACATATGTTTGGATGCATGCATCAAATTGTCGGCTTATTCAAATAGCACTCGTATTAATATGATACTATGTGTAATGTTATTCCAATATGATAATTGTCAAATACTTTTAATAATTAAATAATTTTGTATTTTTGTTTTAAATACTTGGTATTTTGTACTTAATTTCTACCCAAAGTGTGCTGGTTTTGTTCAATATTTTTCCTTTTTTTCTTTTCTTTTTTGCTATATTATTATATTGGACGGCACCGTGCAATAATATTTGCATTTTTTGGGTTATTTGAAAAGGATATCTGTTTCTTTTTGTTATAACTTCTTAGGAAGCCAATTAACCTGCTGTATTAGTATGTTTTTAGTGTATGGGAGGAAACCATAATACCCAGAAGAATTCCACAGTAAACACGGGGAGAGTATGAGCTATGCAGATGTTGGTCACAATGTACTATGGTAGTATTTTTAAAATTTTATGATTGCTATCCATTAAACTTTATTTACTGCAACCCATACCCATTAAGAAATAAGTAATGTACACTGATTCACTATCTGACTAATATTAATATTGAAACCATCTGCATAATATAGTTACAAGGTTCGGATAGCACTAGGTAATGGTATGGGTGTATGAGTAGGGGCCCAACCCGATCCAGTAAAGAAACGAAGTACTATGTACACCAATATGGAATTATTTATCCAAGTAATTTATTTATTTATTTATAGCCAGTGACAGTGCGTGCGACGTTTCGGTCAAAACATTGACCTTCCTCAGGCACTTTAGTCAATGCTGGTCCTGCGTGGCTGGCGCTGTAAGATTGGCGGGTAACCGCTGTGTGAGGCTACAAATAAATAAATAAATTGCTTGGATAAATAATTCCATATTGGTGTGCATAGTACTTCGTTTCCCATCTGCATAATATTGTATACTACACAGCTATGCAGGCCCATACACTGTATGCTGTGATGGTCCTTTCTATCGTAGCCAGCATTCACTTTGTCAGCAATTTGTGCTACAGTAGCTCTTCTGTTGGATTGGAGCAGACGGCCTAGCCTTCGCTCCCCACGCGCTTCAATGATCATTGAGTGCCCATGACCCTGTTGCCATTTCCCCTGTTGTCATTCATGAACCACTTTTGGTAGGTATTAACCACTGCATATTAGGAAAACCTAAGAGATGCTCTTGTGACCATCCATCTAGCCATTACAATTGTTTGGCTATTTTCCTGGTTCCAACACATCAACTTCAACTGTCCACTTGGTGCCTAATATATCCTCCCTCCCCTTGACAGTTGTGAATTATGATATAAACAATATTATTCACTTCACCTGTCAGTGGCTTAAATATTATGGTGGATGTGTGTACAGTACTGTGCAAAAGTTTTACGCAGTTGTGGAAAAATGAAGCAAAGTAAGAATGCTTTCAAAAATATACGTTTTTTTAATCAATTAATGAATTACAAAGTGTATAAACAGAAGAGGAATCTAAAATCAAATCAATATTTGGTGTCCACCCTTTGCCTTAAAAACATCATCAATACTTCTAGGTACACTTGCACAAAGTCATGGGTTTTGTAGGAGTCTAGTTAGGTGTATGATTAACCAATTATACCAAACAGGTGATAATGATCATCATTTTCATATGTATGTTGAAACACAGTCATTAACTGTAAAATAAACAGCTGTGTAGGAAGCTTAAATCTGGGTCAGGAACAGCCAAACTCTGCTACAACGGTGAGATTGTGGAAGAATGTTTCATGTCATGGGTCCACCATGGCAAGACTGAGCAAAGCAACAAGACACAAGGTAGTTATACTGCATCAGCAAGGTCTCTCCCAGGCAAAAATTTCAAAGCAGACTGGGGTTTCAAGATGTGAAGAAGCACAAAATGGGCAATGTTGAAGACCATAGATGCAGTGGTCAGCCAAGGAAACTTAGTGCAGCAGATCAAAGACACATCATGCTTACTTCCCTTTTATATTGGAAGATGTCCAGCAGTGCCATTAGCTCAGAACTGGCAGAAACCAGTGGGACCCAGGTACACCCATCTACTGTTCAGAGAAGTCTAGCCAGAAGTGGTCTTCATGGAAAATGCGGTCAAAAACCCATACTTTCAGCGTGATGCATGAAAACATAGGAACTGGGGTGCAGAAAAATGGCAGCAGGTGCTCTAGACTGACTAGTCAACATTTGAAACATTTGGCTTACAGTAATACAGTAATGAGTGTTTAAAGGCAACAGTGAAGCATGCTGGCACATCCTTACAAGTTTTGAGCTGCATTTTATCAAATGGAGTTGGGGATTTGGTCAGGATTAATTATTGCTCATAAATACAGGCAGATACTTATCCATCATGTAATACCATCAGGGAGGTGTCTGATTGGCTCCAAACTTATTCTGCAGCAGGACAATGACCCAAAACATACAGCCAATGTCATTAGGAACTATCTTCAGCATAAAGATGAACAAGGAGCCCTGGAAGTGATATGGCCACAGAGCCCTAATCTCAACATCATCAAGTCTGGCTGGGATTACATGTAGAGACAGAAGGATTTGAGGTAGCATACATCCACATTAGATCTGTGGTAAGTTCTCCAAGATGTTTGAAACAACCTCCCTGCCGAGTTCCTACAAAAACTGTGTGCAAGTGTACCTAGAAGAATGATGTTGTTTTAAAGGCAAAGGGTGGTCACATCAAATATTGATTTGACTTAGATTTCTCCTCTGTTCATTCACTTTGTTCTTTGTTACATGATAAAAAAAACTATTATCATTCTATTTTTTTAAAGCATTCTTACTTTGAAGCAATTTCCCACAACTCATAGTAACATATCAAGAATGCTTACAATCCACAATTAGGCTGGGTTCACACGACCTATTTTCAGGCGTAAACGAGGCGTTTTACGCCTCGAATTACGCCTGAAAACACGGCTCAAATACGTCGGCAAACATCTGCCCATTCATTTCAATGGGTTTGTTGACGTACTGTGCCGACGACCTGTAATTTTACGCGTCGCTGTCAAAAGACGGCGCGTAAAATAACAGCGTCGTCAAAGAGGTGCAGGACACTTCTTGGGACATAATTTGAGCCGTTTTTCATTGACTTCAATGAAGAACAGCTCCAAATTACGGCCGTAATTGACGCCTCGCAAAACGCGAGTACGAGCAATTACGTCTGAAATTCAGGAGCTGTTTTCTCCTGAAAACAGCTGCGTAATTTCAGCCGTAATTGACGTTATCGTGTGCACATACCCTAAATCTGCGTTTCCATGCAACTGTATAAAATCTTGTTAGTTACATTTTACTCAACTGATCTCAAGACATTATTATCCTTAGCTGCCCACACTGACCAAAGGTCCCCAGTTCCTGGGGACTTCACTCAAACGGGAACCTGTTTGAATGTTACATTATTCACCAGCTGTGCAAAAATACTTTCACCATGTACCCCACGAATAAGCTTCCCTAGCAACTGTCCTGACATGTCTAGCCTGTACCACTGAGGCCTGCAAAACTTCCAGCTTATTATCCGACAATCGACGCTCCATCAAATCACAATCAATTATGTTTCTTAAAAATAGTGCTCGTACTTCTGCTTTGTTCAGAGCAAAAGAAACCCCAAAACATCTCAAAACCCTCTCCATAGTATGCAACAAAATAGAACCCGCTGGCCCCACAAATAGAAAATCATCCAGGTAGTGAAGCACATAGGCCCAGCTGGCCTCCTGCTTGTGAACCCAATCAAAAAAAAGATGCTAAATACTCAAAGTTAGAAAGAGAGCAACCCATAGGCAAGCAACAGTCCACATAATACGAGCCCTGTGAAATGCCTACCCAGTCTATGGCTGCGTTAAATAAAGTATATGACACAAAACACATGCTGTGATAAATGCCATTATTCATGGGGGTCCCGTCCGGATACTTCAATGCAGAACACAAATTCCCGCCAGGCCCAACAAAACCTCACAGATGGCATGAGCTCCCAGCAACCCCTCCACCTGCTCCAACAAATCGCAGGGACTTAACAAGGCCCGCATCATCCCATCTACACCACAAACCCCAGCACCGCAGCACAGTCAATGGGCTGATTCTTAAGGTGGCCTCCTCACAGTCTGTCTCCAGCCCTGCTTGGTTACCAGGTCAGTCATCTGGACAACTGAAGACACCTCCCAAGCATGCGTTATAAAGCTGCCAAATCATTTGCCCGCAGTCTCCTCACCAGCATCTTCTTAATCTGAGAGCAGGGCTGGCGACAACCCGCCAACGCCTGCCGCCAAAGCAACCTGCCACAGAAGCAACCTGCCACCGAAGCAGGGCCTTTTTCCACCTCCAAACATGCCACTTATCCAAATGGGTGCCCGAAGCAGTTTTCTAGCAATTCCAGAGTCCTGATGAGCTGCAGGATTCCTCCCAGCCGAACGGGGCACCAAGCCAAACCAGTGGAGTAGCTTTAGGACTAAGCGACTCAAGTGGTTTGGATCACCGCTATCCCCTCCTCTCAACTGGGGCAACAAGAACATTGTCGCCACCACACAGCACCTTCGCAGGGACTGGAGAATCTCTTCCAAAGAAGACACCATGGATTCTAACTCTTCTCTTCCTGTGGCACTACTAAAGGAAAGACCTCCCCTTCCTGTGAATAACCCACTTCCCTTCTAGCATGTTAACAGTCCCCTTTTCCTTAAAGGTACCTACCCCTTAATTCATCCCTATTTTCTAATTCCCACTAAATTCCCCTGCAGCATACACTGCATCTCCGATAGTTAATCCACAATCCGCTTCTGCTGCGTCTTGCTGTCCTGCTCTCATTCAATTTATTACTTTGGTTGCCCGCCTTTGAACCTGTTCCAGCTCTTGTATGTCTTTATTGTACACTGGTACCCACAACTGTACACAATATTCCATATGCGGTTTGACTAGTAATTTGTAAAGTAATAAAACTATGTTTTCATCATGTGCATCTTTGCCTTTTAAAGGGAATGTGTTGCCAGCAAAACATGTTTTTTTTTTTTTTAGTTAAACAATTAGTGTGTAGGTGATTAAACATTGTTCTAATTTTTTTTTTTTTTCACGAGTCAGGAAATATTATAAATTGGATTCAATTGGATTCTAATTTATAATATTTCCCATTGCTGGTCACTAGATGGAGCCATTCCCAAAATTGCAGCATTGCATGTGGTAAAGCAACCACATTGCTTTATGCTGCAAAATTGGGTAAAAAGCCCTCGCTCTAGTGAGCTCTCAGCATCCCCCCCTCCTTTATCCTGGCTAGTGCCGGGAGAAACGAGGGGTTTGAACGGTCTAACCTCCTACACTGTGTGTCGCCATTTTTTGAGCTAACACACAGTGTAGAAGGTTTACATACAGTAGTAAACACACACTGAAACACAAACATACATAGAAATCCCTTACCTGCTCCAGTCGCCGCCGCTCCCTCCGGTCCATCCGCTCCGTCCGTTGCCGCTGCTCCATGTGCACAAGTCCGGAAGCCGCGACCGGAAGTAGTAATCTTACTGTCCGGCCGCGACTTCCGGTCCACAGGAAAATGGCGCCGGACGGCGCGCATTTCAAATTGAACTGTGTGGGAGTGGCGCATGCGCCGTTCCCACACAGCGGCGTACATGTTAGTGGATGGAACGGGCCCCGTTCGCAGTCCCTATGGGACTGGAGCTGCCGTATTCCATGTCTGTATGTGTCGTTAATCGACACATACAGAAATGGAAAAAAAAATGGCAGCCCCCATAGGGAATATAAAGTGTAAAAATAAGAAAAAGTAACACACAAACACACAAATTAATCCAAACGTTTTTAATAAAGCACTAACATCTTTAACATATTAAAAAAAAAATTGTGGTGACACTGTTCCTTTAAAGCATGTCAGATCCTGCCTGGAACTGATTAACATCATAATGACACTGCAGTCATGCTGATAACATATAACTATACTTGCACATGTTTAATCACCTTCCTTTGAGATTCCCATTAGTGAGCGTGTTTGTGTATGTCCGTAAAAGTCCAAGCTATTACAATATACAATTATTAAACTCGCACGGTGAACGCCGTGAAAAATAAAGAATTTTAAATGGCAAAATCTCGGTTTTTTGGTCACCTTGGCTCTACCAAAAAATGTAATAAAAAGTGCTCAAAAAGTCTTATGTACCAAAAAATGATACCAATAAAAACTACAGCTCCTCCCCTGCAAAAAATAAGCCCTCACACCACTCTATTGACGGAAAAATAAAAAAGTTGTGGCTCTCGGAAAGCGGGCTGGAAAAACGAAAAAGAAAAAAGCAAAACATGGATCAGTTCGGAAAGGGTTAATTACTTTTTAATGAAAAAACATTTATGACCACATGTGAGGTGTAGCCGTACTCGGGAGAAATTGCTTTACAAATGTTGGGGTGCATTTTCTCCTTTATCCTTTGTGAAATTGCAAAAATGCAACATTTTAGTGGAAATAATGTTGATATTCATTTTCACGGACTAATTCTAATAAATTCTGCAACAGACGTGTGGGGCCTAAATGCTCACTATACCCCTAGATAGATTCCTTAAGTGGTGTAGTTTCCCAAATGGGGTTACTTTTGGGGGGCTTCCACTGTTTTGCTCTCTCAGTGGCTTTGAAAATTCGACATAACACCCAAAAACTATTCCAGCTAAATTTGAGCTCCAAAAGCCAAATAGCGCTCCTTCCCTT
Source organism: Rhinoderma darwinii (assembly GCF_050947455.1). Lineage (NCBI taxonomy): Eukaryota > Metazoa > Chordata > Amphibia > Anura > Rhinodermatidae > Rhinoderma > Rhinoderma darwinii. The sequence goes on from NC_134691.1 coordinate 241,019,686, forward strand.
CTAAGCCCCGGTGTGGGTCCAAACAGCAGTTTATTGCCACATATGGGGTATTTACGTAATCAGGAGAAATTGTTTTACAAATGTTGGGGTGTGTTTTCTCCTTAATTCCTTGTAAAAATTAAAAATGTCTACGTTCTTACAGAAAAAAAGTAGATTTTTACCTTTACAGACTAAGTCCAATGAATTCAGCAAAACAACTGTGGGGTCAAAATACTAACTTTACCCCTAGAAAAATTCCTTGAGAGGTGTAGTTTCCAAAATGGGGTCACTTTTGGGGGGTTTCCGCTGTTTTCATCCCTCCAGTGCATTGCAACCACGATACGGCACTGAAAACTATTCCAGCAAAATCAGAAATCCAAAATCCAAATGGTGTTCCTTTTCTTCTGAGGCCTGCTGTGGGTCCAAACAGCACTTTATTACCACATATGGGGTATTACTATAATCGGAAGAAATTGCTTTACATATGTTGGGGTGTTTCTCTACTTTTATTCCTTGTAAAAATTTAACATTTCTAAGTTTTTTCACAAAAAAAATAGATTTTCATCTTCACATACTAATTCAAATAAATTTAGCAAAAAAACTGTGGGTTCAAAATGCTAACTATACCCATAGATAAATTCCTTGAGGGGTATAGTTTCCAAAATGGGGTATCTTGTGGGGGATCTTTACTCTTTTGGTACCACAAGACCTATTCAAACCTGACATGGTGCCTAAAATATATTCTAGAAAAAATGTATTACAAATGAATTTTCGAAAAAAAAAATTACATTTGTACATTTTACATCTACTTTGCTTTAATTCCTGTAAAACGCATAAAGGGTTAAAACACTTTCTGAATGCTGTTTTGGATACTTTGAGGGGTGCCGGTTTCAAAATGGGGTGATTTATGGGGACTTTCTAATATATAAGGCCCTCAAAGCTACTTCAGAACTTAACTGGTCCCTGAAAAAATAGGCTTTTGAAATTTTCTTGAAAATATGAGAAATTGCTGCTAAAGTTCTAAGCCTTGTAACGTCCTAGAAAATAAAATAATATTCAAAAAACGATGCAAACATAAAGTAGACATATGGGAAATATAAACTAGTAAGTATTTTGTGCGGTATTACTATCTGTCTTACAAGCAAATACATTTAAATTTAGAAAAATGCTAATTTTTGCTAATTTTCTCTAAATCTTGGTGTTTTTTACAAATAAATATTGAATTTATCGACCAAATTTTTTCCATAACATAAAGTACAATATGTCACGAGAAAACACTCTCAGAATCACTTGAATAGGTAAAAGCATTGCAGAGTTATTACCACATAAAGTGACACATGTCAGATTTGAAAAATCAGCTTCGTCCTGAAGGCCAAAACAGGCTTAGTCCTGAAGAGGTTAATGGTTATAGGAATGCTTTGTAAAAACGTCAGATAGTAAAAAACGCCTTTGTGGCAGCTTTTCAAAACATAACAAAAAGGCAGAATGTGAACCAAGCCTTAATTTTTTTTATAAATAAATGGAAATATACGTCGAAAAAAGTAATGAGTATACTATGTTCACCCAAAACATTAAAATCAATGACAGGTGAAGTGAATAATATTGATTATCCCATTACATTGGAACCTTTTAAGGGGTAGTATTTATTAGGTCAACAGTCAGTTCTTGTAGTTGATGTGTTGAAAGCAGAAGAATGGGCAAGCGTAAGGATCTGAGCGACTGACAAGGGCCAGATTGTGATGGCTAGACAAGATCTCGTGGGGTGTTCCCGTTATGCCATGTTTAGTACCTACCAAAAGTGGCCCAAGAAAGCACAACCGGTCCTTTCTTGGGCCTCCTAATTCCCCTGAGCTGAATCCGATCAAGCATCTGTAGGGTCGATGCATCGACGGGTCAAAACTGATTTGGTGGCATGAGGGTAACCTACAAAATATTAGGCAGGTAGTTTTCATGTTATGTATGAAAAAAAAGATGTGGTTATAACAAACCATACCTAACAAACCCAAAATTGCAATGTAATATAGCACGGTGCCATTCCTGATATAGATTAATGAGAAAAGAAAAAAAGAAAGAAAAAATGATCCAGGAATATAACTAGGCACTCTTGGGTTTAATAAAATTAAATATATTATTTTATTTTTGAATCCAGATAATACCGGCAAAGTTAAATTTATACATAAATACACAAATAACAATTTAAAAAGAGAATTCTCCTGGCCAGGAAAGAGAACATACAATAAACCTTCAAAACATGGGTTATATTGCCTGATAGATATATAACATACTATATATGTGTGAAACACGATTTTACAAAAAGGATTTCAAAATGGAAAACCGCTGGGTTGTATTCACACTTGCGGTTTCCAAACATATATGTAATTTTTGTCACAATATTGCCAGAGTTCCTATTGGGAGTAGCTGGTAATGGTATTTTTAAAGAGATTTTCTTTATATGCATATAATATGACTTGACTCTCAAAATAGAAAAATAGCCTCATGAATTAAAGGAATGTGGTTGAAAGCGTGCTTTTTTTCTCTCATCAATGGATTATCAGTTCCAATTCAAATCTTGTGGTGATAGGAAGTCTTTTCACAGACCTTTGGGTCCATGTATAGCTCTCATGAAATTGGGCTTTAAAGCAAGATAAAAGCTTGTATAGGTTATTACCTTTGCCTCCGACATCCAGTAAGTGCCAGGGAAACCATACGGGGAGGCAGTCAACTCCGGGGTGAAGAAAGGCAGGTCTCCTCAGAAGGAAAATTCACCTGTGTGGCCACACATTAGTTTCAAAGCATCCACATCTCCACCATTGCTTCCCCTGGTACTCTCCTCCATTGATCCATGCGGGCAACAACCACTGTACTCACGGGGATATGGACCCAGCGATACAGGATCGCACACCGGCACTTCAGGTGAATTAGAAGCACTCCGAGAGGAACCGACCCAACAGGACAAGATCGCACGCCGGCAACCAGGTAAGTAAAATTCCAACGTATGTTCCCTTCCACGTGTGGTCTTCAACCTTTTTGTAAAATCGTGTTTCACACATATATAGTATGTTATATATCTATCAGGCAATATAACCCATGTTTTGAAGGTTTATTGTATGTTCTCTTTCCTGGCCAGGAGAATTCTCTTTTTAAATTGTTATTTGTGTATTTATGTATAAATTTAACTTTGCCGGTATTATCTAGATTCAAAAATAAAATAATATATTCAGTTTTCATGTTATGGCTGAACGGTGTATATTACAAATATGCTACAATTTACATTAGCTGACTATGTAATCAATGTTAACCCCTTAATGACCGCCGATACGTCTTTTTACGGCGGTCATTAGTGGGCTTTATTCTAGAGCGCCGCTATTCTACGTCGCTGCTGTAGAATAAAGTAAACAGAGCAGGGAGCCGTGAAATCTCCCTGCTCTCAGCTGCCAGAGGCAGCTGAGGGCTGGGGGCGTCCCTGCTCTGCCGGGTGAGATCGATATTAGTATCGATCTCACCCGTTTAACCCTTCAGATGCGGTGCGCAATAGCGAGCACCGCATCTGAGTGGTTTTGGAGAGAGGGAGGCAGCTCCCTCTCATCTCACTGACACCCGGCGATAAAATCGCCGAGTGTCTGTGTCTTCTATGTCAGCAGGGGGTCTAATAAAGACCCCCAGGTCTGCCTGGAGCGAATGCCTGCTAGATCATGCCGCAGGCATGACCTAGCAGATGCCTGTCCGTTTTAAACGGACAGGCAGTAATACACTGCAATACAAAAGTATTGCAGTGTATTATAATAGCGATCGAAGTCCCCTAGTGGGACTAGTAAAAAAGTTTAATAAAGTTAATTAAAAAAAAAAAAGTGAAACAAAAAAAATGAAAAACCCAGCTTTTCCCCTTACAAAATGCTTTACTATTAAAAAAAAATACAATAAAGCAAAAAAGTTACACATATTTGGTATCGCCGCGTCCGTAACGACCCCGACTATAAAGCTGTTACATTATTTAACCTGCACTGTGAACGCCGTAAAAAATAAAATAAAAAACAATGGAAAAATTGCTGTTTTCTGTTAATCCTGACTTAAAAAAAACGTGATAAAAAGTGATCAAAAAGTCGCATCTACTCTCAAATGGTACCAATAAAAACTGCAAGTCGTCCCGCAAAAAAACAAGACCTTATACAGCTATGGCGACGCAAAAATAAAAAAGTTACAGCTCTTCTAATGTGACAATGGAAAAATGTAAAAAATGGCTTGGACATTAGGGCCCAGAATGCAAGCAGGGGGAAGGGGTTAATCAAAGGAAGAGGTATATATTTACATTCGTAGAAGCAGAAGGGATCCAACTGTACATCAGCTAGGCTCTTTACGTTGTAGTCTATTGAAGTTAAGGAAACCTCCAAGCATGATGGCTAGGCTGTTTCCAAAATTACTATACTAGATTATTAGTATACAAATTATATTACTAGAGTTAATTAAGCTCTCTCTGGCTTCATCTTCTTCTCATGGCCACCGTGGCTGGGTTTTTCAGCACTACAAGGGTCACAAGTCCCTACAAATATGTCATTCGTCAGAAAAATGATAATATGATAACAATAACCTACAATACAGTCTTAAAACTACGAATCTGGATTCTATTCTATTTTGGCACGGGCATTCCCGACACACCCATTAGCTTAAAAGATTAACGTGTTAACAAAGGGTTTTATAAACATTAAAGGGCATATAGACATCATAAAAGCGGTCCCCTGCACGGGACTCACTTCATGTGCCAGAACGGAGATAAAAGCTGACTTCATTTTAAAAATTGGTTGTCTTTGTGAGAGCACCCCTTTGACTAATATGCTATTATTTTAGAATGAATAAATATTATAAAGAATATTAGTTAGAATTTTATTACTGCCATTATTATCTCTATTATAAACATTCACTTTTCTATTTCTAGCACATACAGCTGAGGCAATCTTGTTATTTTTCTAACACTTTCCCCAAAGCACTAAAATATTTCTACATCTATCACATCTCACTCACTCGTAACTTTGCAACACTCACATTTAACAAAAAATGCCAAAAGGATTTATGCTAAAGAAAAGACAAATTATATATACATTAAAGAAAATCTCTAAAATTGTTCCTCAGACGGAAAATGCAGAGCCCATTGATTTATTGGAAACTAAATAGTGTATGTATATAATTACATTTTGGGAATGTTTTTGTAGTTTTCATTGTTGCATTAATTACAAATGGAGACATTCATAAGACACAGATGTGAAAATATACATACATTATGCAGGCACAAAACCAAAGAAAAGCTAAAGTAGCTCCCTAGTGTGAGGATAATTCTAACATAAATCTTAGCTTACTAGATGCCTGTACGTTTAAGTTAGAGGGAGAGGAAGATTAGGATTTATTTAGTCTAAAACACAATTTTCTGATGTTTTTCTCACTGCAAGCGTGCTCCAAACTTCCCTGTAACGCTTCTCATCTACATGTATGTGACAATGCGTCAAGGGGTTAAGTCCTGTAAGTTGCGAGATGAGGCCTTCATGAAGCGGACTTGTTTCTCCAGCACATGCCACAGATGCTACCTCGGATTGAGATCTGGGGAATTTGGAGGTCAACTCAACACCTTAAACTCTTTGTCATGTTCCTCAAACCATTCTTGAATATTTTCTGCAGTGTGGCAGGGAGCATTATCCTGCTGAAAGAGGCCAATGCCATTAGGGAATACCATTGCCATTAAGGGGTGTGAGTGATCTGCAACAATGTTTAGGTAGGTTGCACCTGTCAAAGTGGCATGCACATGAATTCCAGACACCTAAGGAATCCCAGCAGAAAATTGGCCACAGAATTACACTCAGGGTGGCGTTAGGGGGAGGGGGGACAACTGGTAATACAATTAAATAGGTAAATACTATTTTTTTTTATTTATTTGGGGGGCTGTGTGGCACTATATACAAGGGTGGGCGGTGTGGCACCATATACAAGGGGAGGGGGAGCTGTGTGGCACTATATACAAGGGGGGCTGTGTGGCACTATATACAAGGCGGGGCTATGTGGCACTGTATACAAGGGGGGTCTGTGTGGCATTGTATATAGTGCCATAAAGACCCCCCTTATATACAGTGACACACAGCCCCCCTTGTATATAGTGCCACACAGCCCCCTCTCTAGTATACACACAAGGGAGGGGGCAGTGTGGCACTATATACAAGGGGGAGCGGTGTGGGACTATATTTAAGGGGAGGGGGCTGTGTGGCACTATATACACAGGGAGGGGGGACTGTGTGGCACTATATACAAGGGGGAGCTTGTGTGGCACTACCTACTAAGGTAGGCTGTATGGCACGATCTACAGGGGGCTGTATGGCACTATACACAAGGAGGAGGGCAGTGTGGTGTTATCCACAGAGTGCTGCATTTAACGCAATCTACATGGGCCACAAAGGGGGCATTATTACTGTGGGGGCAAAAAGGGGGCACAGTTAATGATGGGGCACTTTTATTGTGTCGAGCACTGAAGGATCATTATTACAATCTGGGGCACTGTGGATTACGAGTTTGTTTAGAGGATGGGGTATAGGTGTGGAGGGTGCTGAAAAGGCAAGAAACTAACATGTCTGTGTGTATTCTGCAGAGACGAGTCATGGCTGCAATAATTCGTCACAGCGGTCTGGGCCGGATGGAGAAAAATAGGGAAAGTGAATGAGTCCAATCAGAGAAAACATCACCTGTGAGTCACTGGATATAAATATGCTGTAATCAATTGTATGGTCTGCAGAGCTCCTGTGTATAACTGACATCTACCACCATATAATCACTACATTGTGGTAATATTGGTCTTTGTATAGTGGTTTTTATGCAGTAACAATATGGTGGTATTACCCAGTCCCTATGTGGTTATGGTGTGGTGGTATTATTCAGTAACAGTATTCAGTAACTTTTTTTTTATTTATTATTTTCAACACTTCAGTTGTTTATTACAAACAGTTTCAAACTACTGTTAATAGATATTTTATAATGTTCTTTAACAACAAAAGTCAATAACAATTGACGTTTTCAATTTCAATATACACATATGTTGCTTCTTTAACTCTTATATATTAAAAGTATCAAACAAGTGCTGGATATATTTGTTCTGTGTTAGATTTTATCAATTCAACTAAAATCTTCTTGTTGAATAAAGTTCAAATTCTTACAATATAACTTAGTTATTATATATTCAGATGGCCAATATTGGAGTTCTGATCTGGCACTAATTTAGCGAGATTTATTTGTTTTTCTACCTTATAAACCTGTCAGTCTTCATTAAACTTCCCTGCCTCCTCAAAATCTCCTACTACGCACTACAACTACGCACCAGAGCTTTGCCGCTAGCACAATCTTCCACTTGGCATGGTGCAACAACCAGCCATCATGACGGACACCTCCGATTTTCTTCCTCCTTAAAATTTGACGCCGCAACCAGGGTTAATCCCTGGCTATACAACAGAGCGAGCGCACCCCTTATCTCCCAGAGGATGTAATCAACATTTTTTTTTCTTTTTTTTTTAAATATATACATTTTCCATCCTCTTTTTTTGAAGTGAAGTCCTCTGCATTACAGTTTATAATCTTTAAGATGACTCTGCAAAATTCCCGTATTCCTGGTTGTGTACCATTGTTCCAATAAAGGTGCAGGAGGTGGATCAGAACTTTCTTCCGAAGCTGATCTAAAATCTTTGTTCCTGGGTACCATGACCCACCAATCTCCATCAAAACACTGTTCAGGGATGTTGGAACAGATGTTTCTTTTGACATCTACATATGAAGGGTACGGGATCTTAGCAAAATTCCTATGTAAATAAGCGACTCTCCGATTGTACCTCATATACCGGCAAATGTGGCTCCAACTGACGTATGATGATATAGAGGTTTTTTTCCCATTTGGGTTCCAATCTGCCAGCTCATTGAGGTTTTGGTTCTTCCATAATGGGTTTTTGCCTTTGTCTGACAAGATCACTGGATCGTTTTAACCTTGCCTGATGTTTTTGAACCCACTCTGAAGGTGTGTGGTTTTCTACAACTTCAGGTTGCTCCATAAGCAGAGAGGTACTCGAGAGGGGCGTTCAAACAATAACTCAGTTTAACCTGTTGCACTATGAACAGTATTATTGTAGGCCCATATGACATTCTGTACATGGTCAGGTCATCGTTTCGTGATATTCTTCTCCCAGAGTTCTTATGAGGTTCAGTGGTGTTCTACCTTTCTCACATTCCATTCCCTTGAGGGTGATTTTAAAAGACTTTAAAAGTCGTTGAAAAGCTACTGAAAAGTCAAGTTAAAAAGTTTCTTGCCACTGTGTATTTAAATGAAATGTACACCATTGACATTGTTTTTTGTCTTTTTAAGGCCTTATTCACACGAACGTATATTACGTCCATGATACGCAAGTGAAAATCACGCGTGTCGCATGGACCTATGTTAAGCTATGGGGACATTCAGACTGTCAGTGATTTTCACGCAGCGGACACATAAAACATAAAACTCACGACATGACCTATACTTGCCCGTGTTTCGCGCAGCACGCACCCATTGAAATCAATGGGTGCATGCAAATCGCGCACGGCACACGGAAGCACTTCCGGGTGACGTGCGTGATTCGCGTTACAGCTGTTAAAGAAGTGAAGGGAAACATTAAAGCCCCTCCTTCTTTACTGTTTCGTAACATAAAAAAAGAGTGTCATAATGATGCCGGCTACGCGAAAATCACGCAGCCACGCACCGTATTTTGCGCCGCAAAATGCACACGCACGTGTGAATCTGGCCTAAATAAAATTGTGCATTAGTGTGATCGGTGCAACTTCCTTAATACATTTTATTAAAAATTATTTTTACTTTTTGAGATACAGCTGGTTTGTATTCTGTATACAGAGCAGCTGTATCGTTCAAAACCTGAATCCGTCTGGTCCGTGGAAACTGATGAGTTCAGTGAAAGCGGGTACTGTATGTCTCTGACACGCTGGATCCACCTGTAATCGATCACATCTAAGTTATGAACTTAGATGTGATCGATAGCAGCTCGATCCTGCGTGTCAGAGCCACTGACCTGACAGAAACCGTTTTGAGCGCAAGATATAGCTGCTCTGTATACAGGATACAAATAAGCTGTATCTCAAAAATTAAAAATAATTTTTAATAAAATGTATTTGGGAAGTTGCACCAATCACACTGATGGACAATTTTATTATTATTTCAAAAAACAAAACACAATTTCAAAGTTGTACATAGCCTTTAACCCTTTCAGGACCGAGCTCATTTTGGCCTTCAGGACCAGACCCATTTTTTCAAATCTGACATATTTCACTTTATGTGGTAATAACTCCGGAATGTTTTTACCTATCAAAGCGATTCTGAGATTGTTTTCTCGTGAGACATTGGACTTTATGATAGTGGAAAAATTTGGTCGATAAATTCAATATTTATCAGTGAAAAACACCAAAATTTTGTGAAAAATTGCAAAAATTAGCATTTTTCTAAATGTAAATGTATCTGCTTGTAAGACAGGCAGTTATACCACAGAAAATTGTTGCTAATTAACATCCCCCACATGTCTACTTTAGATTGGCATCGTTTTTTGAACGTCATTTTATTTTTCTATGACTTCACAAGGCTTAGAACTTTAGCAGCAATTTCTCTCATTTTCAAGAAAATTTCAAAAGGCTATTTTTACAGGGGCCAGTTCAGTTGTGAAGCGGCTTTTAGGGCCTTATATATTAGAAACCGCCAAAAAGTCACCCCATTTTAAAATCTTCACCCCTCAAAGTATTCAAAACAGCATTTAGAAAGTTTCTTAACCCTTTAAACGTTTCACAGGAATTAAATCAACGTAGAGGTGAAATGTCCGAATTTCATTTTTTTTTTGCAGAAATTCATTTTTAATCTATTTTTTCTGTAACACAGAAGTTTTTACAACTCAATATTTATTGCCCAGATTTTGCAGTTTTTAGAAATATCCTACATGTGGCCGTAGTGTGCTAATGGACTGAAGCACCGGCCTCCGAAGTAAAGGAGCACCTAGTGGATTTTGGGCCTCCTTTTTATTAGAAAATATTTTAGGCTCCATGTCAGGTTTGCAGGGCTCTTTCGGTGCCAAAACAGTGGAAACCCCCCAAAAGTGACCCCATTTGGGAAACTACACCCCTTGAGGAAATTATCTAGGGGTATAGTGAGCATTTTGACCCCGCAGGTTTTTTGCAGAAATTATTGGAAGTAGGCTGTGAAAATTAAAATCTACATTCTTTCAAATAAAATGTAGGTTTAGCTAATTTTTTCTAATTTCCACAAGAACTAAAGGATAAAAAGCACCACAACATTTGTAAAGCAATTTCTCCCGAGTAAAACAATACCCCACATGTGGTAATAAATGGCTGTTTGGACACACGGCAGGGCTTAGAAGGGAAAGAGCGCCATTTGGCTTTTGGAGCTCAAATTTAGCAGGAATAGTTTGCAGAGGCCATGTCACATTTACAAAGCCCCTGAGGGGACAAAACAGTGAAAACACCAAAAAAGTGACTCCATTGAGAAAACTACACCCCTTGAGGAATCCATCTAGGAGTGTAGTGAGCATTTTCACCCCACAGGTGTTTCATAGATTTTATTAGAATTGGGCAGTGAAAATAAAAAAAAATCCTTTTTCTTCAATAAGACGTAGCTTTAGCTCCAAATTTTTAATTTTATCAACAAATAAAGGAAAAAAAGAACCCCAACCTTTGTAAAGCAACTTCTCTGGAGTACGGCAATACCCCACACGTGGTCATAAACTGCTGTTTGGGCACATGGCAAGGCTCAGAAGGGAAGGAGCGCCATTTGCTTTTGGTGTACAGATTTTGCTGCATTTGGTTTCTGGTCGCTATGTCACATTTGCAAACTCCCTGTGGAACCAAAACAGTGGATCCCCTCCAGAAGTGACCCCATTTTGGAAACAACACCCTCAAGATATTCACCTAGGGGTGTAGTGAGCATGTTAACCCCACAGGTGTTTTGCAGAAATTCGTGTGCACAAGATGTGTGAGAGTGAAAATTGGATTTTTTTCCATAGATATGCCAATATGTGGTGCCCGGCTTGTGCCACCATAACAAGACAGCTCTCAATTATTATGCGGTGTTTCCCGGTTTTAGAAACACCCTACGTGTGGCCCTAATCTTTTGCCTGGACATTCGACAGGGCTCAGGAGTGAAAAAGTACCATGTAAAATTGAGGCCTAATTTGGCGACATATAAAGTATTGGTTCACAATTGCAGAGGCTTTGATGTGAAATTAAAAGAAACCCCTGAGAAGTGACCCCATTTTGGAAACTGCACCCCTCAAGGCATTTATTAAGGGGTGTAGTGAGCATTTTCACCCCACGTATCTTTTCCATAAATGATTGCGCTGCGGAAGGTACAAATTAAAAATTTTCCCTATATATGCCAATTCATTGTCAAATATGTCGTGCCCAGCTTATGCCACTGGGGACACACACCTCAAAAATTGTTAAAAGGGTTCTCCCAGGTATGGCGATGCCATATATGTGGACGTAAACAGCTGTTTGGGCATGCTGTAGGGCTCAGATGGGTGGGAGCGCCATTTGGCTTTTGGAGCGTGGAATTTGCTTGGTAATAGTTTTGTTTGGAGTATCACTGTTGTTTCCGTTTATAATGTGGGGCATATGTGAGCTCGGCAGAGTACATCAGGGGCATAGTCAGGTGGTATAATAATAAGGTAGAAAAAAATAAAAATAATCCATAGATGTGTGTTACGCTGTGATCGATCCTTTCTGCACAGGCCGGTGTCGCACTGATAAATGTCCTTACTTATCCCCCTTTTGGTCCACCTTTGCAGTTTGGGGAATTTTGCCGGGCAAGTGTTGTCCTGGTATAATACGGGCGCCCTCCCCTTCCTGGTTCCCTAATTTTAGTGCCTTGATACATCGCCTTTTGAAACAGAAGAAACGTTTCCCTCGGGCCGGCACAACTGCATATTTTTATTTCCTGGCTTATTGGTGCCTTGACTAATTTTATTTTTTCATAGACTTAGTGGTATGAGGGCTCTTTTTTTACGGAACGAGCTGTAGCTTTTATTGGTACCATATTGGGGTACATGCAACTTTTTGATCACTTGTTATCCTTTTTTGGGAGGCAAGGTGACAAAAAAACAGCAATTCTGCCATAGTTTTTTAGTTTTTAATATACAGCGTTCACCACGCGTTATAAACTACATGTTACCTTTATTCTGCGGGTCAGTACGATTCCGGCGATACCTAATTTATAGAATTTTTTTATAACTTTTTGCACAATAAAATTACTTTTGGAAAGAGAATGTATTTTTTCTGTCGCCCTGTTGTGAGAGCCATAACTTAAATTTTTTCGTCGATGGAGCGGTGTGAGGGTTTGTTTTTTGCGAGACGAGATATAGATTTTATAGGTACCATTTTTGGATACGTGCGACTTTTTGATCACTTTTTATTTCAATTTTTGGAAGACCGTGACCAAAAAAACAGTAATTATGGCAGTATTTTTGAGGGTTTTTTTTTACGGCGTTCACTGCGCTGGATAAATAACATAATATTTTTATAGTTTAGGTCGTTTCGGTCGCAGCGATACCAAATATGTATGGCTTTATTATTTTTTTCAATAATAAATGACTTGATAAGGGAAAAAGGGCGATTGTGTTTTATTTTATTACTTGAAACTTTTATTGTATGTTTTACAACTTTTATTTTTCCTTTTTTTACACTTTTTTTTTAACATTTTTCTTTAGTCCCACTAGGGCACTTGACGGTCCAACTGTTTGTTTGATGTTCTAATACATTGCACTACCTATGTAGTGCAATGTATTGGAACTGTCAGTTGTTCACTGACAGCAAGCCGATCAGGCTCCACCTCTGGGCGGGGCCTAATCAGCTTACATAATGGCAGACAGGAGTCCATTGTTAGGGCTCCTGTTCCCATGGTAGCAGTCGCCAGCCTTGTCATCGCGTGGCAAGGCTGCCGATTTGCTACAAACCTCTAGGATGCAGCGATCACAATGGATCTTTGCATCGAAGGGGTTAATGCCAGGAATCGGAGCTAGCTCCGGTTCCTGGCGATAGATCGGGGTGTCCGCTGTAACATACAGCGGACACTCACTGCTGATGACGACGGCTCAGCTTCTGAGCCGGAAGCTGAACCGGCGCCATCTTGCCGATGGTACCGGAAGCCTCCTGGGCCCCGCCGACAACGGGGCATAGGAGGATTCCGTTACTCGCGGACCGGGAGGTAAGTATTAGCCCTCCGATCACCTTTGCAGCCACCGGCAACCCAGCGATCACGTTGCTGGGGTGCCGGTGGCCAGTGGCGTAACTACCGCGGTAGCAGCAGTAGCGGCTGCTACGGGGCCCGGGGCTTGAGGGGGCCCGGTGGCGCCGCTAGCAGCCGTTATGGCTACTACAGCGGTAGCGTCGCTACTGTGGGGCCCGCGACGCCGAGACTTACACAGGCCCTCTCATGCCTGTAGGTGTCGCTAGCACCGGAGGGGGCCCCAGTGCTAGCGGCAGCCAAACACATGTATTAGCACTGAATGGCCGGGCATGTTCCGTGCCTGACCATCCAGTGCCTTACAATGACACTGATTGGCTAGCGGCGCGATGACATCATCGCGCCGCTTCCATGCTTAGAAGGTGCTGATTGGCGGGGCAAGTCATTCTGCCCCGCCAATCAGCGTCATTGGAGGACGCTCGTTCAGCTCCTGCAGACATGCTCAGAAGAGAGCATGTCTGCATCGCCAGTGAACAGCGTGGGAACCGGAGAATGTGAGTATGTCAAGTTTTTGTTTTTTCCCCCTCATAAAAATGTGAATGGCATTATCTATAGTGGTGGGGGGGGGGGGGGTCATCTTTATGTGGGCTATTATATATAGGGTTCTATATGTGGGGCAGTAGCTACAGGGGGGTCTATATGTGGGGCAGTAGCTACAGGGGGGGTCTATATGTGGGGCAGTAGCTACAGGGGGGGTCTATATGTGGGGGTGTGGGCCACTATATACAGGGGGCTCTATATGTGGGCCACTATATACAGGGGGGGTCTATATGTTGGCCACTATATACAGGGGGCTCTATATGTGAGCCATTATATACAGGGGGCTCTATATGTGGGCCACTATATACAGGGGGGGGGGTCTATATGTGGGCCACTATATACAGGGGGGTCTATATGTGGGCCACTATATACAGGGGTGGGTTACCTGTGGGGCACTAGCAACAGGGTGGCTATATGTAGTGCACAGTCTACAGGGGTGGGCTATATGTGGGACACTATATACAGGGGGAGCTATATGTGAGACACTATGTACAGAGGTGGGCTATACGTGGAGCAAGAACTATAGGGGAAGCTATATGTAGGGCAGCACCGTGGCTCAGTGGTTAGCACTATTGCCTTGCAGCTCTGGAGTCCATATGTGGGCACTATCTATAGGGGCTTCTATGTAGGTCACTATCTACAGGGGGCACGGTGTGTGTGTGTGTGACAGTTATATTTAGATGTGTTGAGAATTTTAACTTTGTTTACAGGTGCAGAAATGTTTTAAAAGTGAGAAGCTGAAGACATCTGAACGGAAAACTGCAGAAATGGGTCATGGCCGGTAGAAATCCATCATAGATGTCTGAACCGGAGGGAGAAGAAAAGAACTAGAATCTGAGACGTCACCGGTGAGTCACTTAATGTAAATGTTTGTTCTGCCTCTAATCAGTAATGTAGTCACTGTATGATCTGCAGCGAGATGATGGTGATAGGATTTTTTTTGTGAAACCGCATCTCCCAGCATATCCTTATCATTGTTCAGGCCATGCTGGGAGCTGTAGTTTTACGCCGTACAAACCTATACGCAGTGGCGTAACTACCGCTATAGCAGCCGTAGCGACTTCTACAGGGCCTGCAGCATGAGGGGGCCCGTGCCACCCGCCGGCACGGCCCCCTCCCATGGCAGCAGGCTCCGCTAGCAGCCGCTATGGCTGCTACAGCACGACGCCACTGAAGGGGTTGTTCCTACATAAGACATGTATCCCCTAATCACAGGATAGGGGATACATGTGTGATCGCTGGCAGCGATGAGGAGAACGGGGGACCGAAAGTCCCCCCTAAGTTCTCCATGACAAACCTCGGACTTCCGGGGTCTGTGTCGGCAGCTCCGTAGAAATGAATGGAGCGCCGGTCGCGCTTGTGCGCATGCGTGACTAGCGCTCCTTTCATTTTTATTGAACTGCGCAGACGCCGGAAGTCCGAGGTTAGTCATGGAGAACTTCGGGGGACTTTCGGTCCCCCATTCTCCTTATCGCTGCCAGCGATCACACATGTATCCCCTATCCTGTGGATAGGGGATGCATGTCTTTTGTAGGACAAACTATAGGCCGTTTTTTTTGGAGGGGGGGGTACATTGCGTTATCTACAGAGGGGTTCTGTATGGCATTTTCTAAAGGGGGGGCTGTATGGCATTCTCTATAGGGGGGACTGTATGGCGTTATCTACAGAGGGGGTCTGTATGGCGTTATCTACAGGGGGGCTGTATGGCGTTATCTGCAGGGGGCTGTGTATGGTGCTATCTATAGGGGGGCGCTGTGTGGTGGAATCTATAGGGAGGCACTATCTACAAAGGGGGGGGGGGTTGCGTGATACCCAGCAGAGGGGGGGCCCTAGTCAAAAGTTTGCTATGGGGCCCAGTCTTTCCTAGTTACGCCCCTGCCGGTGGCTATAAACTCCTCACATGCTGCGATCTCTATTGAACGCAGCATGTGAGGGGTTAATCGGCCGGATCGGATGCTCGCTCCAGTCCTGGCCGATACCTCAGGGTGACAGCTGTAACATACAGCTGTCACCCGGTGGTGATGTCGCTGGCTCAGCTCCTGAGCCAGCTTCATCTCCATCACGTACAGTTACGTGAAAAGGCGGTAAGACACCAGTTTTAATTACGTAACTGTACGTGATTGGGCGGGAAGGGGTTAATGTGTTAAAAGTCAAGATAAAGATGGCTACATCTGTAGGTAGAGTTCCTCTTTTTCTCTAATGACTTATCTTTTGAATATCATCATCTTCTTGTTGTTTAACGACCCACTTGGTTTGTGTGTACAATTTTGATGCTGTTTGAGAACTTATATGACAATTTCTCACCTTTTTGGTTTCTGCTACACGTGTAGGAGTAATTTCTATTCCTTCTGAAGCCCCATGCACACGACTGTATTTTCATCCATCAATAATTAGTGTCCGTAAATACGGATTCATAGGCATCCGTATTTGATCCGTATAAACGGATCAGTAACAAAAGAGGGAGGCTGTAAATCATGTAATCAACATGTTGCCTAGCAACATTTCCGTAAATACGAATGGTTTCCGGATGCACATCAGTAGCCGTCCGTATTTAATGAAGCTCCTATAGACTTCTATGGGAGAGTTCTTGCCGTAATTACTGACAAAAACAGGACATGTTCTATAATCATTTCAGCACGAACACCCATCAGTAAAAATACTGAAAGGTGTCCGTGGCCAATAGTAATTAATAGGTCCGTAATTACTGTCCATAATTACGGACTGTATTTACTGATGAAAAATACTGTCGTGTGCATGGAGCCTTGCTCTATATCCAAATCTCCCATAGGAATTTCACAGGTATTTCGTGACAATGCATATGCATTTGTGTTAGTATTCCCTGGCTTTTATTTGATGATACAATCAAAATGGGCAAAGTGTTGTACCAATATTTATTCAAGGCAAGTTGAATAAAGTTCAAATTCTTACAATATAACTTATACATAGATTCATTTAAAAAAAAAATTCTAACAGATTTTTTATTGAATTATTTGGAAAAATAACAAAACCGACAAAGGGATCAAGATGAGGATCTCCCTAGGACATATAAACAAAAAAACAAAACACATACATTACAGGGATTCATAAGCGTCAATCAAAATATACAAAAGAGCAGCTCTGATCTACATATAACATATATACAGGGTGGGCCATTTATATGGATACACCTAAATAAAATGGGAATGGTTGGTGATATTAACTTCCTGTTTGTGGCACATTCGTATATGGGAGGGGGGAAACTTTTCAAGCTGGGAGTTGACCATGGCGGACATTTTGAAGTCGGCCATTTTGTATCCAACTTTAGTTTTTTCAATGGGAAGAGGGTCATGTGACACATCAAACTTATCGAGAATTTCACAAGAAAAACAATGGTGTGCTTGGTTTTAACGTTACTTTATTCTTTCATGAGTTATTTACAAGCTTCTCTTTGTTTACAGCCATTGACATGTCGCAGAGGTTAACGTGAGGCGCGGATAGAAATTGTGTTGATGTCTGGTGAACGCAGTTATCGCGTCATTGCAGCAGATTTCAATGCAAGACACCCTACGAGACCACCCATCTCCCATGCTACAGTCTGCAAACTGCTTGCCAAGTTTCGTGAAACTGGTTCAGTGTTGAATTTGCCAAAATGTGGACGCATGAAAACTGTCACTAATGAAGAAACATCAGTGGCTGTCCTAGCTTCATTCAGCAAGAGCCCACAGCGTAGCACTCGCCGCATGTCACTGGAGAGTGGCATCAGTCGAACATCCCTTCGGCGGATATTAGCTACTCACAAATTGCACCCTTACAAACTCCAGCTGTTGCAGCATCTCAACGAGGATGACCCACATCGGCGCACTGAATTTGCAGAATGGGCAAAACAAAAATTGGAACAGGACCCTCAGTTTACACTGAACATTTTGTTCAGTGATAAGGCAAACTTTTATGTGAATGGTGAAGTTAACAAACAAAACCACCGCTATTGGTCTGACACTAACCCACATTGGATAGATCCCTCCAAGACTGTTGGAACACAAAAATTGATGGTATGGTGTGGTATATGGGGTACAAAGATAGTGGGGCCATTCTTCATCAATGGAAACCTCAAGGCCACGGGATATCTGAAATTGCTACATGATGATGTGTTTCCCTCTTTATGCACTGAAGCTGGCACGTTCCCTGAGTTTTTCCAGCAAGATGGTGCACCACCACATTATGGGCGTCAGGTCCGAGCATTCCTAGATGAACAGTTTCCTGACAAGTAGATTGGTCGTCGTGGGCCAGTTGAATGGCCCCCTAGGTCTCCCGATCTGACCCCCTTAGACTTTTATCTTTGGGGTCATCTGAAGGCAATTGTCTATGCTGTGAAGATACGAGATGTGCAGCAACTGAAACTACGGATACTGGAAGCCTGTGCTAGCATTTCTTCTGCCGTGCTGCTATCAGTGTGTGAAGAGTGGGAGAAAAGGGTTGCATTGACAATCCAACACAATGGGCAGCACTTTGAACACGTTTTATAAGTGATCAGAAACGTGTAAATAACTCAAGAAAGAATAAAGTAACGTTAAAACCAAGCACACCATTGTTTTTCTTGTGAAATTCTCGATAAGTTTGATGTGTCACATGACCCTCTTCCCATTGAAAAAACTAAAGTTGGATACAAATTGGCCGACTTCAAAATGGCCGCCATGGTCAACACACAGCTTGAAAAGTTTCCCCCCTCCCATATACTAATGTGCCACAAACAGGAAGTTAATATCACCTACCATTCCCCTTTTATTTAGGTGTATCCATATAAATGGCCCACCCTGTATATATAACAGGAGACATCTATATATAACAGGAGACAAAAGTGGGGAAAGTGGAGCTCAGGTAAAATATGGAACTAAAGCAAATTATTTCAAAGGTTTCCATGCTCTTTCAAATTTAACTAACGAGAGGGTCTTAGTAGCCCACGACTTCTCCATAGTGTAGGAAAACTGAACCTGATTAACTAATTTCGCCTTAGTCAAAGGATCCGACAACTTCCATCTACGCGCTATCATGAGCCTCGCAGCAAGTATAACATGGGCCATAACTATATGCCCAGAGGCAGGAAGAAATTCCACCCCCAGGAAACACAGGGCCAATCCAGGAGAAGCAACTATGTTAGATTTCAGGATATTGGAGATGTGCCGGAAAAAGATCAACCAGAGGGAAAAAACTATTGGGCATTCCCACCACATGTGCATGTACGTGCCATTTGCTCCACAACCCCTCCAACAAGACTCTGATGCTGTGTCAGACATTTTAGCCACACGTGCAGGTGTAAGATACCATCGGAAAGCAATTTTCCTAGACATCTCCCACTGTATCGAGCTCTTAGAAAGCTGTCTCACCCAAGCCAAGTCCTTAAACCAATCTGGAAGAGATATATTTAAACCTAGATCGTCATTCCATGTCGACATATGTAGCGTCCATGGCCGCGGGCCGCCGGCCGTCGGGTTTACTCACCCCCCATCTCCTTCCTAGGAGACGCCAGTGCTCACTTCCGCTCCGTTCTGCTGTGTCCCGTAGGGTGCACACTTAGGAAATCATCATCATCATCAACTGCCATGATTTCCTGGTCTATAAGAAGGCCCCAGGCCTTCTCATCCTTGCCTGAGCGTTGTTAGTTTTCCCAGTCTGTCTTGCAAATGGTCCCTTAGTGTTTCCTGTTCCAGTTGTTACCCGTGCCTTGTTCCTGTTCCTGTTTCCCGTGTTGTGCCTTTAGTATTGAGTCTTCCACGTCCTGTGTCATCTGCCACATCCGGAGGAATCTGTCACGTCCTGTGTCATCTGCCACGTCCGGAGGAATCCGCCACGTCCTGTGTCATCTGCCACATCCGGAGGAATCCGCCAGGTCCTGTGTCATCTGCCACTTCCGGAGGAATCTGCCACGTATGGCGCAACCTGCGGCACCTGTGTCATCCGCCACGTTTGACGTTACCTTCTGCACCCATCTCCATCAGTGCCAGACCTGCGACCACTGTCCGGACTATCCAGGTACCCTTGTGCAGGACATTGTATTGCTGGGGTTTCCTGTTGTTTGGCCAGCTGCCTCCCCGCTACGGCGGTACGGCCTAGTGGGTCCACTAACCCACTTCATGACAACATATATGATAATTTAACATTAGGAGTAAGGGAAGTAAATAAGTCATAAAATAGAGAAATGCCCTTAACCTTAGGAGTTTATTAGTGTAAAACAGTATGGCTTGACGTGGGAGAAACGGGCTTGACACATCCACTGAGGAAAGTGCATGTCTGATATAGAGGTACTTATAAAAATCTTTTCCAGGGATACCATAACAAGCCAAAAAAATCCTGAAATGATCTAAAGGTAGAGTCGTTATAAAGAGAAGAGATAGTCTTCATGCCTGCAGACTCCCAGGCATCAATATTAACATTATCTAACAAAGAATACAAGTACCTAAGAGGCATATCTTTCAATGAGCCACCCTCATCCGTTATACGGCAGCGGAGCAGATAAGACCACGCTTGAATAGAAGCTTTTATCCACAACAGGGGGACCCGCAAGGGCACCCTTGAGAAAGAAGCCCTGTTCAAGCAGGCTATGAGGGAAGTACACCGTTCTATCCCCGTCCAGCACTTCCCATTAGCCATCCACAAATTTTTTACTTGGTCTAAAATAGTCGCCATATAATACTTGTGCATGTCCAGAACTCCCATCCCCCCGACCGCCATGGTCTAATCAAAGTAGACATCCAAACCCTCAGGGGCTTTTTTTTTCCAAATAAATTGGGACAATTCCCTATGCAACCTGGGGATAAATGAAGACGGTAAGGGTATAGGGACCATACAAAACGTATATAGGATAATTGGTAAAACCAACATTTTAATAAGCACTATTTTGCCGGCCCAGGAGATAAAAGAAGTAGACAATTTCTCCAATAGCTGCGGAACTCTAGAAACCAGTGGAGAATAATTATAACAAAACAAGAGAGAACTTGGGTAGGCAAGCTTAATACCCAAGTACTGTAAATTATCAACGTTCCACTTATATGGATACTTAACAGCTAACAACGACTGGGTGGAGTTAGATATTCCCATATTCAAAATCTGAGATTTATTTGGAATAACCTTATAATAAGATACCTGACCAAACCTCTCCAGAGTGGCCTGTACTGCTACCAGAGATAACTCAGGATGTGATATTGCTAAAATAACATCGTCAGAGTACAAACCTATTTTGTGAATAGGCACCCCTACCTGTATACCCTGGATCCCCCCATTCAATGGAGAGAGGGAACACACCTGACGAGTACCATTCAAAATCCGAAAGGTCTCTGAAAGGAAACCAGAAACTAGAACTTTAGCCGAAGGGTTGGAGTATAACACTAAAATGGCAGATTTAATATAACCTGACAATCCAAATTGTCCAAATTGGAGAATATCTTAACATCTGAATTTAACAAAGAGATAGGTCTAAAATTGGCTGGGGTGTCAGGATCCTTTCCAGGTTTAGGAATAGCAACAATAGTTGCCGAGAGCATTTCTGCTGGGAAAGATCCCTCGTCTACCGCTTTGTTAAATATCGCTACTAATTGAGGTAATAATAGATCAGAGAACTTTTTGTAATATGCGTTTGTGAAACCATCCGGCCCTGGCGCTTTAACCCGTTAGTGACCGCCAATACGCCTTTTAACGGCGGCCACTAACGGGCTTTATTCTGATGCATGTGCCTTTTTACGGCACTGCATCAGGATAAAGTAAACAGAGCAGGGAGTGTCAAATCTCCCTGCTCTCAGCTGCTAGAGGCAGCTGAGGGCTGGGAGCGTCCCTGCTCTGCCGGGTGAAATCGATATTAGTATCGATCTCACCCGTTTAACCCTTCAGATGCGGTGCGCAATAGCGTGCACCGCATCTGAGTGGTTTTGGAGAGAGGGAGGGAGCTCCCTCTCTCTCCCACCGACACCCGGCGATACGATCGCCGAGTGTCTGTATCTCTAATGGCAGCCGGGGGCCTAATAAAGGCCCCCAGGTCTGCCTGGAGCGACTGCCTGCTAGATCATGCCGGAGGCATGACCTAGCAGATGCCTGGCCGTTTTAAACGGACAGGCAGTAATACACTGCAATACAAAAGTATTGCAGTGTATTACAATAGCGATCGGAGAATCGCATATTATAGTCCCCTAGTGGGACTAGTAAAAAAGTAAAAAAAAAGTTTATTAAAGTTAATGAAAAAAAAAATGTGAAAAAAATGAAAAACCCAGCTTTTCTCCTTATACAATGCTTTACTATTAAAAAACCAAAATAAAGTTAAAAAGTTACACATATTTGGTATCGCCGCGTCCGTAACGACCCCGACTATAAACCTATAACATTATTTAACCCGCACGGTGAACGCCGTAAAAAATTTAATAAAAAACTATGGAAAAATTGCTGTTTTCTGTGAATCCTGACTTTAAAAAAATGTTATAAAAAGTGATCAAAAAGTCGCATCTACTCCAAAATGGTACCAATAAAAACTACAAGTCTTCCCGCAAAAAAAAAGCCCTCATACAACCGCATCGGCGAAAAAATAAAAACGTTACGGCTCTTCAAATATGGAGACACAAAAACAAATAATTTTGAAAAAAAAGCGTTTTTACTGTGTAAAAGTAGTAAAACATACAAAAACTATACAAATTTGGTATCGTTGCAATTGTAACAACCCGCTGAATAAAGTTATGGTGTTATTTATATCACATGGTAAACGCCGTTGATTTAAGACGCGAAAAAGAGTGGCGAAATTGCAGGTTTTTTTCTATTCCCCCCCAAAAAAAAGTTAATAAAAGTTAATCAATAAATAATATGTTCCCCAAAATGGTGCTATTAAAAAGCACAACTTGTCCCGCAAAAAACAAGACCTTATACAGCTATGTCGACGCAAAAATAAAAGAGTTATAGCTCTTGGAATGCGACGATGGAAAAACGTAAAAAATGGCTTGGTCATTAAGGTCTAAAATAGGCTGGTCATTAAGGGGTTAAATGGTTTAAGTGAGAAGACAGTCTTAGAGACCTCTGTACTAGATATAGGGTCAGATGGGGATCTCAGAGAATTGAAACTAATCGAAGGCAGCTGTACGCTATTTAAAAATTAAGAAATCTCCTGTTGTAAAGGTTAATAAATAGAGGGGTCTGAGGACAAATTATATAACTCCTCATAATATATGCAAAATTGTTCCGCTATCAACCGTGGGTCCACCACTCCCCCCCCCCCCTTTAGGTGTGCAATTTTAGCTCTCCCAGCAGATTGCTTTACCTTCCGGGCCAAGAGAGCGCCTGCTCTATTGTTAAGTACATATGAGCTTAATTGAAACTTTCTCAGGGTATAATCATACCTAGATTGTAACAAAATTTGTAAGTGCGCCCGTAGGTTACATAAAGTGTGCATGTGAGATATCGAAGGGGAAGCTTTATTAAGACTCTCTATTTGAGAAATCTTAGTGACCGTATCTGTCACATCTTTTTCCCTTAGTCACTTCACTTGAGCAGAGGCCTGAGTGAGGATACCCCTTATGTAAGCCTTGTGAGCATTCGACAAAGAATAAGGGTTAGTAACAGATGGAGCATTAATATCAAAATAAGTAGTGAGAGCATCCTTAATCCTAGTCTGGTAAGCAGGGTGAGATAAGATATAATCATTAAAGAGTTTGTCCGAGATATATTTTTATTTTAAATTTAAACACACTTACCTGTGCAATCTTGCTTCTGTTCTCCGTTCTGGCAGCTCTTTTCTGCCGATCACATGTCTTCTGACATCACGTTTTCTTCCTCCTCCACTGTCGTGTCGTATCCCGATCACATGGTCTCGCCCCAGCGAGACCTCGGATGGGACACGACACGTCACTGGAGACGTGACGTTTCTGCGGGTGCCCACCCGCCCAGCCTATGCATCTTTTCACTGTGAGCGCGCCTATGCGTGTTCACAGTGAAAAAAGTGAAGAGGGACGGCACCTGCGGACTAGAGAGGTACAGTGGCATCTGTACTTTTAGTTCTTCCCCTATCAAAGCCTACACATAGTAGGCTTTGATAGGGAATTATACAACACGATGCAGCACACGGGTCACATGCAGCCCTTGAGGCTGTTATCTGCGGCCCGCGGGACACCGTTGCGCCGTAGTACACTGTTTAACAACTGGTTCCCGACCGCTGGCTGTATTTTTACGGCCAGCGGTCAGGGACGGGTCCTTAAAACCCGAGCCATAGACTTTCTACGGCTCGGGTTTTAACTTGCTGCCCGCGCGATCGGGCAGCTGAATGTCGGGTCTCCGGCTGTCAGTGACTGCCGGGGACCCGGAGGAGAAGATAGAAGCAGCTTTAGCTGCTTCTGTCTTCTCCGATGTCTTTTTACACAGCGCTCAATGAACGCTGTGTATAGGAATAGAGACAGCGGCCCCGCGCCGCTGTCTCTATTCCTCCCGGTGATCATGTGACTGGTCACATGATCACCGGGTGCCGTTAGTGACAGACTGCTGCTGGGTCTTACTAGACCCAGCACAGCCCTATTAGTGACAATCGTCACTATGAGAGGGCTGATTTCCCCTGTAACTGGGGCTGCAGTGCAACTCCAGTTACAGTGGAAAAGATGGTGTAAAATAAAGAAAAAATATATATAAAGTTCCCCAAAGGTCTTTTCTGACCTTTGGGAGACAGACCATAGTAATAAAAAAAATAGTAAAGTAAAGTGCAAAAAAAAATGTAATAATAAATACACATAAAATACCACCCCAAAAAAATACCGTTCCCCCCGCCAATCATTGTTGTAACGCTAGCGCTGACCCTATTACCCTAATATAGACATGTAATATATAAAAATGTACGGTAGACAATGACGATCACAAATAAAAGGTCTATTTTAGGGTAAAACTGTTATTACAAAAAAAAAAATAGCTGAAACGTAAAAAAGCTTATTTTTTTACTATTATTTTCAAACTTTATGAAAGAAATTTCTAAAATGGCAAAAAAGGTGTGTATAAAAACGATAAAAAATGAAACCTGCATTGTCTACGGAAAAAACATCGCAAAAATCACGTCGTTAGCCCAACAAATTAAAAAGTTATAGCCATTTAACGAACACGTGCTAAAAATGGCTAAACGGTGTCTGGTCCTGAAGGCGCAAAATAGCCCGGTCCTGAACTGGATAAGATCTTCTGGGGTCCTGTATCTAAGCCTACATTGTTAGGGTATGTTCACACGAGGGCGTCCATAACGGCTGAAATTACGGGGATGTTTCCGCCTGTTTTTTTTTAAGCGGAAACAGCGTAGCAAAACTTGTAAAAAACGGCCCGAAAATGCGTACCATTGATTTCAATGGGAGGCGTCGGCGTCTTTTTCCCGCGAGCAGTAAAACTGCCTCGTGGGAAAAAGAAGCGACATGCCCTATCTTCGGGCGTTTACGCCTCTGACCTCCCATTGACTTCAATGGGAGGCAGAGAAAGCGTATTTCCATTGTTTTATGCCTGCGGCGCTCAATTGCCGTGGGCGAAAAACACCACGGAAAACGACGCGAAAAACGCAGCAAAAAAAGCCGCAAAAACAACGCCAAAAAGGCTACGATAAACGCCGCGAAAAACATCGCAAATAAAGCCGCGAAAAAAGAGGCAAAGAACGGCACGAAAAACGACAGGAAAAACGCCACGAAAAACGCAACGAAAAACGCAGAAACAAAACCGCAAACAATGACGCAAAAAAAGACGCGAAAAACGACGCAAAAAAGGCTACGATAAACGCCACGGAAAACGTTGCGGAAAAACATAGCGGAAAAAGACGCGAAAAAAGGCGCAAACAATGAGGCAAAGAACGCCGCGAAAAACAACTGGGAAAATGCCACGAAAGACGCAACGAAAAACGCAGCAAAAATAGCCGCAAACAACGATGCAAAAAAAGAAACGATAAACGATGCGAAAAAGGCTATGATAAAAGCAACGGAAAACACAGCAAAAAAAGACGCAAACAAACAAGCAAAAAACGCCAAGATAAACTAAGCGAAAAACGGGCCGAACAAAGCGGCAAACAAAACTGCAAACAGCGCACAAAAAACTCCGGGAAAAATGACGCAAAAATCAACGTGCAGGGAGAGATAAATCTGCCGCAAACTTCAAGTCGGAATTTTTAGGCAGCTATTCCTCCGGCAAAAAAACTCAGTGTGAACATGGCCTTAGTGGAGAGAGACATGAGATAGAGGAGGGTGGACGAGAGTGAGGGAGACACGAAGAGGTTTATAGACCTGAAAAGAGAAAGAAAACATAAATGTGAAAAACATAATGGGGGGGGGAAACATTTGCTCACCATCCTTCAAGAATGTCAGCAAGGAGACAAGTCCAGTGAAGGAGGTCAGCGGGGAGGAGCAAGGACAGCTCACGTGAACTCTTGGAAGGTACGTGCACGCTCATTGCAGCCTGCAATGAGCGTGCACGGGAAAAAAGTTTCATAACAAGGAAAGATCAACAAACCAGACCTGAACTGCATGTAAACAAGCTGTGCTAAATTCAAAGAAGAAATGTGCTAAGTAGAATTTTTTTTAAAAATAATGCTTTATTTAGGTTGTCTGTATAAGGGGTAATGTATGGCACAGTTTTTGAAAAAATTTTGGTATCTCGGACAACCCCTTTAAGCTTCCACTGAGAGGGCGGAGGAGATTTAAACCTTTCCTCAACAGTTAATGAAACCGGAGTGTGATCAGATCAGGTAATGTCCCCTATAGAGGATGATCTTGCCAACAATAGCATTTGTCTATCAGTGAGAAAGTAATCTATTCGGGAGTAAAATAATCTAGGAGAGGAGAAGAACGTATAATCCCATTCAGAACCATGTTGGCATCGCCATATATCAAATAACCCTTCCTCCAATACCTGACGTGAAAGAAAATCACTTCACATACCAAGTCACCATCTGGTACTGTATTAAAATCTTCCACAATTATAAGACAGCCCTGTTTAAGTTCCTCCACCTTTAATGCCAACTTGGAAAAATATTTGCCTCGTCTCTTATTGGGAAAGTACACATTTACAATAATATATTTCACATTGTTAATATCACAAATTAATATGAGAAAACCACCCAAGGGATCCCACTCTAATGTATGAAGAGTGAAAGCTACAGTATTTTTGACAGCTATAAGCACCCCTTTTTTCTTAATATCAGCAGAGGCAGTAAAAACATGAGGGAAAGCTTTGTGTGTACACACTGGGGTCGAGGAAGAACGAAAATGAGCCTCCTGAGCCAGCAGGACATCACACCTTAAATTACAAGCCTCTTTCCACAATGGACTATGTTTAAGCTGACTATTTAGCCCGTTAATAGAGGAGAGTATAAGAGGCATTAAGTTGAAGAGACGGGGAGTGCCATGTAGCCGATCGGGCTATCCAATCTATAGTTTGATGAAGAAATAAGCATGACATCCTGTAAATAACATTCAAAGAGCTATTAAGCACGACATTAAATCCCTGTAAAGAAGAACAAATAAACATACACACAGAAAAGAACAAATAGGACAAATACAAATGGAAAAAAAAAAAAGTTGTTGGGCACCATCTGGAAGAAAAAGCCTGGAGGAACACGAAAAATAAGGAATATATTCCTGTGCTTATACTAGGAAAACAAAAAACTAATCATCAACGGACATGACAGCCTTTAGCACATTCAGGTAGAGCCCCCAGAGCGACCAGCAGAAGACCATTCCTCAGTAATCCACAAGGGTGAAGAAACCAGGGGGTGATGGGAAGAATAAGCAAGGCCTTGTGAGGAAATCTTCCACTATTTTTGCAAGGAGAACCCCGCGTCCACCGAAGAAATCACCGTCATACCTCCATTTTTATAGACCAGCAACTTAACTGGAAACCCCCACTTATATTTGATACAGGCTTTTCTCGCAAGGCCTGTGTAATAGCTGAAAACTGCCTCCTGGCACGTTCAGAAATTCCTCTCACTTTTATATTATTGCGCCGGGATCGATCCTCCGCTTCTGCAGCCTTAGATCTAAGCCAGTGAACTTCCTCCTCCAGCGCGTTGTGGGCATCCACTAACTCATTATGAGCTTAAGAAAACTCCACCATCTTTCTTTCTCCTACTTGGTCAGTCCGGACACCAAGATCATCAATATTGGTTTTTAAAGTAGTAGTGAGAGCAGAAACCTGGAGGGAGATATTATTCTGCAGAACAATCAACATAGATTTAAGGAAATCCTCAGTCAGTGGAGCTGAGGAGGACGGGAACCCCTCCAAAGTAACAGAGCCAACAACCGCGGCTCACACACTCCCCTACCAATAGACTCTGTCCTTCCACCATTTTTAGCGGATGTCTCCCTTGAGAGGGTACCATCAAGGATGAAAGAGCGGGGGGAACGGAAGATCCCTCCAGCGGGGCATCCCCTGAGATTAGAGCGCTAGTATTAACTACTTGGTTATCAGCCTCCACAATGTTGACGTAGGCCGTCAATTTCCGTGGGCCCACAGCTTTGCCCCTCCGTTTCACCATATCCTGCACTTTATTTAGCAGTGATACGTTCGGTAAGCTCCCTATACAGCTCCCTATAACCCAACCTGGTCAATGGCCTGTGCAAGAAACCGGAAGTATCGGTAAGTCCACCCGCACTTTAATTTAGGCCGGGTATCCGACGGAAACATAGGCCGCAATATTGGAGTGAACTGAGAAGGGAGGCTCCAGTATCATCCCTAGGTAAGTATGACCACCAACCTTATCCTCCAGACAGTGCAGGTCCCCGAAGCCGGCCAGAGGTTGCAGAAACCCACAAGAACAGACAGAAGCAGATGCCGACACGAGCCGGGGATGCAACGGCACCGCACCTCGCAAGAGTACCCGGAAGTCCGCCGGTAGTCCACTGGCTCTTACACAGAACGGAGACCTCGCTGCCCGAAATCGTCCAGAAGCAGGTGAGTGAACTACCAGATTGAAAGTCGCAAGAAATCACCTTCATGAGCTGCTATGAGACGCTTAAGCACAGGACTGCAGGGAGTGCTTAGACCATGCGACCGCTCCGGTTTGAGGTTTCGGCCATTTTAAAATCTTAAAAGATTTATTGTTATTATATATTCAGATGACCAATATTGGAGTTCTGATCTGCCAGTAATTCAGGGAGATTTATTTATTTATTTATTTTTACAACCTTAAAAACCTGTCACTCTTCATTAACCCATTAGTGACCGCCAATATATCTTTTCACGGC
Organism: Rhinoderma darwinii; assembly: GCF_050947455.1. NCBI lineage: Eukaryota > Metazoa > Chordata > Amphibia > Anura > Rhinodermatidae > Rhinoderma > Rhinoderma darwinii. Next base: position 241,048,699 of record NC_134691.1, read on the forward strand.
GGTCACTAACAGGCTTTATTCTGATGCATATGCCTTTTTACGCCACTGCATCAGAATAAAGCAGCGCCGCCGGAAGCAGTTAAAGCTCCTGCTCCCAGCTACCACCGGTAGCGGAAATATAGCAGCAGACCTGCTCGAGAGGGTGGGATCTAAATCAGCACTTATACTGCCCCTTTAATCTCTTAGTAATTTAAGAGGGAGGGAGCTCCCTCTCTCACCCCACCGGTACACCCACGATGCGATCGTGGGCTGCCAATGATTTCTACTGGGGGCCGAACAAAAGCCCCCAGGTCTGCCTCTAATGAGTGACTGAGGCAGTGGAGGCAAAACAGGACGAACCTGTGTCAGGCAACGGAAAAAGCATCTTGGTCCCCATTGGAGGACCTCTCCAGAACTCCAGTTAAGAACCGGAGCGTGTAGACAAAGCCAAGACAGGCCCAGCAGAACAGGGTTGATTTGCTTTAGGCAGCATGAGGAAGGTGATCTGTTCCAAGTGGAGAATCCCGATTCTTAGTGTCAGTGGTTTGGTAACAGCCAAAATAGAGCAATGGCAGTCCATTTACAGAGGCAACAGCCAGGGGTATCTCCAGAAAAACTATGGGTAAATATAGAGGATCCACTAGATTCTGCTGGATAAAATTTGCAGCTGCTTTAGAATACAGATAGGCAGAGGAGGAGTGTGATGTCTCTCCAGAGATGATGGTCACAGGATAATTTGGGAGAGGCTTTGACATTTGGCACCATCCTACCTAGGGTTGTCTCTACAACCAAACCTAGATGCTGAAGTTTGGCGCACAAACACAAAATGGCCTTTAAGGCCGCAATACAGACACAGACCTAGGGAACGTCTGCTCTGTTTCTCCTGCACCTGTTGCTCAGGTAGAGCGACAGGAGGGGGCAATAGTTGTCTCCGGAACGAGGGTGCCAGTCTGTGGAAATGTCTCTCCCGCCGAACCTCCATAGCACGTTCCTTTACCTGGGTAGCCAACAGGATAAGGGCATCCAGGGTAGAAGGAAGATAGCGGTCTGCTAACTCATCCTTGATGTGCGAGGATAGTCCCTGCTAAAATGTCACCACCAATGCCTCATTGTTCTAAGCCAACTTTGCTGCCAGTGTACGGAAGGAGATAGCATACTCTTCTACCTGGCTCCTCGAACACAGTACGAAAAGTCTCTAGGAATAATGCCAGGTCCGAGAATTCAGGGGCCTCTCGTATATATGGTATATGGGTTGAGGAAACCTCTATAGGCTCTAGGATCACCGTCATATCGAGGTGGTAAAGGCAGCAAAACTGTGGATCTGGAACAGACAGGAGGAGCTACAGGCAGTGAAGTGGCAGCAGCAACCTGAAGCAGAGCAGGGGGCTGATCCAGTTGGGCGATGATGGAGTTTAGTGCCACGAGGAGTTGATCCTGGCGTGCACGCAGGTCACGCATATCCGATTGCATTACCTGAACAGAGGTCTTAGGTTGGCCAGCTGGTTCCATGGCCTAAGTGTACTGTCACGATCTGAGGGTATGTGGACCCACTAAGCCACTCCGCCGTAGCGGAGAGGCAACTGGCCAAGTCACAGTCTATGCAAAAGTTCACAGCACCAGGGTACCTGATGGCACGGATGGGGCTAGATGTGGCAGGTTGCGCCAGACGTGGCGGATGGTACCCGGAGTAGCAGATAACACCAGACATGGTGTATACCAGCAGGCGTGCCAGGCTGCGCCAGACGTCGCATGTAACCGCAGGCGGCACAACACCACTCCAATATTAAACAGGTTTAGGTACAAAACTCAGCACAGGATACAGGAAACAGGTAGCAGGGCACGGGAACACTGGGAGCAGGATAACACTAAGTGATCATTTGCAATACGAACATGGGAAAACTACAACAATGCTCAGGCAAGGAGTGAAAGGGCAGAGCCCTTTTTATAGTTCAAGGTGATCATGGTGAATTAACCATACATTATATGTGCGCGCTCGCCCTTTAAGGCTGGGTGTGAGCAAGCGCATGCACACTATGTGAGGCTGCAGAGCGGAAGGAGATGCCGGCCAGCATTCACGAGTCCATGGCCGCGGCCATAGAGGGGTGAGTAGGAATGACGGTCCGCAGCCGTGAATGTTACAATATATCTTTTAAAATCTCCCGATTTACTGTAGTTTCAGTATTCTTATTTACCATTACATGATCCCAGTCAACAAGACTAAGGACTTGCCTCAGTCGATTGAATTTTGCTTTCCTCCGTACTGTTCTATTGAAAATTATATTAAAACCTGAATAAAAGTGATTATCCACAAAACAGAAAGCTTAGTTATTTTTATAGGATTTATTTTGTAAAAAGTTGCAAAATTTATTTTGTTATTGATTTTATTGATAAAAGATGCAATCAGCCAATGAACAAGCAATTGTTTGTTCATTGGCCGATCTTTGCCCTTTTTACACAGGGCCATTATCGTGAATAGAGATGAGCGAACTTATGATAAGTTCGTTTCGGCTGGTTCGCCGAATTTCTTGAAAAAGTTCGATTCGGACCGAACTAGTTTGGACCGAACCTGTAATTCAAGAAAGCCCATAAAAATCATGTATGGAGCTCCCGTAATGACGGATGGCTACATGTGTGCATCCGGCATTACGGCAGCATTGCTAGGCGACGTCAGTAAATAGTCACTGTCCAGGGTGCTGGAAGAGTTAACTGATCGGCAGTAACTCTTTCAGCACCCTGGACAGTGAATTCCGATCACAATATAGAGCAAACTGTAAAAAAAAAAAAAAGGACGTTTGTACTTACCGAGAACTTCCTGCTTCTTCCTCCAGTCCTGTCTCCCGGCCGTTGCCTTGGTGACGCGTCCCTCTCGACATCCCTGGATGACGTTTCAGCCAATGTGACCGCTGCAGCCAATCACAGGCCAATCACATGCTGCAGCGGTCACATGGACTGTCGCGTCATCCAGGGATGTCGAGCTGGATGTCAAAAGGGGGACGCGTCACCGTTGCGTTGGTGACGCGTCCCTCTTTCGTCATCCAGCCCGACCTCCCTGGATGACGCGGCAGTCCATGTGACCGCTGCAGCCTGGGATTGGCCTGTGATTGGCTGCAGCCTGTGATCGGCCTGTGATTGGCTGCAGCGGTCACTTGGACTGAATCGTCATCCCGGGAGGTCGGACTGGAGGGAGAAGCACGGAGTTATCGGTAAGTAGGAACTTCTATTTTTTTTTACACGTTGATGTATCTTGTGATCGGAAGTCACTGTCCAGGGTGCTGAAACAGCTACTGCCGATCGCTTAACTCTTTCAGCACCCTGGACAGTGACTATCTCCTGATGTCGCGTACCGGAAAATCAGTGACTCATAAGCCGGGTTCGGTCAAAATGTGTTTCGGTTGTCCCGGTTCGCTCATCTCTAATCGTGAACGAACATTCACACAAACACTTATTCACCCAATTATTGGCCCATGGGAAAGAGCCTTTATGGGCACAGGCAAACAAAAAAAAAATCATACTTACCCAGAACGCCCTCCTTCTTCCTGCAGTCCGGCCTCCTGGGATGACATTTCATCCCATGTGACCGCTGCAGGCAATCATAGGCTGCAACGTCACATGGCCTGCAAAGTCATCGTAGGAGACCAGACTACGCACAGATAAGATCGAGGGCGTAAGTATGAATGGCTTTCTTCCACAGCGGAAATTTAGTTTTAATACCACAATGTGGGGGAGACCACCCGTGCCTTCAAAACTCGTTTAAATAATCATCGCTTCTCGATACGTAAAAATAAACTTGACTTGCCTGTAGCTAAGCATTTCTCGGAATTTGGTCATAATGAAAGGGACCTAACATTTATGATTTTGGATCATATCCCGCCATTACAGTTTGGCGGTGACCGACATATGGCTCTACACAAAAAATAATTGAGGTGGATATTCTTATTAAATACACTGAAACCCTTTGGCCTCAATGTAGAATTTGCTGTAGATAGGATAGCCATATGATGCCTTCATGTCTCTGTTCCATCTTCTAGGTTCTCTAATGTTCTCTTCTCTATAATGATTGATGACACATTAATATTTACATTCTTTTAATAATGATTTCTTTGTCAATGTTTGATGAATACAAATTTTTACATATTTTCTGTATTCTTTCAGATCTGAATACCACTCCCAACAGAACTTCGGAATCTCCTCTATTATTTTCAATAATAAAGTTACTGTGTAATTGATACTTGCCATGGCTATGTTATGTTCGTTTGGTCCTATTATATTAATGAAATATGTATATTATTTAACTGAGTTTTTTCTAGTCTCCTATTCTTGGTTTTAAGTGATGATGAGATATTATAGTATTCAATATATATTCTTCATTGCGATACGATGTCGCTGATGTGACACTTTTGGTCCGTTACACGGGTGAGGTTGACGGGACATCCTGTGCACGTGAAGACGTTGCTAAGTGGTTCTGGTAACCCTGGGAATAAGGTTGTTCTGGACACGTGATAGTGGACAGAGATCTGTGTACCCACGTGTGGATCATTTATAATAAGCCTCTATAATAATATAATACTGTAAATATTACTCTTTAGTATTTCTTTGATATCTCCATTACTTACCACGAGGAGCATGTATTGGTGTATATGCTTTTTTTGCATTCTGGACCTTTTGACTGACATGGCCGTATTATCTGGGGTAGTTGTAGACAACAACGCTACCCGACACTGTTATCAATGATCCGTGATATATCTGTATCAGTTGCTTGGCAACTTGTGATGCCGTTACACACATGATCAGACCAGTGGAACGCATTGACACGCATTACATCACTATGATGCGCTCGATGCGTTCTGCTGCTGAGCAACGATACACTTCCGCCTCTGGAGATTACACGGATGTATTACATCCTAATTACCACGAGTTGTGCAGCTGACTACTACTATGTATGCCTATGGCTTTGCATGCTAACGATCTCCCCAATACATCTGAAGTTCTGATTGGTGAGTGGGTTCATGATGATGTATCTCAACACCACTGAGGCATAAATGATTATGTTTTAATCAGCTGTTTTTAACGTTTGTTGTATTATATATTGCTGTTCACGCTATTGTATATGCACATATGCACTTTTTGTATCATATTTATTATGTATAATGATACCTTAAACCATGTATTAACCAAGTTTTTTAGCACTTAACACTTTATTATATTGTAATGAGACCAATTATGCAAAGTGGTCTCAACCCTATATATGTTTGCAGTATTAGATGTGTCACTAGGCTTGATAAAGATCCTATTGTAGGATTGAAACGTTGCTGTTGTATCTGGAGTGAATAAACCACCATTTTTTTCATATTGGAGTGCTGCAAATTTTCTTTTTCTATATATATATATACATATATATATATATATATATATATATAGTGGATGTTGGGAAGGGGTTAAAACTGGGCCAGGAACAGCCAAACTCTGCTACAAGGGTGAGGTTGTGGTAGGCAGTTTCAGATCACAGGTCCACCATGGCAAGACTAAGCACAGCAACAAGGCACAAGATAGTTATACTGCATCAGCAAGGTATCCCAGGCAAATATTTCAAGCATACTGGGGTTTCAAAATGTGCTGTTCAAGCTCTTTTGAAGAACCACAAAGAAACGGGCAATGTTAAGCACCGTAGACGCGGTGGTCGGCCAAGGAAACTTAGTGCAGCAGATCAAGGACACATGATGCTTACCTGCCTTCGAAATTGGAAGATGTCCGGCAGTGTCATCAGCTCAGTACTGGCAGAAACCTGTGGGACCCAGGTACACCCTACTACTGTTCGGAGAAGTTGGACACAAGTGTTCTTCATGGAAGAATTGTGGCCAAAAAGCCATACCTTCAACGTGGAAACAAGCCTAAGCGACACGACTATGCATGAAAACATAGGAACTGGATGCAGAAAAATGGCAGCAGGTGCTCTAGACTGAGGAGTCAAAATTTGAAATATTTGGCTGTAATGGAAGGCAGTTTGTTCACGGAAAGGCATGACCGTGGTACAATAATGAGTGTCTGCAGGCAATAGTGAAGCATGGTTGAGGTTCCTGGCAAGTTGCTGCATTTCAGCAAATGGATTTGGGGATTTGGTCAGGATTAATGGTGTTCTCAATGCTGAAAAATACAGTCAGATACTTATCCATTGAAATACCATCAGGCAGGTGTCTGATTGGCACAAAGTTTATTCTGCAGCAGGACAACGACCCTAAACATACAGCCAATGTCATTAAGAACTTTCTTCAGCGTAAAGGAGAACAAAGAGCCCTGGAAGTGATTATATGGCTCTCACAAAGCCCTGATCTCAACATCATCATTGTTGTGCTGAGTCTTCCAGAGCAGAAGTCGTTATTTGCAGCTCTGGGTAACACAGAGGCGCCCTAAGAATAGGACCTGATATGATGACAATATGTCCTAATAGGGCATATGGATAAAAGTTGGCCTACTAGGACACCCTTTTAATTATTTTTCATTGAAAGTTTTGGAGTACCTACAGTTATAAACAAAAAACTATTATAGGGCAGGAGTTTACAATATAATTGATATTCTGTATCATTGTGTTAGGGTATATTGATGTTAAAATGAAGCACGGACCAGCCGCGGTTTGTGCTACGAGCTTCATACTAGACAGTAGGAGACAATGTGTTCAGCCCTGCATCCTAGGCTACTGTCTTCAGTATGGGAGGCAGCGCTATAGGATCCTTTGCTATAATAGCAGCATATTTTCTAATCCAAAGAATCTAATAAAAAACAGTGTAAAATGTAATCTGTCACTACAAGCCAAAAATCATCACTGGACCACAAATACAGAATACATAGAAGCTGTATTGAAAAAACAAACAAAAACGAAAACATTGATTTAATACAAGAAAAAAAAAAAAAAAGCTTGCACGTGGTCACTACTGCTATTTATAATCATGGGTCTAGAGAAATAAATCCACATCTATTTTTTGTGGTCAATTATTCATAGTCACAAGGACATTGCTACAGCAGCAGGGACCACAGCAATAGGAACTATGACATCACTTTAGTGTATCCCACCCATGTTGCCACACAGCAACACTGCACGCTGCATTGCCCTTCTACAGTTTCATTCTGTTACTTTTAGGCTATGTTCACACACTGCGTAAAAGCACAAAGCGTATCCGCCCTATGTGTCGCAGGGAATTCCGTCTGGCGAATTCTGATTGGCTGCAGTGGTCCCATGGGATGAAACGTCATCCCAGGAGGCCGGGCCTGGAAGAAGATATACAGGCTTCTGGGTAAGTATACAATTTTTTTTTTTTCGGAGTTTCGTTTTTTTGCGGCAGAATTACTGCGATTCCGCCGCAAAAAAACGCAGCATTTGCTATTTGTTGCGGGATTTACATCCCCATTGAATTCAATGGGGAAATCCCGCAAAAAAGAAGAAAAGTTTACGCGAATACAATTGACATGATGCGGATTAAAAGAAAACGAACCACATGTCAATTTCTGTGCGTTTTTTCCACTCAGCGTTTACGCAGCTTGTGGATGAGATTTGTTCAAATCTCATCCACTTTGCTGCTACTGTATTATGCTGCAGATTTTCCACAACTAAATCCGTTGCGGAAAATCCGCAGTGCTAAGGCTACATGTGAAGTGACCCATGCAACCAATAGATGCAATATAATGCATTGTTTATAATCTAAAGCAATAAGCAGCATAATTCATTTTGTGAATAAAAAACTAAACACAATCATAATTGACCTTTAAAGGGAATGTGTCGCTAGAAATTATTTATTTTTTTTAATTTATTTTTTTAGTTAAACAGTTAGTAAATACATGATTAGACATTGTAGTAATTTTTTTAATTTTTTCACAAGTCAGGAAATATTACAAATTAGATTCTAATTTACAACATTTCCCTGTGCTGGTCACTAGAGGGAGCAATTCCCAAAATTGCAGCATTGGCATGTGGTAAAGCAACCACATTGCTTTATCCTGCAAAATTTGAGAAGACACACTCGCTCTAGCGTCCTCAAACAATCCCCCCTCCTTTATCCTGGCTAGTGCCAGGAGAAAGGAGGGGATTGAATGTTCAAACCTCCTACACTGTGTGCCGCCATTTTTTTTAGCGAATACACAGTGGTAATCACACACTAAAACACGAACATACACAAACATAACTTACCTGCTCCTGCCGACGCCATTCCCTCCGCTCCGTCTGCCCCTCCGCTCCTATTGCTTGCTTCTAATCACATGTCCGGAAGCCACGACCGGAAGTAGTCATCTTACTGTCCGGCCGCTGCTTCCGGTCCACATAAAAATGGCGCCGGATGTCGCTCGGCCGAAGACCTTTCATTTGGACTGTGTGGGAGCGGCGCATGCGCCGTTCCCACACAGACGGCGTACACCATAGTGAATGGAACGGCTCCCGTTCGCATTCTCTATGGGGATGTATGTGCTGTATTCCATCTCAGTATGTGTCGTAATCGACACATACAGAGATGAAAAAAAAAATGGCAGCCCCCATAGTGAAGAAAAAGTAAAAAAAAAAAAAGTAAAACACAAACACACAAATAAATACAATTTATTTTAATAAAACACTAAAAGCAAGTTAATATAAAAAAAAATTATTTTGCGACACCCTTCCTTTAATGCTTGTTAGATGAAAATTATTTATTCTACTAAGGCTTGGGAAGAACAGTGACATGGCGCTGTCTGTGCGTTACAGTAAAATACGACACAAGCCCAATGTTTCCCTATGGAAAAAAAAGTTGCAAATGGTCATTGCGCACCGTGATTCACAGGCAATATTGTGACCTTGTGGAACCCTACTCCAAAAGTTGGAATAAAAAATTGTTTATCAGTAAAGGTGACATTTGTATGCATGCTCTACTATTCAAGTCTATGGGCCAAGAACGCAGCATCTCCAATAGAATACACAGCATAAATTGACATGCAACACACAGCACTTTCTGCACGACTTTTCTGCTTTTTGTTCCGCAGCGTGTGGCTGAGATTTGATAAATCTTATTAAATTTGCTGCTACTGTAAATGCTGCAGAATTTCCTCACAGAATTTAGTTGCCGAAATTCCGCATGGTTTACATTACGTGGGAACTCAGCCTTTCTGCAGCAATATGCACAGCAAAAAGGCACCATTTGCATATTTCTGTGACAGCGTTTTTTGAAATTCTGCTGCCGATTTTCTGTTGTAGAAAATCGGCAGGATATACGGTGTGTGGAAACATAAGCCAAAGCAACCAATTAGATACAAGATATTATTTTTCCTGACCAGATTTGAAAATTGCAAAAGTGATATGATTGGTTGATATGAGCACCATTGATGCTATTTAATCCCTCAAAGATGCTTCCTATTTTGACCAGGATGCTGCAATATTTTGGGTTTTTCCATTTCCACATTCCGAAAACCATAACCTTTTTTTTCCATCGACGGACCTGTGTGAGGGCTTTCCTTTTGCAGGATGAGCTGAGGGTTTGTAGTGGTACAATTTTGGGGTAAATACAAGGACACATATTTTATTCAGATTTTTTGGGAGGTGGGATGAACATAAAAACAGCAATTCTGTCATTGTCTTTCTTTATTTATGACGTACTTAATGCAGGTTAGGTAATGTGATAATTGCATAAATTGGGTCATTATGATTATACTAATCATGAGAATTTATGATTGTGAGAATTTTTTTTTTATATAATAAAGCCTTTTTATTGAGGAAAAGGGCTTTTATTTGCATTTTCTCTTTTTTATATTTTTAAACATTTATTTATATACTTTTAAGTCCCACTAGGTGACTAGAATATGCGATCGTGTGATTGCTCATATAATACACTGCTATACTTCTGTCTTACAGTGTATTATGTATCATGCCTATGTATTATTTATTATGCTTGTCATAATACAATACAATAATCCTAAAGGCATTTTTTACACTATCCACTACACCACAGATCACTCCTCAGCAGTCATCTCATTGACATCACAGGCAGGAATACAATGAAGGGTAACACCTCTATTATAAAGTTGGAGGCAGATAACATTGACCATTCACACCATTGACAATAAGTGATGGACACAGTTCACGTCTTCCCCACCCTGCACAGTGACCACCACACAGGTCACAGAGCATGCACACAAAACTCTCCCATAGGTTAGCTAACGGGCACCGATCAATTATAATAGCCTGTCGATCGGTGCTTCTTTGCTCCATATGGAGCAATAATTTGGAGTATGGGGACAAATGAGCGAGGGAACAACCAATTTTATGGCGCCATAAAGGATGTGATCAGTCAAGAAACGAGCAATTGCTAGAAGCTTGGATAAATTTCAGTTTCTGGCACCAATTATAGTAAATGTGTCTGGCCACAAGCGCCCCTTCCGCTAATGACCCACCCACTTTTTAGTAAGGTCCCGTAAGCGGTGCAAACGGCACAAAAGTAATATTTTTTCCAGGATGGGAAATAATAATAACAATATTCTTTATTTAGTACTTTCTTGAACCCGCAGCACTCCGTGTTTCAAGGGTGCGTGAGTAAGCTTCCACGCTAACGTATAAAAAATGGGAATTCAGCACTCCAAGGTATTATGCAATAATAATTACGTCCGTGGATAAGGATATGCGGCGCTTGCGACCTCGGTCGCTGTTAGGTAATGAGCGCCATTACCTAACAGCGACCGAAGTTGCAAGCGCTGCATATCCTTATCCACGAACGTAATCCGTGTCTGAAGAAGGTCGAATGTATGGACCAAAACGTTAAACCTATTTTTGGATTAGTACTTTTCGCTATATGTGAAATAAAATATCACTTATTGCATAATACTTTGGAGTGCTGAGTTCCCATTTTTTTTATATTCTTTATTTATATAGCATCATTTTCTTCTGCAGCACATTAGCATTCAGAGGGAACATGTACAAACAATATAATACATTACATAGTGACAAAACAAATTAACAATTGAAACAAGATGTAAAAAGTGCTTGCACCGACAATGCAGGTAGAATGCTTTTGGTCAAAGGTCGCATAATGTCTCAAGTGTTTAGATTTGCCTCTCTTTACTTACCAAACTCAGGTCAAGGCTCTGCCTTAGCTGGCAATTTAGACGTTTTGGAGGAGTTCGGCGAGGGGACTTGGATTTTGGGAGGAGATTTTAATGTTGCCTTGGACCCACTTCTAGACACCACAATAAGCTCCTCCAATATTTCTCGCCCTAAGCTTTGGTATCTGAAACTTAATCTATATGAACACCGCCTGGTAGATACTTGGCGCTGTTTATATCCTTCAGGACGAGATCACTATTTTTATTCTGCAGTACATAATATGTACTCTAGATTAGATTATTTCTTTATAAAACACTATTCGCTTCACTCATTACGCTCCTCATCAATAATGCCAATTATTTTCTCACAACATGCCCTCATTATGCTGACATTTTCCCTTATACATCCTATTTTTCACAGTAGCAATGGAAATGGAATGCCTCCTTGCTGAAGGACCAAGGGATTTATGGGTTCGTTAAACAAGCTGTTGTAGAGTACTTCTTCTCAAACGACACAGACAATATAGACTCCTGTACCCTATGGGAGGCACATAAATGTGTCATTCGTGGAGTTCTAATCCAGCAAGGCTCTAGAATCAAACATGAACACACTGAAGCGATCACTAATTTACTTTCTCAAATCCAAGACATGGAAAAACATCATAAATCTTCTCTTGATGAGGAGAAACAAATTAATCTCCTGAAAAAATTAGAAGAGCTACGCTCTCTCTTAAATGATAAAGCAAAAGTCACTCTGACTAGATGCAGGCGCAATTTCTATGAATTTGGTAATAAATGCAGTAAAGCTTTGGCTAGGTCTCTAAGATTAAGGCTTCTACCTATGTGCCTGCTGTGAACTTTAAATCATCTTCTCAGGTTCACCTCCCAAGTGATATAGTCGCTGTCTTTCGAGATTACTATGCTTCTCTATATTCGATAGATAGTTTTCACGTATCTCAGTCAGACTTTAGGGACCGTATTAAAGAATATATTGCGAGCACTGACTTTCCAACTTTAGCTGACTCTGACTTAGAGAAGCTCAAATTACAGAGAAGGAAATGAAAGATGCTATTAAGAACTCTCCATCTGGGAAAGCTCCAGGCCCAGATGGTTTTTCCCTGGAATATTATAAGGCATTCCAGGATGTTATTCATCCATACTTCCTACGGTTCCTTAACGCCTTTTCTCCGTCTAATCCCTCATTAAGGGACTCATTGCTAGTAAAAACCCGGCAAAGACCCTCTAAATTACTGCAATTATAGACCAATTTCGTTGCTTCATCTGGATATTAAAATCTTTGCGAAAATTCTTTCCAGACTACTACTTTGATGGACTAGATTATTCACCCAGATCATGCAGGTTTTATGACAGGGAGGGAAGCTAGAGACAATACTATAAAAACTATAAACCTTATATATAAGTCTAGATTTGAGAATAAACCAATGATGTTTACTTTCCACGGATGCAGAGAAGGCTTTTTGACAAAGTAAATTGGATCTTTATGGAGGAGACTCTGCGTAAAGTCGGATTAGGGACTAATATGATTGCTCGGGACATGGCTCTATATTCAGTCCCTTTGGCGAGGGTTATAGTAAATGCCTAACTATCAAAAAAAATTCAAATCTTTAACGGTACGCGTCAGGGAAGCCCACCCATTAAATTCTGGTATCTTGCTCCAAGATTTAAAAAAATAAAATAGCTGCTTACGCGGATGATCTATTGTTTTATATTACTAAATCAGCTGCCACTTTATCAAATTTACCAAATGAATTTAAATTATATTCAGAGATTTCTAATTTTAAAATCAACTCAGCTAAATCAGAGGCGAAGAATATTACTTTAACATCGGACTTGATGCAATCTCTCAAACAATCTTTTGAGTTTCGTTGGTGCGATATTTCGTTGAAATATATGGGAGTTAATATTACCCCTAACCCATCCAATTTATATCAGTCTAACTTTCCCAACTTCTATGCACTATACGTGAAGACTGTAAGAAATAGATCAAGGGGAACTTCAGCTGGCTAGGTCGTTGTACTATATTCAAAATGAATTTACTACCCCGTATTCTATATCTTACGCAAGTATTGCCGATTAGAATCCCTTCTTCTTTTTTTAAAGTTGATTCTATCCAAATACCATTTATATGGGCTGGGAAGACCGCAACAATTAAATGGACATTGCTGTGTCGACCTAAAAATTGTGGGGGCCTTGCTTTGCCGGATATCAAAACCTATTATCTGGCAACACATCTGACACAAGCAATCGATTGGTGCCGACATGGATCCCTTAGACCTTGGATCTAGGTCGAACAAGGTTTTTCCCGTATTTCTTTGGCGGCATGTTCGTGGCTGGAGCCTTCATTTTTACTCCACTTGCGTCTCCATCATACTATAGGTTTGACACTGCAATGTTGTTCGAATTTAATAGTACAAAAATTTTTCTTACCATGTAACTCTGCACAATATCATATTTGGAGCAACCCTCGTTTCCCTCTGGGAATAGATGCCTTGATCTTTCGGAACTTGGTCTCCTCTGGTAAATTTAGAGTCAGTGATTTAGAAAAAGATAATCTCTGGCTAACTCCACATGCTCTGCTGAACTTGCTGGGTCCTAATCGTCTGGGGCCTGGAGGTCTATGAAATTGAGACATTTTTAACTTTTCTCCCTCCACCAGAATCGTACATACATAATAAAACTATATTTGAGACATTGTTTCTAGGGTAGTGTATGAATAGGCACTCACTGTCTTTGTTTTATGCCCTCCTCCAGAATCCTCCAGGACAACTACCTCCACCTTTCATGCTTCAATGGGAAGTAGACCGTAAAATTTATTTTACTGCCGATCAGAGACAGAAGATTTTTACTTTGGCCCCTAAATCCTCTGTTAGCACTCACTTCCAGGAAGCTAGTTATAAACTACTCTCCAGATGGTATAGAGTCCCGTCACGTTTAAAAACTTTATTCCCATCTGCGGACCCAAAATGCTGGAGTTGCAAAAGCGAAATTGGTACACTCCTTCATATTTTTTTGGTCATGCCACTTTTTGCTTCCCTTCTGGGAAGGAATAAGAAAAATTATTAATAAGATCCTCAGAGTGCAATTATCTTTGAACCCTGCATTGTTCCTCCTCTGTCATGGCGAGACTCCCCTTATTTCTCTCAAGCGAACATTGTTATGTTTCTTTATTATGGCTGGGAGAATGTGTATTCCATTAATGTGGAAGAAAACAAGCTCCTTTGCTCTCCCTTTGGGTTTCCAAAGTTAATGATATTATGCAAATGGAGAACTTAAACTTTTGTTCGAACGACACATATAACGGATTTTACAGAACATGACAGAACATGGAATCCCTGGATAGAATTTCAGAAACTGGACGATTATTGTAGCCTCTTGAGAATTCCCTAAAAGAGCTGGTAGGGCTAATAATATCAGAAGGGGTGTTGTTTTTTTTTTATTTTTCCCTTTCCTTTTAAATTATTGAATTTTTATTTTTTTATATAGATATATACATATATATTGTTTTTTGTGGGTTTGTTTGATTGATTTCAACCATTACAGTCAGTTGTAATATATAAACGATTATATTTCTAAAATAAAATAAAGAATTAAAAAAAAAAAAAGATTAGGTAATGTTATAGGCCTGTCTAAAGTATGTGTTTTCAGGGTACACTTAAAACTTTGGGTGTTTGGAACTAATCTAATTGTCTGTGGTAGAGCATTCCTGAGGACTGGTGCAGCACAAGAAAAGTCTTGGAGGCGGCAGTGGGAGGTTCGGATTATGGATGTCATTAATCTAAGGTCGTTGGCAGAACGTAGAGCACATATAGGGTGGTAGACATAGATAAAGGAGGAAATGTAAGGAGGTGCAGCACTGTGGAGAGCTTTGTGTGTGAGAGTAATAAGCTTAATTTTCAGAATGGAATGGGTAACCAGTGCAGTGACAGGCACAGGGTAGAGGTATTGGTGTAGCGGTTGGTCAGAAAGATGAGCCTGGCTGAAAGCCAGGGGAGAGTTTGGTATGGTGAAGGCCGATAAGTAATGAGTTGCAGTATTTAGAGTGAATCAGAGCAACAATAAGGGCGTGCTGCCTTGGAGTTATGGTAGTGCCATTGTAATGACAGGGTAGGGAGACAGGTGAGCCCTAATCTACCCGCCACTCAGTCCCTGCCTACATGCAACGACCCGTCCTAAGCGACGGGGTACAACTGGGCGACGGTCCCTGCGCTCAGTAAGTGCAAGACAGACAAAACAGACAGAGGTACACAGAAGCAGGGAAACGGGGCAGCTGCCCACGTAGACACCGTGAGCAACAAGAGTGGTGAACGAGCGGAGCCAAACCAGGAGAGAGCGAGGTACAAAACGCTGAGCAGGAGAGTGGTAAGAAAGCCAAGGTCAATAACAAGCAGAGGATCAGTAGTACAAGCAGCAGCAGCAAGCCAGGAAACAAGCATAGAAGAATCACAGGCAAAGGAGGAACAGGAAAGGCAGGTATAAATAGACAGTGGGCGGGAACTAGCTCCGTCTGGCCAGGCTGTGATAGGCTCTCCCACTCCTAAGCCTGCCATCCTGAGTGGTGGAAGATGGAGTAGAGTCTCACAGACATAGGAGCAGGTGCAGACTGATTGCCCACAGGTGTCGACACAGAACCTGTGTCTGGCAAATCCTTTACAGTACCCCCCCCCTTTTATGCGGGGCCACCGGACCCTTTCTATGTGGACCCGGTTTATTGGGGAAACGAAGGTGGAACCTCCTGAGGAACACCCCAGCGTGAACATCCCGGGCGGGTACCCAAGTCCTCTCCTCAGGCCCGTATCCTCTCCAATGGACCAGGTACTGGAGGGAGCCTTGGACCATCCTGCTGTCCACAATCTTGGCCACCTCGAATTCTACCCCCTCAGGGGTGAGAACAGGGACCGGAGGTTTCCTCGAGGGAGCCAAGGACGGGGAGCAGCGTTTAAGGAGGGAGGCATGAAAGACGTCGTGCATTCGAAAAGACGGGGGCAACTCCAGTCGGAAGGAGACAGGGTTAAGGACTTCAATGACCTTGTATGGCCCTATAAACCGGGGAGCAAATTTCTTAGACGGGACTTTAAGGCGCAAATTTTTAGAAGATAGCCACACCAGATCCCCGACCACAAACAAGGGGTTAGCAGAACGTCTTCTATCTGCCTGAGTCTTTTGTATGCTCTGGGACGCCTCTAGGTTCTTCTGAACCTGGGCCCAGACTGTGCACAGTTCCTGATGAACGACATCTACCTCGGGATTGTTGGAACTACCAGGTGAAACGGAGGAGAAAAGTGGATTAAACCCAAAATTACAGAAAAAGGGGGAGACCCCTAACGAGTTACTGACCCGGTTATTAAGGGAAAATTCGGTGAGGGGAATGAATGAGACCCAATCATTTTGACAGTCAGAGATAAAACACCTTAAATATTGTTCTAGAGACTGATTAGTCCTCTCCGTTTGGCCATTAGTTTCAGGATGAAAAGCCGAGGAGAAGGACAGATCAATCTCCAACTTTTTACAGAAGGCTCTCCAAAACAATGAAACAAATTGTACCCCTCTGTTAGAAACAATATTGACAGGAACCCCATGGAGACGCAGGATGTCTTTGATAAACAAGGTAGCTAACGTCTTAGCATTGGGTAGTTTCTTGAGGGGCACAAAGTGGCACATCTTACTGAAGCGGTCTACTACAACCAACACCACCGACTTGCCTTGTGATGGAGGCAAATCGGTAATAAAATCAATGGAGATATGGGTCCAAGGTCTCTGGGGAATGGGCAAAGAACATAGAAAGCCCTCTGGTCGGGACCTGGGAGTCTTGGACCTAGCACAAACCTCACAAGCGGCGACGTAGGCCTTAACGTCTTTAAGCAACCCAGGCCACCAGTAGTTTCTGGCAATGAGGTGCTTGGTACCCAGGATGCCTGGATGGCCAGATAGTGCAGAGTCATGATTTTCCCTAAGTACCCTTAGCCGGAGTTGCAGGGGAACAAACAGCTTGTTCTCAGGAAAGTTCCCGGGAGCTGAACCTTGATCAGCCGCAATTTCGGAGACTAAATCAGAATCAATAGAGGAAATTATTATACCTGGAGGCAAAACACAAGCAGGATCCTCCTCCGAAGGAGGGCTGGCCATGAAGCTACGCAACAGTGCGTCAGCCTTAATATTTTAAGACCCAGCCCTATAGGTGACCAAAAAGTTGAATCTGGTAAAAAATAACGCCCATCGAGCTTGTCTCGGATTTAGCCTCCGGGCAGATTCTAAGAAAACCAGATTCTTCTGGTCGGTAAGGACCGTTACCTGGTGCCTAGCCCCCTCCAAGAAGTGGCGCCACTCTTCAAATGCCCATTTAATGGCTAAGAGTTTGCGGTTGCCAATATCATAGTTACTCTCAGTGGGCGAAAACTTCATGGAGAAGTAGGCACAGGGACGGAGATGGGTGAGGGACCTGGTACCCTGGGACAAGACAGCACCCACTCCCACCTCGGAGGCGTCAACCTCCACGATGAATGGCTCCATTTGGTTGGGCTGAACCAGCACTGGGGCCGAGATAAAGCACTTCTTAAGGACCTCAAAAGCCTGGACAGCCTCAGGAGGCCAGTGGAGGAGATCAGCACCTTTGCGAGTGAGATCCGTAAGAGGCTTAGCGATGACCGAGAAGTTAGCAATAAATCTCCTGTAATAATTAGTGAATCCCAGGAAGCACTGTAACGCCTTCAGGGAGGCAGGTTGAACCCATTCAGCCACAGCCTGGACCTTGGCGGGGTCCATGCGGAATTCATGAGGAGTGAGGATTTGACCCAAAAATGGTATCTCTTGCACCCCAAACACACATTTTTCGGTCTTAGCAAACAGTTTGTTTTCCCGAAGGACCTGGAGCACATTCCTGACATGCTCAATGTGGGAGGACCAGTCCTTGGTAAACACAAGTATGTCATCAAGATACACTACAAGAAATACCCCCAGATAGTCTCTTAAAATCTAATTTATGAAATTCTTGAAGACCGTGGGAGCATTACACAACCCAAAGGGCATGACGAGGTATTCGAAATGACCTTCGGGCGTGTTAAACGCAGTCTTCCACTCATTCCCCTCTTTGATGCGGATAAGGTTTTATAACCCACCGTAGATCAAACTTAGAGAACCATTGGGCCCCCTGAACCATATTGAAGAGATCAGGAATCAAAGGAAGGGGGTACTGGTTCCTTACAGTGACCTTATTCAAGTTCCAGTAGTCAATGTAAGGCCTAAGACCACCATCCTTCTTCCCTACGAAGAAGAAGCCAGCACCTACCGGAGAAGTAGAGGGGCGAATGTAACTCTTGGCCAGGCATTCCTGGGTATACTCTCTCATGGCTTCACGTTCGGGACAAGAGAGATTGAATATCCTACCCTTAGGGAGCTTAGCTCCTGGTACCAAATCGATTGCGCAATCGTATTCTCTATGAGGAGGTAACACTTCGGAGGCCTCTTTAGAGAAAACATCAGCGAAGTCCTGAACAAACTCAGGTAGAGTGTTCACCTCATCAGGGAGAGAAATAGAATTAACAGAAAAACATGACGTCATGCATTCATTACCCCATTTGGTAAGATCCCCAGTATTCCAGTTAAATGTGGGACTATGCAACTGCAACCAGGGAAGGCCTAAAACCAAATCGGACGATAATCCCTGCATCACCAGTACAGAGCACTGCTCCAAATGCATGGAGCCAACAAGGATTTCAAAAACAGGGGTATGCTGTGTAAAATAACCATTAGCAAGAGGAGTGGAGTCGATACCCACTACCGGGACAGGTTTAGGCAAATCAATCAATGGCATAGCTAGAAACATAGCAAATTCCACAGACATATTAGCAGAAGACCCTGAATCCACGAAGGCACTGCGGGTAGCAGACCTACCACCAAAAGAGACCTGAAAGGGAAGCAAGATTTTATTAGGTTTCATCTTTACGGGAAATACCTGTGCGCCCAAGTGACGTCCCCAATGATCACTTAGGCACAGAAGTTATTCCGGCTGCTTATTCTTATGCCCAAGACAGTTGTTCACTTGATGCTTGTCATCCCCACAGTAGAAGCAGAGACCATTATTCCTGCGGAACTCTCTACATTGTTGGGGGCGACACGGAGGCCCCGAGTTGCATAGGTTCATCCGAGTTTTCTTTGGAAGAATGAAGCAACGGAACCTCGGGAGCCATCATGGGGGAGTTAGAGGAGAAGGCACAAAAACGTTTAAGTCGTCGTTCCCTGAGACGTCGGTCAAGTCGTACCGCTAAAGCCATAACCTGATCTAGGGAGTCAGCAGAGGGATAGCTAACTAGCAGGTCTCTCAGGGCGTTCGACAGACCCAAACTAAACTGGCACCTCAAGGCAGGGTCATTCCACCGAGAAGCTACACACCACTTCCTAAAGTCAGAACAATACTCCTCTACAGGTCTCTTACCCTGACGTAAGGTCACCAGCTGACTCTCGGCAAAGGCAGTCTTGTCAGTCTCGTTATAAATGAGCCCGAGAGCAGATAAGAAAAGATCAACGGAGGAAAGTTCAGGGGCATCAGGAGCCAAGGAGAAGGCCCATTCTTGGGGCCCGTCCTGGAGCCAGGAAATAATTATACCCACTCGCTGGCTCTCAGAACCTGAGGAGTGGGGCTTTAAGCGAAAATAGAGTCTACAACTCTCCCGAAAGGAGAAAAAAGTCTTCTGGTCCCCTGAGGACCGGTCAGGCAACTTGAGGTGGGGTTCAAGAGGTGAGGTGAGGGGCACTACCAGGGAAGCATCACGCAGATTGTCCCTCTGAGCCAGGGCCTGGACCTGTAGGGAGAGGCCCTGCACCTGCTGAGCCAGGGTCTCAAGGGGGTCCATAGATGTGTCAGGGACCAGGGTAGACTAGGTATATGGGCCTGTGATTATGTAATGACAGGGTAGGGAGACAAACAGGTGAGCCCTAATCTACCCGCCACTCAGTCCCTGCCTACTTGCAATGACCCGTCCTAAGCGACGGGATACAACTGGGCGACGGTCCCTATGCTCAGTAATTGCAAGACAGACAAAACAGACAGGGGTACACAGAAGCAGGGAAACGGGGCAGCTGCCCACGTAGACACCGTGAGCAACAAGAGTGGTGAACGAGCCGAGTCAAATCCGGAGAGAGGGAGGTACAAAACGCTGAGCAGGAGAGTGGTCAGAAAGCCAAGGTCAATAACAAGCAGAGGATCAGTAGTACAAGCAGCAGCAGCAAGCCAGGAAACAAGCATAGAAGAATCACAGGCAAAGGAGGAACAGGAAAGGCAGGTATAAATCGACAGTGGGCGGGAACTAGCTCCGTCTGGCCAGGCTGTGATAGGCTCTCCCACTCCTAAGCCTGCCATCCTGAGTGGTGGAAGATGGAGTCAGTCTCACAGACATAGGAGCAGGTGCAGACTGATTGCCCACGGGTGTCGACACAGAACCTGTGTCTGGCAAATCCTTTACAGCCACACACTGAGATGAAGACATCAGGTTTAGGTAGGTTAGTAGATGGTGGAAACACAAGGAGCTCAGTTTTGTACTTTTTTTATACTTACCCAGAATTCTGTGTTTCTGCGTCCAGGCCGGCCTCCTGGGATGACGTTTTATTACATGTGACCACTGCAGCCAATAGCAGGCTGCAGCGGTCACATGGGATGAAACGTCATATCAGAGCTACAGAACGTCAGAATGTCGGAGAGATGCGTTGCCATGGTAACTATCCATTTATTTTTTTCAGTGCAGAATTTCCACAGCGGACTTTACGGCTGAAAAATTGCAGTGCGGTTTTGCGTCTGGAATTCCTTGCGGCGCACAGGGCGGAGATGCTGTGTGCTTTTACGCAGTGTATCCACCCTTTGTGAACATACCCTAAAGGAGAGAAGGTTGTGGTCAGAGAGCGGGATTGGAGAGTCAATGAAGTCAGATACTGAGCAGAGCCGGAAGAAGACCAGGTCAAGTAAATGCCCATCTTTATGTGTAGGAGAATTAGTAAGTTGAGAAAGGCCTAGAAAGAGGGTAAATATAGAAACTGGGAGGCAGATCATGAGATTGTGTTATGCTTTTTGAAACTCAAAACTGCTATGACAAACTGCAAACTGTCACTTTTTTTGATACGAGTTAATGCTGACAGAATGCCTCAGCCAGACTTAGACCCACCTAAGCAAGTAAAGGGATAGCATATGGATATGTAATCACTTGCTGATCGTGCAAATTTGATAACTGGGACGTCCACAACCATAAAAATAAGGGTGCTGAGGTGCTCCATGGCACTGGCGGCAGTGTTGAAGATCTCTGTACAGTCTTTTCAAGAGCAACTTTATGAAAAGATATTGCCCAAGGCACCCTGGGCCCAATGTTTTCCAGTCAGCAAGAAATGTTTTCACTGGTTTATGTGGAAAAACCCCTTTAACCTATGCCTTAAACCCTAAGGTCTAATGTACACAACCATGGTGATTTTGCAGTTCACACAGCCACGGATCCATTGTCAGTATTTGCGGTTCATTTGACCGCATAACATTTTCCGTAGTGCATCCATGTGTCATCAATATTCACGGATCCGAAAAAAATGGAAGTCTGGAATTAAAGTCATCAGTTTGTCCCAACCCCAAGCAGGTGACATGATCTGAAAATACGGACAGTAAAATTACATGGCCTGAGTTTTTGCCTCCCCCATACGGATGCGTGAACATCACGGTCGTGTGCATGTGGCCATATAAATGAATGTGTCTGTGAGCTATTCGCAAAATTGCGGATAGAAAACAGACAAAAAACACTATTGTGTGCATTACACCCAAAAGTATCAAAATACCAAAAGTATTACATACCACAATATTTATTTTAAACATCACAAAAAATTGCACTATGATCAATGCTGTCCACTTTTTCATAAAATTGTAAATACACCTCCTAAAACAAGGATCACTTGTAATTACTACCTTGCTCTTGGGTCAATTTGTGTTTCTTAAATGGCTATGTAAACCTTGGGAAGTGATATATATATATATATATATATATAAATATATATATATATACACACATATATAAATATAAATATATATATATATATATATATATATATATATATATATATATATATATATATACATATGTCAGTCAGTGTGTTTGGTGCGACTTTCAAATTGGCTGTTATTAAAAATTATTTACACTTTTTGAGATATAGCTGCTCTGAATCCTGTACCCGCCAGGTCCGCGGGATTGACGGGTTTAGTGAAAGCAGGTCTCTGACACGCAGGATCCACCCGCTATCCATCACATCTAGGTTCATAAGATCTATGTGATCGATTACAGGTGGATCCTGCGTGTCAGACCTACTGACACTGAATCCGTCAAGTCCGTGGGACTGACAGATTCAGGTCTTAGAGATATCCAGAGCAGCTATATCTCAAAAAATAAAAATAATTTTTAATAATAACTCATTTGAAAGTTGCACCAAACACATTGACTTACATTTTTATTAAAAAAAGAAACTTTCAAAACGTTTACATTTAAACAAAGTAAGATTTTAAATCTCATATCAAGCTGCACTTTATGCAATGTATTGTGTACAAAATATAATATTTAATTCTAATTAGAAATTGGAAGTTTTATTCAAGCTCTGATTGGAAATCAATTTGTTATTTTACAATATTGGGCAATACAGATGTGCTATACAATACTTTGTGACCTTAACTTATTTAACATCCCTATATTTGGTCTTTTGAAAATCAGTACATTATAATGAAAAAAAAAAGGCCTTTTAAGTGATAATATAGATTTTTTTTAAAATTGCAAAGTCACAGCTTTGGTAATGGACTGATGCTTAAAGAAGAGCGAAGGAAGCAATTTAGTTCACTTTATGTGCCCAACCATTTGTACCTCTTCTTGCTCATCACTTTCAGATAAATAATTTTATTATATCAAACTATCAGGTTGTTATCTTTTCATCCATCATGTCTCATCTCAGTTTTCATTTATTATTACATTTGGCTTGAAAAACCTCAGGAAAGACTGTCACTTCTAAAACAATATAACGGAACATGAAGTAAAGCCAAATCGCCACTAGTTATTGCCAATGACCATCTATTTACTAATGTGAACTACCCTCTATCAGTTCTTATTACATAGATTTTAAAATGCATAACTCAAAAATACGAATCAAGGTTCAAACAGTAAATGTAATGTACTTTTATATTGCGGTAACTATGCGGTTCCTGTGAACTGACGTAATAGTATGTCACAGTGATGGTGTGGGCACAGTAGCTGTGACAGCGCCATTAATTGTGGGTGTTAGCTGTATTATACAGCTGACACCCCGCTCAGCAAACTCTGATCCCGGTTGTTTATACTGTTAGATGCAATAGTCAATAGAGAGCATGGCACCAAGGTGGTTTAAGAGAGGGAGGAGACTTAATGGGTTGCCATGACATCTGGGATCGGCCATGTATGAGAACAGTGTCTAATAGGCAGCTTGTCAGAAAGTATCACACATGATACTCTTTGATACATTGCTCAGTAGACAGTAGCACACATGGTAGGATAATCACTCCCAACCTTCCCTGATCCAGCGGGTCAGTCCCAGATTCCAGGCAGTGTCCTGCTGTCCCGAGTGAGCGGTGGTATGTCCTGGTGGCAAGTGCATCTATGTCCTCAGGAAGCAGATACAATTAAATCCAATGGTGAAGCAAGGAGCCATCAGCTCTCTGCTTCACCATTTACTGTGCATGAAAAGGGATAGGTGAGTTTCTATTAATTATACTGTGTGGGCAACTATGGGGGGCATTATACTGTGTGGGCAACTATGGGGGGCATTATACTGTATGGGGGCAGCTATGGGGGCATTATACTGTGTGTGGGCAGCTATGGGGAATTATAAAGTGTGGGGCCAGCTATGGGGCCATTATACGGTGTGGGGGAAGCTATGGGGCATTATACTGTATGGAAGCAGCTATCGGGCATTATGCTGTATGGAGAAGGCATTATACAGTGTTGCTACGCGCGCCGGATTGGTTTTCCCTCTTTGTGATACTTGAAAGTTGTGAGGTATGGAGGAATCCCCAGCCAAAGAGTTGCCGATGCTCTTCCCGGGGATTCTGCTTCTGGAGAAGCCCCTGACGTCACTATACATATGTGGACAGTGATGTCAGGTGCTCTACTAAGAAGCCCCAATGGTGCTATGTATAGCAGGAGGTGTGTAGTGCTATTTACAGGGGTGTGTGTATGTGGCACTATCTACAAAGGGGGTGGCAATATATACAGGGGGGCTGGCAGTACCTGCATGGGGACATGTGTGTCACTATCTACAAGGGGGCATGTGTGCCACTGTCTACAAGGGGGCATGTGTGGCACTATCTACATGGGGAGGTGTGGCACTATCTACAAGGGGAGGTGTAGCGCTATCTACAAGGGGGTTGTGTGGCACTATCTACAGAGACTGTGTGTGGCACTATCTAAAGGGGAGTTGTGTGGCACTATCACTACAAAGGCTGCGTGCGGCACTATCTAAAGGGAAGTTGTGTGGAAATATCTACAGGGGGCTGTGTGTGGCACTATCTACAGGGGGACTGCATGCGACTATCTACAATGGGAGGTTTGGCACTATCTACAGGGGTGTGTATGGCGCTATCTAAAAGGGGCGGTTTGGCACTATCTACAAGGGCGGTGTGGCACTATCTACAATGGGGTTGGCACAATCTACGAGGGGGCTGTGTGGCACTATCTACAAGCAAGGAAAGGTGTGGCACTATCTACAGGGGGCTGTGTGGCACTATTTACAGGGGTGTGGCACTATCTACAGGGGAGGTGTTTGGCACTATCTAAAGGGGAGTTGTATGGCACTATCTACAAGGGGAGGTGTGTGGCACCATCTACAAGAGGAGGTGTGTGGCACCGTCTAAAAATAGGAGGCTGTTCATTATGTTACACAATCTGTTTTAGTCAGGCACTGACCTCTGTATTTATTTTCTTTTAAATTATTTTTATGTTAACTACTTTCTATAACTAAATTGAATCTTTGCCCTGGGTGCTGGAGAACCTAGCTACGCCTCTGCAACAAGGAAACTACAAACAGATCCCACAGATGCCAAAGAACAAATGAGCCACAGGAAGTTAATCTCTGGCAAAGAGGTCTAGCACCAGGGGTGATATATATGATGCTAATTGGATGATTGAGAGTGACAGCAAGCAAACAACACAATATTTTAACCCTCACCTACCTCTCAGACCAGCTCTGAGAACAGGGAATGTGACAATCCCCCCCCCCTTTACGAGGGGCCACTAGACTCTCAGGATGAGGTTTGGAAGGCTGGTCAGTGTGGAAATTCTTGACCAACCTGGGAGCACTCACTTCCAGTGTACTAAGTACTAGAGTGAAACCCCTAACCCATCTGGAATCCACAATTTTCCGCACTTCGTACACTAGGTTACCTCTGACTATGACAGGTGGCGGTGGGGGTTTCATAACATGGACCGGAGATTAGTATTGTTTGAGAAGAGATTTATGAAAAACATCAGGAATTTTGAAAGATGGAGGAAGTTTAAGGCGGTAAACAGATGGTTTAATGACTTGATTAACTTCATAAGGGCAAATTAACTTAGGTCCAAGCTTGGCAGAAGGCACCTTAAAGGGGTTGGCCAGTAAAAAATTAGTTCTAAAATGTGTCCCCCAGCCTTGGTTTGCCTTCCCTTAAACCCCCTGTTAACATTCTAACCAGTTTCTGTTTGATCTCAATTGTCACTGCTGTTCTTCCTGTTAGTTTTCATCCCTTGCTTCTGTTCCTGTTTCCTGTCTTGTAACCCACCATACCCATGATCCCGTGCTGCATCTGAGGAGACAACTTACACCCCGCTTCCTCCACAGCATCTCAGCTATTTGCATATTGCCATGCCCTTCTATGTTCACAGGTCATTTCCTGCTCTAATTACAGTCTCCCAGCTTCGTGCACTGTCTCACACACACACACACACACACACACACACACACACACACACACACACACAGTAATAATCCCACAGGGGGATGAGGGTTATATACAGGGATGATGTGGGTTTTATAAAGGGATGATGAGAGTTATATACAGGGATGATGCCGATTATATACAGGGATGATGGAGGTTATATATAGGGATTATGCCGATTATATACAGGGATGATGGAGGTTATATACAGGGATGTTGAAGGTAATACACAGGGAGGTTAGGGTTATACACATCGATGATGGGGTTATAAACAGGGATGATGAGGTAATACACAGGGATGATGGGGGGTTATACACAGGGATGATATAACTTCATCATACCTGTATACAACCCCCATCATCCCTGTGTATTACCTCATCATCCCTGTGTATTACCCCATCATCCCTGTGTATTACCTGATCATCCCTGTGTATTACCTCATCATCCCTGTGTATTACCTCATCATCCCTGTGTATTACCCCATCATCCCTGTGTATTACCACATCATCCCTGTATATTACCCCATTATATAACCCCCATCATTCCTGTGTATTACCTCATCATCCTTATATATAACTGCGGGGGTGCCGCGGGTGGGGGCCTCGGGGGACGGTGGGGGCGTGGGTGATGAGAGGAGAGGGGAAGGCAGTGCGGGAACTACGAGATAGAGGAGGAGGGGGTGTGTACTAGCAGAGACCACATTCCCTGTCTTTGCTCGGCCGGCACTTCCAGGAGAGCAGAGACATGGCGCGTCTTCAACTAGGTTTACAGGCAGTGGGCCAGGCGGATGTTTGATGAGCTCTTCAGAGCTTCGCCTTTGGTCCCACTGCCTGTAAACCTAGTTGATGACGCACCGTGCTTCAGCTCTGCCGGCTGAGCAAAGACACGGAATGTCAGAGGAAGTGAAAAATTTACTCTGGGTGCGGTCACAAGATCGCACATTAGAAGTAAGTAACGCCACAAGATATAAACAGACATTATATTAGGAAGTTAATTGTACATGTCACGGTAAGTTAAAATAGAAATAACATTTATTCCATGACAACCCCTTTAACCACTGGCAGACCACCCATAGACTATAAACCTCTGGGTGGTCCGCAATAAACTCTACAGGGCCGTTCTCGAACGTCCTGCAGATTTAATACTTTTTTCCGCTCTGTGGCGGGATTTAGCTCTGTGATACAGTGGTCCCCAGACCTTGCCCAGAGACCAATCAGCATAGTCTCTGGGCATGTGATCATTGTGACAACCTGTCACAATGATTACAATGCTATCCCCGTCAGTACATCCTTGTGGCACCCCCTGCCCCCCCCTCGCGATCCCCCCCTCACGACCCCCCTCCCCTGTAACCTCTCCCTCTCCTGGCAGGCTGTCTATCAATCTATTTATCTATCTATTTACATCACCACCCCTAATGCCACAGAAAACTCTATCTATACCCCATGCCTTAAATGATTTTGGATCACAGGCATGGTAGGTTTTGAAGTGTCTAGGGATCGTTTTCAGGCGTGTGAGATCTTCAATTTCCCTTGCAGCAATTATGTCACGCACGTGTTCCCTAATTCTGATCCGTAGTTGTCTTGATGTCAAACCGATCAGAACACGAAGAGCTACACCTCAACTTGAAATAAAGATCGGTTTGACATCAAGACAACTACTGGCCCAGAGGGAGTATAAATGGATTATCACCCTTGGAACGATGGCCCCTGTTGGTTTGAACGAGACATTCAGCTTTGCGTCATTTCTGTAAATTCTCTACCTTTCTTTTTATTTGTTTTTAACTGTATGTTTACTACTTAATGTTCTTTCTCTGTTTTAGGCCTCATTTACACGAGTGTGTGCGTTTTGCGCGCGCAAAAAACGCTGCGTTTTGCGCGCGTTGGTATTGCGTATGCACTGCGTAAACGCAGCGTTGTTGCGTTGAAAACGCGCGCACGACTAGCGTTTGCATCGCGCGTGAAAAACGCCGAGGGGATTAATGCTACGCCAGCCTACAAATAGGCCAGCTGGCCCAACCCCTGCTTGCTGGGAGAAGGCTGTTTTGCACCTTATTTCCGCCTCTGCAGAAACCACAGTGTGTCTTTCTCCATTGACGTTGGAATCGCCTTGACACGCCACAATTATGCCTTCTCAGTCGCTGGCACGTGTGCTTCTTGCCTGGATGATCTCACGTCGGTTTGGGGAGCGCCGACCCATGCTGCAGCACCAGACGCCTGTAAGATGTCGCATTTGGGTTCATCCACTTGTGGCCCAACGTACGCTAAAAGGCCATTTCCATAGCCTGTATGAGGACTTACGACGGCATCCTGAAAAATTTCGAGCCTTCTGCCGCATGTCTGTGGCCACATTTGACCTTACATAGTTACATAGTTACATAGTTAGTACGGTTGAAAAAAGACACATGTCCATCAAGTTCAACCAAGGGACGGGAAAAGGGAAGGAAAAATTTCTACACATAGGAGCTAATATTTTTTTGTTCTAGGAAATTATCTAAGCCTTTTTTAAAGCCATCTACTGTCCCTGCTGTGACCAGCTCCTGTGGTAGGCTATTCCATAGATTCACAGTTCTCACGGTAAAGAAGCCTTGTCGCCTCTGCAGCTTGAACCTTTTTTTCTCCAGATGGAGGGAGTGCCCCCTTGTTTTTTGAGGGGGTTTTACAAGGAACAGGATTTCACCATATTTTTTGTATGTGCCATTAATATATTTATATAAGTTAATCATGTCCCCCCTTAGTCGTTTTTTTTTCAAGGCTAAATAGGTTTAATTCTTTCAATCTTTCCTCATAACTTAAATTCTCCAAGCCCCTAATTAGTTTCGTTGCTCTTCTTTGTATTTTTTCCAACTCCAGGGCATCCTTTCTATGAACTGGAGCCCAGAACTGAACTGCATATTCTTGATGAGGCCTCACTAATGCTTTGTAAAGTGGCAATATTACATCTCTGTCCCGTGAGTCCATGCCTCTTTTAATACACGACAATATCCTGCTGGCCTTTGAAGCAGCTGATTGACACTGCATGCTGTTATTGAGTTTATGATTTACAAGAACACCCAGATCCT
Organism: Rhinoderma darwinii; assembly: GCF_050947455.1. Taxonomy (NCBI): domain Eukaryota; kingdom Metazoa; phylum Chordata; class Amphibia; order Anura; family Rhinodermatidae; genus Rhinoderma; species Rhinoderma darwinii. The sequence goes on from NC_134691.1 coordinate 241,077,744, forward strand.
TCTCAACAAGTGAATCCGCCAGTGTAGCTCCCCCTAGGACATATGATGCATGCAGGTTGTTGGTACCCAGATGCATAACTTTACATTTATCTACATTAAACTGCATCTGCCAAGTGGACGCCCAAACACTTAGTTTGTTTAAATCTGCCTGCAATTCATGAACATCTTCTATAGACTGAACTATATTACATAGCTTGGTGTCATCTGCAAAAATAGAAATAGTGCTATTAATCCCATCCTCTATATCATTAATAAATAAGTTGAATAATAGTGGTCCCAGCACTGAACCCTGGGGTACACCACTTATAACTGGGGACCATTCAGAGTAGGAATCATTGACCACAACTCTCTGGATACGGTCCTTGAGCCAATTCTAAATCCAATTACAAACTATATTTTCTAAACCTATAGTCCTTAATTTACCCATTAGACGTCTATGAGGGACAGTGTCAAATGCCTTTGCAAAGTCCAAAAACACTAAATCCACAGCGGCCCCTCTGACTAGGCTTCTGCTCACCTCTTCATAAAAACAGATTAGGTTAGTTTGACAACTTCTGTCCTTAGTAAAACCGTGCTGGCTGTCACTTATAATGCTATTTATTGTCACATAATCCTGTATATAGTCCCTCAATAGCCCCTCAAACATTTTCCCCACGATGGATGTTAAGCTTACTGGTCTATAATTACCCGGGGAAGACCTAGAGCCCTTTTTGAAAATAGGCACCACATTTGCGCTGCGCCAGTCCTTTGGCACTATACCAGTCACTAGAGATTCTCTGAATATTATGAAAAGGGGGACAGAAATAACTGAACTAAGCTCTTTAAGAATTCTAGGGTGTAACCCATCTGGTCCCGGGGCCTTGTGCACATTTATTTTATTTAATTTAGCTTGGACCATATCTACATTCATCCAATTCAGTATATCAACTGATATATTGACAGCACTGGCACCGGCTACATCAGCTGCTCTTTCTTCTGTTGTATATACAGAGCTAAAGAACCCATTTAGTAACTCTGCCTTCTCTTGATCCCCTGTGATCAACTCCCCATTACCATTATCTAGGGGTCCTACATGTTCAGACCTTGGCTTTTTAGCATTTATATACTTGAAGAATTTTTTGGGATTTGTTTTACTATCCTTGGCCACCTGCCTTTCATTTTGTATTTTTGCTAATTTTATTACATTTTTACAGATTTTATTCAGCTCTTTATATTTTACAAAGGCTGCAGATGTACCCTCAGATTTGTATTTTTTAAATGCCCTTTTTTTGTCATGTATTGCCCCTTTCACAGAAGGTGTAAGCCATGTGGGGTTTAATTTTAGTCGTTTATACTTGTTACCTATAGGAATAAATTTTGCACTATAATAACTCAAAGTAGATTTGAAAATCTCCCATTTATCATTTGTTCCATTATTTGACATTAGTTCTTCCCAGTCCATATCCTGAATTGCAGCCCTCATCCTGGGGAAATTGGCTTTCTTAAAATTAAATGTTTTTGCCCTCCCAGCCTGCGTTTGTTTTTTACAGTATAGGTAAAATGTAACTATATTATGATCACTGTTACCGAGGTTTTCACGAACATTGACATTCCCAACAAGATCTGCATTATTAGAAATGACCAGATCCAACAGAGCTTCACCTCTAGTCGGGTCTTCCACAAACTGGCCCATAAAATTTTCCTGCAACAGGTTGAGGAAATGTCTCCCCTTTGCAGTTGAAGCTGAACCATGACACCAATTAATAACCCGGAAATTAAAATCTCCCATTATCACTACAGTACCCGCCTGTGCAGCCCGCTCCATCTGTTTATATAGCTGAACTTCCATCTCCTCAGTTATATTGGGGGGGTCTATAGATTACACCAAAAGTAATTTTTTCAGTGTTTACCTCCCTTTCCAGTTCCACCCACAAGGTTTCAACCTCCTCACAGTATTCACCCACTATTGTCTCTTTCAGACTCGCCTTCATATCATTTCTCACATACAGACATACACCACCACCTTTCCTATTTGTCCTGTCTTTCCGAAAAAGTGTAAAACCCTGTAGATTTACAGCCCAGTCATGTGAAGAGTCCAGCCATGTTTCAGCAACACCAACTATATCTATATTTTCTTCCAGTATCAAGGCCTCCAGCTCCCCTATTTTGCTTGCTAGACTTCTGGCATTTGTGAACATACACTTTAACTTGCCTGTCAGTTTTTCACTTTTATTATCAGAAATGTGATTTGACATTAATTGGGCCTTTTTATTTACACTGATGTTTTGTAACGAAAGGATCTCCTTATCTTGTTGTCTAGTCCTCTCCCCACATTCTGTTTCTCCCCCCACCAATATAGTCTGACCCCTCTCTAACCTGGCTACCAATTTTTTTTCTACATTGACCTCCCTCCTCAGCCCTAGTTTAAATACTCCACCACCCCAGCTAGAATTCTCTCCCCCAGCATAGCGGACCCCCTTCCATTTAGGTGCAAATCATCTGCAGAATACAGTTTGTACCCCAATGAAAAGTCAGCCCAGTGCTCTAGGAACCCAAATCCTTCTCCTCTACACCAAGACTTCAGCCATGCATTTAACTCCCTGAGCTCCCGCTGTCTTTCCTGTGATGCGCAAACTCGCTCTGGTCTCACCTACAAGAATACCAACATGAGACGCTGCATTTCGGCCGAGGAACGGCTGCTTGTGACCTTGAGGTATGTGTGCAGCTGCTATTACTTAGTCAATGATGCTGTCTGCTTTACCAGCCCCCCCCCCTAACATGTGTTGTGGCTTTCTTTTTCTTTCTCGTTGTTTTCTAGATTTCTGGCCACAGGCAATAGTTATCATTCGTTACATTTTGAATTTCTTTTGGGAGTGACCACCATTTAGTTCATTGTCACATCCACCTGTGTCGTGTTGTGGCAGAGGTTAAAGAGCACGGTCATGCCTCAGCCCACGACAGAACAGTGGCTAAGTATTTCAGAGGGATTTCTTCGAGCAAGTGATTTTTCCAAATTGCATTGGTGCCCTAGACGGCAAACACATTCGTGTGAGAAAGCCCCCACGCAGTGGCTCGCAATACTATAACTACAAGCAGTATTTTTCTATGGTATTGTTAGCCTTGGCGGACACGAATTATTGTTTCACTATTGTTGACATTGGCTCGTATGGAAGCTCGGTAGATGCCCGCATATTCCGTTCATCAAGAATGGGGAAGCGACTCGTGAATAATCGACTGGCGGTGCCGGAACCTTCCATCCTCCCGGGCTCCAGCGGCCCCCCAATCCCGTATGTCATCGTGGCGGATGAGGGGTTTGCACTGACAAGGCAAGTCATGCGTCCTTTTGCGAGAAGGGGCTTGGATGACCGTCGGCGCATGTTCAATCTCCGCCTAGGCCGAGCTCGTCGATGTGTGGAATGTGCCTTTGGCATTATGTCGAACAGGTGGCGTGTCTTTCTGACGACAATGCAATTTCCATGCAGAATGTCACACGTGTTATACAAGCGTGTGTCGTTCTGCATAACTTCTGCCGCATTAATGATGCTACCTTTGATGCAGAATATAGCCTAACACATGCAGGCACCAGCCACACTGTCCCGGTTATTCCTCTCGTCCGATCTCTCTCTTCCGGCCTTCGAGTGCGGGATACTTTTGCGGCATATTTTGAGTGCCCATCAGGAGCCGCATCGTGGGGGCGTGCTGACCTTTGAAGGGTTGTCTGTTGTTTGCCGGCCTCACTACACACGGCACATGTGACCAGTTATTTTCGTTTTTTTGGGGGTTCATGTTGGGTTAGGGACTCGGAAAACATGAGGACCCTTGACGCGGGTTGCGAGCTTACATCTGTCGGGGTTTGAGCAGGACTTTTGACAGTTGCCAACTTTCTTTCTGGAGATATAATGTTGTGCGGCCTAAAGTTAGGAAAGTCCAATTGCAAGTGTACTTAGTTTGCTTCGGGGCCCATGCCAGCACCTAAACGTTCGCACCTCTTGCAAACCATGTCAAACCCCGAGAGATTAACTAAAACCTCATATCACGTGTGTATGCATTGGACCAAAAGGCCAGAAGTGTGTGAGAGTCTAGGCAAAGGAAATGTGTCCCAAACCTTGTGTTGTGTGCTATCAATGAATAACAACACGAAATCCAACCATTAACCATGAAAGTTTTTACTACTGTGTTTGGCCAAAACACGCAGATTTGGCATCAAAACAAAAACACCAACATGGTGTATATTAACCCCTTAGTGACCACTAATATGCCTTTTTACGTGATTCACTTATGGGCTTTAGGCTAGGCTGACGCCTTTTCACGTCAGCCTAGTCTAAGTCTTGCACGGGTCTCCCGTGCAGGCAGGAGCCGGGGCTCTGCTGGCTGATGACAGCTGAGCTCCTGCTCCAACGCCCGTTAAATGCCGCCGTCAATAGCGACCGCGGCATTTAACTTTGTTTACTGAGGGAGTGCGCTCCCTCTGTCACCCATCGGCGGCCCGCGAATGAAATTGCGGGTTTTCGATGGGGTGTCATGGCAGCCGGGGGACTGATAAAAGCCCCCAGGTCTGCCCTGGACATATGCCTGTTAGGACGCGCCGGAGGCACGTCCTAACAGATTGCCTGTCAGATTTACACTGACAGGCAATAATGCTCTGCTATACGAAGTATACCAGAGCATTATAGCAGCGATCGGAACATCGCACAGTAAAGTCCCCTAGTGGGACTAATAAAATCAGTCATCAAAGTAAAATAAAGATTATTAATAAAAAGTACAGTAAAAAAATAAATAAAACCATTTTTTTCCATAAAAAGTGGTTTTATTTAGTAAAAGTGTAAAAAAAAAAAAAGTACACATATGTGGTATCGCCGCGACCGTAATGACTCCATTAATAAAGTTAATATGTAATTTAAACCGCAAAGTGAACACCGTAAAAAAAAACGCAAAAAACTATGGCGAAATTGCAATTTTTTTCCATTGCCCCCCAAAAAAGTCATAATAAAAATGAATCAATAAGTCCCATGCACCCCAAAACAGTACCATTCAAAACTACGTCTTGTCCCGCAGAAAACAAGCCCAAAAAATCACTACATTGATGGAAAAATAAACAAATTACGGCTCTTGGAAAGCGACAATGCAAAAACAAATAATTTTAGTTCAAAAGTGTTTTTATTGTACAAAAGTCGTAAAACATAAAAAAACCTCTACATATGTGGTTTCGCCGTAATCGTACCGACCCATAGAATAAAGGTAACATGTTATTTACGTCGCATAGTGAACGGCGTCAATTTAAAAACGCATAGAACAATGGCGGAATTTCAGTTTTTTTTATAATCCCCCCCAAAAAGGTTAATAAAAGTTAATATAAAAATTATATGTACCCAAAAATTGTGCTATTAAAAAGCACAACTAATCCCGCAAAAAACAAGTCCTCATACAGCTATGTAGACGAAAAAATAAAAACGTTATAGCTCTTTGAATGCGACTATAGAAAAACAAATAAAATAGCTTGGTCATTAAGGCCTAAAATGGGCTGGTCACTAAGGGGTTAATACACATACAACAAAATAAAGAACGGCAAGCTGGCAGCCCTGCACCACACACAACTGTGGCGTCCAAAAATCATGCCACCAACACACTCATAGGTGTTGGTACTGGTGGCCCGGGGAGGAATACGCCTGCATTTCAGCACCACTATGCTGGACCTGGAGCTGTGTAGGTTGTTCCTCGCCAGCATAGTGGTGCTGATGTTGGGGGTGGTATGTGGGCCCAGGGACGTGGGGAGCCATAGGGCGCAAGTACGAATGTGGGCGTGGCATCTGGGGGGCTGGGTGGAATGGGCCAGGCACCTGGGGCGTGGTGGCCGGCATGGCTGAACTGCGCCACTGTTCTATGGCCGTGAAGCACACATTAGGATTGTGGGGCGGTCTGGAAGCATCGATCAATGTTACGATCGACGCCTGCAGACGGTCCATGGGGACCAGCCGGAGGAGGGGAACAATGCTTCTGCCAAAGGCATCGTTCCCGTCCTCATCAGCGGCTCGCCTTAGATACTCCAGGACACGGGTATCTCCCTGGGCAGCTGTGGAGGGCTGTTGAGCACGGGCACGGCGAGTGCGGGCACGCACGGGGCGCTCCTCTGCTGGAGAGGCGACGGGCCCTGCAGACTGCCCAGGGGCGGGCTCCTGGGGTGTCGGCTCTGGGCTGGGCGGCAGGACATTGGCAGTAGGAGGTTCTGGCAGAGACTCGCCGACGTCTGTCTCCTCTGCGCTGTCCTCCAAATTGTCGGTGGTTCTAGAAGGAGAAAATAAAGTTAGAACAGAATATTTAACAATGCCCACACCAACACGTTGGCAAACAGGACATGGGCAAACACACATTAGACACATGCAAAGGCAGAAACTCTTACGTGCGCATCTCCATGATGTCCTTCAAGAACATCAGCTGCTTGGTATAGATATAGGGTCGCTTGCGAGATGCGCCATCCCTGCTGCGTCCCCTTTCACCCATTTCTCTCCGAAATTGGTCACGGCAGCTCCGCCACCGTGTTTTGATATCTTGGACTGTTGGATTAAAAAAACACATAACACGCCATCAGAACTATCACCTCTCACTTCAAAATGATGGGCCCTGCACTGTCAATGACGTGGTACACGATGATGCGCCTGCTCCACCAAAGTTCCTCGTGCTAATGGGCACAAGACACATACAGGGCCCCAGGTCTTCTATAGGGATCACAGGCATTGACAGAAAATGCCTGGTACTCACCCAAACGACTGGGGTCCACTGGGCCACTCTCCCACTCCTGCTCGAAAAGGTTCTGGGCGACCACCTCCCAGGCGTCCTCCTTGACCGTCCTGTTGTGGTACGCCTCCGAGCGCGTGTCCCAGATTGCAGGATGTTCCTGGACAAGGAGGATGAGGCGCTCTACGTCCATCCCGTGCGGCATGACACAAGATGATTGCACACAGAGGAAGATACCTTCGCACAGTCTCCAGGCACTCACTAGGCTTGCCCCCTCGCAGTGGAAACGCAGGCACTTCCTGGTTTTTGTTTGGTTTGTCCAGCTTTATAGACTCTTTTTCATGGACATAACAGCTCTTGCGTGATTTTCGCGCATGCAACGCAGGAGCGTCCGTGTGTCATGCGTTGTTTTCACGCACCCATTGACTTGAATGGGTGCGTGATGCGCGAAAAACGCACGATTATAGAACATGTCGTGAGTTTTACGCAATGCACTCGCGCTGCGCAAAATTCACGCATCGTCTGCACTGCCCCATAGAGTAATATAGGTGCGTACGACACGCGTGAAAAGCACGCGCGTCGCACGCGCGTATATTACGCTCGTGTAAATGAGGCCTTAGTCTTATATTTTAGTCTGCTTTTGATCATGCATGTCTAAATGCCTAAGACTGTCATACTCGTGATCAGACATCTTTGGATTTACTAGGAGGGACTTCCAACTTCTATATATTAGAACCTAATTGGATCAAGTAAAGCCTGTTTACATGTTACTGACACAATGTCATATAATATATTTCCTTTAAATGTTTTAAAAAAGTATACAACTTTATATGTGGATGGAATTTGTATCATTTGTATCTGCACATATTTTCATGTATTTATGTCACATACACATAACTCATCTTGCTGTTTTTTTTTTTTGCTAAACAAATTTTTATTGATCCGCTATACATCTAATCATTACATACAGCAATGAGACATTGTAAACAAATCATTGGGATAAGGATCACATTTTTTACAGAAAAACAAAAGAGAAACAAACAAACAAACAAACAAACAAACAAAACTCCCGGTCCAGACACGGCAAATTGACCACATATTCGACTAAGGTAAACATAAGAGTATGTCGCAGTAAGTAGAGTCAGTCCATTGATCCCATAAGAAAGTACAAGCGTAGGACCCTTGAATAGAGGCTAAAGCGCGTTCCATAACACAATTATTGTTAACATATAAAATCACTTCACTCATACTAGCCACTTTTGTAGATTTCCAGTATTTCGCAATCAATATTTTTGCACACAGCAATACATGAAAAAGTAAGTTTCTGACACCCGGAGAGAAATCCACCAATCCCACATGCAGTAGGGCTAGAGCAGGGGCGAGCTGAATGTCAACCCCTAAAAGAGATCGTAAGAAATCTTCTACTTGCTGCCAAAAGCTGGACAATACTGTACACTCCCAGAAAGTATGGAGGATGGTACCCTTAGAAGTAAGGCACCTCCAACACCTATCTGATGATGTTGGATATATTCGCGACAAACGACTAGGAGTGTAATATCACCTATACATTATTTTCCTAGACGCTTCCAAATGTGTAGCGCACTTAGAGAGAGAGCAAGCTAAGTTGAAAGTGGCTTCCCAATCCTGCATACTTATAGGGATTCCAAGATTTCTCTCCCAATGCCCCAGACAAGGAAATTCCTCCCGAAGCAAACCCTCACACAATACCATATAAATTTTTGATATCCCTTTGCATGTTTTGTCCAGATTAATGAATGACAATTCAAAAGGCGTTTTAGGTGAATCAATCAGAGGAGGCAATGTACTCAACAAGTGACGTATTCTTAGGAATTTATAGAAGTCCCTACGGGGTATGTTGTATTTCAGACATATATCATTAAATGCCATTAAATGAGTTTGCTCCATAATGTCAGAAATACACTCAATGCCGGACAACAGCCAATTTTGGATATCAATATCAGGTATCAGAAGCGGAAGCAGTCGAAGAGGAAGATCAGAAAATCTCACCGGGATTATAGGATGAGTAACAGTAAATGTTTTCCAAACCTGGAGCCCTGCATCAATCGTTAAAAAAAAGAGATTTCGATATTTTAGCACCAGTGGACAATAGCCACATGCGCGCTTCTACAGAAGATCCATCAAGTAATTCCTTTTCCATAGAAATCCAATGTTTCATAGGAACTTTAGTCTTCCACATTCTGGCTTGATCCAAAATTGCTGCATAATAATAATGAGCCAAGTTCGGGAGACCCAAACCCCCTTTAACAATTGGCTGGTATAATACCGCCGCAGCTACTCTAGGACGGGAGTTTTTCCATATATATTTATTCATTATACCTTGGAGTCTTTTAAGATAAGATACCGATAGCAGAATAGGTAATTTTCTAAATAGATATAGTATTTTTGGGAGGATCATCATCTTAACCGCAGAAATTCCCCCTACCCATGATGCCTCATAATTCATGTACTTGGATAAGTCTGTTCTATCGCAGATACCAATGGTATATAATTATATTTATATAAAAGAGAGGTGGGGTAGGTAAGTTGTATTCCTAAGTATGAGAAAGAGTGCTCAACCCAAACAAACGGAAATTTCTTCCGGAGAGAGTCCAAAAGAAGACGAGAAATATTCATACTCAAAACCATAGACTTAGTAACATTAAGCTTGTAATACGAAATTGCACTAAAAGCCTCCAATATCTTAGTGACCTCTAATAGAGATGTCTCAGGGTCAGATATAGCAATGAGCACATCATCTGCAAATAAGCCAATTTTATGAGATATATCCCCCACCGTTATCCCACTAATAGCAGAGGATGACCTAATGCAAGTAGCCAGCGGCTCCATCACCAAGGTAAAGATGAGTGGAGATAAAGGACACCCTTGTCGAGTCCCATTTGTTCTGTTAAAAAATGTTGATGTACATCCAGAGGTAAATACCAATGCAGAGGGAGAAGAATATAAGGCCATTATACTATGATGTGCCGTACCATGAATTCCAAATGCCTCCAGAAGTAACCGCAAATATCCCCAATGGACCCGATTGAAGGCCTTCTCCGCATCCAAGGAAAGAAGCAGAGGAGGCGTCCGATCTCGCTCCACCAGGCCCAACAAGTCCACAAAACGCCTTGTGCTATCAGACGAGAGCCTCCCTTTTACAAATCCCACCTGATCCTGATGTATAAAATCAGGCAAAATGACTGCTTGGCGTTCCGCAATTATTTTAGCAAACAATTTTAAATCTGTGTTCAACAATGATATAGGTCTGAAGTTACCCGGTTTGCCCGGAGTTTTCCCCGGTTTAGGTAAAACAACTACTGTAGCTTTTAACATTTCCACAGGGAAATTACCACCTTGCTGTACATCAATAAACAGATTCAATAAATGGGGTAGGAGAAGAAAACCAAATTTTTTGTAGTAGACTGCTGTGAGACCATCGGGGCCAGGAGCCTTATGAGGTTTCAAGGACTTTATAGCCTGGAGGATTTCAGTTTCAGATATACTAGCAGAGAGCATCTCCAACTGATGAGAGGTTACTGAAGGCAAATTCATGTCCTGTAGAAAGGAAGAAATCATGGACACAGTAGGCTGTGGGGTATCTAAATTATCCTTGAGATTATATAGATCTGCATAGTAATCTGCCAGTACATTTGCTACGCCTTGAGGATCAAATACCTTTTCATTCTTACTATTATAAAGGAAAGGAATCCTAGATTGAGCCGATCTCTGTTTGAGATGCGAAGCTAATAAGGCGCTAGTTTTATTGTTATATCCATAATAACGTGCCTTCACCTTTCTCAAGGACTGCTCATATTTATAAAGGTCAAGTTGGTGGAGTTGATTCTGTAACTGGCCACCAACTAGTCTTGCTGTTAATCAATATCATTAATTATTGTGTTTTTTTTTTTCTATTTTCAGCTGTTTTATATTTACTCTATTGCCGACTTTTTTACGGTCCGCATCCTAAGATTTTTATATTTTTTATTTTCGTCACTATATAATTTATTGCTTATTGATCATTGATATCCATTTTAACATTTTTTTATTATCCATTTTATTTCATATGTATCACTAATTTGTCACATTTTTTTATAATTAGTATGTACATTTGTTCATCTAAACATGTATTTAGTACCTTGTAATATTGATATTATTTAGTAGTTTTTAATCCTTATTGGTCTAATTGAAATATAGGCACTATCTAGTTCTGTATTTGTGGAGGACGGTGGGTTTACTGTATATTGAAGTATTTCTGCAGCATAGTCTATAAATGACCCTAAACATTTCAAATTTTTGATCCTTTAATTGAAATTATCACCATTATAGAATCCCCTCATCCTGTTTCCCTACCTTCGTGTCCTGCGTGTGAGACGTTCCGTCCTTGGTCTTTGCTCGTGCTGCTGACTGCACCCCTCTGCGCGTGCGCGGTTTCCGGAGCCGCACATGCGTAGTCGGGTCTCAGCGGTCCGGTGCGAGATTCTCGCGAGGTTTCTGTCTGACACGCACGGCCATACTACTCAGGCTCCCATTGGCACTAAAGTCATCAGCTGATCAAATCATTCAATGTATTTAAAGTGGCCCAATGAACACCCCTTGAAAAAGCCATCCACGCGAAACGCGCGTGGGGGTCTCTCCTTACCTTTGGAGTCACCGGATCATAGGAGCAATATGGGTTGGTTACGTAACTTTTTTTGTACAAACAAACCTACATTATAACCATTTGTTGAGAACCTCTGTGTCCTTCTCTGAGACTTAGCTACGCTGAGTACAATGCTTGGCGTTTTTCAGATATGAACACTGTCATAGTTATCGTTAGCACTATAACCCACATCGTCCTTTACATTGATCAGTACGGCACACACTTCATTTATGATATGCCTTACCATATGATGTAAACTTGTTCACACTCTGTTTTACGTTCAACACTGTTATTTGATTGCTACTGTAGATATGGCGATATAGCCTTTTTTCCACAGGTCTCTTCTGTTTGTTACCTATGTGCTCCTATGCCCTTTTTGTGCAACTGCAATACAGTTGTTTGATTTGTAGTCTTAATTTTAACTGAATACTTTGTATTGTCCAATAAAATATATATTTTCTTATGCCTGTTGGCATTTAAATCAAAATAGTACATGACTCCTTGTTTCTTTCTATTTATTTTCAAATGTATGGTGGAGTTTCTACTCCAACACTGGGGAGGTTTAAAGGAAGGGTGTCGCTTTTTGTGTTTTATTAAAAATGTTTTATTTATTTGTGTGTTTGTGTTTTACTTTTTTTTATTTTCTAACTTTTTCTTCTCTATTGGGGCTGCCATTTTTTTTTCATTTCTGTATGTGTCGATTAACGACACATACAGAGATGGAATACGGCACATACATCCCCATAGAGTATGCGAACGGGAGCTGTTCGCATTCACTATGGTGTACACCGTCTGTGTGGGAACAAATGGAAGGTCTTCGGCCGAGCGACATCCGGTGCCATTTTCTTGTGGACCGGAAGCCGCGGCCGTACAGTAAGATGACTACTTCCGGTTGCGGCTTCCGAACATGTGTTCTGAAGCAAGCACTAGGAGCGGAGGGAGCGGACGGAGCGGACGGACCGAAGGGAGCGGCGGCGGCAGGAGCAGGTATATTATGTCTGTGTTTGTTCGTTTTTTACTGTGTGATTAACACTGTATGTAAGCCTACTACACTGTGTATTCGCTCAAAAAATGGCGACACACAGTGTAGGAGATTTGTACATTCAATCCCCTCCTTTCTCCTGGCACTAGCCAGGAAAAAGGAGGGGGGATTGTTTGAGGACGCTAGAGCGAGTGTGTCTTCTCAAATTTTGCAGCATAAAGCAATGTGGTTGCTTTACCACATGCCAATGCTGCAATTTTGGTAATTGCTCCCTCTAGTGACCAGCACAGGGAAATGTTATAAATTAGAATCTAATTTATAATATTTCCTGACTCGTGAAAAAAATTAAAAAAATTAGAACAATGTTTAATCATTTATATACTAACAGTTTAACATAAAAAATTCTAGCGACACATTCCCTTTAAGTCCATACTGCTGGTGACCTAGCCCCTATACTTATTATCCCTGTGAGACATATGTTGATGTGATCTTCTCATAATGCATGGTCCTGAACAACACAAACATTTCAGAAGTAATGAAATTAATATTATCATGATCAAAAGGGGAGTTATCGATAGCAGATATAGCAATAAGAATAGACAACCTGATAAGGGGCATGTTGAGTTATTTTACAGCCCTGGAGTCAAATTAATAGCTGCCCACAGTCAATAAATGCTTTTTGCCAACAATTGTTCATATTGTAAGACAACAAAACTGGGAGTAAAACCTTAGAGGAAAAAAGAGAAGATACCTGAGTGTCTAGATGAGCTTCCCCGAACTCATGTACGCATTGAAGTTTTCCGGCATTGGGCATTTTAGGACAGGAGCGAAGCTGATGTCTGGGATCACCACAATAAAAACACAGTTCATGTTTCCTCTGGTAGATCCTCCTGTCACGGACAGGTCGCACAACACCAATTTGAATAGGTTTGTCAGGAGAGGGCGATATAGCTTCCACCCTGGGCAAGGGAGGCATAGCAGACAACTGTTCCAGATGACACTCAGTTGAATAGCAAGGACATAGCTGACTCAAGAGAGTCTACCCTGTCTTAACCCTTTAAGGACGTGGACTAGTTGGCAAATTCAGGACGCTTTTTTTGATGAATTTAGTGGAATGAAGCCGTGAAAATTAAAATCTAATTATTTTTTACAAAAAAATGTAGAAATTTTCAATTTTTACAAGGCATAAAAGAGAAAAACACCCCAACATTTGAAAAGCAATTTCTCCCGATTTCGTCAATACCCCATATGTGGTCATAAACTGCTGTTGGTCCCACGGCAGCGCTCAGAAAGGAAGGCGCACCATTTGGCTTTTAGAGTGCAAATTTAGCTTGCCAGTTGTTCTGTTTGGAGCTTTGCTTGTATTTCAGTTTATAATGTGGGGGCATATGTAAGCTGTGCGGAGGTCATCAGGGCATAATAAGAGGGTATAATAATGCGGTAAATAAATAATATTTCAGAATTATGTGGCCAGTGTCGCACTGATAAATGGTGCACGATCTTATCTGCTTTTGGGCACTGCACATTTTGTGTCACTATATTCTGAGAGCCAGAACTTTTTTATTTTTTAGCCAAAATAGCTGTATAAGGGCTTGTTTGTTGCGGGACGGGTTGTAGTTTTTATCGGTACTGTTTTGGGTTACCTGGAACTTTATGATCATAAAGAAAAATAGCGATTATGGCATTGTTTTTGTTTGTTTTGGGGTGTAAAAATAACATTATAGTTGGAAAAATAACATTATAGTTTTATAGATTGGGTCATTACGGGCATGGCGATACTAAATATGTATACTTTTTAATTTTTTTCCTATAATAAAAGACTTATTATAGGAAAAAAGGGAGTCTTTATTTTTATTAACTTGAAACTTTTATTTTTACACTTTTATTCAACATTTTTTTAACTTTTTTTGTCCCACTAGGGGACTTGAGGGCCTTCACTTCTGATTTTTACTCTAATAAATTGCCCTACCCACGTAGTGTAGTGCATTAGAGCTGTAAGTCATTCACTAACAGCAAGCCTATTAGGTCCTGTCCCTTGGCGGGGCCTAATAGGCTATCGCACGTGGCAGACCAGGAGGCAATTGTTAGGCCTCCGGTTGCCATAGCAACGATCTGCATCCTCACGTTCACATCGTGTTGATGCCAATCGCTTCAAACCACTAAAATGCCTTTGATCGCCTTTGATCGCGACATCTAAGGGGTTAATGGCAGGGATCGGAGCTAGCTCCATTCCCCGCCATTACAGCATGGTCAGCTGTAACATATAGCTGACACGGGCGGCTGATGGCGCAGGCTCAGCTTCTGAACCTGCGCCATCTTGTTACTGCAGCTGGCCGCCTTTGAGGGCTCCGCCTCTGGGCTGGACCTAGCAGGCTTCTGTATTTGGCAGACAGGAGGCCATTTTTAGGCCTCCAATTTGCCAGAGCAGTCATCGGAACCCCACGATTTCATTGCGGAGTTCTGATCTGCTTGTAAACAGCGTAGATGCAGCGCTCACTTTTGAGCGCAGCATCTAAGGGGTTAATCGGCCGGATTGGAGGCTAGCTCCGGTCCTGGACTTGAAGCAGTGATAGCGCTAAGCTATCACTGCTTTAAAACTGTGTCTGCAGACACAGTACCCTGTTAACGCTTTGACGTAATAGACCGTCAGTTCGCGTAAACAGGACAATGCCTGGGTTAAGGACATTATCTGCTAACAGACACTGAGTGCTCCTGCAGGTTAAAGGGAAACTTGCTTTCGCCTGGCAGCTGCTGGCAGGTGGAGCAGACAGGTGGAGAGGACAGGTAGAGTAGTGAGACAAGCAGAGGTAATAACAGAGAGGTAACGTTGTACAACAAGGAAACAACAAACAGATCTCACAGATGCCAGAGAACAAATGAGCCACAGGATGTTAATCTCTGGCAAAGAGGTCTAGCACCAGGGGTGTTATATATGAGGCTAATTGGATGACTGAGAGTGACAGCAAGCAAACCACACAAGATTTTAACCCTCGCCTGCATGTCAGACCAGCTCTGAGAACAGGTAATGTGACAGGTCTGAAGACTTTCTGAATGCACTGTACTTTCTGTTTCAACTCCAGACAATTTTCAAGATCTCTTCTTGTAGTGAAAGAAATCTGTTCTGATCGCCCAGGTTTACGGCTGTGATTATCACATGTCCAGATGTTAGGAAAAAAATATGAGGGATTGATACAGAAAGTATACTGGAAAATTGTATAAATTTATAAGCTTTATTTCCTAAAGAAATTAAAGAAAAACACCAGAATAATTATTCATTGAATTATAGGATACCAGTGATACTGAAAATGTATGAATACCTTTTCCTTAGTTATCTCCCAACCTAAATGGAGCCTGATTGTGTGTACTTGCCAACTGACCATTGTGTAAATTAATTAAAGGAGTTTATGGCTTTGGACTATCCCTTTTTGATAGAAGAGTGCCCCAACAATAAGCTTATTACAGGATCTCAATGTAAGGTTAGCTGTAGAGTCAATCATCAGTGTCGTACCTTTGTCTTAATGGACAAAAATCCCAATTGCAGTATCCATATATAAATATCCATATTTATTCACATAGATGCGATTAAATATGCAACAAGCACATTCGGGTAGATTTATTAATATTGTCTTAAATTTCGACCGTATAAAACCAGACCGGCAGGAACTGCGCCAAATTTACCTCAGTGGCGCATGCTGTGTTATTAATTTGGCGTATGTTAGACATTTTCTCTTGCTTACACCAGCTCTCTGTTGGCTTACTTTCCACCAAAATTTTGCATCAAAAAAGGTGGACGTCATTAATAAATATTGCTAAATTTTTGACCCTTCTTAACCACACCCCCTTTTCTAGACACTTTGAGCGCCTTACTAGACAGTTGTTCAAACACTTAATAAATGTGGCGCATGGCATGTATGCAAGTTATTAGGCACACTTTGCTTAGTAAATCTCCCTCTTTGTAAGGCTTTGTTCACATCCGCGTCAGGGCTCCGTTCCGACATTCCGTTGACTAAGCTATTGATTCCATCAAAATGACAGAACCCGACGGAACCCCTGCACACCTGAGACAAACGGAAACCATTGACACTGGATCTGTCACCATTGAAAGCAATGGTGACGGAAACGGAAATCTCTGGTTTCCGTTTGTGTCAGTCAGGGCTCCGTTCCTATGGAAAGCTCCGACGGAATGTCGGAACGGAGCCCTGATGCAGATGTGAACAAACCCTAATTATGATGTTTAAGGATCCATACACTTTTGGCTATTTAGAGTACATTACAAAAATATTAAAAAATGTGATTATTATAGATAAAAAATATAAAAACTCTATACATGGAATAGTGTTAAAACGGCTATATATAGAAGTCAGACAATTAGGAATAGCAAATTGTAAGTTCAGGAAGCAGCAGCAATCTAAACAGGAATTTAAACAATGAGAAATTAAAGCATTGCTTCATCATTAAGTTGTGTTTTGTATTAAAATATTCTAGTTGCTTCCTTCCTGTGACAGAGAACATAATGGTTTCCTTTTGCTGATGAACCATGTTAGAATATTTATTATTCAAACTCTATCCACTTACATTGCATTTACTACACACTTTTTATAGCCTTTATTCATAATGCAGACTGATCAAACAAGCTACCAGTAAAACTACAAGACATAAAAATAAGTTCACCAATATATCTTTTTTTTGTGTGCTTAATTTATTTTTGCGGCCTTACGTCATATAGAAGTGAAAAGAAGAATTATTGGCACAATAATTAAAGCAGATTTAATTTCGTACGTATATTTAGGCATTTAGTGTGCCCAGAATTCTAAGGAGATACAATTTTGTGTGCGGCCCCTAAACATGCTAAATCCGAAAGACACAGCCAGGAAAACACGGTTACTACTGTATGTTATACCAGGTGCAGTCCCCCTCAGACCCTGCACTAGGCATTCTGTTTTCACATAACTCTCCTTAAAGGGGCATTTTCATCTGAGACATTTATAGCACAAACACGGAAGTTCTGTGTTTAAGTCACATTCATAAACTACAATGGAAAGAAACCCCCTCTACTCTGTCAATATGACATAAATGTCTAAGATTTATTGCGGACCTTGTGAGTGGTGTAATCTGACAATGTGGCCCATGGACCAGAAAATGTTTGGACAGAAATGCCATTTACGTGGACAGATATAAACACATTTTTTTGTCACTTAAGCCAAGTATTATGTCATATTAAGGGGTCATATATCTTGGGCAAGTCAGGTCGGGAGGATGATGCCCTATACTACCTGTCCCCGGAGTCCTGGTCCACGCTTCCTCCCTTTGCCTCCTTGTTCAGTGTCTGGTAGCCACTCCAGCCGCCGACGCACTTCACCGTGTACTAGCACATGCGTTTAACCCTTGTATTCTTAAAGGGCCAGTGCGCCCCAAATTCCAAATGTCCTTACCTGACCCAGCATAAAGCCCTGCCTGATCTAGTACACATTGCTAAAGCAATCTGGTTCCTAGTGTTCCGTGTTCCCTTGTAGTCTTGATTCCTGTGTACCAAACTTTTGCCTGTTATTGACTATCCGTGCCTGTTTAGGCGTATTTGTTTTTACTTTTATATACCACTGTATGTACTATAAAGGGTTTGCATTTCATTTTGTTTTAATCTATGGCATGAGAAGGATGCTAGTCCAGCGTCGAAACGCGTAGTCAAATAAAGATTTCTTTGAACTACCTATCTTGTTCTTGTCTGATGTTAGCAGTGCTGGTACCGAATTTCCCGTAGTTTTTCTAACTTGATGTTACTAAGTGTATAATTACATAGTTATATAGTTACATAGTTCGTACGGTTGAAAAAAGACACATGTCCATCAAGTTAAACCAAGGGTATCAAGTTCAACCAAGGGATCAAGTTCAACCAATTAATAGTTAATTATACGGGTTTACAATGAGTCATAATAGAGATGGTTGATAAGATTCATTAAAAAAGGGTAAGTACTGAACATATTGATGCCTTAATTTGATAAGTACTTAAATGCTAATGTGTAAGGCTTCGTTCACATCTGCTTCAGGACTACGTTCATCGGCTCCGTCAGAGCTTTCTGTCACGGGAACCCATGAACTGAACCCTGAATGAAACAAACGGAAACCATAAGTTTACGTTTAGATCACCATTGATTCACTGTTGTTTAAGGGTTCCGTCATTTTGACGGAATCAATACCGTAGTCGACTGCGCTATTTATTCCGTCAAAATGACGGAACCCTTAAAAAACAGTGACAAAGGAAACCATTTGCGCCTGATCCGTCACTGAAATCAATGGTGATGCAAACGGAAACCTATGTGTAATGACTGGGTAGGAAGACAGACAGGTGAGCCCTAATCTACCCGCCACTCAGTCCCTGCCTACTTGCACAGCCCGTCCTAGGCGACGGCATACAACTGGGCTATGGTCCCTACGCTCAATATGTGCACGACAGACCAACAGACAAGGGTACACAGAAGATAAGGGAAATGGGGAAGTTGCCCACGGCAACACCGTGAGCAACAAGAGTAGTGAACGAACCAAGTCAAACCAGGAGTGTACGAGGTACCAAACGCAGAGCAGGAGAGTAGTAGTAAAGCCAGGGTCAATTTAAAGCAGAGGACAATAGTACAAGCAGGAGCAGCAGAGCCAGGAAACAAACAGAATCACAGGCAAAGGAGGAGCAGGAAATGAGGGTATAAATAGACAGAGGGCGGGAGCTAGCTCCGTCTGGCGAGGCTGTGATAGGTTCTCCTGCTCCTCAGCCTCCCAGCCTGAGTGGTAGCAGATCGAGTCACTCTAACATATCTAGGCACAGATGCAGGCTGATTAACCACGGGCGTCGAAAAAGAAGCTGTGTCAGGCAAATCCATTACAGTACCCCCCCTTTTATGAGGGGCCACTGGACCCTTCCTAGGTGGACCTGGCTTGTTGGGGAACCGAAGATGGAACTTCCTGAGCAATAACCCGGCGTGAACATCCCGGACGGGTACCCAAGTCCTCTCCTCAGGCCCGAAACCTCTCCAATGGACCAGGTACTGGAGGGAGTCCTGGACCATCCTGCTGTCCACAATCTTGGCCACCTCGAATTCTACCCCTTCAGGAGTGAGAACAGGGACCGGAGGTTTCCTCGAGGTAGCCAAGGACGGAGAGCATCTTTTCAGGAGGGAGGCATGGACAACATTGTGTATCTAAAAGGACGGGGTAACTCCAGCCGGAAGGAGACAGGGTTAAGGACCTCAGTGATCTTGTCTGGCCCTATATACCTGGGAGCAAATTTTTTGGACTGGACTTTAAGGCGCAAACTTTTTGAGGACAGCCACATCAGATCCCTGTCCACAAACAAGGGGTTAGTAGAACGTCTCTTATCTGTCTGAGTCTTTTGGATGCTCTGGGACGCCTCAAGGTTCTTCTGAAAATGGGCCCAGACTGTGCACAGTTCCCGCTGAACGACATCTACCTCGGGATTGTTGGAACCACCAGGTGAAACGGAGGAGAACCGTGGATTAAACCCAAAATTACAGAAAAAAGGGGGAGACCCCTGACGAGTTACTGACTCGGTTATTAAGGGAAAATTCGGCGAGGGGAATGAAGGAGACCCAATGATCTTGACAGTCAGAGATAAAACACCTTAAATATTGTTCTAGAGACTGATTAGTCCTCTCAGTTTGGCCATTAGTTTTAGGATGGAAGGCCGAGGAGAAGGACAGATCAATCTCCAACTTTTTACAGAAGGCTCTCCAAAACAATGAAAAAAATTGTACCCCTCTGTCAGAAACAATCTTGACAGGAACCCCATGGAGATGCAGGATGTGTTTGATAAACAAGGTAGCTAACGTCTTAGCATTGGGTAGTTTCTTGAGGGGCACAAAGTGGCACATCTTACTGAAACGGTCTACTACAACCCACACCACCGACTTGCCTTGAGATGGAGGCAAATCGGTGATAAAATCCATGGAGATATGGGTCCAAGGTCTCTGGGGAATGGGCAAAGAACATAGTAAACCCGCTGGTCGGGACCTGGGAGTCTTGGACCTAGCACAAATTTCACAAGCGTCGACGTAGGCCTTAATGTCTTTAAGCAACCCAGGCCACCAATAGTTTCTGGCAATGAGATGCTTGGTACCCAGGATGCCTGTATGGCCAGATAGTGCAGAGTCATGATTTTCCCTGAGTACCCTTAGCCGGAATTGCAGGGGAACAAACAGCTTGTTCTCGGGAAGGTTCCCGGGAGCTGAACCTTGATCAGCCGCAATTTCGGAGACTAAGTCAGAATCAACAGAGAAAATTATTATACCTGGAGTATAAGAAAACCAGATTCTTGTGGTCGGTATGGACCGTTACCTGGTGCCTAGCCCCCTCCAGGAAGTGGCGCCACTCTTCAAATGCCGATTTAATGGATAAGAGTTTGCCGTTGCCAATATCATAGTTACTCTCAGTGGGCGAAAACTTCCTGGAGAAGTAGGCACAGGGATGGAGATGGGTGAGGGACCTGGTACCCTGGGACAAGACAGCACCCACTCCCACCTCGGAGGCGTCAACCTCCACGATGAATGGCTCCATTTGTTTAGGCTGAATCAGCACAGGGGCCGAGATAATGCACTTCTTAAGGACCTCAAAAGCCTGGACCGCCTCTGGAGGCCAGTGGAGGAGGTCAGCACCTTTGCGAGTAAGATCCGTAAGAGGCTTAGCGATGACCGAGAAGTTAGCAATAAATCTCCTGTAATAATTAGCAAACGCCAGGAAGCACTGTAACGCCTTCAGGGAGGCAGGTTGGATCCATTCAGCCACAGCCTGAACCTTGACGGGGTCCATGCGGAATTCATGAGGAGTGAGGATTTGACCCAAAAATGGTATCTCCTGCACCCCAAACACAAATTTTTCGGTTTTAGCAAACAGTTTGTTTTCCCGAAGGGCCTGGAGCACCTTCCTGACATGCTCAATGTGGGAGGACCAGTCCTTGGAAAACACAAGTATGTCATTAAGGTACACTACAAGAAATACCCCCAGGTAGTCTCTTAAAATCTCATTTATGAAATTCTGGAAGACCGCGGGAGCATTACACAACCCGAAGGGCATGACGATGTATTCAAAATTACCTTCGGGCGTGTTAAACGCAGTCTTCCACTCATCCCCCTCTTTGATGCGGTTAAGGTTATAAGCCCCCCGTAGATCAGACTTAGAGAACCATTGGGCCCCCTGAACCTGATTGAAGAGATCAGGAATCAAAGGAAGGGGATACTGGTTCCTTACAGTGACCTTATTCAAGTTTCGGTAGTCAATGCACGGCCTAAGACCACGATCCTTCTTCCCTACGAAGAAGAAGCCAGCACCTACCGGAGAAGTAGAGGGGCGAATGTAACCCTTGGCCAGACATTCCTAGATATACTCTCTCATGGCTTCACGTTCGGGACAAGAGAGATTAAATATCCTACCCTTAGGGAGCTTAGCTCCTGGTACCAAATCGATTGCGCAATCGAATTAATCTATGAGGAGGTAACACTTCGGAGGCCTTTTTAGAAAAAATATCAGCGAAGTCCTGAATAAACTCAGATAGAATGTTCACCTCCTCAGGGAGAGAGATAAAATTAACAGAAAAACATGACGTCATGCATTCATTACCCCATTTGGTAAGATCCCCAGTATTCCAGTTAAACGTGGGATTATGCATCTGCAAACAGGGAAGGCCTAAAACCAAATCGGACGATAATCCCTGCATCACCAGTACAGAGCACTGCTCCAAATGCATGGAGCCAACAAGGAGTTTAAAAACAGGGGTATGCTGTGTAAAATAACCATTAGCAAGAGGAGTGGAGTCGATACCCACTACCGGGACAGGTTTAGGCAAGTCAATCAATGGCATAGCTAGAGACATAACAAATTCCACAGACATAATATTAGCAGAAGACCCAGAATACACGAAGGCACTGAAAAAGATGCAAGATCTTATTAGGTTTCATATATACGGGAAATACCTGTGCGCCCAAATGACCTCCCCGATGGTCACTTAGGCGCGGAAGCTCTTCCGGCTGCTTATTCTTACGCCTAGGACAGTTGTTCACTTGATGCTTGTCATCCCCACAGTAGAAGCAGAGACCATTCTTCCTGCGGAACTCTCTACGTTGTTGGGGAGAGACGGAGGCCCCGAGTTGCATAGGTTCATCTGAGTTTTCCGTGGAAGAATGAAGCAACGGAACCTCGGGAGCCATCATGGGGGGGTCAGAGGGAAAGGCACAAAAACGTTCCAGTCGTCGTTCCCTGTAACGTCGGTCAAGACGTACCGCTAAAGCCATAACCTGATCTAGGGGGTCAGAAGAGGGATAGCTAACTAACAGGTCTTTCAGGGCGTTCGACAGACCCAATCTAAACTGGCACCTTAAGGCAGGGTCATTCCACCGAGAAGCTACACACCACTTACTAAAGTCAGAACAGTACTCCTCAACGGGTCTCTTACCCTGATGTAAGGTCACCAGCTGACTCTCGGAAAAGGCAGTCTTGTCAGTCTCGTTATAAATGAGCCCGAGAGCGGAAAAAAAAGATCAACAGAGGAAAGTTCAGGGGCGTCAGGAGCCAAGGAGAAGGCCCATTCTTGCGGCCCGTCCTTGAGCCGGGACATAATTATACCCACTCGCTGGCTCTCAGAACCTGAGGAGTGGGGCTTTAAACGGAAATAGAGCCTACAACTCTCCCGAAAGGAGAAAAAAGTCTTCCGGTGCCCTGAGAACCGGTCAGGCAACTTGAGGTGGGTTTCAAGAGGTGAGGTGAGGGGCACTACCAGGGTAGCATCATGCTGGTTGCCCTTCTGAGCCAGGGCTTGGACCTGTAGGGAGAGGTCCTGCATTTGCTGAGCCAGGGTCTCAAGGGGGTCCATAGTTGTGTCAGGGACCAGGGTAGAAAAGGTATATGGCCTGTGATTATGTAATGACGGGGTAGGGAGACAGACAGGTGAGCCCTAATCTACCCGCCACTCAGACCCTGCCTACTTGCAACGGCCCGTCCTTGGCGACGGCGTACAACTGGGCGACAGTCAATAAGTGCACAACAAACAGACAAGGGTACACAGAAGCTAAGGGAAATGGGGCAGTTGCCCACGGCAACACAGTGAGCAACAAGGGTAGTGAATGAGACGAGTCAAACCAGGAGTGCACGAGGTACAAATCGCAGAGCAGGAGCGTAGTCAGTAAAGCCAGGGTCAAAAATGAAGCAAGGTCAATAATCATAGCAGGAGCAGCAGAGCCAGGAAACAGAAAAGAATCACAGGCAAAGGAGGAGCAGGAAATGCAGGTATAAATAGACAGAGGGCGGGAGCTAGCTCCGTCTGGCCAGGCTGTAATAGGCTCTCCCACTCCTCAGCCTCCCAGCCCGAGTGGTAGAAGATCGTGTCACTCTCTCAGACTTAGGAGCAGATGCAGACTGATTACCCACGGGCGTCGACACAGAAGCTGTGTCTGGCAGATCCTTTACACAAAGTTAATCCGAACAAGTCTCAAGTGTTGAATGTGGGAGTGGATCAAACTATTAAGGCCTCCTTGATTTCCCAATTCCCTTTTGAGTGGAGATATGATAATATTACCTATCCAGGAATCTCTATTATCAGCCCTAGTTCGGCATTATTTGCAAATAACTATCTCCAGCTCCTTTCTAAAGTATCTAAACTATTAGAACATTTCTCAAAGCCAATAATCTCTTGGGCTAGTAAAATAGCTATTATAAAGATGATGATTCTGCCTATAATATTATATGTATTCCGCACAGTAATTATTCCGGTCTCTAACAACTACCTTTCTAAACTCCAAAAAATACTCACTGACTTTATATGTTCTGGAAGAAAACCAAGGATACAGCTCTCTACCATGGCTCGTCCTTGGTCCTCTGGGGGATGGGAGTTCCAGATGTTAAGAAGTACTTTCATTCTACTGTCCTTACCCACATTTACCATTGGTTTGGCAGATGCAATGATCTTAAACGGGTGGAGATTTAGAGGGTTGCTTCGGGGGCTCCTCTCATTTCTCTTTTGTCAATTGATGGTTTTAAATGCCCCACGTGAGCAAAAACATGCTTTCTGATGCTGCCTCTATAGCCTCTTGGAATTACCTAGTTTCTAACATTCCCACGTCAAACTTTATGGTTGTTACCGCTCCGTTACCTCTCCTCATTTTTACCGGAACTAAACGTGAATAACTGGGAGTCCGCCGGGATTGTTAGTGTTGGTTCCCTTTATAATTCCAAAGTACTGCTACCCATTAATACTCTGGTACAAAAATACCGTATACCTAACCATGATATGTACAGATATTTTCAGATCCGCCATATTTTGAGTTCGAGGGCTCTGGATGCGCCGTTATTTCCCAGCAGTGCATTTGCGGCCTTTAATTCTGTAACGACTAAGCCTAAAGGTATCTCTATGTTTTATTCAAATGTTTCCCGATCACAGGCTTTAGTTAAACCAGGTTATCTGCTAAAGTGGGAGACCGAACTGAACTTGACGATCACCTTGCAAGAATGGTATTCTGCCATTAATTGGGTTTCCAGGATCTCCAAGGGTGCTAGCCATAGAGAAATAGCGCATAAAATATTGCTTAGATGGTACTGAACTCCATCATTGATAGCTAAATATAACCCTTCCTACTCTCCTTTGTGTTGGAGAAATTGTGGCATGCCAGGTAACTACATGCATGTTTGGTGGAATTGCCTGTTTGTATTCAATTTCTGGAAAGCTGCTTTTGCATTTCTGTCATCTATTTTGCAATACTTCATTTCCCCTTCTCTTGCATTGGCGTTATGCTTTGTTGGTCTTGCTGATGTTCCTAAGGACTTCCGGAACATAACAGGGCATGTAATCTTAGCTGCCAGGTTGTTGATAGCCAGGACCTGGAAATCTTTAGACCCTCTCACTATAGCTGTGTTAATTAACCCCGTTCAATTTGACTATATCATGGAAAAAGTGGTAGCTGTACATTCAAATTCATATGGCAAATTTCTAGTTAATTGGGCATTATGGTCAGAATATAAAGCTTCTGGAATTCCTCCCCCTTAGTGATATAAATATCACGAGTCTCTCCCATCTTAAAAGAGTCCTTGGTACTTAGTTGCACGGGTATGGTAGGAACGCTGTTCTTTTAAGATTCACTGTGAATGTGGACATCCCCTCAAAATTGGTATTTGTATGAAATATTATTTGGTAACTTCCTGATATACTTTGTGCATTATGCCGCAGCCAAATTTCGGGTTTGTTTATATTTGACTCTCACTAAACGACTTCATTGTAACTTGCGTACTATATTGTATAAAATATATGATTGTACGCTATTGCTTGGTAATGTCATGGCAACATTATTAATGTCATAGTTCTGCTATTACATTTGTACATGTTATGTTTTGAGAAAATAATACATTTAAAAAAAAAGAAATAAAATGTTTAATCCCAAATAACCTGCGTTAAGGATTTTGCCCTTTTATAATCTATGATGTAAAACTGTTGAATAACTGAGAATGGTGGCAGTTAATGCACTTTGCGGTTATTAATTATGATGTGTTACAACCAGAGAGCATATATATTATGCCACTTTTAGTGTTTTACAGGAATGATAGTTTTGATTGCTATAACATGCGGTGTAAAAAAATGATGCTTGATATTTTAATTTGCTGTGACATACTGTATGACAAGTTAGTGTAAGAAAAAACAAAACAATAATTGCTTAATGGCAACAACATCACATGCCATGTATGCTGTATGCCTGTTATAGCCAGTAGATATTTTTAGGACTGAGATCTTTCTGTTCAGTACATATCACAGTGCATTACTGCTGCTATGCTATATATTTCCACTTGAATGGTAATCACTAAACAAAAGTATCTCCTGTCAGTACTCATCATTCTCCGTCCTGTCCACTAAGATTTGCTATTAAAGAAATATTGGGTTCATAATTGCTGGTGGCATGTTATCAATGCACACCATTGGTCATTATATAGAATGACGATTAACTGGGCAATTGATTACACTAAGAGCAGACAGGGCTCTTCAAAGAAAATATTCATTATCCCTGAAAATGTAGACTTCTCCTCCAGTTCCAGGAATAGCTGACAATTCTGATCAGTTGCCTCTCGGTACAGTGCACACACTTCCCGCTGATGTTACGAACAATGCTTTTAAAAGAAATTCTGCAGTGTTTAGGTTACGTGTGAACTTACCATTCAGGAGAAAACATACAAGCAAGCACAGTGCAATAAACCTCTGTCTGTTCACGGGGCATTATATTGTTATTCATTTATACTCACAAACATTGGTTCTAATAGCACATTCTCTCTCCCTTTATGATTCATACCTGGTTTTAGCTTCAAAAACGGCATAAAAATACCTGAACAAAACTTGGATGTTTAGTATAAATGAACAACAAGACACTACCCTGTGATCATCCAGACGTTTATTGCTTTATCTTTGCTCGTATATTTTCTACGGAATAGTGAAAACATTGTTCGTGACATCAGCGAGGGATGTGTAAATTGGACCAAGTGACAAATGATCAGGCTTGATAAAGAGCCTAAACACAATGGGTCAAAACATTGCTATTTTCTGCTTGATGTTTGACGAATAAACAAAAACCTTTTTTCAAAATTTTTTGAATATGTGTTGTTGTCTGATTATTGGTGAGAAGATTGCATTAGATCGGATGTGGTCTGTCCAATATAGGACCGTGTGACACCATCCCATTTATTGGGACCTGTGCTGCTTCACTCCCCTTTGGTTTTTACATGATCAGAATTGTCAGCTATTCCTGGAACCAGAGGAAAAGGCTACATTTTCTCTTTGCATCTGGAAACTGGTAGATTGCAACAATTGTTGTTCTTATATTTGGACAAGATAAGAGATTGGACACTTTCTTTATATTGCTTGTGGCACCCATTTGTCTTCTGTGTATGTTGACAGATTTATTCCTCTCTTTGTTTTGTGGTGTAAAATCCAAAACCGGTCGACCCATTTGTCTTCTGTGTATGTTGAAAGACTTATTCCTCTCTTTGTTTTGTGGTGTATAATCCAAAACCGGGTGCCCTTTAAGATGTGGGAAGGGGATTCCCCTCTTTCCATCATAGTGTGGAGCAATCTCCAAAGTAGGTTAAGAAAGTGGACATTACAGTGATGAGCACACAACTGGATATACTGCGTACGCTAGGGGCAACGCTTAGTTAGTAAGAGACGGCTGTTGTTGTCTTGCGGGGCTCAGTGTGCGATATGTGGACCATAGATCAGCAGGTGTGCTGTTGCACTGAGCAGGCCCTGATGCTAAGATAAGGGCTTATTACTGTGACAGGTGGAGTGGCATGTGTCTCCCCGCAAACGATTGCTTTGAGAGAGACAGCATTGGGTGTAATGGATGGACGTTGCCTGGGATCTCCCTGCGTGTTGTTTCTGCTGCACGTGGTTTTCTGGTTGGGGCAGTCACAGAAATTTCTGCAACAATTCTGCTGCGTGAGAAAATATCTTAACGCAGAAATAACCCTTAACTATCGCAGTGTCTTATGCCAGACCCTGCGACACAGCACATAAACAATATAAGGGTAACTTCACACGTGGATATTTGTTGTGGATTTTCTGTGCATATTCTGCATGGAAGACCCCGGCAATTAACAGTACAATAGATGTGGCTGGGGTTTCCAAAATCCCATCCACATGTAGCAGAAAAAAATCTGCGCACAATTCAGGGCAATTGAATGCTCACAGCATGACAATACATCTGCGGATTAGTCACAGCCAAATCCGCAGCGGAAAAATCTGCCATATAAGAATTCACCTTAAGGGTATGTCCACATGTAGCATAAACACTGCAGATTTTCCGTAATGGATATCATTGCGGAAAATCCACAGTGTAATACAGTAGCAGCAGAGTGGAGGAGATTTGAACATATCTCCTCCACATGCTGTGCAAAAAATACACAGAAAAACTGTTCAGAAATTGACCTGCGGTGTGATTTTTCAACCCTCAGCATGTCAATTTATGCTTCAGAATCGCTACTTTTCTTTTTACGGGTTTTCCCCATTGAATTATATGAAGGAAAACCCGCAACAAATAGCAGATGTTGTGATTTTTGTGCTGGTAAAGCTGCTATTCCTCCACAAAAATTGCAAATCAGAAAAAAAAAATGGTACTTACCCAGATTACTATGCTCCTGTGTCCAGCCTTGCCTCCAGGAATGACGTTTCATCCCATGTGACTGCTGCAGCCAACACAGACTGCATCAGTAACACGGTATCAAACATCATCCCAGGAGGCTGGGCTGCAGGACACCAGAGGGACGCGTCGCCATTACTACGGGTAAGTATAGGTTTTTTTTTAGCCTATTTTGCCTGCTGTTTTCCACTGTGGAAATTCCGGCCTAAAATCTGCATCATAATTTGGTGCATTTTTTTCGGCCGGAGCTCCCTGCGGAAGCCAGGGCAGATATGCTGTGTAATTTTACCAAGTGTATCCGCCGTGTGTGAACACAACCTAAAGGCTCTTTAACACCGGGCAATTATCGGGCAAACGCGCCTTCATAGAAGGCTTGTCTAATGTCCCCCAAAACATTACTTGTGAGATAATGTGTTGTAAATGTATTTTATGACATTTTTGCACTATTAGGTACTGTCACTTTCAAATAACAAATGTAAAGTTACAATGCACTGTGTTAGAGCCTATGCAGGAGTGGCTTAGACTAAGAAGTTTCCAGAAGGTGGGAGGAGCTTAGGACATAGAGGGGGTCCAGTGGCAGTTAGTGTCAGAGTTGGAGAGAGAGTGACAGAGAGAGCAGTTGGAGTCAGTTGGAGCGGGAGAGGAGGAGAATGGTACCTGGGTCTATCCATCTAAGATCCAGAGACAGGCTGCCTTTATCATCAGGCCATAGTAAAGCTTGCAGGAAATAAGCAAACAACCTTAAGAGAAGGAAATCTTCTGAGATGTATTGAGAGTAAGGCTGGGTTCACACGACCTATTTTCAGGCGTAAACGAGGCTTATTATGCCTCGATTTACTCCTGAAAATAAGGCTCCAATACGTCGGCAAACATCTGCTCATTCATTTGAATGGGTTTGCCGATGTACTATGCCAACGACCTGTAATTTACGCGTCGTCGTTTGACAGCTGTACGTCTGCAATTACGGAGCTGTATTCTCCTGAAAACAGCTCCGTAATTTCAGACGTAAATGCAGTTTACGTGTACACATACCCTAACAGGAATCCATTCTGTGGACAGTGAGCAATGTCACCTTATCAAGTTGGTGAGTCTCATCCTTCACATATACACGTTTACTACCCTTACCGACAGGCTGAGAGCCATCTGAGAGCCATCCAGTAAGCTGCATTCATGGACAGATATCTTATCGGCTAGATCAAGTGCAATTTAGCCGGATCTAAAAAGTACAGCCCGGAACCAGAGTTCTGCTCTAAGAGTTTCCTGTACAGCCGGAAGGTGTAAACCGGAAGAAGTCTGGGCGCCATCTTGGAGAAAGGCCAGAAGCCATACCTTTACGTTGATACGTAAACCGGAAGTTGCAGAGTGCCGCAATATTGCGAGTGGCAAGCAGTGCTCAACGGAAGCTGCAGGAGTTGGAACAAGGAGAATTTAACTACATCTTACTACTTGAACAGTCAGTAACACAGTTAAGCCCTGTTCTTCAGTCATGGTGGTTAGCTTGTTAGGTTGAGACTGATTGACGACGACCAGTGATGTCACCGGAAGTGATGTCACATAGGGAATGCCATTTTTCTTGTCAGACTGAACGGACGGATGTACTGAGGAGATCGCTTTCTGAGCCACGCGTGAAAATGGCGGAGAAGCTGTTTCGTGTTCACATACTGAGACTCCTCCTGAAAGGCGGCTAGATGAAGAAACCCCGGTTCTTCAAGAGACTCCGGCTGGGGTACGCCGCTTTGCACCACAGATTCTTTTGCCTCGTGGACGCGCGCAGGTGATTAAAGACATGCTCTTAAATGAGGCACAAGAATGGAGGGTGAAGGTGGAAAAAGCTGTCTATCAGTGTAGAACTGGTCAGGAGCCCCGTCCACACTGGTTTGGTGGAGAGAGAAAAACAGGAACCATACTTGACTTCAACATCCAGCAAGGCTACAGGTTCCTCTGGGAGGAAGAGCAGCACCTGAAGGTGTTTGTGAATCGGCGCTCGGTGAAGTTGCCCTCCTTACCGGAACATCTACATAACTTGTGGCCGGGAGAAAAGGTGAGCTTCACTCTAAAGACAGGTCCAAAGGGTTACTGGGCGGCAGAATTAGATCGGATCCCTGTACAGTTGGCCAATGAGATCTGGGAGGAAAGGCCCTATGCAATGGGATGTCTCCAGCCGACTGAAAATGGAATACAATTCAGACCATTTGCTATCAGGGCTGGAGCTCCTGCTTTGTCACAACCAACAACAGCTGCGGCCTCCATGCCAACTGTATCTTCTTCTATGCAGATCTAGTTGACCCCTACAGAAACTGCACTTCATGTCTCCCCCCAGTAGCTGCCGCCACCATTTCTACAGTGGCCTGCTGAGTGTCCATTTTAAACACTGGATGCCTGAATCTACACGGAAATGCTGTAGTTGACCGTACTGGTCAGTAAAGAGAGAAAAATAAACTTCTGATGTTTCCTGGTTGGGCATAAGCCCATTTTTTCCTTTGTCCTCTGATTGTTCAGTGAGGAACTTGTGGACACTGCCCCAGTTGTGCTTTATGCACTCCTTCTTGCTGAAAAGGACAACCAACCTTGGAGATGTAGCCCTCCAGTCATTGCTGCACCCCTTTTTTCTGAAAAGGACATACGCTCTTTTACCCATTTACACTCTTTTCTGCTGGACAAAAGAGTCATCTCCCCATTATCTACACCTTTGTGCCTTAAAGATTTAAAGGACTTAGAAATGTTTGCCATATATTTGTGCATGTCTTATGTTTTACACGTCCACAGACACCGAGAACGGCTTTATTTAAGTCTGGGCGAATGTAATGTCCCCCAAAACAATACTTGTGAGATAATGTGTTGTAAATGTAGTTTATTACATTTTTGCACTATTAGGTACTGTCATTTTAAAATAACAAATGTAAAGTTACAATGCACTGTGTTAGAGCCTGTGCAGGAGTGGCTTAGACTAAGAAGTTTCCAGAAGGTGGGAGGAGCTTAGGACATAGAGGGGGTCCAGTGGCAGTTAGTGTCAGAATTGGAGAGTGACAGAGAAAGCAGTTGGAGTCAGTTGGAGCTGGAGAGGAGGAAAGTGGTACCTGGGTCTATCCATCTAAGATCCAGAGACAGACTGCCTTCATCATCAGGCCATAGTAAAGCTCGCAGGAAATAAGCAAACAACCTTAAGAGAAGGAAATATTCTGAGATGTATTGAGAGTAACAGGAATCCATTCTATGGACAGTGAGCAATGTCACCTCATCAAATCGGTGAGTCTCAGCCTTCACATACAGTGAAGGAAATAAGTATTTGATCCCTTGCTGGTTTTGTAAGTTTGCCCACTGTCAAAGTCATGAACAGTCTAGAATTTTTAGGCTAGGTTAATTTTACCAGTGAGAGACAGATTATATAAATTAAAAAAAAAACAGAAAATCACATAGTCAAAATTATATATATTTATTTGCATTGTGCACAGAGAAATAAGTATTTGATCACCTACCAACCATTAAGAGTTCAGCCTCCTCCAGACCAGTTACATGCTCCAAATCAACTTGGTGCCTGCATTAAAGACAGCTGTCTTAAATGGTCACCTGTATAAAAGACTCCTGTCCACAGACTCAATTAATCAGTCTGATTCTAACCTCTACAACATGGGCAAGACCAAAGAGCTTTCTAAGGATGTCAGGGACAAGATCATAGACCTGCACAAGGCTGGAATGGGCTACAAAACCATAAGTAAGACGCTGGGTGAGAAGGAGACAACTGTTGGTGCAATAGTAAGAAAATGGAAGAGATACAAAATGACTGCCAATCGACATCGATCTGGGGCTCCATGCAAAATCTCACCTCGTGGGGTATCCTTGATCCTGAGGAAGGTGAGAGCTCAGCTGAAAACTACACGGGGGGAACTTGTTAATGATCTCAAGGCAGCTGGGACCACAGTCACCAAGAAAACCATTGGTAACACATTACGCCGTAATGGATTAAAATCCTGCAGGTCCCCCGGCTCAAGAAGGCACATGTACAGGCCCGTCTGAAGTTTGCAAATGAACATCTGGATGATTCTGAGAGTGATTGGGAGAAGGTGCTGTGGTCAGATGAGACTAAAATTGAGCTCTTTGGCATTAACTCAACTCGCCGTGTTTGGAGGAAAATAAATGCTGCCTATGACCCAAAGAACACCGTCCCCACTGTCAAGCATGGAGGTGGAAACATTATGTTTTGGGGGTGTTTCTCTGCTAAGGGTACAGGACTACTTCACCGCATCAATGGGAGAATGGATGGAGCCATGTACCGTCAAATCCTGAGTGACAACCTCCTTCCCTCTAGCAGGACATTAAAAATGGCTCGTGGCTGGGTCTTCCAGCACGACATTGACCCGAAACATACAGCCAAGGCAACAAAGGAGTGGCTCAAAAAGAAGCACATTAAGGTCATGGAGTGGCCTAGCCAGTCTCCAGTCCTTAATCCCATCGAAAACTTATGGAGGGAGCTGAAGATCCGAGTTGCCAAGCGGCAGCCTCGAAATCTTAATGATTTACAGAAGATCTGCAAAGAGGAGTGGGCCAAAATTCCATCTAAACCTCATCATCAACTACAAAAAACGTCTGACTGCTGTGCTTGCCAACAAGGGTTTTGCCACCAAGTATTAAGTCTTGTTTGCCAAAGGGATCAAATACTTTCTCTGTGCACAATGCAAATAAATATATAAATTTTGACTATGTGATTTTCTGTTTTTTTTAAAATATATAATCTATCTCTTACTGGTAAAATTAACCTAGCCTAAAAATTCTAGACTGTTCATGTCTTTGACAGTGGGCAAACGTACAAAATCAGCAAGGGATCAAATACTTTTTTCCTTCACTGTATACATGTTTACTACCCTTACCCTGACAGGTTGAGAGCCATCCAGAAAGCTGCATTCATTGACAGATATCTTATCGTCCCCCTGAATTGACAAGGGTAGGAAGCCCACAAGGGAAGCAGAGAGAGAGAGAGTCTCCAGCTCCTGCTTCTGGCGCTTCATCGTATTATAAGGATTGAGTCTATTGTAAGAAATGTGCCTCCATGTCATATGGAAGAATATAACCGCCATTTTATGTGGAAAACTTAAGTAAATTGTGCCGTGAGCAAGCCTGTTATACTGCCACTCTTCAACCTACTGTCTTATTTTGCATCCATAACACCAAGGACACCCCAAAACACCATCAGGACAGGAGCAGACACAGGGAGTGTCCCGGGGGATATTCAAGAGACTACCATCCTCGTTTACCCGGTGCAATCCCCCTCATCACTCACTGTGAGCCGGCCCTGAGAGAAAGGGAAGGCCTGTTGGCCATTGTGATCCACACTGAGAGCCGAGCCATCTGCCAATTTGTGGACCTTTGCCTTTCCCCCTTTCCCATCGCTCCTCGGGTCACCCGCTCGCACGCTACACTTGTTGCCGGTAATTGCCCTGTGTAAACAGGGCAGTACTAAGCAGATGAACAAGCAAAGGCTCTGGAAATAGAATGCAGAATTCAGCACAAACAGTTGAGTTTACTAGAGACTTACTGCACACATTTCCAACACATAAGGAGTTATATGTAATTGTCACAAAGTTTGGCCCTTAATTTAATAGTTTAAAAGCCATAAAGTTTTGCTAAGTGTTATTTCCTATTATTTGATAAAGAAATTGTATTTCTTCTATATATATTTTTTTTTTTACAAACTGTTTTAATTAATTTTCAGTAGTTTAAAAATATAACGTCATCCAATTAGTATCACGAGTGGTTCAAGTGCCATAATATTGTACTGCAGTATTCAAGCCATGTTGATTCAGATACATATGACCTTAGGCTCATAATCAGCCAAGAATGGACAAAATACATCACACGACCAAATGTAGGGTTTATCCTATAAGTTTAGTTATAAGGATATAAGTTATTAGCAAGTCTGAAATCCCAGACCTCTATAGTTTAGATATCTCTCATCATGGCTGTCATCCCATCTATCACAACAATGCACACTGTATAAAATAACAGTTATACATGACAGACCGCCCATTAGTGTTTTTACGGCGGCCACTAACGGGTTTTATTCCGATGCAGAAGCCTTTTTACGGAGCTGCATCAGAAGGTAGCTCAGGGCTGGTAGCAGACCTGCTCGAACGGGTGAGATTGATATCCGTATTGATCCCGCTAGTTTAACCCCTCAGATGCGGCGCTCAATATCGTGGGCCACATCTGAGTGGTTTTGGAGGGAGGGAGGGAGCTCTGTCCCTCACTCCTCTGGCACCCTGCTATACGATCGCAGGGTGCCGGTGTCTTCTATGGCAGCCGGGGGCCTAATAAAGGCCCCCAGGTCTGCCTCTAGTTAATGCCTGCTAGGCCCTGTCAGAGACGCAAAAAAAGTGTCAAAATTAAAATTTTTTTCAATAAATTATATTTACCCCAATGTATTAAAAAGTACAACTTGTCCTGCAAAAAAAAAGACCTTATACAGCTATGTCGACGCAAAAATAAAAAAGCTGTATCCCTTCGAATGAGAAGATGGAAAAACTAAAAAAAATAGCTTGGTCGTTATGGCCTAAAATAGGCTAGTCACTAAGGCGTTAAACAAAAAGAAGAACAAAAACATAAATAAGTAGAAAGGAAAGAAAAAGACAAATGACCACCTCTCTTATTCCTAAATGATGATCCCCTTGAGTAATCTGTCATCAGTCTTCTATCCAATCCCAAATAAATGTCTCCAACTCTATCTCACGATATGCTTTTATATTGCATTATCATAGTAGGGTTTCCCCCAGTAAGGTTTGTTCCTGGTACAATGTTGTGGGCTGAAAACCTATGCGTAACTTATCCTTAACACGTTGAGGCAATAAAAACATGAAGCCCCCCCAGATCTGAAATTATTTCTGGACCCTTTTTTCTTTATGGTGTGTTGTTTCTACCCAATCCATCTTCATTATAAAAGATAACTTATCCTAAAGAATACGAAAAGGTGGTGCCTGTGTGTGATTCCAAGCTTGTAAAATTGCCTTCCTGTCAGTTGCTTCTATCAAGTGTAGTATACAAATCTCATGTCTAGTGACCTCTTGTGTTTCCATATCTATATGTCCCAGAATTGCCCATTTAAAATTCAGAGGGAATCTACCAGTTATATTAGCCATTGCATACTCCCTAACCCTCTCCCAGAATCTCTGGATCTAAGGGCACAGCCATAGGCAGTGGTAGAAATTTGTTCCCGTTTGTCCGCATTTAAAACACTCAGAGGTCAGTATATACCCATTCTATGTTCCTTCTATGGGGTTAGATATGCACATTTCTATATACTTTGCCGAAGGTAGAAATCTAGAAGCATTAATAGTGGCTTGTAATATAACAGAAGGGGTTATAGATGAGTCATCTGAGGCCCATTTAACCAGGCCTACATTGGATGTGCTATAATCTATGGAGGACTGGGGCAATTTGTAGGCTCTGGATATCCGAGCAGATTGTGATCCTGGCTCGAGTATCACCGATCTAAATGAAGAATGTCCATTCTGCTGGTGAAATCCGACCCAATACCGTTCATGTATAAGTTTGTGCCTGTAGGTAATTAGAAAAGGGGAGGGAAATATGCTGAAACTTAGCCTGAAGGTCCGAAAGGGAGAGTGTCATATGATGTGTGGGATGCAACAGGGCAGTTAAAGAGTTGATACCCTTATTATGCCAGGTGGTAGAGATATGATGTGAGCTACCCCGTTGAAATTTTGGGTTTTTGACCAGGGTGAGCACCGGAGAGAAGTGCGCGTTTAAGTTTGCATAGTACGGATTTTGTTCCAAGTTCCCCATATTGTGATTTTAGTAGCAGGTTTGTTTTAGACTCTGATGTTAATAGGCTGCATGAGAAGTGTAAAAGATTCATAAGATAGATATCTGGAACCTGCAGCTGGTCTATCTGTGGGGTAGTATAATATGAGGTGTTTTGTGCCCAGTCTGATATGACTCTGGCAAATGCAGCCAGATTATAGATCTTTATGTTGGGGAAATTTAAACCCCCATTAAACTTATGTTATTGTAATACGTGAAATTGGATTCTCGGTCTCCCCCAGCCCAGATTAATACCCTGTAAAGCTTATTAACAAACTTTTCATACTTCAGTCTCAGATATATAGGCAGGGATTAAAATAAATAAGGACGTTTTGGGAATTCTCCCATTTTTAGTATATTTGCCCTACCCATTAACCCCTTCCCGCAATTTCACGTACAGTTACGTGATGGGAGCTGGTGTTTTCCCGCAATTCCATGTAACTGTATATGAAAGAGATGGAGCTGGCTCAGAAGCATGTTACAGCTGGCACCCTGAGGTATCATCCAGGACCGGAGCTAGCCTCCAATCCGACCGATTAACCCCTCAGATGCTGCATTCAATAGAGATCGCAGCATGTGAGGAGTTTATAGCCGCCGGCAACCCAGCAACGTGATCGCTGGGTTGCCAATGGCTGCAAAGGCGATCGGCGGCCTAATACTTACCTCCCGGTCTGCCAGTAACGGAATCCTCCTATGCCTCGTCGTCGGCGGGGCCCAAAAGGTTACCGGTACCATCGGCAAGATGGGGCTGACTCAGCTTCCGGCTCAGAAGCTGAGCCGGCGTCATCAGCAGTGGGTGTCCACTGTATGTTACAGCGGACATCCCACTGTAAAGGCAGGAACCGGAGCTAGCTCCGATTCCTACCATTAACCCCTTCAAAGCAGCGATCCAATGCAATCGCTGCATCAAAGTGGTTTGTATAAAATCGACAGCCTGCAATGCGATGGCAAGGCTGGCGACTGTTACTATGGCAACAGGATGCCTAACAATGGCTTCCTATCTGCCATTACGGAAGCCGATTAGGCCCCGCCCGGAGGTGGAGCCTGATAGGCTTGCTGTCAGTGAACAACTGACAGTTCTAATACTAGCACTACATAGGTAGTGCAATGTATTAGAACATCAAACAAACAGTTGGATCTTCAAGTCCCCTAGTGGGACTAAAGAATAGTGTAAAAAAAAAGTGTAAAAAAAGTAAAAACAAAAGTTGTAAAAAATACAATAAA
Organism: Rhinoderma darwinii; assembly: GCF_050947455.1. Classification (NCBI taxonomy): domain Eukaryota; kingdom Metazoa; phylum Chordata; class Amphibia; order Anura; family Rhinodermatidae; genus Rhinoderma; species Rhinoderma darwinii. The sequence continues at coordinate 241,115,293 of NC_134691.1, forward strand.
AGTTTCAAGTAATAAAATAAAACACAAATCGCCCTTTTTCCCTTATCAAGTCATTTATTATTGAAAAAAATAATAATGCCATACATATTTGGTATCGCTGCGACCGTAACGACCTGACCTATAAAAATATTATGTTATTTATTCCGCACAGTGAACTCCGTAAAAAAAAAACTAAAAAATACTGACATAATTGCTATTTTTTGGTCACTTTGTCTTCCAAAAATGTAAATAAAAAGTGATCAGAAAGTCGCATGTACTCAAAAATGGAACCTATAAAACTATAACTCGTCTCGCTAAAAACAAGCCCTCATACAGCTCCGTCGACGAAAAAATTAAAACCGATATGGCTCTCACAACTTGGCGACAGAAAAAATCCATTCTTTTTACAAAAGTTATTTTATTGTGCAAAAAGATAAAACATTGCAAAACATAAAAAAGTGCTATAAATTAGGTATCACCGGAATTGGACTGACCCGTAGAATAAAGGTAACATGTCATTTATAACGCGTGGTGAACGCTGCATAAAAAAAACTAAAAACATATGGCAGAATTGCTGTTTTTTGGTCACCTTGCCTCCTAAAAAAAAAGGATAACAAGTGATCAAAAAGTCGTATGTCCTCCAAAATGGTACCAATAAAAACTACAGCTCGTCCCGAAAAAAAAAAACCAGCCTTCATACCACTACGTCTATGAAAAAATAAAATTAGTTAAGGCTCCAATAATTAGGAAAGAAAATATGCAGTTGTGCCGACCCGAGGGGAACATTTCTTCTGTTTCAAGTGGCGTATTATCAAGGCCCCTAAAATTAGGGAACCAGAAAGGGGAGGGCACAAACATATCTGCTGGAAGTGAAGCTGCCCGTATTATACCAGGACAACACTTCCCAGCAATATTCCTCAAACTGCAAAGATGCCGAGTGTGGACCAAAAGGGGAATAAATAAGGACCATTTTTTTTAATTTTTTAACAAATGTTTTTATTGTGATTTTCGCCATGTCAGTAGCTAGGTAAGGAATTCCCCTATCAGTACAGTAAATCATAAAAAAGCAAATAATAAAATAACAGTAAATCAAAAATAAATCAGCACTTTGCTCAAGTGCAAACAAAAGTTCCTATGTGGAACTTAGAGCCAGCCATGCTCCCCACATTTCCCAAAACACCGCCACCAGCAAATATTGTATACCCTATTCCCTTGCGGTAGGTACAGGCATAAATGCCCCAGAGCGTATTAATGGGAAACCTGTGGTCCCGCATAACATGTTCCAAACACGTAGGTCCGGGTTTCACATATATTGTTATTATGACATCGGTGGTGATCCCATCAATACCCTTTCCTGGTACCACACAGTGCTCTGGAAATTGGTCTTGATAGCCTCGCTAACTCGTTGTGAAAGAACAGAGATAAAACTACCCCACCGGCCTGTGCAGAAAGGATTATGTCACAGCGTAACAAATATCTATGGATTATTTTATTGTTTTTTTTTACCCCATTATTATACCACCTGACTATGCCCCTTATATACTCCGCCCGGCTTACATGTACCCCCACATTATAAACGGAAACACCAGTAAGACTCCAAACAAAACTACTACCAAGCAAAATCCACGCTCCAAAAGCCAAATGGCGGTACCTCCCTTCTGAACCCTACAGTGTGCCCAAACAGCAGTTTACTTCCACATAAATGGCATCGTCATACCCGGGAGAACCCTTTTAACAATTTTTGGGTTGTGTGTCTCCAGTGGCATAAGCTGGGTACAACATATTTCCCACTAAAATGGCATATCTAGGGAAAAATTAAAATTTTTACTTTGCACCTTCCGCAGCGCAATCATTCATGGTAAAGGCCTGTGGGGTGAAAATGATCACTACACCCCTTAATAAATGCCTTGAGGGCTTTAGTTTCCAAAATAGGGTCACTTCTCAGCAGTTTCTTTTATTATTTCACATCAGAGCCTTTGCAATTGTGATCCAATACTTTGTAAATTGTCAAATTAGGCCTTCATTTTACATGGTACACTTTCACTCCTGGGCCTGGTCGTATGTCCAGGCAACAGATTAGGGCCAGGCGTAGGGAAACACAGCATAATAATTAGAGAGCTGTCTTGTTATGGTGACACAAGCTGGGCACCACATATTGGCATATCTATGGAAAAAATCCCATTTTTACTCTGCAACATCCAGTGCACACCAATTTCTGCCAATCACCTGTGGGGTTAATATGCTCAATACACCCCTAGGTGAAGACCTTGAGGGGTGTAGTTTCCAAAATGGGGTCACTTCTGGGTGGGATCCACTGTTTTGGTCCCACAGGGACTTTGCAAATGCGACATAGCGCACAGAAACCAATCCAGCAAAATCTGTACTCCAAAAGCCAAATGGCGCTCCTTCCCTTCTGAGCCCTACTCTGTGCCCAAACAGCAGTTTATGACCACATATGGGGTATTGCCGTACACAGGAGAAGTTGCTTTACAAGTGTTGGGGTGCTTTTTTTCATTTATTTGTTGAGAAAATGAAATATTTTTAGCTAAAACTACGTCTTATTGAAGAAAAAGGATTTTTTTTATTTTCACTGCTCAATTCTAATAAAATCTATGAAACGCCTGTGGGGTCAAAATGCTTACTACACCCCTAGATGAATTCTTTAAGGGTGTAGTTTCGTGAATCGAGTCAATTTTGGGGAGTTTCCACTGTACTGGTACCTTAGCAGCTTTGCAAAAGTGACATGGTGTCAAGAAACCAATCCAGCAAAATCTGTGCTCCAAAAGCCAAATGGCGCTCCTTCTCTTCTGATCCTTGCCGTGTGCCCAAACAGCAGTTTATGACCACAAATGGGGTATTGCCGTACTCCTGAGAAGTTGCTTTACAAATGTTGGGGTTCTTTTATTCCTTTATTTGTTGAGAAAATGAAAAATGTTGAGCTAAATCTACGTCTTATTGGAAAAAAATTATTTTTTTTTATCTTCACTGCCCAAAAAATCTATGAAACCCCTGTGGGTTCAAAATGCTCACTACACCTCTAGATGGATTCTTCAAGGGGTATAGTTTCCAAAATGGGGTCACTTTTGGGGGATTTCCACTGTTTTGGTCCCTTAGGGGCTTTGCAAATGCGACGTGGTCTCCGCAAACCATTCCTGCTAAATTTGAGCTCCAAAAGTCAAATGGCGCTCTTTCCCTTCTAAGCCCTGCCGTGTGTTCAAACAGCCGTTTATGACCACATGCGGGGTAATGTTTTACTCAGGAGAAATTGCTTTACAAATGTAGTGGTGCATTTTTTTCTTTTAATCCTTGTGGAGATTAGAAAAAATTAGCTAAACCTACATTTTCTTTGAAAGTATGTAGATTTTTATTTTCAGTGCCTAATTCCAATAATTTCTGCAAAAAAACCTGCGGGGTCAAAATGCTCACTATACCCCTAGATAATTTCCTCAAGGGGTATAGTTTCCAAAATGGGGTCACTTTTGGGGGATTTCCACTGTTTTGGCACCGCAAGAGCCTTTCAAACCCGACATGGTTCCTAAAATATTTTCTAATAAAAAGGAGGTCTCAAAATCCTCGAGGTGTTCCTTTGTTTCTGAGGCCTGTGCTTCAGTCAATAAGTGCACTAGGGCCACATGTGGGGCATTTCTAAAAACTGCAGAATCTGGGCAATAGATATTGAGTTGTGTTTCTCTGGTAAAACTTTCTGTGTTACAAAAAAAATAGATGAAAAATGAATTTCTGCAAAAAAAAAAGAAATGTGAACATTTCACATCTACTTTGCCTTAATTCCTGTGAAACATCTAAAGGGTTAAGAAACTTTCTAAATGCTGTTTTGAATACTTTGAGGGGTAAAGTTTTTAAAATGGGGTGACTTATCGAGTGTTTCTAATATATAAGGCCCTAAAATCCTCTTCACAACTGAACTGGTCCCTGTAAAAATAGCCTTTTCAAATTTTCTTGAAAATGTGAGAAATTGATGCTAAAGTTCTAAGCCTATTGATGTCATAGAAAAATAAAAGGATGTTCAAAAAACAACGCCAATCTAAAGTAGACATATGGGTGATGTTAATTAGCAACAATTTTGTGTGGTATTACTATCTGTCTTACAAGCAGATACATATAAATTTAGAAAAATGCTAATTTTTGAAATTTTTCGCTAAATTTTGGTGTTTTTCACAATTAAATACTTAATGTATCGAGCAAATTTTGCCAGTAACACAAAGTCCAATGTGTCACGAGAAAACAATCTCAGAATCGCTAGGATAGGTAAAAGCATTCCGAAGTTATTACCACATAAAGTGAAACATGTCAGATTTGAAAAAATTGGCTGCGTCCTGATGGCCAAAACAGGCTGCGTCCTGAAGGGGTTAAGGAGAGGGAGAAGTGTTGCCAAGATTTTAGTGTTAATTCGAAGGCAGAAATATTATGCTTGTATAGGTTTGAAGGTAGTCTGATGACCTCACTTCCTAGATACTTAATGGAAGACAAACACAATTTTAGGGGAAATCTGGATGACCATAAGGGTGTGGAGGGGCCTTTCAAAATGAGGGCTTCACTTGTTTCCACGTTTAGGGTATAACCAAAGAGTTTGCCCATTGTCTGGAGCACGGCCAGGGCTTGGGTCAAATTTTTTTTGGGTCCCCGATTATGAGACGGAGGGAGATCATCTGCGTATGCAGTTACCTTCAGCTCCCAGTTCCCAATTCGTATACCACTAAACAAGGATGAAGACGTGACATAATATAGTAAAGGATCCAATGACATGTTGAATAAGATGGACGAAAGCGGACAGCTCTGTTTCATGCCTCTAAATAGGTCTATACACCGCCCCACTCACAAACTCAGTGTACACACTGGGTTATATCTGCAGGCCGATTCTGTGGCACCGCTTCTCGACTGACAGCTGAGCGCGGTCACTGGACCTATTTACAACCGTTCTGACAGCGGAGTCAACCTGGAGGACCGCCTCAATTCGCCGCCTCTGGGCTGACAACTGAGGGCGGCAGCAGCACACAATACAGCCGCTCCCCACACTGCTGCTCTAATTGCAGGGACACCGGCGTGAGGGTGCGGTTGGTTCATTTACTGCTCACAATTACCGCAGCAATAACGCATGGTGTGCGTTTGGCAGAGATTACATCTGCTCACTGAATCAACACTATCTTCTCCCTTAATCGTAGTAGAACTTGACGGACATGCCTCCGATGAGTCGTCGGATCTGGGGAGAATATCAAAATATCATCGAGATAAACTACAACACAGATATAGAGGAGATCTCGGAAAATATCATTAATGAATTCCTGGAAGACCGCGGGACCGTTACACAGTCCAAATGGCATCATCAGTTATTCATAGTGCTCGTCTCGATTGTTAAACGCCGTCTTCCATTCGTCCCCTTGACGGATTCGGATAAAATTATAAGCCCCATGCAAGTCTAGTTTAGAAAAAATTCTAGCTCCTCGTATACAGTCAAACAGTTCAGCTATAAGTGGCAATGGGTATTTGTTCTTAACCGTGATCTGGTTGAGACCACGGTAGTCAATGTAGGGTTGAAGGGATCCGTCTTTCTTTTTAACCAAGAAGAACCCAGCCCCGGCCGGGGAGGAAGACTTTCGTATGAAACCCCTCTTCAAATTCTCCTTGAAATAGGCCGACATGGATAGAGACTCTGACAAGGAGAGAGGATATACTCGGCCACGGGGGAAAGAGGCATTAGGAACCAGTTCAATGGGGCAGTTATAAGTCCGATGTGGAGGCGACTCAGCCTCCCTTTTGCTGAAGACATCTGCAAACTAAGCAAACTGTGGGGGCAGTCCCGCCAATGACTGAGGCAGAGGAGGCTGGACAGGAAGAATCTGCAACTGACAACGACCAAGGCACTTGGAGCCTCATTGGAGAACCTCTCCAGAATTCCAGTCCAGGACTGGGGCATGCAGTCGAAGCCAAGGCAGGCCCAGCTTAACAGGATTGATGGCCTTGGGCAAAACAAGGAAAGAAATTGGTTTTAGAAATGATGGGAACAGGCAGAGGCAGTCCATTCACTGAGGCAACAGCCAAAGATGTCTCCAGGGGAACTGCGGGCAACTGAAGATGATCCACTAACTCCTTTTGGATGAAGTTTGCCACAAACACAGAGTCAAGATAGGCAGAAACTTGATGCGTCCTCTCACCGGATACTAGGGTCACTGAAATAGTCAGCTTGGAACAGAATGTTTTATTATGTACCATTCCAACTAGGGTTGTCTTTCCAACCAATCCTAGGCAACATCCAGAGAAGTCAAAGACAGTGCTTCTATACTAATTGCCAGGCGCTGAGACGAATGCCGCCAAGATCAAGCGTCTAAGACTTACAGTTCAAGAATTAGCCTCAGAAACCTACATCCAGAAGTGCGTCTGCGTTGTTTCTCCTGGATAGACAATTTGACATGGTTCATCTGCATAGGATCCTCTGGTGGGATGACTGAGGAGGATAGTAAGGATTGCTGGGAAGTAGAATCCAGCCTAGGAAGTTCTCTCTCGCGGAGAACCTCTTGGGATTACTCCCGGATCCTCATGTCAACCCGGGCGGCAAGTAGGATAAGATCGTCCAGGGAAGACGGCAGATCGCGAGCGGCCAGCTCATCCTTAATCCCCGAAGTCAGTCCCTGCCAGAATGTGGCCACCAAAGCCTTGTTGTTCCAGGTTAACTCAGCAGCCAGGATACGGAATTGAATGGCATACTCGCACACGGAGAGGTCTCCCTGGTGTAGGATCAGCAGAGATGCAGCAGCCGAAGAAACTCTCCCAGGTTCCTCAAAGATCGAGCGGAAAGTCCGTAAGAAGCACTGCAAGTCACTGGTCTTTGTTCGCTGATGTTCCCTCAGAGGATTAGCCCATGCCAGGGCTTTGCCAGTAAGGAGAGAGATGATGAAGGCGATCCTGACGTCAACCGAAGAGAAGGACCTGGCATGTAGTCTGAAATAGATCAGGCACTGATTCAAAAATCCCCTGCAGGTCCTCGGGTCTCCGTCATAGTGTGGAGGTAGCGGCAAGAAGCACAGGGTACAGACCGGAAGTGTAGCAGGAATGGGTGCGGTGACGACTGTGGTTGGAGCAACCAGCCGATGGGCAATGGTGTTCACTGACAGGAGGAGTTGGTCTTGCCGTGACTGGAGGTCTTGCATCTCGGCCAGCACGGCTTGTGTCTTCAAGGTCTCAGATTGACCAGCAGGGTCCATGGCCTGAGCGTACTGTCACGGTTTGTGGGTATGTGGACCCACTTGGCAGCACCGCCGTAGCAGGGAGGCAGCTTAGCAAACAGGGATCCCCAGCAATGCAAAGTCCCGCACAAGGGTACTTGGATAGTCCAGACAGTGGCCGCAGCTCTGGCATGGATGGAGGTGGGTGCAGCAGGTAACGCCAGACGTGGTGGATGACAGCACGTACCGCAGGTTGCGCCAGACGTGGCGAATCCCGCTGGACGTGGCAAATGACACAGGACGTGGCGAATGACACAGGATGTGACAAACAACAGCAGGTGCAGTAGACACGACTCCAACTAGTAGGCAAAGGAACAAAAACACAGCACGGGATACAGGAACAGTTAACAGGGCACGGGTAACAACTTGAACGGGAAACACTAAGGGACCATTTGCAAGACAAACTTGGGATATACTAACAATGCTCAGGCAAGGATCAGAAGGGCTGGGGCCTTCTTATAGTCCAGGAAATTATGGGAGTTGATGATTGTCTTCATGTGCGCGTGCTGGCCCTTTAAGAGCGGGCACGAGCGTGCGCGCGCAGCCTACGGGGCACAGAGGACCAGAGTGGAAGTGAGTGCTGGCGTCTCCTAGTAAGGAAATGGAAACCAGCGGTCACAGATCTATGGCTGCGGGCATCAGGAAGTGAGTAGACCCGATGGCTCGCGGCCATGGACGCTACAGTAAGCACTTTGCTCTGTTTCTCAGGGGTATTTAGGCCCGCCACATTCCATGACACCATGTGTAAGGTTGAGGGGGAGTGAGACTCTTGGGACGAAGTTAAATAAAGTACTCATCCTGGATCAAGACATGTGACATCTGCGCAAAGAGTCTGCAGTCTATCGTGATGCCACTCTCCGTGCCAGTGAGCGGGGAGGACATTTAGCATATGAGGACAAGGGAACCACTTCAAAATATCAAGGAACATATGTGTCCTACAAGAGAGAGGCGGCAAGCATAAAAACTAAGTAATAAAATAAAAACAATTGTACATTAGTATACATAATACAATGGATAAAGGCGGTGCGATGGGCATCCCACCACCTATTAGTGGATGAAAAAACGAAAAAAAAAAACAAAAAACAGAAGGTCCAGGGGCCTATTAAATATACAAAAAGCCTGAAGGCTAGGTAGGAATTATTCTCCTCTACAGTGGGTTAAGAGCAGGTCAGTCTGCCACAGTTGGGGGGGGGGGGGGTATCTTCTAGCTGCTTCTACCGGAGTGTCATACATTCTAGCATGACCATTTTCCATGACTTTTAATTTCGCCGGGTATAGCAATTGTAAACTAATGTTATTATCATGGAGATGTTTACACACTGGTGTAAAGGCTTTGCGTTTCTGAGACACTTGCACAGAAAAGTCCTGGAATAGTAGGATTCTATGTCCATTAATTTGAAACTCTGAGGTTTGTCTGTACGCTCTGAGTATCTTTTCTTTGATCGTCCAGTTGTGATAGCGCGCTCTATAAGCTCTCGGCCTGCCTCTCCAACTTGCTCCCACCGGTATCCCAGACGGTCAGTCCTTTCAATGGACAGTGGGTCTTCCAGTATCTTGTAGATTAAGGTTCTCAGCAGTCACCTCCTCTGGAATCCCCACAAACCTCAAATTGTTGTGCCGCTCACGATTCTCCAGGTTATCTAGTTTTTTACGTAATGTATGTATAATGGCATCTTGTTGTGTGGTTAAAATTTCCAGGCAGGAAACATCTGTATCACAAGTCATGGTTCTAGTTTCCAAGTCCCCAAGTTTCAGAGAATTTGAATTTCCGTCCGGTCCTGCCACGAACGGGAATCTCTACTTCCGATGCGGAGGCCCCGTTTTTCCTCCGTGTCGCAAAATGGGTGGTGTACAGCCGCTTGTGGGAATGAATCACCAGCCCAAGATCCCTTTTTCCTGGAGGTAACCTGCTCCCATCCGTGCATGCGACAGGGTTAGTATTTTTGTTGGGGGGGGGGGGGTCATCTGTGGCTGGTGGCATGCCCCTTTGTAAGTCTGTCTTTTTGTGGATCTGTCCAGTAGATGAGTGCACAATGCAAGCCTGCCCCACTATCTACACGAGGTTGCAGCTACAATAAAGCTGGGTACATATCTGCCTCTGTGCTGAGCAGGGTCAGGTGCTGTCAAGGCCCTCTTCACCATCCGGTGTCTCCTCCGGTCTCTGATGAGTGTTGCTCCGGATCTTGTTGGTGTGTCACACCACAGTTAATGAGGAGCTACCTCACAAATTAGGGCGATGTCATCCAAGTCATGTGGCTTGGTTGTTGAGACGGCAGGTCCTGGCCCTGCCACTCTCTCCACGATTTTACACCCGTATACAGAGATGGCGGGTCCTGGTAGTTCCGCCTTTCTCAGAATCTCCGCACCCGTCCTCCATGCCAACACCAGGGTGATGTCAGGTGACTCAAAGGCCGTTCAGGCACGGTCCGGCATTCCGAACAGGAATTTTCTCAGGCCTTGCGGCCTATTCCCCAAGATGGCTGATCTCACCTTCCGGGCAGACACCGGTGCTAAATGTTCCACTCGCGAGCCAGTCCAGGCTTGCCAGAAGCTGTTATTCTCACTCAGGGACCACATGTGTCTCTGATTCCGAAACGGCAGGCCAGATGCAGCGGCGGTCGACGGAAGCCTGGTTAAAACGCGGCCATCGCGGATGTCCCACCCACCGGAAGTGTATCTCATATTTCAGTTATGTGGTTGTTTGTTTGTTTTCTCCCTTCTCTTTACCCTCCTTTTTGTACTGGGAAATACTGTACGGATTTGCTGATTTATTAGATTGAAAAACTACCGAAAGCATTAAAGGAAACTTATTGCATTTTACCCCTTGTAATTTTAGCAGTCATAGCCTTTTAATTTTTACATCCGTGCTTAACGCGATGTTTATTTTCACCATCAACTTCCGGTACATGTATTTTTTTCATTATAGTTAATATTAAATAAGATTCCAAGCAGGGCCGGCGTTAGGAGGGGGGCACACTGGGCAATTTCCCCGATGGGGCCTGCACCGCCCTACCCATAACATTTATAGGCTGGGCAGCATCGAGGGGGCCCCGTTGCTAGCGACAGCCACATTCACTTGTATCTGCATCCTCGGGATGCAGATGCAAATGAATACTATAGGCTGCAGGCCACATTAGACCTGCAGCCTATAAGATGCTGCGAAAACTCCTTGCGCAGGTCGGTGTGATTACATCACTGCATCACGCTGGTCTGCGCAAGCGTCCTGCTCGGCGGATGTGCAGCACTCCGTCCGTCACGTGAACGGAGCTAGGTAAGTACAATATTTTTTATTTTTTTTGGGTGGGGCCTGTGTGTTAATATACAGGGGGGATTGCTGTGTAGCATTATATACAAGGGGGGGCACTGTGTGGTACTATATACAAGAGAGGGGCGCTGTGTGGCATTATATACTAGGGAGGGGGGCTGTGTGCCACCTTATATAAAGGGGGCTGTGTAGCACTATATACACCGTGTCCCAAATTATTATGCACATTGGATTTAAGTGTCATAAACATTTAATTATTCGTTTTTCAATTAAACTCATGGATGGTATTGTGTCTTAGGGCTCTTTGGATCATTGTAATCAATCTCAGACACCTTTGATAATTAGTTTTCCAGGTGTGCCAAATCAAAGGAAAACTACTTAAGAAGGACGTTCCACATTATTAAACAGGCCACAGGTTTCAAGCAATATGGGAAAGAAAAAGGATCACTCTGCTGCCGAAAAGCATGAAATAGTGCAATACCTTGGACAACATTGGATATTTCAAGAAAACGTAAGCGTGATCATCGTCCTGTGAAAAGATTTGTGGCTGATTCAGAGCACAGACGGGTTCGTTCAGATAAAGGCATAATGAGGAAGGTTTCTGCCAAACAAATTAATAGGATTAGGAGAGCAGCTGCTAAAATGCCATTGCAAAGCAGCAAACAGGTATTTGAAGCCGCTGGTGCCTCTGGAGTCCCGCGAACCTCAAGGTGTAGGATCCTCCAGAGGTTTGCAAGTGTGCATAAAGCTATTATTCGGCCACCCCTAAACAATGCTCACAAGCAGAAACGGTTGCAGTGGGCTCAGAAATACATGAAGACTAATTTTCAAACCGTGTTGTTTACTGATGAGTGCCGTGCAACCCTGGATGGTCAAGATGGATGGAGTAGTGGATGGTTGGTGAATGGCCACCATGTCCCAACAAGGCTGCGACGTCAGCAAGGAGGTGGTGGAGTCATGTTTTGGGCTGGAATCATGGGGAGAGAGCTGGTAGGCACCTTTAGGGTCGCTGATGGTGTGAAAATGACCTCTGCAAAGTACGTAGAGTTTATGACTGACCACTTTCTTCCGTGGTACAAAAAGAAGAACCGTGCCTTCCGTAGCAAAATTATCTTCATGCATGACAATGCACCATCTCATGCCGCAAAGAATACCTCTGTGTCATTGGCGGCTCTGGGAATAACAGGAGAGAATCTCATGGTGTGGCCCCCATGTTCCCCTGACCTCAACCCTATTGAAAACCTTTGGCGCATCCTAAAGCAAAATATCTATGAGGGTGGGAGGCAGTTCACATCAAAACAGAAGCTCTGGGAGGCTATTCTGACAACCTGCAAAGATATTCAAGCAGAAACTGTCCAAATACTCACAAATTCAATGGATGCAAGAATTGTGAAGGTGATATCAAAGAAGGGGTCCTATGTTAACATGTAACTTGGCATGTTAAGTTTTTTTTTTTATTGAAAGAGCTTTTGGTTTCTGTAAATATGACCTCCTGATGCTGCAAATTCAAAAAATTACCATTTTAGTTTTCTTTACAACCTTTAAAATATTTTGATCTCTGTTGTGCATAATAATGTGAAACAGTGCATTTTGAGTTTATTACTTCTAAAAAAAAATCTGTTATCATTAGGAGATTTGTTCAATAAAATTTGCATTATACTACAACGGTTGATGGCTTGAAGATTATACTGACTGTCATCTGCATCGACTAATTAGGAAAATAAGCGAAAAATAACATTTGCATAATAATTTGGAACGCGGTGTACAAGGAATGGGGGCTGTGTGGCATTATATGCAAGTGAGGTGGGCTGTATGACACTATATACAAAAGGAGAGCATTGTGGCACTATACACAAGGAGGGCTGTGTGCCACTATATAAAAGGAAGGATGGCTGTGTTGCACTATATACAAGATGGGGGCTATGTGGCACTATATACAAGGGGGGTTGTGTGGCACTATATACAAGGGGGGCTGTGTGGCACTCTATACAAGGAAGGTGGGGCTTTGTGCCACTATATACAAGGGGGGCTGTGTGGCACTATACACAAGGGGGGATGTGTGCCACTATATAAAAGGGAGGGCTGCGTGGCACTATATACAGGGGGTGGCTGTGTGGCACTATATACATGTATACAAGCATGGCTGTGTGGCACTATATACAAGGGAGGGGGGCTATGTGGCACTATATACAAGGGGGGTTGTGTGGCACTATATACAAGGGGGGCTGTGTGGCATCCTATACAAGGAAGGCGGGGCTGTGTGGCACTATATACAAGAGGGGCTGTGTGGCACTATACACAAGGGGGGGCTGTGTGGCACAACATACATGGGGGGTTGTGTGGCCCGGTGTACTAAGGGGGGGCTGTGTGTGGCACTATATACAAGGGGGGCTGTGTGGCACTATATACAAGAGAGGCTGTGTGGCACGGTCTACTAAGGCAGGGGCGTAGCTAGGGGGCAGGCAGGGGCATGTGCCCTGGGCGCAACCCGGTGGTAGGGAAGGGGGGCGCCGAAGAGCAGCTGATCGCTGCTGATAGGCGCCCCGTACGTGGGACACCTGCAGCAGCTTAGGAAGAGCCAGGACATTACGGCGTTCTGACTGGGGTCTGTGACGGCCAGGGAGTGGACCAGTCCACTCACCTGACCTCACGTCAGTGACATGAGGTCAGATGACTCAGGTCAAGGGACAGGTCCACTCCCGTGCTGCTCCCTTCCAGCTCTGCCTCTACTCTGTGCTCTGTGCTCTGCCGAGAAGCAGAGAGGAAGCTCCGCCCACACACAGCCCGTCCTGACCTGTGATGCTGTGTGTGTAGTGTGTGTAGTGTGTAATGTGTGTGTGTGTGTGTGTGTGTGTGTGTGTGTATATGTTACAGTGTGTGTGTGTGTGTGTATATATGTTACAGTGTGTGTGTGTGTGTATATGTTACAGTGTGTGTGTGTGTGTCTCTTTCTGTCTGTGTCTCTGCATGTGTTTGTCTTTTACATCTACTACATTATCTGTACTCAGAGAGTTATCTCTGTGTTATCTGTGATGTTACATAGGACTGCAGGCAACATCTACCACATTATCTGTACTGTGTGCTAAATTACAATCTCAGCTCTGCTACACAGTACAGATAATGTAGTAGATGTTACCTGCAGTCCTTTGTAACACCACAGATAACACAGTGATAACTCTGATTACAGATAATGTAGTAGCTGTTGCCTGCAGTCCTATGTAACACCACAGATAACACATTGTGCTAAATTACAATCTCAGCACTGCTACAATGTGTTATCTGTGGTGTTACATAGGACTGCAGGTAACACTACTATCTGTATTTAGAGAGTTATCACTGTGTTATCTGTGGTGTTATATAGGACTGCAGGTAACACTACTACATTATCTGTACTCAGAGAGTTATCACTGTGTTATCTGTGGTGTAACATAGAACTGCAGGTAACACTACTATCTGTATTTAGAGAGTTATCTCTGTGTTATCTGTGGTGTTACAGAGGACTGCAGGTAATATCTACTACATTATCTGTGCTGTGTACATATGTGCCTGTGTGCGTATATATGGGTCTGTTTGTGAATGTGTCTTTGTGCTTGTATATATGTGCCTTTTATGTATTTGTATATGTTCCTGTCTGTGTATTTATCTGCCGGTGTATATGTGTATATGTGTTTGTACGTCTATATATTTACCTGTATGTATATATTCCAGATGTGTGTATGTATATTTGCGTGTATGTCTAAATATCTGTCTTTATGTAAGTACAGTATATATGTTCCAGCGTGTCTATATATGTGTTTAATTTTTGGTTTGTGTAGGGGGCGGCAATAGAAAGTCCCGCACAGGGCGCCATCCAACCTAAGGCCGGCCCTGACTGTCACCAACCCTAGTCAGAAGAAACTCCGCCGCTGCCTGCGCCGCATGACCTCCTCGGCTCCTCCGGTAAGTCACACCAGGCAGAGCGGAGAGTGGTAGCGGTAGGCTACCGCTCACCAGTCTGTTCACAGTGTGGCGCTAAGTACAAGGGGTGGGAGTGTGGCGCTATTTAAAAGGGGGGGAATGTGGCACTATTTACAAGGGGGGGGGGTGTGGCGCTATTTACAAAGGGGCAGCGGGCTGTGTGGCACTATCTACAAGGGGGGCTGTGTGGCACTATTTACAAAGGGGGGAGTGTGCTGCTATTTATAAGGGGGGCTGTGTGGCATCACCTACAGGGGACTTGGTGGCATCACCTACAGGGGGCTGGGTGGCATCACCTACAGGGGGCTGGGTGGCATCACCTACAGGGAACTGGGTGGCATCACCTACAGGGGGCTGGGTGGCATCACCTACAGGGGGCTGGGTGGCATCACCTACAGGGGGTTGGGTGGTATCACCTGCAGGGGGCTGGGTGGCATCACCTGCAGGGGGCTGGGTGGCATTACCTGCAGGGGGCTGTGTGGCATTACCTACAGGGGACTTGGTGGCATTACTTACAGGAGCTGGGTGACATTACCTGCAGGGGGCAGGGTGGCATTGCCTGCAGTGGGCTGTGTGGCATTACCTACAGGGGGCTGTGTGGCATTACCTACAGGGGGCTCTGTGGCATTACCTTCCACGGGGCTGTGTGGCATTACCTTCCACAGGGCTGTGTGGCATTACCTACAGGGGGCTGTGTGGCATTACCTACAGGGGGCTTGGTGGCATTACCTACAGGGGACTTGGTGGCATTACCTACAGGGGACTTGGTGGCATTACCTACAGGGGACTTGGTGACATTACCTACAGGGGGCTTGGTGGCATTACCTACAGGGGACTTGGTGACATTACATAAAAGGGGGCTGGGTGGCATTACCTACAGGGGACTTGGTGGCATTACCTACAGGGGGCTTGGTGGCATTACATACGGGGAGCTGGGTGGCATTACCTACAAGGGGCAGGGTGGCATTACCTACAGGGGGCTGGGTGGCATTACCTGCAGGGTGCTGGGTGGAAATACCTGCAGGGGGCTGGGTGGCATTACCTGTAGGGGGCTGGGTGGCATTACCTGCAGGGGGCTGGGTGGCATTACCTGCAGGGGGCAGGGTGGCATTACCTGCAGGGTGCTGGGTGGAAATACCTGCAGGGGGCTGGGTGGCATTACCTGTAGGGGGCTGGGTGGCATTATCTGCAGGGGGCTGGGTGGCATTACCTGCAGGGGGCTGGGTGGCATTACCTGCAGGGGGCAGGGTGGCATTACCAACAGGGGGCTGGGTGGCATTACCTACAGGGGGCTGGGTGGCATTACCTACAGGGGGCTGTGTGGCATTATCTACAAAGGGCTGTGTGTGGCAATAAATTTAAATGAAATTCATCCGATTTTAAAACGGACAGGGAAAAAAACGGATGCAAAACGGGTCAAAATCGGCCGTTAAACACTGCAACACGGCCCGGAACGGAATCGGAACGGATGCAAAACGGATGCAAAACGGCCGGGAAAAACGGCCCAAAACAGCCGATTTTATCGGCCGACACTCGGACCCTGTCGTGTGAATGAGGCGTAAGTGTATGTTCACACGCTTACTAAACAAAGGGAAAACAGCTCCTGATTTTCAGCCATTTTTTAATCAAACTCGCGTTTTTTAACGGCCGTTTTTGGAGCTGTTTTTCTATAAAGTCAATGAAAAAGGCTACAAAAACGCCCCAAGAAGTGATGTGCACTTCATTTTGGTGGGCGTCTTTTTACATGCCGGTTTTGGAAAACGACCACGTAAGAAACGACCTGTCGGAACAGAAACCAATGGGCAGATATTTGTAGGCGTACTGCTTCCGATTTTTCAGCTGAAAACATTGTGTGTGAACATACCCTTAGAATGATGAAAGTGAAGTGAATGACTTTTTAGCTGACCGGTTCACACGCCGTGTATTTGACACGTTTTTTTTTTTTGCACATTTTACGTGCAAAAAAACACTTAAAAAAAATGCTTGATTACACTTGATTTTGCGCGTTTGGGGGGATTTGTGTGTGTGTGTGGGGGGTGGGGTGCTCGCCGCTGATTCTTCAAAACAGCTGATAAGTGGCTATGAAGCATCAGCGGCGCCCATGCAATTTCTGCTCTGCCACGCACACACGGGAAAAGTCTTAAAGGGGTCGTCCAGGAAAACATGGCGCCGCACCTGTCCTCAGGTCGTGTGTGGTATTACAGCTCTGTCCTATTCACTTCAATGAAGGTGAACTGCAATACCAGACACAACCTGAGGACAGGTGCGGCGCTGTGTCTCCAATCCGGACACCCCTTCTGTCCTGAGATGACCCGACGGGGGAGGCGGCTGTCAGAGGCACCCACCGCCATCACTGCAGACAGAACCACACAACTACGGCATGAGGGCAGGGCTTGTCCTGAGTGCACTGTCTCTTGTTATGGACAGATTTATAGTCACATGAACTCCGTCTGCATCAGAACCGGTAACCTAGGTCCAATCACATGACAGAGGGGGATCACCAAAAACGCTGTGCACCCTCAGCCCGTCCATCCAGCCCTTTCCTGGTTATATCTGCTTCTGGGAAAGCTGGGTGACCACTATTACCCCTACTAATGGAGGGTTTGGGGATGTGACTAATGAACCTCTCACACTCCAGTAGGAGTGGTAATGGTGGTCACCCAGCTTTCCCAGACCCCTGAACGGTAAATCTCTCTAGTTGTGCTGAGACTGTTTTGGGATGTGACTAATGAGCCTCTCAGTCTCAGCACAACTAGAGAGATTTACCATTCAGGGGTCTGGGAAAACTGGGTACCACACTAACAGCGGGCATATTCTTCATCACCCAGCTTTCCCAGGACAGTTACATCATGTGTCCTTTATACAGAGTCTTCTGCACTACTACAGGGGGGCCGTGTGGGGGGGGGCCCGTCGGGGGGGGACCGCCATGGGGGGGGCGTATTGGGGCGTGGCGTCGGGGAGGGGGCCGTCAGGGGTCACGAGAGCGGCGGTCTGTGAGAGAGAGGGACAGACAGAGACACACACCTTACCTGCAGTGCAGCTGGTCTTCATGATGGCGCCTGCTATCTCCCTGCAAACAGCTGCTCTGCTGTGTGACTCTGACCTGCGTCTGCGCAGTACAGAGACAGAGAGCAGATACAATAGACGGGAGCCGTTCATTGACTCCTATGGCCTGTAGCTGCCGTATTCCATCTCTGTATGTGTCGTTAATCGACACATACAGAGATGAAAACAAAAATGGCAGCCCCCATAGTGAAGAAAAAGTTAGAAAAAAGTAAAACACAAACACACAAATAAATAAAATGTATTTTAATAACATACTAAAAGCAATATTATATAAAAAGAAAAAATTTCCGTGACACCGGTCCTTTAAAGCAGGCACCATAGTATAGCGATCGGGCAGCCGAATGTCATGTGCCCGGAAGTCAGTACTGGGGACCCTGGAGAGAAGATAGAAGCAGTTTTCAATGCTTTGGTCTTCTCTATTATCACGTAGCGCCACTGCCTCTATTAGTTTCGGAGATCATGTGACTGGTTACATGATTGCTGGGATGCCGTTGGTGGAAGGCTGCTGCTGGGTCCAGATAGACCCAGCTGAGTCCTATCCATGACAATAATCACTATAACAAGGCTGATTTCCCCTGTAACTGTTAAAAGAATACAGTGGAAAAATATAGTGTAAAAAAACTAAAAAATAAATATAAAAACAAAAACAAAAAAGCAAAAATAAATTAAATAAAAAATACACATAAAATTCCACCACCAAAAGAAATGTTTCCTCACCAATCATTGTCATAATGCTAGCCCTTACCCAATTATCATAAAATAGACATTAAATATATCATAATTTAAAATAGACAATGATAAATATAAAATCAATTTTAGGGTAACACTATGTTATAATGAAAAAAATTAGCTAACAAGTAAAAAAGCATTTTTTTTTTTACAGATTTTTTTCAAACTATAAGCCTAAAAATCAGCAAAAATAAAATTGTGTATAAAAATGATGAAAAAAGAAAGCTGCATTATTTTCAACAAAAAAAAGACACAACAATCACGTCACTAGCCCAACAAATAAAAAAAGGAAAGTGGTTTGTTCCTAAAGGCTCAAATAACCCGGTCCTGAACCTGTTAATTTATAGAATTTGTCATGATACCAATGGAAAGACACTCTAGCGACATCCAGTAAAAAAAAAATATATAAGTTAACGTATATATTTTTTTTAAACATTGGAGTTTATGGTCGACTGATGGCATACATCCGTGGCATCAGTCACAGCCATTCATTAAAAAAAATTATACGTTAAATGTATAAGATTTTTTCTAATATGGGAGTCTGTGGGGGGCATCCATCACAGCCATCCAGTAAAAAAAACTATAACTAATAAACATTGAACTTACATGTTTTTAACATGGGAGTCTATGGGTGATGGGTGGCATCTGTCAGACACAGAGGCTTCCATAGTTGGCATACATTTTTTTTTCCTTTTTAACCCATGTGATAGTAGAGTTAATGTATTCATGTCATCACATATTACATAAATTAACGTAAACATGTTTATTCAGTTGGACTGGTTTTAGCTCATGCTCCAGACATATGGGCATTCCCCTTCTATGTGGGATTTCAGCCTCTATATGTCTAATGCTGATTGGATCGTTGCTAATAGCCAATATAAGTTTAGAATGTGTTAGGTTAATGTTTGAGTCCTGCTATGTTAATAAGGAAGCATACAATAAGTATAAAGAAAGTTACAGGGCATCGGGTCTTTAAAGCAGGCATTTTGACAAACTATCATCTTGTCTCAGTGTTAAAACTCTCCAGCGCGCTGAAAAATGTTGAATCTCTAACCGACCTGGACTTTGATAGCCGTTGCCTATCACCTAAAAGAAGAACACTCTTCCTGAGTCGGCCTGTTTAGACCATGTACGCAAATATAAATATGTAAGCCATCTATGGCGTTTGTGTGCCCTGGGTTTTCCTTGCCCATGCGCAAACATGGTCCAAACAGACCGACTCAGGACACATAAGACCCTTATGCGTCTGTGGGGCATGCGCAGCAGATAGAGTAGTTTCTTTAACACGGCTGCCTTCACTTGCGCAGTGACGAGTGGGAGACGCTGAGACCGAGGAACAGTAAGTCCACATGTGATACCTTTGTTTGTATGCTTAAATGTGTGTTTTTAAATCAATCTTTTCTCCTCTTATTATTGGGTACTTAAGTATCGTACGCCCACTAAATAGAATTTGTACATTGTACATTCTTTTTTAAACACTTTTATAATGATCACTACACTATGCCTATGTCATGTAGTGTTTCCTATTTAATATCATGACCCTATTACTTGTATTTTTTTGTAATGTATCACTTAATTATATTTTCTGATTGTTAATGACTCTTTGAGTCCTTATATACTCACCACATTGTGTATGATTGGATTGAAACGTTGCATATTTGGGTAAATAAATGTCAAATTTTTTTAGTGTGCTGTCTCGTCTCTCTATTTGCATAAACTGCTGTTTGGACCCATGGCAGGGCTCAGAAGGGAAGGAGCACTATTTGGCTTTTGGAGCTCAAGTTTTGCTGGAATGGTTTTTGGGTGCCATGTCACATTTGCAAAGCCCCTGCGGGACCAAATCAGTGGAAACCACACAAAGTGACCCCATTTGGGAAACTATAGCCATGAAGGAATTTATCGAGGGGTATAGTGAGCATTTGGACCCCACAGGTTATTTGATGAATTTACTGGAATTAGGCTGTGAAAATGAAAATCTACGTTTTTTCCTAATAAAATGTGGGTTTAACACAGATTTCTCAATTTTTACGATAGATAAAGGGGAAAAAAGCACCCCAAAATTTGTAATGTGAATTCTTCTGCGCACAGCAATACCCCATATGTGGTGATAAACTGCTGTTTGGACCCACGGCAAGGCTTAGAAGCGAAGGAGCACCATTTGGCTTTTGGAGCTCAAATTTTGCTGGACCAAATCAGTGAAAACCACCCAAAAGTGACTCCATTTGAGAAACTACACCCCTGAAGAAGTTTATTGAGGGATATAGTGAGCATTTTGACCCCACCACTTTTTTGCTGAATTTAGTATTCTGTGAATTTTAAAATGTATTTTTTTCTGATAAAATGTAGAAATGTTAAATTTTTACAAGAAAAAAAAGGAGAAAAAGCAACCCAACATGTGGTAATAAACTGATGTTTGGACACAGGGCAGGGCTCAGAAGGGAAGAAGCACCATTTTGCTTTTGAAGCTCAAGTTTTGCTGGAATGGTTTTTGGGTGCCATTTCGCATTTACAAAGCCCCTGAGGGACCAAAACAGTGGAAACCCCTAAAAAGTGACCTCATTTGGGAAACAAAAGCATTCAAGGAATTTATCAAGGGGTATAGTGAGCATCTAGACCCCACAGTTTTTTTACGGAATTTAGTGGATTAAGGCCTCATGCACACGACCGTAGCCATGTGCACGGCCGTGATTTCCGGGTCGGCTGGCAACGGACTGCCAGTCGCGAGCCGCCCACAAATCGCTGGCCGTGCACATGGCCGCGGCCATTATTTTCAATGAGCCCGGAGCGCAGAACACGCCCGTAATAAGGCTTGCCCGTTCTTTCTGCGGTCCGGGCTCCGGGGCCATACACGGACCGTGAAAACCACGGTCGTGTGCACGGCCCCATAGGAATGAATGGGGCCGCAATTCTCCCATGGATTTTCAGGGGAATTGCTGCCGCAAAAGCACGTTCCTGTGCATGGGGCCGTAGGCCGTGAAAATAAATATCAACGTTTTTTCCACTAAAATGTTGAAAGGGTTAAATGAGAAAAAGCACCCAACATTTGTAAATCAATCTCTCTTGAGTACAGATACACAGCAGGACTCAGAACGGTAGGAGCGCTACTTGGCATGCAGATTTTGCTGGGATGGTTTTTGGGTGCCATGTCGCATTTGCAAAACCCCTGTAGGACCAAATCAGTGAAAACTCCCAAAAAGTGACCCCATTTTGGAAACTACATCCCTGAAGGAATTTATGGAGGGGTATAGTGAGCATTTTTACCCCATAGGCTTTTTGCTGAGTTTAGTGGAATTATACGTTGAATTTGAAAATTACATTTTTTCTAATAAAGCTTGGAAATGTTACATTTTTACAAGGACTAAAGGAGAAAAATCACCCCAACATTTGAAAAGCAATTTCTCCCGATTACGGCAAAATCAATTTCTCCCGATTATGGGGTCATAAACTGCTGTTTGGACACACGGCCGGGCTCAAAAATGCAGGAGTGCTATTCGGCATGCAGATTTTGCTGGATTGGTTTTTGGGTGCCATGTCGCATTTGCATAACCCTGAGGTACCAGAGTATAGTGGAAGCCCACAATAAGTTACCCCTTTTTAGAAACGACACCCCTCAAGGCATTTATCATTTGCCTGAACATATGAGAGGGCTCAGAAGTGAAGAGCACCATGCGCATTTGATGTCTATTTTGGTCATTTTCACAGCATTGACCCATAATTACAGAGCCCTGAGGTCAAATATTAAAACAACCCCAAGTAGTGACCCCTATTTGGTAAACTACACCCCTTAAGGCATTTTAAGGGGTGTTGTGAGCATTTTGTCCCCTCACGTGTTTTTTCATTATAAATGAATGCGCAGCGGATGGTGCAAAGTGAAAATTTTAATTTTCCACTGATATGCCATTTTAGTGCACACTATGTTGTGCCCAGTTTGTGCCACTGAAGACGAAGACCTCATAAAATATTAATCAGGTTCTCCTGGGTATGGCGATGCCATATCTGTGGACGTAAACTGCTGTTTAGGCACGCTGCAGGGCTCAGAAGGGAGGTAGCACCATTTGGCTTTTGGAGAGCAGATTTAGCTTGGCAGTTGTTCTGTTTGGGGTTTAACTGGTATGTCAGTTTATAATGTGTGGGCATATATAAGCTGTGCGGAGTACATCAGGGCATAATAAGAGGGTATAATAATGCGGTAAAGAAATAATAATTCATAGATATGGGGCTGGTGTCGCACTGATAAATGGTACCCGACCTTATCTGCTTTTGGAATGATCTGCTTATTTGGTGTTGTCATATTCTGAGAGCCAGAACTTTTTATTTTTTCACCAACAGAGCTGTGTGAGGGCTTACTTGTTGCGGGACAATCTGTAGTTTGGTACCATTTCGGTGTACACGTGATTTTTTGATCACTGTTTAAAAAAAAAAAATTGTCAAGCAAGGTGACCAAAAACCAGCAATTCTGACAATGTTTTTTATTATTTCTTTACCGTTTTCACTATAGGCTATAATTGACAATTTTACTTTATTCTGCTGGTCGATACGATTACGGCGATACCAAATGTATATATTTTTTTACGTTTTGCAGCGTTTGCACAATAAAATCACTTTTTGAAAAAAATAAAAATTTTTTTTTGTCACCATATTCTGTGAGCCAACTTTTTTTTCTTTTTTTAGTCACAAAAGCTGTGTAAGGGCTTGTTTTTTGCGGGACCGGTTGTAGTTTTTATTGGTACTGTTTTGGGGTACATGCGACTATTTGATCCCTTTTTATTTCATGTTTTGAGAGGGGTGGTGATAAAACAAATAGCAAATATGGCATTGATTTGTATTTATTTTTTTGTGTTGTTCACCATGCGTGAAAAATAACATTAAAGTTTTATAGTTTAGGTCGTTACGGATGTGGCGATACCAAATATGTGTACTCTTTTAATGTTTAATTTTTTTCACTTATCATAGGAAAAAAAGTGGTTATCGTTTTTATTAACTTGAAACTTTTATTTTTACACTTTTATTCAACTTTTTAATTAACTTTTTTTTTTGTCCCACTAGGGGACTTGAGGGCCTACACCTCTGATCTTTACTCTAATGCATTGCGCTACCCACGTAGTGCAATGCATTAGAGCTGTCAGTCATTCACTGACAGCAAGGGAATAAGGTCCCGTCTCTGGGCGGGGCCTAATAGGCTTTCGTACGTGGCAGACCAGGAGGCCATTGTTAGGCCTCCAGTAGCCATAGCAACGATTGGCATCCTCACTATCACATCACATCGATGCCGATCGCTACAAACCACTAAGATGCTGCGATCGCTTTTGATTGCAGCATCTAAGGGGTTAATGGCAGGGATCAGAGCTAGCTCCATTCCCTGCCATTACAGTAGGGTGTCAGCTGTAATATACTTCTGAGCTTGCGCCATCTTCCGTTTGCAACCAGAAGCCTTTTAGGCCCCGCCTCCAGGAGGGACCTGGCTGGTTTCCGTACTTGGTGGACAGGAGGCCATTGTGGGGTTCCGATCTGCTAGTGAACACCATGGATGCAGCGCGCGCTTTTGAGTACTGCATATAAAGGGATTAATCGGAAGGATCGGAGGCTAGCTCTGGTTCTGGCCATGCAGCAGGGTGTCAGCTGTAATATACAGCTGACAACCGCTGGTGATGGTGCGGACTCAGCTTCTGAGCCCGCATAAGCAAAACAACATACCAGTACGTTGTGTTGCGTTAAATATGTAACGACAACAATGTACTAGTATGATGATGTCGTTAAGATGTTAAGAACACATATTCTATTCTTCTGGTGTGGGAACGCCTGTAATTACCTCTGATAAAGAGATAATTGCTTTTATAAATCTATTGTGACTTAACCACACCTAAGATTGAAGTCTCTAAATCAACCAACTTGGGATTGGTTGTTTTTATCTAAGATATCAATGCAACCCTCACAAATTAACCAAAAAGGTAAAATATGTGACCAAATTGAGTCTAATCAATTGAGGACCCTTTTGACGATGCTATGATCTAACACAAATAATGCAAATTGAGTAATTTCTGTGTAAACAAAAAGCTAGATTCATTGTAAAGTCCATTTCCAAAGATACTTTGGTAAAAAAACAAAACAAAAAAAAACCTAAAGAAGCTCCTGTATCTTGTGGCAAAAGATAAATCATTTTGGGTATGTTAACGCGGCTTATTTTCGGATGTTTTCCGGGCCGTAAACGGCCGAAAAACCGAGAGCAGAATGCCTCCAAACATCTGCTCATTGATTTCAATGGGAAAAACTGTGTTCTGTTCCGACGGGGCAGAAAAAAAATGCCTGCGGGAAAAAAGTACATGTCACTTCTTGAGCTGTTTTTGGAGCCGTTTTTCATTGACTCTATAGAAAAACAGCTCCAAAAACAGCCGTAAAAAACGACGCGAGTTGCCTAAAAAAATGGCTGAAAGTCAGGAGCTGTCTTCCCTTGAAAACAGCTCTGTATTTTCAGACGTTTTTTGTTAAGCATGTGAACATACCCTTTCTTATTTATGTAGTTGTCCTGATACAGATAGTACATATTGTTTACATTACTCTCTTTTTCTCAACCTGTTATAAAGATATTAAGGTGACTGGCATGATCACAATCTACAGAATGGGAAATAATATCAACATTGGTTTAAAAGTTTTATTTAATTTAGAATCAGTCATAAAAAGGGAAGATAAGCAATTTACTTACATGATAATTTTGGTGAGGTTGCACCACTGGTTTGGTTCCACAGTCATCATGAGTGTTTCGAATAGTTCGCCACATTTAGGCAAAGACTCTATCACAATTGTTTCATTGCAGTTATGTATAGGGTGTCCTAGTCCACCTATACAATGTCAGAAAAGAGAAACATTATTCAGAAACACTTGGACTATTATCAGTCCAGCTATACAACATATATTTAAAAAAAGATATAGACAGATACTTGAAATAGACATCAAGTAATCAGTTAATTTTCAGCACCCCCCACCCCTGATATGACCTCTCAATAGGATAGGTTATAAAGCAATGTATGTCCAATTTTAGTCCATTCGCCAATGAAGAATAGTGCGCACATGTATATGTATCACATTGTATTCATGTATTCATTAAAATTAATGGGCGATACAGAAACTGCAGAATGACACTTATTTGATTCTTTTTTTTTAACTGTTTGTAATCTAGTATTTTAAGTTGATTTTTAGTATGTAAACCAGATGTACTAATAATTAAATAATTGAACTGAAACAAGGTAAAATATAAATTTCAACCTTTCTAACCTTTCTTAGAAACAGCAAACTATTTTTAGTGTGCAATAAGATTTCTTTTTTTATAATTGAATACTCATCCCACATTTGAAATTACCTTTACCAAATAAGTTTTCTCATTTACACTCACCACATACTGTACACCTAAAGACTATGAAACACCCAATGTTTCTATGCTTTTATGGGTCCTATTAGTCTTAAATACTATTTTTGCAATTTTCTCATAAATTAAGCAATAAATTGGAATCTCCCCAATTAATTTTTTTTTCCAGTATACCGAAATTTACAACAAGGCTGCAGTACCTCGGTTGTTAGTGTTGTTACACATATTAAGGATTACTAAAATTATTCCAATAATGATTACAGATAGGATATTACTCCATGAGCTAACCATTCCAATTCCACAATTTTTTTTATTACTCCACACCAAAATTGCAAATAATGTATATATGCATGTATATATATATATATATATATATATCAGTGTTTCTGTATAGCTTATGATGTATATTGTCAAATTGATACAATGAGCAATGCTGAAATGTTTGCAAAAATTGAAAACATCGCTCAAATTGCACTTTGATGTATGTTATGATTTGTAAGGGGGGCCGATTTAGATAACATTTATTTTGAAAAGTTTCAGTGATTTATGCACATTATTAACAACCCTTTCACGACTGCTATATGGCTATATACATTCCAATTGCCGATGCCCCATGCAGTTGTCACGTATATAAACGTTGGCAGTCTGGAACGGCAGTGCTGCTTCAGTGTAAGCAGAGCTGCACTCTCATGTCTGCTTTGAGAGCCCCGGGAATACATCCCCCACTGTAGATACCACCACACGCAACCCCCTGTAGATAGCGCAAAAACCCCTGTAGATAGGGCCACCTAAGTTCCCTCTAGGAGCGTAATCCGCGGCTGTCTCTCCACCCCCCTGTAGATAGAACCCCCTCCTTAGATAGCAATCCCCCCAGTGTAGATAGCAGCGCACCCCACCTCCTGTAAATACCGCCACCTAAGCTCCCTCTAGCAGTGGAATCCTTGGTCAGATAAATCTGGCCTGGGATTCCACTACTAGAGAGGGCCCCTGATTTCACTGTCACTATCTGCTGGGGGCGGCACTATCTACAGTGGGGTGGCACTATCTACATCGACACTATCTACAGTGGGAAGTGGGGCACTATGTGGGCACTATCTACAGTGGGAACTGTGGCACTATTTACAGCACGCACTATCTATGTGGGCACTAGCACTATCTACAATGGGCAATGTGGCACTATCTACAGTGGTATTGCATCACTATCTATATGGGCACTGTGGTGTTTTAAAGTGGCTGTGTAAAGGATTTACCAGACACAGCTTCTGTGTCGACGCCCGTGATTAATCAGTAGGCATCTACTCCTAGGTCTGATAGAGTGACTCGATCTGCTAACACTCAGGCTGCCAGGCTGAGGAGTGGGAGAACCTATCACAGCCTGGCCAGACGGAGCTAGCTCCCGCCCTCTGTCTATTTATGCCTTCGTTTCCTGCTTTTCCTTTGCTTGTGATTCTGTCTGGTTTCCTGGCTCTGCTGTTCCTGCTTGTACTATTGACCTCTGCTTCAATTTGACCCTGGCTTTACTGACTACACTCCTGCTCTGCGTTTGGTACCTCGTACACTCCTGGTTTGACTCGGCTCGTTCACTACTCTTGTTGCTCACGGTGTTGCCGTGGTCAACTGTCCCATTTCCCTTAGCTTCTGTGTACCCTCGTCTGTTTGTCTGTCATGCACTTATTGAGCGTAGGGACCGTCGCCCAGTTGTACGCCGTCACCTAGGACGGGCCGTGCAAGTAGGGAGGGACTGAGTGGCGGGTAGATTAGGGCTCACCTGTCTGTCTCCCTTCCCCCACACTACATAATCACAGCTCATATACCTTTTCTACCATGGTTCCTACACTACTATGGACCCCCTTGAGGCCCTGGCTCAGCAAATGCAGGGTCTCTCCCTACAGGTCCAAGCCCTGGCTCAGAGGAGCAACCAGCATGATGCTACTCAGGAGGTGCCCCACTCCTCAGGTTCTGAGAGCCAGCGAGTGGGTATAATTATGTCCCGGCTGCAGGACGGCCCCCAAGAATGGGCCTTCACTTTGGCTCCTGACACCCCTGAACTTTCCTCTGTTGACCTTTTTTTTTCTGCTCTCGGGTTTATCTATAACGAGACTGACAAGATTGCCTTTGCCGAGAGTCAGCTGGTGACCTTACGTCAGGGTAAGAGACCCGTTGAGGAGTACTGTTCTGACTTTAGGAAGTGGTGTGTAGCTTCTCGGTGGAAAAACCCTGCCTTGAGGTGCCAGTTTAGATTGGGTCTGTCGAACGCCCTGAAAGACCTGTTAGTTAGCTATCCCTCTTCTGACTCTCTTGATCAAGTTATGACTTTAGCGGTACGTCTGGACCGACGTCTCAGGGAACGACGACTTGAACGTTTTTGTGCCTTCTCCTCTGGCTCCACTATGATGGCTCCCGAGGTTTCGTTGCTTCGTTCTTCCACGAAAAACTCGGATGAACCAATGCAACTCGGGGCCTCCGTATCCCCCCAACAACGTAGAGAGCTCCGCAGGAAGAATTGTCTCTGCTTCTACTGTGGGGATGACAAGCATCAAGTGAACGACTGTCCTAGGCGTAAGAATACTCCAGCCGGAAAACTTCAGCGCCTAAGTAACCATCGGGGAGGTCGCTTTGGCGCACAGGTATTTCCCGTAAATATGAAAATGAATAAGATCTTGCTTCCCTTTCAGGTCTCTCTTGAGGGTAGGTCTGCCACCAGCAGTGCCTTCGTGGATTTAGGGTCTTCTGCTAATATTATGTCTGTGGAATTTGCTATATCTCTAGCTATGCCATTGATTGATTTGCCTAAACCTGTCCCGGTAGTGGGTATCGACTCCACTCCACTTGCTAATGGTTATTTTACACAGCATACGCCTGTTTATGAACTCATTATTGGCTCCATTCATTTGGAGCAGTGCTCTGTACTGGTGATGCAGGGATTATCGTCCGATTTGGTTTTAGGCCTTCCCTGATTGCAGATGCATAATCCCACGTTTAACTGGAATACTGGGGATCTTACCAAATGGCGTAATGAATGCATGACATCCTGTTTTTCTGTTAATTTTATTTCTCTCCCTGAGGAGGTGAACACTCTACCTGGGTTTATTCAGGACTTCCCTGATGTTTTTTTCTAAAAAGGCCTCTGAAGTGTTACCTCCTCATAGAGAATACGATTGCGCAATCAATTTGGTACCAGGAGCTAAGCTCCCTAAGGGTAAGATTTTTAATCTCTCTTGTCCCGAACATGAGGCCATAAGAGAATATATCCAGGAAAGCCTGGCCAAGGGTTACTTTCGCCCCTCTACTTCTCCGGTAGGTTCTGGCTTCTTCTTAGTAGGGAAGAAGGATGGTGGTCTTAGGCCGTGCATCGATTACCGAAACTTGAATTAGGTCACTGTAAGGAACCAGTATCCACTTCCTTTGATTCCTGATCTCTTCAATCATGTTCAGGGGGCCCAATGGTTCTCTAAGTTTGATCTTCGGCTGGTTTATAACCTTATCCGAATCAGAGAAGGGGATGAGTGGAAGACTGCGTTTAACACGCCCGAAGGTCATTTTGAATACCTCGTCATGCCCTTTGGGTTGTGTAATGCTCCCGCAGTCTTCCAAAATTTCATAAATGAGATTTTAAGAGACTACCTGGGGGTATTTCTTGTAGTGTACCTTGATGACATACTTGTGTTTTCCAAGGACTGGTCCTCCCACATTGAGCATGTCAGGAAGGTGCTCCAGCCCCTTCGGGAAAACAAACTCTTTGCTAAATCCGAAAAATTTGTGTTTGGGGTGCAGGAGATACTTTTTTTGGGTCAAATCCTCACTCCTAATAAATTCCTCATGGACCCTGCCAAGGTTCAGGCTGTGGCTGAATGGGTCCAACCTGCCTCCCTGAAGGCGTCACAGTGCTTCCTGGGGTTTGCTAATTATTACAGGAGATTTATTGCTAACTTCTCGGTCATCGCTAAGCCTCTTACGGATTTTACTCGCAAGGGTGCTGATCTCCTCCACTGGCCTCCGGAGGCGGTCCAGGCTTTTGAGATCCTTAAGAAGTGCTTTATCTCTGCCCCAGTGCTGATTCAGCCTAACCAAATGGAGCCATTGATCGTGGAGGTTGACGCCTCCGAGATGGGAGTGGGTGCTGTCTTGTCCCAGGGTACCAGGTCCCTCACCCATCTCCGTCCCTGTGCCTACTTCTCCAGGAAGTTCTCGCCCACTGAGAGTAACTATGACGTGGGCAACCGCGAACTTTTGGCCATCAAATGAGCATTTGAAGAGTGGCGCCACTTCTTGGAGGGGGCTAGGCACCAGGTAACTGTCCTTACCGACCACAAGAATCTGGTTTTCCTAGAATCTTCCCGGAGGCTAAACCCGAGACAAGCTCGATGGGTGTTGTTTTTTACTAGATTCAACTTTGAGGTCATTTATAGGGCTGGGTCTAAAAATATTAAAGCTAATGCACTGTCGCGTATCTTCATGGCCAGCCCTCCTTCAGAGGAAGATCCTGCTTGTTTTTTTCCCCCAGGTATAATCATATCCTCTATTGATTCTGACTTAGTCTCCGAAATTGCGGCTGATCAAGGTTCAGCTCCCGGGAAACGTCCTGAGAACAAGCTGTTTGTTCCCCTGCAATTCCGGCTAAGGGTACTCAGGGAAAATCATGACTCTGCACTATCTGGCCATCCAGGCATCCTGGGTACCAAGCACCTCATTGCTAGAAACTATTGGTGGCCTGGGTTGCCTAAAGACGATAAGGCCTTGCGAAGTTTGTGCTAGGTCCAAGACTCCCAGGTCCCGACCAGCGCGCATACTATGTTCTTTGCCCATTCCCCAGAGACCTTGGACCCATATCTCCATGGATTTTATCACCGATCTGCCTCCATCTCAAGGCAAGTCGGTCGTGTGGGTTGTAGTAGACCGCTTCAGTAAGATGTGCCACTTTGTGCCCCTCAAGAAGCTACCCAATGCCAAGACGTTAGCTACCTTGTTTGTCAAACACATCCTGCGTCTCCATGGGGTTCCTGTCAATATTGTTTCTGACAGAGGGGTACAATTTGTTTCATTGTTTTGGAGAGCTTTCTGTAAAAAGTTTGGAGATTGATCTGTCCTTCTCCTTGGCCTTCCATCCTGAAACTAATGGACAAACTGAGAGGACTAATCAGTCTCTAGAACAATATTTAAGGTGTTTTATCAACGACTGTCAATATGATTGGGTCTCCTTCATTCCCCTCGCCGAATTTTCCCTTAATAACCGGGTCAGTAACTCGTCAGGGGTCTCCCCCTTTTTCTGTAATTTTGGTTTTAATCCACGGTTCTCCTCCGTTTCACTTGGTAGTTCCAACAATCCCGAGGTAGATGTAGTTCACCGGGAACTGTGCACAGTCTGGGCCCAGGTTCAGAAGAACCTAGAGGCGTCCCAGAGCATACAAAAGACAGGCAGATAGAAGACGTTCTGCTAACCCCTTGTTTGTGGTCGTGGATCTGGTGTGGCCATCTTCAAAAAATGTACGTCTTAAAGTTCCGTCCAAAAAATGTGCTCCCCGGTATATAGGGCCGTACAAGGTCATTGAGGTCCTTAACCCTGTCTCCTTCCGGCTGGAGTTACCCCCGTCTTTTCAAATACATGACGTGTTTCATGCCTCCCTCCTCAAATGCTTCTCCCCATCCTTGGCTACCTCGAGGAAACCTCCGGTCCCTGTTCTCACCAATGAAGTGGTAGAATTCGAGGTGGCCAAGATTGTGGATAGCAGGATGGTCCAAGGCTCCCTCCAGTACCTGGTCCATTGGAGAGGATACGGGCCTGAGGAGAGGACTTGGGTACCCGCCCGGGATGTTCACGCTGGGGTTTTGCTCAGGAGGTTCCATCTTCGGTTCCCCAATAAGCCAGGTCCACCTAGGAAGGGTCCAGTGGCCCCTCATAAAAGGGGGGGTACTGTAAAGGATTTACCAGACACAGCTTCGGTTTCGACACCCGTGATTAATCAGTCTGCATCTGCTCCTAGGTCTGATAGAGTGACTCGATCTGCTACTACTCAGGCTGCCAGGCTGAGGAGTGGGAGGACCTATCACAGCCTGGCCAGACGGAGCTAGCTCCCGCCCTCGGTCTATTTATGCCTTCGTTTCCTGCTTTTCCTTTGCTTGTGATTCTGTCTGGTTTCTTGGCTCTGCTGTTCCTGCTTGTACTATTGACCTCTGCTTCAATTTGACCCTGGCTTTACTGACTACTCTCCTGCTCTGCGTTTGGTACCTCGTACACTCCTGGTTTGACTCGGCTCGTTCACTACTCTTGTTGCTCACGGTGTTGCCGTGGTCAACTGTCCCATTTCCCTTAGCTTCTGTGTACCCTCGTCTGTTTGTCTGTCATGCACTTATTGAGCGTAGGGACCGTCACCCAGTTGTACGCCGTCACCTAGGATGGGCCGTGCAAGTAGGGAGGGACTGAGTGGCGTATGATTAGGGCTCACCTGTCTGTCTCCCTACCCCGCCACTACAAGCTGGGCCAAAAAAACCCTAACAAATAAAAATAATCAATTTTTTTAACGTCCATGAAAAACAGATGGAAAATGGCGGATAAAAACGGTCAGACGGCCGGGAAATGGATTCAAATTTTGAGACGCATTGATGCAAAACAGCCATGAAAAACTGACAGCTGATCCGTTGATAACTGCCTTTGTGTGAATAAAGCCTTATAGCCCTCTTTACTCTCCTCTCACAGCGATCCAGGGTGACGGAGAGAGAAGAAAACCAATTGTTACAGAGCTCCAACAAAGTATATATATATTTACATATAATATATATATATATATATATATATATATATATATATATATATACGTATATAAATTTAAAAAAAAAAAAAAAAAACACCGACAAAGGCCATACTTACAAATGGACACAGCCAGGCCAGAAATGCTGATGAAAGGGCGAGCAGGTGCTTTAAATAATAATAGCCACTCCCACTAGTCTTGAGGGGAGTGGTGTGTGGTGCATGGGATGTGTAGTAAGAAATAATAAATGAATAGTGTGTGTGCAGGTGTAATACTATAAGTGAGATATAGGGGGCAGTAATAAATGAAGTGCCTCAATAGAAATAAATGGATAATGGGGTGCAAGTGAGTGAAACATGGAGGGATAGTGTGTACGTCATGAGGCACAACGTGTATAGCCAGGTAGAAGCCTATTTGTGACGCCTTGATAATTCATAGAGCGGGCTACCCTGCTTGCTATGCCAAACAACAACACACCAAGCTCTCCCAGCATCAAAGACCCGGCTGTGTCCAAGAGAAGCGAATATACATAATAATGAAAAATGTAGCCTTAAAGGGGTTATCCGGCCATTTTTTATTGATGGCGTATCCTTAGGATAGGTCATCAATATCAGATCAGTGGGGGTCAGTCTCCCAGCACCCCTACCGATCAGCTGATTTGTTGGGGCCGTGGCATTAATTGCCGCAGCCTTTTTATAGTTTACAGTTATAGCACCGTACACATCCATCGCGGCTGTTCCTGGGATTGCAGTTCTCGTCTGTAATCCAAGGCACAGCCACTGCCGATATGTACAGCGCTGTGCCTGGTAAACACTGGACACAGTCAGATTATTGGCAGGACTGCCGGGAGTCAGGACTCCCACCGATCTGATACCGATGACATATCAACCACTTCCTGACCAGAGGCTTTACCCCCTTCCTGACCAGGCCCATTTGTAAGTTTTAGCAATGTGGCAATTTCAAAGTGCATTTTTTTATATTTCCTCTTCCAACCTACATGTATTTGGTCTTGTTTTTTTTAGAACATATTGGACTTCCATATTTTGTAAAAAAGTAATAGATGTATTTTACTTTTTAAAAAATGTAAAAGGAAAAAGGGGAAATAAAAATAAATAAATATGTGAATTTAGATTATGTTTTTTGACATCTAGTGCATGGCACTGGGTAAACACACCTGAATACATATTTGCCAACTTTTGCCGACTTCAGCGATACTAAATGTTCGCGCATTTCTTACACGACGGGCGCAAAGCAGAGCTTACAATGAATGGTGCGCAAAGCTGGTTCCAAAGCGATCATTGTGTATGCGACCAGTGTCACAGCCAAATTCATAGTGTAGCCCCAGCCTAAGGCCCACTGCACATGACCGTGCCCGTAATCACGGCTGCTGATTACAGGCACGGCCAGCGATGGACAGACACTCGCATTTGCGGACTGTAAAATCGGGTGCATGGTCAGTAAATAAAAACAATAGGATATATCCTTATTTTCGGGTCATTTCTATGGCCCGGACACCTTCCCGTAAACATAAGGGAAGGTGTCCAAGGGGAATAGAAATGAATGAGTCCGTACTTTGATCCGCAAATATGTTCTGTAACTGTGGATCAAAATTACAGCCGTGTTCATGGGACCTAAAACTGTACATCTATATATGATCTACACCACCGTTCAAAAGTTTGGGGTCACCCAGACAATTTTGTGTTTTCCATGAAAACTCACACTTATATTTATCAAATGAGTTGCAAAATGACTATAAAATATAGTCAAGACATTGACAAGGTTAGAAATAATGATTTTTATTTCAAATAATAATTTTCTCCTTCAAACTTTGCTTTCGTCAAAGAATTCTCCATTTGCAGCAATTACAGCATTGCAGACCTTTGGCATTCTAGCTGTTAATTTGCTGAGGTAATCGGGAGAAATTTCACCCCATGCTTCCAGAAGGCACTCCCACAAGTTGGATTGGCTTGATGGGCACTTCTTGCGTACCATACGGTCAAGCTGCTCCCACAACAGCTCTATGGGGTTGAGATCTGGTGACTGCGCTGGCCACTCCATTACAGATAGAATACCAGCTGCCTGCTTCTTCCCTAAATAGTTCTTGCATAATTTGGAGGTGTGCTTTGGGTCATTGTCCTGTTGTAGGATGAAATTGGCTCCAAACAAGCGCTGTCCACAGGGTATGGCATGGCGTTGCAAAATGGAGTGATAGCCTTCCTTATTCAAAATCCCTTTTACTTTGTACAAATCTCCCACTTTACCAGCACCAAAGCAACCCCAGACCATCACTTTACCTCCACCATGCTTGACAGATGGTGTCAGGCACTCTTCCAGCATCTTTTCAGTTGTTCTGCGTCTCACAAATGTTCTTCTGTGTGATCCAAACACCTCAAACTTTGATTCGTCTGTCCATAACACTTGGGACAGTGGGAGATTTGTACAAGGTAAAAGGGATTTTGAATAAGGAAGGCTATCACTCCATTTTGCAACGCCATGCCATACCCTGTGGACAGCGCTTGATTGGAGCCAATTTCATCCTACAACAGGACAATGACCCAAAGCACACCTCCAAATTATGCAAGAACTATTTAGGGAAGAAGCAGGCAGCTGGTATTCTATCTGTAATGGAGTGGCCAGCGCAGTCACCAGATCTCAACCCCATGGAGCTGTTGTGGGAGCAGCTTGACTGTATGGTACGCAAGAAGTGCCCATCAAGCCAATCCAACTTGTGGGAGGGCCTTCTGGAAGCATGGGGTGAAATTTCTCCCGATTACCTCAGCAAATTAACAGCTAGAATGCCAAAGGTTATTATTTCTAACCTTGTCAATGTCTTGACTATATTTTCTAGTCATTTTGCAACTCATTTGATAAATATAAGTGTGAGTTTTCATGGAAAACACAAAATTGTCTGGGTGACCCCAAACTTTTGAACGGTAGTGTATATATATATATATATATATATATATATATATATATATCTATATTAAAGATATAGACAAAGAGATTTGTAGATAGATATAATAATAATCTTTATTTGTATGACAAAAAAATTCACAATTTAGATATATATATATATATATATATATATATATACACAGATAAAAAAAATATATTATAATCATCTATCTATCTATCTATCTATCTATCTATCTATCTATCTATCTATCTATCTATCTATCTATCTATCTATCTATCTATCTATCTATCTATCTCATATCTATCTATCTATCTATCTATCTATCTATCTATCTATCTATCTATCTATCTATCTATCTATCTATCTATCTATCTATCTATCTATCTATCTATCTATCTATCTATCTATCTATCTATCCAGGGCCGGCCTAAGGGGTGTGCGACCTGTGCCATTGCTGCGCGTGGAAGGGGGTGCTGTGCTGGCTCCCTTCCCTTGCATGTTTCAGAAGCGTCCGGGCCCAGCGACTCAGCAGCCACCTTTCCGCCCGGGCGTCGCTACCGCTGTAGCAGCCATAGCGGCTGCTAGCAGCGACACCGGGCTTGATGGTGCCCGTGCCGCCTGTCGGGATGGGGGACGGACCCCCCCCCATGGCCGGCGGTGCCGCTAGCGGCCTCTTTGGCTGCTGCAGCAGTAGCAGTGCCAGTATAGCAGAGCAGGGAGGTATCTTCCTGCTCTGCTATCTATTAGAGCCACTGTAGCTCCCTGAAGGAGCAGAATCCCTGTGTGGACGGGGATTCCGCTCTTGGATGGAGCTCTTGATGTCTCTGTCCATATATGGATAATGACATGAGGGGCCACTCCTGAAGCGGAATCCACGTCCACAGCATTACCGACTCTGTAACCGGGGATACCAGTCCAGGAGAAGCCAGTGACATCACTGTCCATAAATGGACACAGAAGACGGGCTTCTCCTGGAGTGTAATCTCCGGTCACAGCGTCGGCAATGCTGAGGACAGGGATTCCGCTTCAGGAGTTGCCCCTGATGTCACTGTCCATATATGGACAGAGATATCAAAAGGAGCCCTCGAGGAGCGGAATTCCCCTTCAGGGAGATAAAGTTGTGCTATCTACAGGAAAGGGAGGTGTTATTTACAAGGGGTCTGTGGGCTCTGTGGCACTACCTACAAAGGGCTGTGTGACACTACTTACAAGGGGGCTGTGTGGCACTACCTACAAGGGGGCTGTGTGGCACTACCTACCATGGGGCAGTGTGGCACTACCTACAAGGGGGCTGTGTGGCACTATCTACAGGTGGCTGTGTGGCACTACCTACCAGGGGGCAGTGTGGCCTACCTACAAGGGGGCTGTGTGGCACTACCTACAGGTTGCTGTTTGGCACTACCTACAAGGGGGCTGTGTGGCACTATCTACAGGGGGCTGTATGGCACTACCTACAGGGGGCTGTGTGGCACTACCTACAAGAGGGTTGTGTGGCACTACCTACAAGGGGGCTGTGTAGCTACAGGGAAAATCTGTTAGTGGCGGGCTGATGGACATTTTAGTGAGAGTGGTGGGCTGATGGTTATTTTACTGTGAGTGCGGGGCTGTATGGCACAATCCACAAGGAGGAGGTGGGGGATTATGGCACTGTCTACAGAGAGGCTGTATGGCAAAATCTACAGGGGGCACTATCTACAAGGGGGATGACTGTGTGTGGCAGTTAGATGACAAAATACTGTGTCTTTGAAGGGGTTATAATATACTATTAAATATTATTATACTGTATGGGCGCACTAAAGGGGCATTATACTATGTGGGGGAACTATATAGGGCATTATACTGTAGGAGCATTTTACTTTTCATGGGGAATTTTTTTTATCATGGGGTGGGGCTCCGAAAGATAATTTTGCACGGGGCACCATCTATCCTAAGGCCGGCCCTCTATCTATCTATCTATATCTATCTATCTATCTATCTATCTATCTATCTATCTATCTATCTATCTATCTATCTCTCATATCTATGTA
The DNA here is from genome assembly GCF_050947455.1 of Rhinoderma darwinii. Classification (NCBI taxonomy): domain Eukaryota; kingdom Metazoa; phylum Chordata; class Amphibia; order Anura; family Rhinodermatidae; genus Rhinoderma; species Rhinoderma darwinii. The sequence goes on from NC_134691.1 coordinate 241,152,577, forward strand.
TTTATCTCATATCTATCTATCTATCTATCTATCTATCTATCTATCTATCTATCTATCTATCTATCTATCTATCTATCTATCTATCTATCTATCTATCTATCTATCTATCTATCATCTATCTATATATCTATCTCATATCTATGTATTTATCTCATATCTATCTATCTATCTATCTATCTATCTATCTATCTATCTATCTATCTATCTATCTATCTATCTATCTATCTATCTATCTATCTATCTATCTATCTATCTATCTATCCAAAAAACAGGCAGCACACCGTAGTTTAAGTGAAAAAAGAGGGTACTTTATTGCCCCATGTGCACATGGGGCAATAAAGTACCCTCTTTTTTCACTTAAACTACGGTGTGCTGCCTGTTTTTTGGATTTCTGTATAACTGGGAACCTGGTCTGCTCCCATGTGCTTGCACCCACATCTTTAATCCGGTTTTGCTGGACCTTCTGTTTTGCTGCTATCTATCTATCTATCTATCTATCTATCTATCTATCTATCTATCTATCTATCTATCTATCTATCTATCTATCTATCTATCTATCTATCTATCTATCCATCCATCCATCCATCCATCCATTCCATCCATCCATCCATCCATCCATCCATCTATCTATCTATCTATCTATCTATCTATCTATCTATCTATCTATCTATCTATCTATCTATCTATCTATCTATCGTGTATCTCATAAATATTGATATATATTATAGTTTTGGGCTGGGTCTACACGGCAACATATAACATATTGTTATGGTTATTTTTTTTCTCTTCAGAGAATCAGATATTAAACTATGTATTTTTTTCTTTTTTAGGTCTATGGAATTGTCTATATTTATGGATAATAAACACCGATTCTCAAGATTGGAATCATCGAGGATCCAGGAGTTACCCATCGTATTATAATTAATGTCATTGATGTTAGCCACAATGGCTTGTTATAAAATATGCCTGTAATTGGAATGGTCCGATTCTGTCCCTACTTTGCATTGTTTTTTATTTTACTTATGATGTTCAGTGGTATACCAGTTAGCTATGATGGATATATAGGAGCAGGCTTTTTCAGATATTGTTGCTAGAAAGTGACAGCTTGTGAAGTCAACAAAATGGTCAAATAAGATAGAAATTATATGACTACAATAGTCCGTTTAGTGTGGTCAGTGACCGGCACTCTCTGATTATGGTATCTCGTATACCAGATACGGGGAACTATGGTATGCTATATGCACATCATGGGAACCAGTGCCTGGGTTACCTGGGCGATCAGTCTCCCGTAGTTGGGGGCCGATCTTCTAGAGTGGAGTACCTTCAGGGTAGGACATGGAAAGTCTCTGTTAAATATGACCGTCACAATACCATTTTTTCTTAAATATCTTTTATAACAACTAAGTTGAGTATGCTCTGTTAAAAGATGATCGCTATGTGAACAGTGATGGCCAACACGCATGTGTGATATGCTGTCACTAACACAATCATCATTATTTTGTTAACTAAGTTACCTACCCCTATACATCACGACCGTTCAAGAATTTTTGTTTTTAGAGCGCTTGCGTGGCTTTTTGCTGACATGCGCATGGGACTGTTCTAATGCAGAAGTGCGCAGTATGATACTCTAGACGCCGGATTTTGGCGCTATACGATCGGAGATACATGGATCCTTGATGACGTTGAATGTAACTATTTGAATATACACAGATGTCAATTATATGAATTGATTATATTATTATGACTTTTCTTATACAGTATATGTAACACGTTTATCTTATTGCACTGGTCACTTTATTTGATATATAACAGCACAGTGCACTTTTTGCGCATATTGGAATAAGAATGTTTTTAACACTATTTGTTTAATTGTATACAATTACTATATGACATAATTTCCTCTATTTAAACCTTGAATTTATAGGTATGGGGAGAGAGGGAAAAGTAGAGCAAAAATGGTCAATATCGCCTTAAATTATTTAAATTGATACCGACTGGTATAGTAGGTGAAGAAATTTGGCTTATGCAATGTCCCCTTTATTTTGCACAACCGTATTCACTTGGTAACTATATTTGTATTATTTAATATTTTTATTAATTTGTTATGAATATTTTTTCTTTTATTTTATTATTCAAATCCCATTGATTAGGAGATCATTTTGTGGTTATTCCTCTTCAATGGGAAATAGGAGGGAGTACTCCAAAGATTATTATTGTAATTGTGACTTGTTCATTAATGTGCACACCACAAAGGTATCAGCTGCAGCTTGAGGTAAGCAAACAGCTGATTTAAGTAAAAATGGGGAGAGAACCTCCAGCTCACCTGACACACTCCAGTGTGTCGTAGATAGCGCCCGGATCCTCGTGTCGGCACACGGATAGCAACAAAGGGGAAAGAAGGAAGGTAGGATCCAGCGCTGGGTAACATTAAAATGGAAAATGGTTTTCCAAGTTTAATTGGTATAAGTTAAAAGGAAAGTCCAGTTGTAAGATGTCCAGGGTGTGTAGGAAGTGGAGAGGTGGTATCCTCTAGGCCTACGCGTTTCGGACGACTGCCGCGTCCTTAAACTTGGCTGTGGTAGATTTACAAATGAGCGCGCTGTCAGTTTTATATTTGGTTAATAGCACAGCTGATTTTCGATGGTGATTGCGTGTCATGGTCAGTTGTGCATTTGGAACGCAAGTACCGGAAGTGGGTATCAAATGACCGTGGCTAGTTTTATGTTGTTTAGTGTACTTTGATGTACGAGACTTTTTCAAACTTATGCTTAGTATGTCAATTGAGAAACTTCTAAGTAGTATATTATTCAATAATAATATCGAACTGCATATTTATTGCTTTGTTAGGTTATTTTGCGTTCCAGAACTCGTTTTGGAATATGAGGTAGAAGACGGCAGCCGGCTTGGTTAAACTTATGTATCGGGCGTATTAGACGAAGGAGAATTATGGACTTTTTTTGCTGCAGGTTAGTCTTTGTATGAAAATGAGTTATGTGTCAATGCATGATGATGAATTATTACGCATTGATATTATCTTAGAAAAATCAAAGGAATTGTGTTGCTGTTAATGGAACATAATTAGGTTTTGGAATTTATATATATGTATATAGCTGTTGTCTTATGTGTGTCACCAATCATTCCATATATGTCGTTTTATTTGTTGTATTTTTTATTTATTTATTTTTGTGACACATATATGACGACAGATGATGTAATATTTCTTGGCAGGGCGCTCATTGTGTTTGGCGAGGATAGGATGTGAAGAGTGTAGGTAGGACCACAACTGTGACTAATAGGGTAAGGAAACATACACTGTTGAACAACAAGGGCTGGGTGATGTGAGGGTTGCTATGTACATAGCAATTAGCAAATATTATGCATGTACATATTGGGAATTTAAGTGAAAATATATGAGGATTAAAAAAAACTTTGGAGATACTTAGACATGGTAACCTGGTATGTGTTATGCGCTTTGGATCATGTGGATTGTATTGAGGTACTATTTTTATTGTTGGATTAATATAGGTACATTAATTCTTTCTTTAAATTAAGGCCTTCTGGGTATCTTGTGTTTAACCTGTAAATCCAATAAGCTTCCCTCAGATGAGTTTTATGTTTAATGTCACCACCTCGTTTAGAAGGGTGAATCTTTTCAATAGCATAGCAACGAAAGGTTTTGGTGGTTCTATTATGTTGAGAAATGAAGTGTTTAGACGCATTGGATATGTTAAGAATGTTTACATTTCTTATGTAACTGAGATGTTCTAAAATTCTCGTCTTGAATTTCCGATTTGTGCAGCCTACATATTTTAAGTGGCATTCTGTACATTCGATTAGATAGATAACTGAATCAGAATTACAATTGATGTAATTCTGAATATTGAATATTTCTGTTTGTGTAGAATTGCTGAAATTTTTTGTTGGATAGGCGTAAGAGCAGACTTTACAAGGATGCTGACCACATCTGTAAAAGCCTTTGGTTTCTAACCATGTTGTTTTTGTATTCTCGTTAGATGTAAACAAGGATGGAGATAGAGTACTGCCCAGAGAGGGGGCTTTTCTTGCCACTATTCTACATCCTCCAGCTAAAATTGTACGCAAGGTGTCATCCTCCATAAGAATGGGTAAGTAGTTGGTAACTATGTTTTTGATTTTTGTGAATTGGTTACTCTGTTGTAGAATCAATGTCGGTTGGTTAACAGCAGGTTGAGGTTTTTGTCTTTTATTAATGATTTCGTTGTGGAAACCGAGCAGTTGACTTCTGGGTTTCTTCGTCATGATGTTACGAGCTATGTTAAGTGACCATTTTGGGTAGCCTCTTTCTTGGAGTCTAGTGTTTATTTGTTTTTGTTCTATCTCAAATTGGTTCTGGGATATGCAGTTTCTTTTTGCATGATGCATTTCACCCAGAGGTATGGTTTTGATGGTATGTCTTGTATGATCACTTTCCGCATGAAGTATGTTATTTGAAGCTGTGGGTTTTCGATGAGTTTTGGTGGATATAATTTGACCTTCATCACCTTTTAATTCCAAATCTAGGAATATGGTGTATGAGGTATCATGATGAATTTAAGGTTGCACCTATTATCATTGAGAGTTTCTACCAATTTAGGGATGGTGTTGATGTTACCTTTCCAGATAATCAAAATGTCATCGATATATCTACCGTACCATTCTATGCAGTTACTGTATATATTGTCGGAGGAAAAGATGTAGAATTGTTCCCACCATGACATCACCAAGTTGGCTACTGATGGAGAAAACTTTGCCCCCATTGACACGCCTTTGAGTTGTAAATAATATTTTGTGTCAAATTGAAAATAGTTGTTAGTTAACAGGAACATTAATACTTCTAGGATATAGGCTTGAAATTTTTTTTCATAAATACTGTGTTTTGACAGATGGTAATCAAGAGCAGTATAGGCTTTTTCATGTGGAATTGATGTATATAGTGATACAACATCACATGTGAGCCAGGTAAAATTCTTTTCCCAGCATTTATTGTGTAGTAGATTAAGAACATGTTTTGTGTCTTTTAGAAAACCAGGTGTTTTTTGTGCTAGAGGCTGTAATAATGTATCCAGCCATTCAGACAGTGTATGTTTCCTTACCCTATTAGTCACAGTTGTGGTCCTACCTACACTCTTCACATCCTATCCTCGCCAAACACAATGAGCGCCCTGCCAAGAAATATTACATCATCTGTCGTCATATATGTGTCACAAAAATAAATAAATAAAAAATACAACAAATAAAACGACATATATGGAATGATTGGTGACACACATAAGACAACAGCTATATACATATATATAAATTCCAAAACCTAATTATGTTCCATTAACAGCAACACAATTCCTTTGATTTTTCTAAGATAATATCAATGCGTAATAATTCATCATCATGCATTGACACATAACTCATTTTCATACAAAGACTAACCTGCAGCAAAAAAAGTCCATAATTCTCCTTCGTCTAATACGCCCGATACATAAGTTTAACCAAGCCGGCTGCCGTCTTCTACCTCATATTCCAAAACGAGTTCTGGAACGCAAAATAACCTAACAAAGCAATAAATATGCAGTTCGATATTATTATTGAATAATATACTACTTAGAAGTTTCTCAATTGACATACTAAGCATAAGTTTGAAAAAGTCTCGTACATCAAAGTACACTAAACAACATAAAACTAGCCACGGTCATTTGATACCCACTTCCGGTACTTGCGTTCCAAATGCACAACTGACCATGACACGCAATCACCATCGAAAATCAGCTGTGCTATTAACCAAATATAAAACTGACAGCGCGCTCATTTGTAAATCTACCACAGCCAAGTTTAAGGACGCGGCAGTCGTCCGAAACGCGTAGGCCTAGAGGATACCACCTCTCCACTTCCTACACACCCTGGACATCTTACAACTGGACTTTCCTTTTAACTTATACCAATTAAACTTGGAAAACCATTTTCCATTTTAATGTTACCCAGCGCTGGATCCTACCTTCCTTCTTTCCCCTTTGTTGCTATCCGTGTGCCGACACGAGGATCCGGGCGCTATCTACGACACACTGGAGTGTGTCAGGTGAGCTGGAGGTTCTCTCCCCATTTTTACTTAAATCAGCTGTTTGCTTACCTCAAGCTGCAGCTGATACCTTTGTGGTGTGCACATTAATGAACAAGTCACAATTACAATAATAATCTTTGGAGTACTCCCTCCTATTTCCCATTGAAGAGGAATAACCACAAAATGATCTCCTAATCAATGGGATTTGAATAATAAAATAAAAGAAAAAATATTCATAACAAATTAATAAAAATATTAAATAATACAAATATAGTTACCAAGTGAATACGGTTGTGCAAAATAAAGGGGACATTGCATAAGCCAAATTTCTTCACCTACTATACCAGTCGGTATCAATTTAAATAATTTAAGGCGATATTGACCATTTTTGCTCTACTTTTCCCTCTCTCCCCATACCTATAAATTCAAGGTTTAAATAGAGGAAATTATGTCATATAGTAATTGTATACAATTAAACAAATAGTGTTAAAAACATTCTTATTCCAATATGCGCAAAAAGTGCACTGTGCTGTTATATATCAAATAAAGTGACCAGTGCAATAAGATAAACGTGTTACATATACTGTATAAGAAAAGTCATAATAATATAATCAATTCATATAATTGACATCTGTGTATATTCAAATAGTTACATTCAACGTCATCAAGGATCCATGTATCTCCGATCGTATAGCGCCAAAATCCGGCGTCTAGAGTATCATACTGCGCACTTCTGCATTAGAACAGTCCCATGCGCATGTCAGCAAAAAGCCACGCAAGCGCTCTAAAAACAAAAATTCTTGAACGGTCGTGATGTATAGGGGTAGGTAACTTAGTTAACAAAATAATGATGATTGTGTTAGTGACAGCATATCACACATGCGTGTTGGCCATCACTGTTCACATAGCGATCATCTTTTAACAGAGCATACTCAACTTAGTTGTTATAAAAGATATTTAAGAAAAAATGGTATTGTGACGGTCATATTTAACAGAGACTTTCCATGTCCTACCCTGAAGGTACTCCACTCTAGAAGATCGGCCCCCAACTACGGGAGACTGATCGCCCAGGTAACCCAGGCACTGGTTCCCATGATGTGCATATAGCATACCATAGTTCCCCGTATCTGGTATACGAGATACCATAATCAGAGAGTGCCGGTCACTGACCACACTAAACGGACTATTGTAGTCATATAATTTCTATCTTATTTGACCATTTTGTTGACTTCACAAGCTGTCACTTTCTAGCAACAATATCTGAAAAAGCCTGCTCCTATATATCCATCATAGCTAACTGGTATACCACTGAACATCATAAGTAAAATAAAAAACAATGCAAAGTAGGGACAGAATCGGACCATTCCAATTACAGGCATATTTTATAACAAGCCATTGTGGCTAACATCAATGACATTAATTATAATACGATGGGTAACTCCTGGATCCTCGATGATTCCAATCTTGAGAATCGGTGTTTATTATCCATAAATATAGACAATTCCATAGACCTAAAAAAGAAAAAAATACATAGTTTAATATCTGATTCTCTGAAGAGAAAAAAAATAACCATAACAATATGTTATATGTTGCCGTGTAGACCCAGCCCAAAACTATACTATATATCAATATTTATGAGATACACGATAGATAGATAGATAGATAGATAGATAGATAGATAGATAGATAGATAGATAGATAGATAGATAGATAGATAGATAGATAGATAGATAGATAGATAGATGGATGGATGGATGGATGGAATGGATGGAATGGATGGATGGATGGATGGATGGATGGATGGATAGATAGATAGATAGATAGATAGATAGATAGATAGATAGATAGATAGATAGATAGATAGATAGATAGATAGATAGATAGATAGCAGCAAAACAGAAGGTCCAGCAAAACCGGATTAAAGATGTGGGTGCAAGCACATGGGAGCAGACCAGGTTCCCAGTTATACAGAAATCCAAAAAACAGGCAGCACACCGTAGTTTAAGTGAAAAAAGAGGGTACTTTATTGCCCCATGTGCACATGGGGCAATAAAGTACCCTCTTTTTTCACTTAAACTACGGTGTGCTGCCTGTTTTTTGGATAGATAGATAGATAGATAGATAGATAGATAGATAGATAGATAGATAGATAGATAGATAGATAGATAGATAGATAGATAGATAGATAGATATGAGATAAATACATAGATATGAGATAGATATATAGATAGATAGATAGATAGATAGATAGATAGATAGATAGATAGATAGATAGATAGATAGATAGATAGATAGATAGATAGATATGAGATAAATACATAGATATGAGAGATAGATAGATAGATAGATAGATAGATAGATAGATAGATAGATAGATAGATAGATAGATAGATAGATAGATAGATAGATAGATAGATAGAGGGCCGGCCTTAGGATAGATGGTGCCCCGTGCAAAATTATCTTTCGGAGCCCCACCCCATGATAAAAAAAAATCCCCATGAAAAGTAAAATGCTCCTACAGTATAATGCCCTATATAGTTCCCCCACATAGTATAATGCCCCTTTAGTGCGCCCATACAGTATAATAATATTTAATAGTATATTATAACCCCTTCAAAGACACAGTATTTTGTCATCTAACTGCCACACACAGTCATCCCCCTTGTAGATAGTGCCCCCTGTAGATTTTGCCATACAGCCTCTCTGTAGACAGTGCCATAATCCCCCACCTCCTCCTTGTGGATTGTGCCATACAGCCCCGCACTCACAGTAAAATAACCATCAGCCCACCACTCTCACTAAAATGTCCATCAGCCCGCCACTAACAGATTTTCCCTGTAGCTACACAGCCCCCTTGTAGGTAGTGCCACACAACCCTCTTGTAGGTAGTGCCACACAGCCCCCTGTAGGTAGTGCCATACAGCCCCCTGTAGATAGTGCCACACAGCCCCCTTGTAGGTAGTGCCAAACAGCAACCTGTAGGTAGTGCCACACAGCCCCCTTGTAGGTAGGCCACACTGCCCCCTGGTAGGTAGTGCCACACAGCCACCTGTAGATAGTGCCACACAGCCCCCTTGTAGGTAGTGCCACACTGCCCCATGGTAGGTAGTGCCACACAGCCCCCTTGTAGGTAGTGCCACACAGCCCCCTTGTAAGTAGTGCCACACAGCCCTTTGTAGGTAGTGCCACAGAGCCCACAGACCCCTTGTAAATAACACCTCCCTTTCCTGTAGATAGCACAACTTTATCTCCCTGAAGGGGAATTCCGCTCCTCGAGGGCTCCTTTTGATATCTCTGTCCATATATGGACAGTGACATCAGGGGCAACTCCTGAAGCGGAATCCCTGTCCTCAGCATTGCCGACGCTGTGACCGGAGATTACACTCCAGGAGAAGCCCGTCTTCTGTGTCCATTTATGGACAGTGATGTCACTGGCTTCTCCTGGACTGGTATCCCCGGTTACAGAGTCGGTAATGCTGTGGACGTGGATTCCGCTTCAGGAGTGGCCCCTCATGTCATTATCCATATATGGACAGAGACATCAAGAGCTCCATCCAAGAGCGGAATCCCCGTCCACACAGGGATTCTGCTCCTTCAGGGAGCTACAGTGGCTCTAATAGATAGCAGAGCAGGAAGATACCTCCCTGCTCTGCTATACTGGCACTGCTACTGCTGCAGCAGCCGAAGAGGCCGCTAGCGGCACCGCCGGCCATGGGGGGGGTCCGTCCCCCATCCCGACAGGCGGCACGGGCACCATCAAGCCCGGTGGCGCTGCTAGCAGCCGCTATGGCTGCTACAGCGGTAGCGACGCCCGGGCGGAAAGGTGGCTGCTGAGTCGCTGGGCCCGGACGCTTCTGAAACATGCGGGGTGATACGGTGATACCAGATGTTTATAGTTTTATAGGTTTTTTTTATGTTTTATGGCGTTTGCACAATAAAATAGTATTTATAAAAGATCATTTACTTTTTGTTTTGCCTTATTCTAAGAGCCAGAACTTTTTCATTTTTCCATAAAGAAAGCCGTGTGAGGACTTGTTTTTTGTGTAACGAACTGTAGTTTCGATCAGTACCATTCTTAGGTACATGCAACTTTTTGATCTCTTTTTATTTCATTTTTTGGGAGGTGAAGTGACCAAACAATTGTGATTCTGGTATGGTTTATTATTATTTTCTTTTAGGGCGTTCACTATGCGGGTTAAATAACAAAGTACTTTTGTAGTTCAGGCCGTTAGGGATGTGGCGATACCAATTATGTATAGTTTATTTAAAAAAAAAAAAAATTATTAATAATAAAGGTCTGATAAGGGAAAAAGGGGGATTTTAACTTTTTATTACTTTTGAAACTTTTTTATTTTTACACAACTTTTTTTTACTTTTTCACTTTGTCCCACTAGGGGACTTTAGGGCAGGAGGCCGTGATCACAATTCTAATACACTGCACTACATGCGTAGTGCAGTACATTAGAGCTGTCAGCTGCTCGCTGACAGCAAGCATAGTGGGTCCTGACTTAGATGGCATAGCCGGACGCCATTATTAGGCTTCCGGTTGCCATAGCAACCACCGCCGCCCACTATCATGTAGCGGGCCGTCGATGGTAGTTTAACCCCTAAGAAGCCGCCATCGCTATTGAACACGGCTTCTAAGGGGTTAATCAGCGGGGACACCGCAATCGGTTACCGCTGAAGGAGCTGCGGCATGGAGCGCGAACGATACAGTTACCATGAACTAATAGTACGTCCAGGAGCGGGAGGTGGTTAAAGCAATAACTAATTTTACTTTATTAATGGCCAATACAATTATTTAGAGGAAATATCAGGCAATAATGTTACTTCAAGATTATCTTAAAATATGTTATATATTATGAATGGAAAAAGAGAGTTATAAATCTACTCCGAAGTTCCATGTTTCATTCATACCTATAAGGTTAATACTTTTCATGGTATGTATCCAATATACTTCTCTTTGTAAAAGATTTTGCCTTATGGATTCGTCATTGTTGCCTGTTATTTCCTCTAAGATGCACCATTTTAGGGCATAGACCTTATGTTTTGCCTCAAAGAAATGTTTTTCTACAGTAGTTTCTCCATGTCTTCTTTTTACTGTTGTTGTGCGGGTACTTTGATTTTTATTTTTTGTCCAAAAGTTGTAATTTCTGAATGATGTTAGTTTATGTGTGTTTTTATGAAACGCATTTAGAAGGTAATGACGTTCTTGCAGTTACAGTTGAAGTACCCTTTAATTTTGATTGAATAACCTTTAGTTGAATGGCAAATAGATTCTACTTTAATAATTGAACTACAATTCATGCAAGAAAGACATGGGAATGTACCATTTTTAGGTTTATTAAGAAATGTTTGTTTAGATATAGGCTTTTCTTTAATATCTGCTCTTATAAGTTGATTTGAAAGAGATTTTCCTTTGCGATATATGAATTGTGTATTTCAGTAAATAGTTTTCCGTACTTGGGCCTCATATTTTAACATATCGCAAGGTTTATTAATAGTTATTTTAATCAGTTTAGAGTAGCTATTATATGTGGAAATAAATAAATATTTTTTATTTACGTCTTTTCTTTTCCTTAACCCCTATCCGCACGAGTAAGTATCTATATGTCGTTGCGGGAGGTTACTTCCTGCAGGAGGACGTATAATTACTGAGTTGTTTCCGGTGCACACTGTCGGCGACAGTGTGCACCCGGAACCAAGGAGGTCAGCTGTCACCAACAGCTGACACTCCACTCTTGCCAGCCAGTGGTCCTGATTTCCGTGAATTAACACCTTAAATGCGGCGATCGGTTGCGATCGCCGCATTTCAGGGGTTTCTAGCATATCGGCAGACCCCGGTCTAAAATTGCAGGGTTTGCCAATAGTTAGCATGGCAAACGGAAGCCAAACAATGGCCTCCGTGTCTGCAATGGATGGAAGCCCTTCAGGACCAACCTCCGGCTGTGTTGTTCCCTATGCACACTGTCCCCGACAGCTGACACTCCAGTGCTGCCGATCAGTGGCTCATCGCCGCTGATTTCGGCAATTAACACCTTAAATGCGGCGATCGATTGTGATCGCCACATTTAGGGGGTTTGTAGCACATCGGCAGCCCCCATGCAATTGTGTGGGTTGCTAAGGCTTGTGATGGCATCTGGAGGCCAGGCAACGGCCTCCGGGTCTGCCATGTATGGAAGCCTATGAGGACCAGCCTCTGGCTGGTCCTCGTAGACTTACTGTCAGAGTGACGTGACATTGACAATTGGAATACATTACACTACTAAGTGGTGTTGTGAAGGATCACCACTATGTATATTTGTGTGCTTGCAAAAATCATTATTATCCTTACATAAAGCTTCTCAGTATATCATATTCTGCTATAATGCTATGTAGTATGATAAGATGACACAAGATGGCGATGGAGCATGAGACAACGCCCTGGAATGTGAAAAAAGCAAAATTAAGTATTAACCCACAAACTTCTATAAACTTACTGAACAAATAAGAAAAGGGCATGTTTGAACAAGAACCAATTAGCACCTTGGAGGTGTCACAAGATCATATACTGATAATTGACGCCATTTTTGCTATATAAGTTTTGCATTGTTTTAAATAAAGTTGTTGTGCTCCTATCTCATCGAGAGAGGATATTCTACCTGAGCTCTGCTTCTGGTGTAATTCTTCCCGCTTTACTCGGTGAAAACCAGGCTGACTAACTGGGAACGAGGATCTAAAACTTCACAGTGTAATGTATTCTAGCAGCGATCAGAGCTGCAGGTAAAAAAAGAAAGTGTAAAAAGTAAAAAAAAGTTTATAAAAATGTTTTATAAAAGTGTAAAAATAAAAGGTTTTTTTTTCAAATAATAAGTCATTTATTATAGGAAAAAAATGAAAACGTTAAAAAAAGTGCACATATTTGGTATCGCCGCGTTCGTAACGACCCAAACTATGAAACTATAATGTTATTTTTCCCGCACGGTGAACGCCGCAAACAAAATAAACAAAAAACTATGCATCGCTATTTTTTGGTCACCACCCATCCTAATATATAGAATAAAAAGTGATCAAAAAGTCGCTTTTACCCCAAAATAGTACCAATAAAAACTACAACCTGTCCCACAAAATACAAGACCTCTCAAAGCTTTTTTGACTAAAAAATAAAAAAGTTACGGTGTCTCAGCTATGGTGTCTCAGAAAATAAATTATTTTATAGAAACGTAATTTTATTGTGTAAACACTGCAAAACATAAAAAAACTATATACATATGGTATCGCCATAATCGTATCGACCCGCAGAATAAAGTAAAATGTAATTTATTGCGCACAGTAAACGCCGTAAGAAATAAAGAATTATATACATCATGGTATCACCGTAATCGTATTGAGACGCAGAATAAAACTAAAGTTGTCGTTTTTACCGCACGGTGAAAGTCGTAAAAATAAAACCCCAAAAACCATGGAGGAATCACAGTTTTTTCCAATTTCAACCCGCAAATATTTTTTTTTCAGTTTCCCAGTACATTTTATGGTAATTTAAATGGTGTCAATAGAAACTACAACTCCTCCCACAAATAAAATAAGCCCAGACACCACTCTATTGATGGAAAAATAAAAATTATGGCGAAAATGAAAAAGCAAAATAGGATCAGTCCTGAAAGGGTTACTTAGTTTCTAATAAAAAAACATTTATGACCACATGTGGGGTATTTCCGTACTCGGGAGAATTGCTTTACAAATGTTGGGGGGCTTTTTCTCTTTTATCCCTTGTGAAAATTAAAAAAAATCAAACTTTTAGTGGACAAAAATGTTGATATTCATTTTCACGCCTAATTCCACTAAATTCTACAAAAAAACTTTGGGGTCAAAATGCTCACTATAACCCTAGAAAAATTCCTTGAGGGGTTTTGTTTCCAAAATGGGGTCAATTTTGGGGGGTTTCCACTGTTTTGGTACCTCCAGAGCGTTGCAAACACGACATGGCACCGAAAACCATTCCAGCAAAGTCTGCGCTCCAAAATCCAAAAGGCGCTCCTTCCCTTCTGAGCCCTGCTGTTGGTCCAAACATCCGTTTATGACCACATATGGGGTATTGCTGTAATCGGGAGAAATTGTTTTACAAATGTTGGGGTGCTATTTCTCCTTTATTCCTTGTAAAAATGGAAAAATTCTGTTATTTTCATCTTCACAGACTAATTCCACCCAATACTGCAAGAAAACTGTGGGGTTAAAATGCTAACTATACCTCTAGAAAAATGCCTTGAAGGGTTTAGTTTCCAAAATGGGTTCACTTTTGGGGGGCTACGACTGTGTAGGCACCACAACACCTCTTCAAACGTGATATGGTGCTTAAAATATATTCCTAAAAAAAGGAGGCCCCAAAATCCACTAGATGCTCCTTGGCTTCTGAGGCCTATGCTTCAGTCCATTAGCACACTAGGGCCACATGTGGGATATTTCTAAAAACTGCAGAATCTGGGCAATAAATATTGAGTTGCATTTCTCTGGTAAAATCTTCTGTTTCAGCAAAAAAAATTAAATGTGTAAATTTCACCTCTACTTTGCCTTAATTCCTGTGAAACACCTAAAGGGTTAAAATACTTTCTGTATGCGGTTTCAAATGCGGTTTTGAATACTTTGAGGGGTGCCGTTTTCAAAATGGGGTGATTTATGGGGACTTTCTAATATATAAGGCCCTCAATACCACTTCAGAACTGAACTGGTCCCTGAAAAAATTGCCTTTTGAAACATTCTTGAAAATATGAGAAATTGCTGCTAAAGTTCTAAGCCTTGTAACGTCCTAGAAAAAAAAGGATGTTAAAAAAATGATGCAAACATAAAGTAGACATATGGGAAATGGTAACCAGTGACTATTTTGTGTGGTATTACTATCTGTTTTACAAGCAAATACATTGAAATTTAGAAAAATGCAAAGTTTTTCACAAATAAATATTGAACTTATCGACCAAAGTTTTTTACTAACATAAAGTACAATATGTCATGAGAAAACAATCTCAGAATCCATGGGCGCAGCTAAAGGCTCATGGGCCCCGATGCAAATGTTCTTATCCCCCCCCCCCCGCAAACTTCTCATGGCCGGCGGTCCGCAGCTTTCAGTTGCATCGCTGGGTCTCCTAAGTGACCCATCAATGCAGCACTAGCAGCCAGGGGCGTGACTAAGGACTTAACCCCTTAGTGACCAGCCCATTTTAGGCCCTAATGACCAAGCTATTTTATTTGTTTTTCTATAGTCGCATTCAAAGAGCTATAACTTTTTTATTTTTTCGTCTACATAGCTGTATGAGGACTTGTTTTTTGCGAGATAAGTTGTACTTTTTAATAGCACCATTTTAGGGTACATATAATTTTTTGATTAACTTTTATTAACTTTTTTTGGGGGGATTATAAAAAAAAACTGAAATTCCACCATTGTTCTATGCGTTTTTAAATTGACGCCGTTCACTGTGCGGCATAAATAACATGTTACCTTTATTCTATGGGTCGGTACGATTAAGGCGATACCACATATGTAGAGGTTTTTTATGTTTTACGACTTTTGCACAATAAACACCCTTTTGAACTAAAATTATTTGTTTTTGCATCGTTGCTTTCCAAGAGCCGTAACTTTTTTATTTTTCCATCAATGTAGTGATTTTTTCAACTTGTTTATTGCGGGATGAAACGTAGTTTTGATTGATACTGTTTTGGGGTGCATGGGACTTATTGATTCATTTTTATTATGACTTTTTTGGGGGGCAATGGAAAAAAATTGCAATTTCGCCATTGTTTTTTGCGTTTTTTTTTTACGGTGTTCACCTCGCGGTTTAAATTACATATTAACTTTATTAATGGAGTCATTACGGTCGCGGCAATACCATATATGTGTACTTTTATTTATTTTTTTACACTTTTACTAAATAAAACCACTTTTTAATGGAAAAAAATGGTTTTATTTATTTTTTTACTGTACTTTTTATTAATAATCTTTATTTCACATTGGTGACTTATTTTATTAGTTCCACTAGGGGACTTTACTGTGCGATCTTTCGATCGCTGCTATAATGCTTTGGTATACTTCGTATACCAGAGAATTATTGCCTGTCAGTGTAAGTCTGACAAGCAATCTGTTAGGACGTGCCTCTGGCGCGTCCTAACAGGCATATGTCCAGGGCAGACCTGGGGGCTTTTATCAAGCCCCCGGCTGCCATGACACCCCATCGGAGACCCGCGTTTGCATTCGCGGGCCGCCGATGGGTGACAGAGGGAGCTCACTCCCTCTGTAAACAAAGTTAAATGCCGCGGTCGCTATTGACGGCGGCATTTAACGGGTTAAACGGCCGCGATCGAACTAAACTTCCATCGCGGGCGTTGGAGCAGGAGCTCAGCTGTCATCAGACAGCAGAGCCCCGGCTCCAGCCTGCACGGGAGACCCGTGCAGGACTTAGACTAGGCGAACATGAAAAGGCGTCAGCCTAGCCTAAGGTCCCTTAGTGATGAACGTTAAAAGGCGTATTGGTGGTCACTAAGGGGTTAAAATGTCAGGGGAAATAGCCCAAATACATATGTGTCCGCCAAAAAAATGTGTGCGTATAGGAGACAGCATAGCATGTCTATAGCACTACGACCCTATAAACTATGGATAGTATTAGATACATTGGCTTAGAAGACAGTATCACACATGATAGGATTAGATACAGTGGCCCAGCAGACAGTATCACACATGATAGGATTAGATACAGTGGCTCAGCAGACAGTATCACACATGATAGGATTAGATATAAGGCCCAGCAGACAGTTTCACACATGATGGGATTAGATACACAGCTCAGCAGTCAGTATCACACATTATAAGATTAGATACAGTGGCTCAGCAGTCAGTATTACACATGATAGGATTAGAGATAGGGCCCAGAAGACAGTATCACACATGATGGGATTAGATATACAGCTCAGCAGACAGTATCACATATGATGGGATTAGATACAGTAGCTCAGCAGACAGTATCACACATGATAGGGTTAGATACAGTGGCTCAGCAGACAGTATCACACATGAGAGACTTAGGTATAGGTCTCAGCTCACTGACATTTTGGCTCCAGCGCTGGACCCAAGAAAGGTAAGAATAATAATTGTATTGCTTCTTTATGTGTTACTAATTATTTTTGTGTGTTTGTGTTTTTTTACAAGTTCGGTTGTTGGACTACTTCGGGTTCGATTACTACTTCAATGACAGTGTTTTTTTATTCTCAATAAAATGGTCTATGGGGGTTGTGTTTTTATGTTGTATTATTTAAATAAAATACTTTTTCTATGTGCTTGTATTTTTTTAAACTTTATTATTACCACCTTAGTAATGGCCGCTGGCTGATTGACAACCTCCATTACTAAGGTGGGGCTTAATGTTAGCAGGTGCAGAGGCAAACATTAACCCCCATTATTACCCCGCTACCCACCGCCACCAGGGGTACTGGGAAGAGCCGGGTACGAACCAGTACCCGACCATCTGTAGTGACGGTTAGGCACCGGGGCAGCCGCAGGCTGGTTGTATTGGGCTGGGATAGGCCAAAAACAGTGGCCCTTCCCACCCTGGTAATGCTGCCTGCTGCTGCTGTGTTGTATCTGGCTGGTAATGAAAATTGGGGGGGACCCCACATCGTTCTTTACAATTATTTTTTATTTAAATTTTTTTAAATGACGTGGGGTCCCCCCCATTTTTCATAACCAGCAAGACACAATAAAGCAGCAGCAGCCTAGCATTACCAGGGTGGGAAGGGCCACTGTTTCTGGCCTTTCCTAGCCTGCTAATACCAACCTGCGGCCGCCTCATTGCCCGTCCATCACTACAAATGGTCAAGTTCTCGATCGTACCCGGCTATTCCCAGCACCCTTGGTGGCGGTGGGTACCGGGGTAATAAAGGGGGTTAGTGTTAGCATCTGCACTGGCTAACACTAAACCCTGCCTTAGCAATGGATGCTGTCAATCAGCCGGCGGCCATTACTAAGGCAGTAGTAATATAATTTAAAAAAAAAAATCAAAGACATAGAAAAAATATTTTATTGAAATTAAAAAAAAACACACACCACCCTCATTAACCATTTTAATGATAATGAAAAAAGCTGTCATCGAGTAGACCTGGAATCCAACGTAGCCCAACGACCTAACCTGTAGGAAAACACACAAAAAACGATTAGTAACACATGTGTTATGCTTAGATACAGGGCCCATGTGTGATACTGTCTGTGGGACCCTGTATCTAAGCCTACCACAAGGTAGGCTTAGATACAGGGTCCAGCAGACAGTAATCTTATACAGTATGGTAGGCTTATATACAGGGCCCATCAGTCAGGATTACACATGGGCAATGTATCTAAGCCTACCATGTGATTGGCTTAGATACAGGGCCCAGCAGACAGCATCACACACTCTGTGATCCTGTCTCATGGGCCCTCTAAGCTTGCTACATCGTAGGCTTAAAGGGGTTGTCGAGTCCCTAAACATTGATGGCCTATCCTCAGGATAGGCCATCAGTAGCTGATGTGTCGGGATCCGACTCCCGGGACCCGCTAATCAGCGGTTTTGAAGGGGCTGCAGCACTCGTATGACAGCTGCTTCCCCTTCATCTCCCTTACTCGCTCACACTGTGAATTGCCAACACGGATTCACAGTGTGAGCAAGTGACTGGAATTAAGTCACCGTAATAAAGGGGAAGCAGCTCTCGTACGAGTGCTGCGGCCCCTTCAAAACAGCTGATTGGCCGGCTCCCGGGAGTCGGACCCCGCCAATCAGCTTCAGCAGACAGGGATATTAATCTTACCCTCCTCTTCAGCCGCGGCGGAAGTTCTGTCCTGACTCTATCCAGGATCACGATGTTGTGCGCGGCGCATAGCGTTGTGACATCATGCGCTGCGCACAGTCCTGTGGCGTCAGGACCTCCGCTGCGCTCCGTGACCAGGCAGGTAAGTACTGTCAGTTACTACAGTAACAGGGGCCCGCGGCCCGAGTTACTATAGCAACTTTTTATTGATGTGGTGCGGGGGGCCGCGGGCCCCCTGGCTTCGGGGCCCATTCGCAATTGCGACCGCTGCAACCCTATAGATACGCCACTGTCAGAATCGCTTGGATATGTAAAAGAATTCCGAAGTTATTACCACTGTGAGGGTTTAGCATCAGGAGAGGTTGGTACAGCGGTTTCTTTGTAGCCAGAGACAGGGACACCGTGCATTAAAAGTCATAACAGGGCTTTGCCTGTGTTTTTATTCTTGTCAAAGAAACAGCCTCTTGTACAATAAGGCAAAATACAAAATAAATCCTACTCGTCTGAGCACTAACTAAAAAAGATATTATCTAACTATACCGAGTGCCTTCCTACCAGGCACTGGACACAAAGTAACACAGGTCTTTACTCACATAGAATACAGGCTACTCCAGCCTTAGTAGTCTCAAGTCTGAGTCAGGGGTGAGACTCCCACACACTGTGTCTGCACCTTTTTATACACAGGCTACAGGTGCAGCTAATTGAGCAGCAGCCTTGTCCTACAAACAGAGATGGACTAGGGATTGGGGAACCCGCCCTGCTCTTCTCCAATCCAACTCCAGGCCCTTTTTCCGGCTTTTCCTTAAACCGAGATTGGAAAGCTAGAGCTTTCTATTGCAAGAACTACTCATTCCCTGGAGCCTAGGATACATATGACAGGATTCTAGGGGAAATGTACCTTCCCTCAATGACTTTACCTGTCACTGTCTCACATTCCCTCTTCCTCTGTTCGAGCCCGTGGGATCGGACACATTTAGCTACAAGGCAGTGTGTCCTAGACAAAGCGTCAGCATTGTCCTGCAGTTTTCCTGCTCTGTGTTCCACAGTATATTTGAAGTTCTGCAAAGTAAGAAACCACCGTGTAACTCTTGCATTTCTCTCTTTAGCTTGACACATCCACGTAAGAGGAGAGTGGTCTGTAACCAACCTAAACCGACGACCCAATAAATAATATCTCAGGGACTTAAGTGCCCATTTAATTGCCAAGCACTCCCGTTCAACTATGCTATAGTTTTTCTCAGCCGGGGTAAGTTTTCTGCTCAAATAGGTCACAGGATGTTCCTCACCACCCACCTCTTGTGACAGAACTGCTCCGAGCCCCACATTAGAGGCATCAGTTTGGACAACAAACTCCTTTTTGAAGTCAGGAGTGACTAAGACGGGTTGGTTACACAGGGCCAGTTTCAACTCTTGAAAGGCGCTTTCAGCCTTCGTGTCCCACTTGACCATGACAGACTTACTTCCCTTGGTAAGATCTGTCAGGGGCGCTGCTGTGCTGGCAAAGTTTGGAATGAACCTGCGGTAATAACCTACAATTCCTAGAAAAGCTCTGACCTGCTTTTTGGTTGAGGGCTGGGGCCAGTTTTGGATAGCCTCAACTTTGTTGACCAGTGGCTTTATCACCCCTCTCCCAATTATGTACCCCAGATACTGTGCTTCCTCCAAGCCTAAGGAACATTTATTTGGGTTTGCTGTTAACCCCGCGGCTCTGAGGGAGTTTAGTACTGCTTGTACTTTTGGTAAGTGGCTTTCCCAGTCATCCCTAAAGATTATAATGTCGTCCAGATATGCCGAAGCATACCGACGATGGGGTTTGAGGACTATGTCCATTAACCTTTGAAAGGTCGCTGGAGCCCCATGTAGCCCAAATGGTAAACAAATATATTGAAACAGACCATCCGGGGTGATCAACGCAGTTTTCTCTTTGGCGCCCTCCGTGAGGGGTACTTGCCAATAGCCTTTGGTTAAATCAAGTGTTGAAAAATACCTTGAATGGCCCAATCTCTCTATTAACTCGTCAACTTTTGGCATTGGGTATGCGTCAAACTTTGACATCTCATTTAACTTGCGGAAGGCGTTACAGAAACGCAATGACCCATCTGGTTTCGGAATCAATACAATGGGACTTGACCATTCACTTTTTGATTCTTTAATAATCCCAAGGTCTAGCATTTTCTTGACCTCCTCAGATATGGCTTGTCTACGAGCTTCAGGGACTCTGTAGGGTTTCAAGTGGACCCGAACCTGAGGCTCGGTCACAATGTCATGTTTTATTATACTGGTCTGTCCTGGCAGTTCTGAAAACACGTCTGTGTTTCTCTGCACAAACTCTTTTGTCTCCTGTTTCTGTGGCTTTGCGAGGGATTCTGACACATACACATCTGGGTTAGGACTATAGGGGGTCCTTACTGCCACGAGGGTCTCTCTTTCTTTCCATGGCTTAATTAACTTTACATGGTATAACTGCACTGTCTTCCTTTTACCTGGTTGGTAAACTTTATAATTTACATCCCCCACCTTTTCAATTATCTCATACGGCCCTTGCCATCTAGCAAAGAAATTTGCTTTCTACGGTTGCCACTAAGACCAACACTCGATCACCAGAGTTACAATTTCTAACTTTAGCAGTTCGGTTATACACCCTGCTCTGAGCATCCTGAGCTTGCTCCAAGTGTTCCTTAACTATCGGCATGACCGCAGCGATTCGGTCTTGCATCAACGTGACATGCTCAATTACACTCCTATAAGGTGTGGACTCTTGCTCCCAGGTTTCCTTGGCTATGTCCAGGAGACCACGGGGTTGTCTGCCGTATACAAGTTCGAAAGGAGAAAACCCTGTGGATGATTGAGGAACTTCACGTACAGCGAACATCAAATAGGGCAGAAGACAGTCCCAATCCTTCCCATCCTTACTAACCACCCTCCTCAACATGCCTTTTAATGTCTTATTGAATCTTTCGACAAGACCATCAGTTTGAGGGTGATATATAGAGGTACGCAGGTGTTTCATTTTCAGCAGTTTACATAAATCCTTGGTGATTTTGGACATAAAGGGAGTTCCCTGATCGGTAAGGATTTCCTTAGGTAAACCAGTACAGGAAAACATGTAAAACAACTCTCTTGCAATGGCTTTTAAAGAGGAATTTCGCAATGGGACTGTCTCAGGGTAGCGTGTGGCATAGTCCAACACCACTAGGATATATTGATGTCCTCTAGAAGATTTGACTAAAGGGCCGACCAGATCCATGGCAATTCTTTCAAAAGGGATCCCAATGATAGGCAAAGGCACCAGCGGACTTCTAAAATGTGGCATAGGAGCCATTATCTGACACTCCGGGCAGGACTCGCAATACCTCTGAACTTCCGTATATACCCCCTGCCAGAAGAATCGTTGTAAGATACGCTCTCTGGTCTTTTCGCAACCTAGATGTCCACCCAGCACGTGTTTATGAGCCAGGTCCAACACCGTTCTACGATACGGTTGGGGTATCACCAGCTGTTCAACAACCTCCCCACGTACGTTATCTATCCGATACAGCAAATCCTGGTTAACCGCCATGTGTGGAAACACCTTATCAGCCCCTGGATGTTGAGGCACTCCATTTAATACCTTAGTATTTTCCCTGGCTTTTACCAATGTGGGATCGCTAAGTTGAACGGTCCCAAAATTGTTACGTGATACATTTAACTCTGGTATCTCAGAAATTTCCTCCTGCTCATCTGTTTCACCAGCAAAAACAGCCAGAGGAAATTTATCAGGCTCAGTGGTCACCCCTACTGCTGGCACCTCAGCATCTTCGTTAAAGGGTTCTGGGCTAATCACAGCGCACACATTAATACCATCATTAACATTTACAGTGGAGGTTACATCTTTCTTCCTCTACAAGTCCCAGAATACTGGGAAGTCTCTCCCCAGGATCACACTGTGCATCAGGGACTTGACCACACCCACTTCATGGCAAGCGGTTCCACAGGAAGTCTCTAGAGTGACCAAAGCGGTGGGGTATTCTTTAGTGTCCCCATGTATGCACAGGACCCCTATACTATGTCCGCTGAATGTTCCAGGGTCTATCAGGCTGGCATGCACCAGGGTAACCAGACTCCCAGAAGGCACTCACAGTACACCCTTCCACTTTTACGACACACATATTTGTTGCTCAGTCTCGTAAACAGTCTCAGCAGAACAAACAGGACGTGCAAACAAGGATATTCGCCTTGCTGCATCACACTCCATTGGCTCAGTAGTCAGGGGACAATTGGCAGCAATATGCCCAAGTCCATAACACCGCCAGCACTGTATGCGGCCCCGGTCCCCAACTTGAGACCCTGGTCTGGCCTTCAGTGTCTCTCTGGGATTTCTTCCCTCCGTCTGCTCCCCTTCTGAGCCATTTCAGTCTTACCGGGTGCTCCGCACGATTTGCTGTTCCTGGGGTTAGAACATCCAGGCGGTACTTCTTGGAGTAGATCCTGAGTAGCTCTGTACCTTTCAATCAGGTTCACCAGCTGTTCCGCATCTGTAGGATCTCCTTGACCGACCCAACGCTGAACCTTCGGTGGTAAGGAGCAGATGTATTTGTCAAGCACCACTCTCTCCACGATCTGCGCAGGGGTTGATTCCTCTGGCTGTAGCCATTTCCTTGCAAGATGGACAAGATCATACATTTGTGATCGCGCAGGTAGGTGTTCCACGAAAGTCCAGTTGTGCACCCGTCGAGCACGCACATTCATATTAACACCCAGACGGGCAAGGATCTCACACTTCAGCTTGGAGTAATCCTTGGCATCCTGCTCATTGAGATCAAAGTACGCCTTTTGCGGCTCTCCGGTTAGGAAAGCTGCCACCACTGCTGCCCACTGATCTGAAGGTAACTTCTCTCGTTCTGCCACTCGCTCAAACACCATGAGATAGGCCTCAATGTCGTCGGTGGAAGTCATCTTCTGCAGAGATGTCTGTACCGCTGCACGAGTGGTTTGGCGCAAACCATGAGGCCCCGCTGACCTCTCCACTGAGGCCTGAATTTTGTCTTGCAAATAGCGATTAATTTGCTGCTGTTCTTTTAAGGCCAGTCTGTGGGCTTCACACAGCAGAATATTGTTTTCAGCCTGTGCACGCATGGCTTCCTCATGCACCATTCACTGAGTCGTGCCGGCTTCTTGCAGAGCTGTGCTTATCTTCCCCTGGTTGATATTAGCCTGAATCAGCTGTTTAAGTATTTCATCCATTTTAACAGTCTCTTTTAGCCCTGTTGCCGCCTTCACCCAAGACATACACTTCCAAGCACTCTCGGGGAGAAAAAATTGTGTTGTTGCCCCTAGCAACGATTTTCCACTTGGAGCAGCAAAAGTCCTTTTAAATAGGTGTATGTCTCTTTAAGACCGTGCCCGCATCGGCCACCATATGTGAGGGTTTGGCATCAGGAGAGGTTGGTACAGCGGTTTCTTTGTAGCCAGAGACAGGGACACCGTGCATTAAAAGTCATAACAGGGCTTTGCCTGTGTTTTTATTCTTGTTAAAGAAACAGCCTCTTGTACAACAATGCAAAATACAAAATAAATCCTGCTCGTCTGAGCACTAACTAAACAAGATATTATCTAACTATACCGAGTGCCTTCCTACCAGGCACTGGACACAAAGTAACACAGGTCTTTACTCACATAGAATACAGGCTACTCCAGCCTTAGTAGTCTCCAGTCTGAGTCAGGGGTGAGACTCCCACACACTGTGTCTGCACCTTTTTATACACAGGCTACAGGTGCAGCTAATTGAGCAGCAGCCTTGTCCTACAAACAGAGATGGACTAGGGATTGCGGAACCCGCCCTGCTCTTCTCCAATCCAACTCCAGGCCCTTTTTCCGGCTTTTCCTTAAGCCGAGATTGGAAAGCTAGAGCTTTCTATTGCAAGAACTACTCATTCCCTGGAGCCTAGGATACATATGACAGGATTCTAGGGGAAATGTACCTTCCCTCAATGACTTTACCTGTCACTGTCTCACACCACATAAACTGACACATCTTCAGATTCATGTTTACAATAGCCTCTTTCAACGAACTTATCAGTAATTATGGTTTTCTTTTTCAATATTCTGTATCTTCACTACAGATACATTTGGCTCTAATGAATTGGCCTTTTGGTATACCTTTAAATGTTTGGGGGGCTTGAGCACTTTCTCGTCTCAATAAATTATTCCTATCTGTTGGTTTATAAAACAAAGTTGTCATCAGGTGATTTTTTATTGTTTTTTTAATTTTAACATCAAGATAGCTAGATATATAGATAGATAGATAGATAGCTGCCCTGGGTGACTTTAATTCATTTAATGCTGGTTCCTACCATCCCCAAGTATATGTAGGCTTAGTCCCAGTTCTGGGTGTATGTGCAGCGTAGGTTCCCAGCTCATAGAGGTTGCCTTGTCGTGGCAGGTGGGCTCACACAATTTGATCAAAATGTGCGCTAAGAACCTTCCTATTGTAAATAGATTTAGCAGTATTGTATATTTATTTATATTTAGAGGCTTAGGTGGCATTAGTGTTCGCAGTGTGCTGTTGCCATTTTCTTGTGTGCTAGATAAGATAGATTGATAGATAGATAAATAGATAGATAGATAAACAGACAAATGGATCCAGCAGCACCGGTATAGTGTGGGTGCAAGCCCTAGGGAGTAGACCAAGATCCCAATTCTATACAATGCAACAAATAGGCAGCACTCCGTTGTATTTCAGGTGAAAAAAAGTGGGTACTTTATTGTCCCGTGTGTGTGCAACGTTTCAGCTCCTTCCTCTGGAGCCTTTCTTTGACAAACCAAAGACAAACCTACAAGCCCAGGGAGAGCCGACTGTGCCAACAGTGCGACCAGGAGGCCATGGAGGATGAGTCCCACTTCCTGCTACACTGCTCCAAATACTCAGCAGTGAGGGACACTCACTTCAGGAGACTCTGTGATCTTTTACCGGACTTCAGCTCCATGGAAGAGGAAGAGAAACTATATATCCTGCTGGGTGAAGAGGAAAACACAGTGGGCATAGCGGCACAATATGTCACTGCATGCCATAGACTGAGAGAGACATGATATGCCATGGACTTGTATAACCCCGACGATGATAGATAGATAGATAGATAGATAGATAGATAGATAGATAGATAGATAGATAGATAGATAGATAGATAGATAGATAGATAGATAGATAGATAGATAGATATGCGATAGATAGATAGATAGATAGATAGATAGATAGATGATAGATAGATAGATAGATAGATAGATAGATAGATAGATAGATAGATAGATAGATAGATAGATAGATAGATAGATAGATAGATAGATAGATAGATAGATAGATAGATAAAGTCCAAATACAATGTCAGCCGCACAGCCTTGTGAATCATGGATGGGTGCCGACCTGCCCAGGTCAGGGCTAACAGACTTGCTGTAGTAGAATCCAAAAATCAGGCAGCACTCCAAGGTATAAGCAAAGTAGAAAAAGGTGCTTTATTGGTCCATACACACACACACACACACACGTCGTTTCAGCTCAACACTGGAGCCTTTCTCAAGTGAGTTGAGCTGAAACAACGTGTGTGTATGGACCAATAAAGCAGATAGATAGATAGACAGACAGACAGACAGACAGACAGACAGATAGATAGATAGGCAGGCAGGCAGGCAGACAGACAGATAGATAGATAGATAGATAGATAGATAGATAGATAGATAGATAGATAGATAGATAGATAGATAGATAGATAGATAGATAGATAGATAGATAGAAAGGTGCAGTGAGTTAAAATCTATCTATTCACCTCTGAGCATACCGTGGGTGTAGCCGAAAGCGGCGTCCGGGCAGCGCAGGTATACTATACTATAACTTGAATAGATATAGATATTAATTTCAGGATGACCGAGCGCTACTATTCCACGCATGCGCGTACGAGCAACTTAGGCATGCTTTCCATAATCCATAATGGCCTCTATGTCCTCATTCCCTTACGGCGCATGCGCCGTACCGTTCTGTTACCCTTAGTTGGATTAACTTCCGGACATGCGCACCTGCGCTGCCCGGACGCCGCTTTCGGCTACACCCACGGTATGCTCAGAGGTGAATAGATAGATTTTAACTCACTGCACCTTTGCACTAATCACCTTGTTGTGATGATTTTTATATTTTACTTGTCTGTATGTATAAATACAAACTTCTGTATATGTATCCAGCTTTTGTATCAATAATCACGTATATGTATTGCAACTTGCACAGTCCATTATGTACAAACGTCTGCATTTTCATTGATTACTGTTAAACAGCACTTACAGCTTTTTTCCCCTTTTTTCTTTTTCTAACCATGTCTTTACCTACAGACACCATTGGTACTTTGGAACCTGATGTTTTTTCATACTCTGAGGGCGACGTCGAGCAGATCCTGTTGGGACTACAGGGAGATGTGGGATTTTTGACTACACCATCTAGCACAGATCTCAAGCGCAAACTTGAAAATGAATCCAAGAGAGCCATCTCACTACAGCTTCACCTAGCCACCCTTGGGGAATACTACAGACAGAAGTGGATTCCCAGAGGTATGCGGTCTAACCTGAGATAGATAGATAGATAGATAGATAGATAGATAGATAGATAGATAGATAGATAGATAGATAGATAGATAGATAGATAGATAGATAGATAGATAGATAGATAGATAGATATGCGATAGATAGATAGATAGATAGATAGATAGATAGATAGATAGATAGATAGATAGATAGATAGATAGATAGATAGATAGATAGATAGATAGATAGATAGATAGATAGATAGATGATAGATAGATAGATAGATAGATAGATAGATAGATAGATAGATAGATAGATAGATAGATAGATAGATAGATAGATAGATAGATAGATAAAGTCCAAATACAATGTCAGCCGCACAGCCTTGTGAATCATGGATGGGTGCCGACCTGCCCAGGTCAGGGCTAACAGACTTGCTGTAGTAGAATCCAAAAATCAGGCAGCACTCCAAGGTATAAGCAAAGTAGAAAAAGGTGCTTTATTGGTCCATACACACACACACACACACATCGTTTCAGCTCAACACTGGAGCCTTTCTCAAGTGAGTTGAGCTGAAACAACGTGTGTGTATGGACCAATAAAGCAGATAGATAGACAGACAGACAGACAGACAGATAGATAGGCAGGCAGGCAGGCAGACAGACAGACAGACAGACAGACAGACAGACAGACAGACAGACAGACAGACAGATAGATAGATAGATAGATAGATAGATAGATAGATAGATAGATAGATAGATAGATAGATAGATAGATAGATAGATAGAAAGGTGCAGTGAGTTAAAATCTATCTATTCACCTCTGAGCATACCGTGGGTGTAGCCGAAAGCGGCGTCCGGGCAGCGCAGGTATACTATACTACAACTTGAATAGATATAGATATTAATTTCAGGATGACCGAGCGCTACTATTCCACGCATGCGCGTACGAGCAACTTAGGCATGCTTTCCATAATCCATAATGGCCTCTATGTCCTCATTCCCTTACGGCGCATGCGCCGTACCGTTCTGTTACCCTTAGTTGGATTAACTTCCGGACATGCGCACCTGCGCTGCCCGGACGCCGCTTTTGGCTACACCCTCGGTATGCTCAGAGGTGAATAGATAGATTTTAACTCACTGCACCTTTGCACTAATCACCTTGTTGTGATGATTTTTATATTTTACTTGTCTGTATGTATAAATACAAACTTCTGTATATGTATCCAGCTTTTGTATCAATAATCACGTATATGTATTGCAACTTGCACAGTCCATTATGTACAAACGTCTGCATTTTCATTGATTACTGTTAAACAGCACTTACAGCTTTTTTCCCCTTTTTTCTTTTTCTAACCATGTCTTTACCTACAGACACCATTGGTACTTTGGAACCTGATGTTTTTTCATACTCTGAGGGCGACGTCGAGCAGATCCTGTTGGGACTACAGGGAGATGTGGGATTTTTGACTACACCATCTAGCACAGATCTCAAGCGCAAACTTGAAAATGAATCCAAGAGAGCCATCTCACTACAGCTTCACCTAGCCACCCTTGGGGAATACTACAGACAGAAGCGGATTCCCAGAGGTATGCGGTCTAACCTGAGGCCTAACCTTTTTTCTCAAAATATCTTCTTTTGCAATCGCTTCAGACAACTGTCCAATAAATATGCTTTGGACGTTATCCTACTTAATCTAGAATTTTTACAACAAGAAATTGTGACAGTTGAATCCAACATACAAGTTACTGATACTGCTCTTAAGTCTACTATTTCCAGTGACGACTATGACAAATTTTCACACAACCTTACATCCACGATATCAAGGATTAAAAACGAACAGGAGGAGATCAAGAGGAGTAAATGGAATAGAGACTCTAATGACTATCTGAAAGGTCAGGTGTACAATTGGCAGAACCCTGACGAATATAGAGACAACACTGTCTCTAAAGACAATAGAAAAAGGAAGAAAATGGGTCCATCAGCCAGGACCAAGTCAGATGACACATCGGCCTCTTTTTTAGGGGCAACCCCTGGCCCTTCTACACCAACCAGAAGCGCACCAGAAGAGGGGGAAGACGCCATCGTTGGCACACAGGTTCACAGAATGAACAGATGAAAACCCTCAACAGTGAGAGGAGCGATGTCCCTGAGGAAACGATAGTCGTAAACATTTCATCCAAGATACTATCTGAATCTCATCTTTCTCTCTTGAACAAAGGTTTATCATTCTGTCCCTCATCGCATGTTGATTGGTTTAAGGTTGAGACTGATATGTTTCGTTTTTTTAGGTCTATCAAATTGAAGTGGTGGTTCTCTGGACAACCTGCAAGTAAGATACAATCTAAAACTGAATTATATTTAAAAAAATATGGTCTTTCTAAAAGTAGTTCATTTATGCCCCCTACCAATATGCCAGTTATTGACGCCTTTATTTCTGCTGTCAAACATGACCTGGGAGTACTTAAATCTACACCAGGTGATTTTGGATTCTCACATCCCAATCTCACAAAGAGTGAACTAATGGCCCTACATGAACTCTCTCATGACAAAAATATTACCATTAAGCCCGCTGATAAGGGTGGGGCAGTGGTAGTCATGGATACTTCCATGCATCTTAAAGAAATCAATAGACAACTCAGTGACTACACCACCTATAAACAGATTAACTATGACCCCAAATTTGAAATCTCCCGAGAAATAAAAAACATTATCGAGGAGGCACTCACAGGAGGTATTATTGATGATGATCTAGCTCAATATTTAGTTATTGTCCAGCCAAGAACCCCTGTTCTTTATGTACTCCCCAAGATCCATAAATCACTTACTGATCCACCGGGCAGACCAATTGTCTCTGGTTCAGATTCCATTTTTTGTCACATTGCCATCTTCCTAGACAAAGTACTTAGAGTATACGCACTTGAAGCAGAATCATTCATTAGAGATACGTCCGACTTTCTTTGTAAGTTACGCAATGGCACCTTACCATCAGATACCTGTATTACACTGGTATCCTTTGATGTTACCAGCTTATACACAGTCATTGATCACACCAAGGGCGCCTTAGTAGTTCAGAATTTTCTTAAAACTTCCGACTACACCTCTGAATGTCCAAAATTTGTGCTACAATTACTGAATGTCATTTTAAGGCATAACTATTTTCTTTTCTGTGACAATTTTTTCTACCAAATACAGGGGACAGCAATGGGGTCCAATATGGCACCAACTTACGCCAACATGTACATGCGTTTCATCGAAGAAACACTGATCTATACATTCTCACATTTCTTACATGTCTTTACATGGTGGCGCTATATTGATGATGTCTTTTTACTTTGGACAGGTAACCTGACAGAACTGCAGGATTTCTACACATACATTAACGAGATTGATGAGACTGTCAAATTCACCATGGTGTATTCTGACACCAAAATACAATTTTTAGATGTACTGATCACATTGGAAGGGCAGAACTTTATTACCGAACTCTACACTAAGCCCACTGATTGCAACAACTTACTTGAATTTCACAGCAACCACCCTAGAAAAATGGTAAGGAGTTTACCCATTAGTCAACTCATGCGAGTTAAAAGAATTGTGAGTGACACTGAGACATCCCAACGATCCATTGATACCATGATCAACAAATTCAAAACACGTGGTTATCCACGGCGTTTACTTAAAGAACATCGCCAGAAAATTCAACATGTAGAGAGAGACACACTTCTCACACAACAGACACCCAAGAACAGACAGGAACGTATACAGTTCATTTCCACATACTCTGATGAGAGTGGACAAATAGCTGATATCATCCGCCGCCATTGGCCAATGCTAGGTAACTGTCTTCAAAATATACCTAAATTCACTAATCCCCCATTATTCTCATATTGTAGGCCTACAAATCTGAGGGACACACTTGTAAAGGCTGATCTGGGCCCACAGAGAGTGAGTAGACAAACATTCCTCAAACAACTCAAACTAGGATGTTTTCCATGCCTGAAATGCGTTAATTGCAGACTCATCAATAAGGGCCCGACTCTTGTACATCCCACCACCAATAAGAGTTATGACATTCGACATTTTCTATGTTCTCCAGTGTCCCTGTAACCTTCTCTATGTCGGTGAAACTACACTTGATCTTAAGACCAGACTCAACCAACACAGGTACAATATCAGGAAAAAGAAGCTAGATTTACCCATGTCCAAACATTTCTCTGACATGGGACACAATGAGAATCAACTCAGGTTTTGGATACTTGACCACATCCCTCCTCTTAGAAGAGGGGGTAACAGGTCCAAACTGCTTAAAATACGTGAGCTCCAATGGATAAACAGACTCAACTCCCTTAAACCACATGGCTTAAATGTAGACTTTGCCTTAGGTGGATTGGTCTAGACTCCTCACTTCCCCTGGGGTCCCCATGGGCTCCACACTTGAGGTCGCCCTCAGTTTTTATGATTTTTATGACTTTTCTTTTTCTTATGATATGCTAACACTATTCTTTTTATTTTTTTGCAGATGATCCACACTTCGTATCTATCACCTCTATGATACCCTATTGGTGTTTTATATGTTCTTTCTTTATATCTACTTTTGGGTAATTGGATATATTTACTTATGTATACCGCTCCTATAATTGGTCTCCTGACAGGAACCTGCATTTGATGTCCATTATATGTCACAACTTTGAAATGTCATATGCCACCCTTGTCCCCTCGTTATACACATTTGTGTGGTCCCCACCACACTACCCTTAGGGAGCTATATGGATGTCCCACCAGCCGAAGAGCAAGCTAACGCATGCTCTGGTCGCTGGTACTCCGTATTTTAGAGCTTGGATTATGACCATCCTTGATGGCCACTTTATCCTTTCTCCTCTCCCAAAACCCTCCTAAGTGTATGAGGTCACACGGCTACCTGACTATTACGAGTGTAGAGATACACTCGTACTACTAGTGCATAAATGTATGGATACATCCTTGCATGTTGTTCCCTTCAGTTTAACAGATATTATTCCATACTATACTATAACTTGAATCGATATAGATATTAATATCAGGATGACCGAGTGCTACTATCCCACGCATGCGCGTACGAGCAACTTAGGCATGCTTTCCATAATCCAAAATGGCCTCTATGTCCTCATTCCCTTACGGCGCATGCGCCGTACCGTTCTGTTACCCTTAGTTGGATTAACTTCCGGACATGCACACCTGCGCTGCCCGGACGCCGCTTTCGGCTACACCCACGGTATGCTCAGAGGTGAATAGATAGATTTTAACTCACTGCACCTTTGCACTAATCACCTTGTTGTGATGATTTTTATATTTTACTTGTCTGTATGTATAAATACAAACTTCTGTATATGTATCCAGCTTTTGTATCAATAATCACGTATATGTATTGCAACTTGCACAGTCCATTATGTACAAACGTCTGCATTTTCATTGATTACTGTTAAACAGCACTTATGTTTGAAACCTGTTATATGGTGTGAACTCACACTAGTCATTTGCTTGAGAAAGGCTCCAGTGGACGGAGCTGAAACGTCGCACGGGCAATAAAGTACCCATTTTTTCACTTAAACCTTGGAGTTGCTGCTCATTTTTCGATTTGTATGTACTTGGAACTTGGTCTGTTCCTCAGAGCTTGCACCCACACGCTGCCAGTGCTGCCTGACTTTGTATATACCTAGATACTGACCTTTTTGGCTTGCACAGCTTTTTTCCCCTTTTTTCTTTTTCTAACCATGTCTTTACCTACAGACACCATTGGTACTTTGGAACCTGATGTTTTTTCATACTCTGAGGGCGACGTCGAGCAGATCCTGTTGGGACTACAGGGAGATGTGGGATTTTTGACTACACCATCTAGCACAGATCTCAAGCGCAAACTTGAAAATGAATCCAAGAGAGCCATCTCACTACAGCTTCACCTAGCCACCCTTGGGGAATACTACAGACAGAAGCGGATTCCCAGAGGTATACGGTCTAACCTGAGGCCTAACCTTTTTTCTCAAAATATCTTCTTTTGCAATCGCTTCAGACAACTGTCCAATAAATATGCTTTGGACGTTATCCTACTTAATCTAGAATTTTTACAACAAGAAATTGTGACAGTTGAATCCAACATACAAGTTACTGATACTGCTCTTAAGTCTACTATTTCCAGTGACGACTATGACAAATTTTCACACAACCTTACATCCACGATATCAAGGATTAAAAACGAACAGGAGGAGATCAAGAGGAGTAAATAGAATAGAGACTCTAATGACTATCTGAAAGGTCAGGTGTACAATTGGCAGAACCCTGACGAATATAGAGACAACACTGTCTCTAAAGACAATAGAAGAAGGAAGAAAATGGGTCCATCAGCCAGGACCAAGTCAGATGACACATCGGCCTCTTTTTTAGGGGCAACCCCTGGCCCTTCTACACCAACCAGAAGCGCACCAGAAGAGGGGGAAGACGCCATCGTTGGCACACAGGTTCACTGAATGAACAGATGAAAACCCTCAACAGTGAGAGGAGCGATGTCCCTGAGGAAACGATAGTCGTAAACATTTCATCCAAGATACTATCTGAATCTCATCTTTCTCTCTTGAACAAAGGTTTATCATTCTGTCCCTCATCGCATGTTGATTGGTTTAAGGTTGAGACTGATATGTTTAGTTTTTTTAGGTCTATCAAATTGAAGTGGTGGTTCTCTGGACAACCTGCAAGTAAGATACAATCTAAAACTGAATTATATTTAAAAAAATATGTTCTTTCTAAAAGTAGTTCATTTATGCCCCCTACCAATATGCCAGTTATTGACGCCTTTATTTCTGCTGTCAAACATGACCTGGGAGTACTTAAATCTACACCAGGTGATTTTGGATTCTCACATCCCAATCTCACAAAGAGTGAATGGCCCTACATGAACTCTCTCATGACAAAAATATTATCATTAAGCCCGCTGATAAGGGTGGGGCAGTGGTAGTCATGGATACTTCCATGCATCTTAAAGAAATCAATAGACAACTCAGTGACTACACCACCTATAAACAGATTAACTATGACCCCAAATTTGAAATCTCCCGAGAAATAAAAAACATTATCGAGGAGGCACTCACAGGAGGTATTATTGATGATGATCTAGCTCAATATTTAGTTATTGACCAGCCAAGAACCCCTGTTCTTTATGTACTCCCCAAGATCCATAAATCACTTACTGATCCACCGGGCAGACCAATTGTCTCTGGTTCAGATTCCATTTTTTGTCACATTGCCATCTTCCTAGACAAAGTACTTAGAGTATACGCACTTGAAGCAGAGTCATTCATTAGAGATACGTCCGACTTTCTTTGTAAGTTACGCAATGGCACCTTACCATCAGATACCTGTATTACACTGGTATCCTTTGATGTTACCAGCTTATACACAGTCATTGATCACACCAAGGGCGCCTTAGTAGTTCAGAATTTTCTTAAAACTTCCGACTACACCTCTGAATGTCCAAAATTTGTGCTACAATTACTGAATGTCATTTTAAGGCATAACTATTTTCTTTTCTGTGACAATTTTTTCTACCAAATACAGGGGACAGCAATGGGGTCCAATATGGCACCAACTTACGCCAACATGTACATGCGTTTCATCGAAGAAACACTGATCTATACATCCTCACATTTCTTACATGTCTTTACATGGTGGCGCTATATTGATGATGTCTTTTTACTTTGGACAGGTAACCTGACAGAACTGCAGGATTTCTACACATACATTAACGAGATTGATGAGACTGTCAAATTCACCATGGTGTATTCTGACACCAAAATACAATTTTTAGATGTACTGATCACATTGGAAGGGCAGAACTTTATTGCCGAACTCTACACTAAGCCCACTGATTGCAACAACTTACTTGAATTTCACAGCAACCACCCTAGAAAAATGGTAAGGAGTTTACCCATTAGTCAACTCATGCGAGTTAAAAGAATTGTGAGTGACACTGAGACATCCCAACGATCCATTGATACCATGATCAACAAATTCAAAACACGTGGTTTTCCACGGCGTTTACTTAAAGAACATCGCCAGAAAACTCAACATGTAGAGAGACACACTTCTCACACAACAGACACCCAAGAACAGACAGGAACGTATACAGTTCATTTCCACATACTCTGATGAGAGTGGACAAATAGCTGATATCATCCGCCGCCATTGGCCAATGCTAGGTAACTGTCTTCAAAATATACCTAAATTCACTAATCCCCCATTATTCTCATATTGTAGGCCTACAAATCTGAGGGACAAACTTGTAAAGGCTGATCTGGGCCCACAGAGAGTGAGTAGACAAACATTCCTCAAACAACTCAAACTAGGATGTTTCCCATGCCTGAAATGCGTTAATTGCAGACTCATCAATAAGGGCCCGACTCTTGTACATCCCACCACCAATAAGAGTTATGACATTCGACATTTTCTATGTTCTCCAGTGTCCCTGTAACCTTCTCTATGTCGGTGAAACTACACTTGATCTTAAGACCAGACTCAACCAACACAGGTACAATATCAGGAAAAAGAAGCTAGATTTACCCATGTCCAAACATTTCTCTGACATGGGACACAATGAGAATCAACTCAGGTTTTGGATACTTGACCACATCCCTCCTCTTAGAAGAGGGGGTAACAGGTCCAAACTGCTTAAAATACGTGAGCTCCAATGGATAAACAGACTCAACTCCCTTAAACCACATGGCTTAAATGTAGACTTTGCCTTAGGTGGATTGGTCTAGACTCCTCACTTCCCCTGGGGTCCCCATGGGCTCCACACTTGAGGTCGCCCTCAGTTTTTATGATTTTTATGACTTTTCTTTTTCTTATGATATGCTAACACTATTCTTTTTATTTTTTTTGCAGATGATCCACACTTCGTATCTATCACCTCTATGATACCCTATTGGTGTTTTATATGTTCTTTCTTTATATCTACTTTTGGGTAATTGGATATATTTACTTATGTATACCGCTCCTATAATTGGTCTCCTGACAGGAACCTGCATTTGATGTCCATTATATGTCACAACTTTGAAATGTCATATGCCACCCTTGTCCCCTCGTTATACACTTTTGTGTGGTCCCCACCACACTACCCTTAGGGAGCTATATGGATGTCCCACCAGCCGAAGAGCAAGCTAACGCACGCTCTGGTCGCTGGTACTCCGTATTTTAGAGCTTGGATTATGACCATCCTTGATGGCCACTTTATCCTTTCTCCTCTCCCAAAACCCTCCTAAGTGTATGAGGTCACACGGCTACCTGACTATTACGAGTGTAGAGATACACTCGTACTACTAGTGCATAAATGTATGGTACATCCTTGCATGTTGTTCCCTTCAGTTTAACAGATATTATTCCATACTATACTATAACTTGAATCGATATAGATATTAATATCAGGATGACCGAGTGCTACTATCCCACGCATGCGTGTACGAGCAACTTAGGCATGCTTTCCATAATCCAAAATGGCCTCTATGTCCTCATTCCCTTACGGCGCATGCGCCGTACCGTTCTGTTACCCTTAGTTGGATTAACTTCCGGACATGCGCACCTGCGCTGCCCGGACGCCGCTTTCGGCCACACCCACGGTATGCTCAGAGGTGAATAGATAGATTTTAACTCACTGCACCTTTGCACTAATCACCTTGTTGTGATGATTTTTATATTTTACTTGTCTGTATGTATAAATACAAACTTCTGTATATGTATCCAGCTTTTGTATCAATAATCACGTATATGTATTGCAATTTGTACAGTCCATTATGTACAAACGTCTGCATTTTCATTGATTACTGTTAAACAGCACTTATGTTTGAAACCTGTTATATGGTGTGAACTCACACTAGTCATTTGCTTGAGAAAGGCTCCAGTGGACGGAGCTGAAACGTCGCACGGGCAATAAAGTACCCATTTTTTCACTTAAACCTTGGAGTTGCTGCTCATTTTTCGATTTGTAGATAGATAGATAGATAGATAGATAGATAGATAGATAGATAGATAGATAGATAGATAGATAGATAGATAGATAGATAGATAGATAGATAGATAGATAGATAGAAAGATAGATATGCGATAGATAGATAGATAGATAGATAGATAGATAGATAGATAGATAGATAGATAGATAGATAGATAGATAGATAGATAATAGATAGATAGATAGATAGATAGATAGATAGATAGATAGATAGATAGATAGATAGATAGATAGATATGCGATAGATAGATAGATAGATAGATAGATAGATAGATAGATAGATAGATAGATAGATAGATAGATAGATAGATAGATAGATAGATAGATTGGTCTCTGGACAGAGCTCCGTGATGTTAGCTGTCTGGAGACAGCTGTATCACGGAGCTCAATGCCGCCACAGAGCGGAAAAAAGTATAACTCTGCAGGACGTTCTAGACCGGCCCTGCAGAGTTAATTGCGGAACTCCCGGAACTTTATAGTCTATGGGCAAGAGGTTAACCCCTTCCCGACATCCGTTGTATATATATGGCGCTGCTGGGCAGGGCTTCCCGCAAAGCGCTGTACCATTACGTCGCGGTGATAGTGCAGGCTCACGAGCTGAACCCGTAACATCACCACCAGGTGACAGCTGTATGTTACAGCTGGCACCCTGAGGTATCGGCCAGGACCGGAGCTAGCATCTGATCCGGCTGATTAACCCTTTAGATGCTGCGTTCAATAGAGATCGCAGCATGTAAGGAGTTTTTAGCCACCGGCACCCCAGCAACATGATCACTGGGTTGCCGGTGGCTGCAAAGGTGATCGGAGGCCTAATATTTACCTCCCGGTCTGCAAGCAACGGAAGCCTCCTATGACACGCTCATCGGCGGGGCCTAAAAGGCTTCCGGTACCATCAGCAAGATGGCGCTGGCTCAGAAGCTGAGGCTGCGTCATCAGCAGTGGGTATCCGCTGTATGTTACAGTGAACACCCCGATGTATCGGCAGGAACCAGAGCTAGCTCCGATTCCTGCCATTAACCCCTTCGATGCAGCTATCCGATGCGATCACTGCATCAAAGTGGTTTGTAGAAAATCGGCGGCCTGCCACGCGATGGCAAGACTGGCGACTGCTACTATGGCAACAGGAGGCCTAACAATGGCCTCCTGTCTGCCATTACGGAAGCCAATTATGCCCCAACGGAGCCGGAGCCTGATCGGCTTGCTGTCAGTGAATAACTGACAGTTCTAACATTGCAATACATAGGTAGTGCAATGTATTAGAACATCAATGAAACAATTGGACCTTCATGTCCCCTAGTGGGACAAAAGAAAAGTGTAAAAAAAAAAGTGTAAAATATGCAAAAATAAAAGTTGTAAAAATAAAATAAAAGTTTCAAATAATAACATAAAACACAATCACCCTTTTTCCCTTATCAAGTCCTTTATTATTGAAAAATAATAATAAAACCATACGTATTTGGTATCGCCGTGTCCGTGAACTATAAAAATATTATGTTATTTATCCCACACAGTGAACGCCGTAAAAAACAACCTAAGAAACAGTGCCAGAATTGCTTTTTTTTTGGGTCACTTTGTCTTCCAAAAATTGAAATAAAAAGTGATCAAAAAGTCGCATGTATCCAAAAATGGTACCTATAAAAACTATAGCTCGTCTCGCAAAAAACAAGCCCTCTTACAGCTCCGTCTATGAAAAATTAAAAAGTTATGGCTCTTACAACTTGGCGACAGAAAAAATATATTCTCTTTACAAAAGTAATTTTGTTGTGCAAAAAGTTGTAAAACATAAAAATGTGCTATAAATTAGGTATCGCCAGAATCGTACTGACCAGCAGAATAAAGTTATCATGTAATTTATAACGCGTGGTGAACGCTGTATAAAAAACCCCTAAAAAAATCTATGCCAGAAATGCTGTTTTTTTATTACCTTGCCTCCCAAAAAAAGCATAGCAAGTGATAAAAAAGTCGCACGTACCCCAAAATGGTACCAATAATAACGACAGCTCGTCCCGCAAAAAACAGTCCTCATATAACTACGTCTATGAAAAAATAAAATAAATTAAGGCTTCAAAAAGTCAGGAAAGAAAAATATACAGTTGTGCCGGCCCGAGGGGAACATTTTTTCTGTTTCAAGTGGCGATTTATCAAGGCCCTAAAATTAGGGAACCAGGAAGGGGAGAGTCCAAACATATCTGCTGGAAGCGAGGGCGCCCGTATTATACCAGGACAACACTTTCCCAGCAAAATTCCCCAAACTGCAAAGGTGCGGAGTGTGGACCAAATGGGAAATAAGTAAGGACACCATTTATCAGTGTGACACCGACCTGTGCAGAAAGGATTGCTCCACAGCGTAACAAATATTTATGGATTATTTTATTGTTTACCCCATTATTATACCACCTGACTATGCCCCTGATGTACTCTACCCAGCTTACATATGCCCCACATTATAAACTGAAATACCAGTAATACTCAAACAAAATTACTACCATGCAAAATCCACGCTCAAAAAGCTAAATGGCGCTCCTTCCCTTCTGAGCCCTACAGCGTGCCCAAATAGCAGTTTACTTCCACATATATGGCACCGCCATACCCGGAAGAACCCTTTTAACAATTTTTGGGGTGTGTGTCTACAGTGACATAAGCTGGGCACAACATATTTCCCTCTGAAATGTCACATCTAGGGAAAAATTAAAATTTTTACTTTGCACCATCCGCAGCGCAATCATTTATGGAAAAGACCTGTGGGGTGAAAATGCTCACTACACCCCTTAATAAGTGCCTTGAGGAGTGTAGTTTCCAAAATGGGGTCATTACTCTGTGGTTTCTTTTATTATTTCACCTCAGAGCCTCTGCAATTGTGAACCAATACTTTATATGTCGCCAAATTAGGCCTCAATTTCGCATGGTACTCTTTCACTCCTGAGCCCTGTCGATAGTCCAGGCAAAAGATTAGGGCCACATGTAGGGTGTTTCTAAAACCAGGAAACACAGCATAATAATTAGAGAGCTGTCTTGTTATGGTGGCAGAAGCTGGGCACCACACATTGGCATATCTATGGAAAAAATACCATTCTCACTCTGCAACATCGAGTGCACATTAATTTCTGCAAAACACCTGTGGGGTTAAAATGCTCACTGCACCCCTATGTGAATACCTTGAGGCGTGTAGTTTATAAAATGGGGTCACTTCTGGGAGTTTCCACTGTTTTGGTCCCACAGGGGCTTTGCAAATACGACATAGCGACCAGAAACCAATCCAGCAAAATCTGGACTCCAAAAGCCAAATGGCGCTCCTTCCCTCCTGAGCCCTGCTGTGTGCCCAAATAGCAGTTTATGACCACATATCAGGTATTGCCATACTCAGGAGAAATTGCTTTACAAATGTTGTGGTTCTTTTTTTCCTTTATTTATTGAGAAAATGAAAACATTTTAGCTAAATCTACGTCTTATTGAAGAAAAAGGATTTTATTTATTTTCACTGCCCAATCCTAATAAAATCCATGAAACATCTGTGGGGTCAAAATGCTCACTACACCCCTAGGTGAATACCTTGAGGGCTGTAGTTTCCAAAATGGGGTCACTTGTGGGGGGTTTACACTGTTTTAGTCCCACAGGGGCTTTGCAAATGCGACACAGCGCCCAGAAACCAATCCAGTAAAATCTGCACTCCAAAGGCCAAATGGCACTCCTTCCCTTCTGAGCCCTACTGTGTGCCCAAACAGCAGTTTATGACCACATATTGGGTATTGCCGTACTCAGGATAAATTCATTTACAAACGTGTGGTTTTTTTTTCTTTATTTATTGAGAAAATTAAAAATTTTGAGCTAAAGCTACGTCTTGGAATAAAGAAAAAGGATTTTTTTTTAATTTTTACTGCCCAATCCTAATAAAATCTATGAAACATCTGTGGGGTCAAAATGCTTGCTACACCCATAGATTAATTCCTCAAGGGGTGTAGTTTCCAAAATGGGGTCACATGTGGGAGGTTTCCACTGTTTTGTCCCTTCGGGGGCTTTGCAAATGCAACATGGCTTCCGCAAACCATTCCTGCTAAATTTGAGCTTTTTTCCTTTAGTCCTTGTGGAAATGAGAAAAAATTAGCTAAACCTAAATTTTCTTTGAAAGAATGTAGATTTTAATTTTCACAGCCTACTTCCAATAATTTCTGCAAAAAATCTGTGAGGTCAAAATACTCACTATACCCCTAGATAATTTCCTTGAAGGGGTCTAGTTTTTCAAATGGGGTCACTTTTGGGGGATTTCTACTGTTTTGGCACCGCAAGAGCCCTTCAAACCTGACATGGTGCCTAAAATATTTTCTAATAAAAAGGAGGCCCCAAAATCCACTAGGTGCTCCTTTGCTTCTGAGGCCGGTGCTTCAGTCCATTAGCACACTAGGGCCACATGTGGGATATTTCTAAAAACTGCAGAATCTGGGCAATAGATATTGAGTTGCGTTTCTCTGGTAAAACTTTCTGTGTTACAAAAAAAATAGATGAAAAATGCATTTCTGCAAAAAAAATTTCACATCTACGTTTGATTAATTCCGGTGAAACGTCTAAAGGTTTAAGAAATGTTCTAAATGCTGATTTGAATACTTTGAGGGGTGAAGTTTTTAAAATGAGGTGACTTATTCAGGGTTTCTAATATATAAGGCCCTCAAATCCACTTCACAACTGAACTGCCCCCTGTAAAAATAGCCTTTTGACATTTTCTTGAAAATGTGAGAAATTGCAGCTAAAGTTCTAAGCCTTGTAACGTCCTAGAAAAATAAAACGATATTCAAAAAATGATGTCGATCTAAAGTAGACATTTGGGGGATGTTAATTAGCAACAATTTTGTTTGGTATAACTGCCTGTCTTACAAGCAGATACATTTAAATTTAGAAAAATACAAATTGTTAAATTTTTTTTTAATTTTTTGGTGTTTTTCACAATTAAATACTGAATGTATCGAGCAAATTTTACCAGTAACATAAAGTCCAATGTGTCACGAGACAACAATCTCAGAATCGCTTGGATAGGTGAAAGCATTCCCAAGTTATTACCACATAAAGTGAAACATGTCAGATTTGAAAAATGAGGCTCTGTCAGGAAGGTCAAAAGTGGTCAAAGCAGGAAGGGGTTAAGGATAGGCTATCAATAAAAAATCTCCACACTATTACATTTTTTTCTTACAAGAAACATTTTAATGGAAAATCTAATGTTTATTTGATAATGCACGAGCAGATAAGCAAATTATACAGTATAATTGCCTGATTTACCTAATCAGCAACACCAATGTATTTTTTATTTATTGGTTTATCAATTTGTAAAATCAAAAGTGACTGTGGTAAAAAAGCAAAGTGAGAATGACCTGTTGAACCCCAGGCAGTGTGATACCACTTCATGATCTTGCTAATTCAGTGTTTGGCCAGAGTAATTATTTAATCAGTGGTGTAAAAATGGGCACGATAATTGTTACC
Source organism: Rhinoderma darwinii (assembly GCF_050947455.1). Classification (NCBI taxonomy): domain Eukaryota; kingdom Metazoa; phylum Chordata; class Amphibia; order Anura; family Rhinodermatidae; genus Rhinoderma; species Rhinoderma darwinii. Next base: position 241,195,482 of record NC_134691.1, read on the forward strand.
AGTGTTGTGGGAATGATCAAGCTATTAATTTAATTTTGCGACGTGAGAATGGCCTGAATACTCATAATTTCATCTAATGTTTTAATTAAGTTCCCTAATATTGAGGAACAGCATGGGAATGATATTGAGGAACAGCATGAGAATGAACATTGTCACAAAGAAGGCATGTTTTGGAACCAGCGGTGTAGCTGTTGGGGTGCAGAGGTTGCGGTCACACTCCGGCCCTCAAGTCTGACGGGGCCCAAAAATTCCTTTACCCTATATCAGGCTAACAGCTTTACAAATAATGTGTAACAGTTAAGGGGAAGATGCTATGGATTGTGCATTGGATCCAAGTAACATAGTTTACTGAATTTCTGTAATCTGGACTCTCTGGGGCAGTGTTTAGAGAACAGCATCATATAACAGGAAAAAAAAATGTCCAAACATTTATCATAAGTGGAAGCATTACTGTTCATAATGGGTCGCTAAATGCTACAGCTGTCAGAAGTTGCTTCAGATACCTAAAACACTTTTAAATTTAGTATTGCACAAAGGATGTGGCAGGGGTGTGTTGGTGGCATCGCTTTTTAGTCTCATATTTATCGATATCTGAAAAACAAATTTGGCCTTACAAATGTGGATCACATGTATCCGAAATCAGAGCCAAAAAGTCTATGCCTGAATTACAACTGTTTATACAGTAGTATTAAATGCATTTATTATTACACCTCTGAAATTTTAGTAAATATTTTTGAAACTTCACTCAAAGTAATGACCATGTCAGTCCTGTATTATCTGAAGAAAGGGCTTGTATTCCAGAAACACGTTATTTTGCATGTCTAAGCATAAATAAAAACTAAATAAAAGCTACCTTCTTATGAAGTAGCGTTATTGCCATTGTGGTTTTTTTACTTTTTTTTTTCTAAGAGTATCAGTCTACAAAAGGACTTCCATCACGTGGCCGATCAAACTATGGAAGCTCGTGGATGGATGTGACATAGTTACATAGTTGATAATGTTGAAAAAAGACACAGGTCCATTAAGTCCAAACTATAATCCTACTGTGTTAATGCAGAGGAAGGCAAAACCCCCATGAGGTTGATGCCAATTGCCTCATTAGGGGAACATTTCCTCCCTGACTGCAAATATGGCAATCAGAATAAATCCCGGGATCAACATCCCACCTCCAGAATCCAGTACTCATAACCTGTAATATTATAGTACTGTAGAAGCTACGTCACATTCATCAGTATTTGGCATCTGTTTATAGAATTGATACTGATTTAGCTTAATAGGTTACGGAAGTTTTATCATCAATTTTATGCAATTTTACTAAAAGCAAAAAAAAATACAGATGTCCATACAGGCTAGGCAGTGTAGTCAGCTGCCTAGGGTACCATTGAAGGGACAAAATAATTTATTGAAAAAAATATATAAACTAATATATATTTGTTTTTTTGTACAACCAATTGGTCATGTGTCTTTGTTGCTGATAATGATGTATATTTTGGGGATCATGGACTTCTTCCATTTAGTGCAATTAAACAATTGTCCATCCGACTGCTATCATTATAATTTTAAGTCCTTGATTACAGTGCAGATTTTTCATGTATTTTAACTCCTTCCCGACCGCCCACCGTCTTTTGACGTCAGGCGGTGCAGGTCCCCAGTCTACAACGACGTCTTTTGGCGTCACTGTAGATCAGGCTGATGAGCGCTCGTGTGAGAGCACTCATACTCTAAGCAGGAGCTGTAACTAACAGCTCCTGATCCTAGAGCAGCCTCCTGAATACAGCTTGGGTCAGAAAACATTCGGACCCAGCTGTTTAACCATTTGATTGCCACGGTACGTGACCGCGGCATGATCAAAGGGAATTCCCCTATTTGATCGCATCACCGGGAGTCCGGTGATGTGGTCAAACACCAGGGACTACCTCTGCAGTCAGCCCTGGGGACCTAGAAAGTTCCATTTGCCTGCTGCTCGGGCACACTATGTGCTGCCCTAACACCAGCCTGTGTCATAGTGACACAGTGTAATGTATTAGCATACAGGAGTATGCTAATACATTCCAAGTAAAAAATAAAGTTATAAATAAAGTTAGCCCTTAATGGGATTAAAAAAAGTAACAAAAGAAATTAAAAAATAAAAAAAACTCCAAAAAAAAGTCATTATTTTGCGTAAAATATATTTTATTGCCCCTACACTAAATAAAAACAAAAAACCTGCACATGTTAGGTATCTATACGACTGTAATAACCGGAAGAATTAATCTAATGGGTTATTTAGCATAAAACGAGAACAAAATAAAAAATAAACAAAAAAAACAATACAGAGAATCGCTTTTTCCTATATTCACGCTGTAAAAAAAATAGTTTTTACCCCCAAACTGTGGGGGGAAAAAATACTATTTCTCGCGCATAAAACAAGGCCTCATACAGCCATGTCATTGAAAAAATAAAAAAGTTATGGCTGCTGAAAAGCAGAGAGGCAAAAACAGAAAAATTCAGCCAGTCATTAAGGTCTTTTCAGGCAACAGAAGAAATATATAAAGAAAGGCCTTAAATTATCTCTTATCCTGGATCCAGTTCTAGCATTGTATTGAAAAATGCATGGAAAATCTGCATCAAATCTGCACTGTGTAGGCTACACGGAGACTTTTTGTAGTGCCACAGCTGCAATCCGCAAGATTGTATAGAACTAAGGCTGGGTTCACACGAGCATGTTACGTCCGTAATGGACAGAACGTATTTCGGCCGCAAGTCCTGGACCGGACACACTGCAGGGAGCCGGGCTCCTAGCATCATAGTTATGTACGATGCTAGCAGTCCCTGCCTCGCTGCAGGACAACTGTCCCGTACTGTAATCATGTTTTCAGTACGGGACAGTAGTTCCACGGAGAGGCAGGGACTCCTAGCATCGTACATAACTATGATGCTAGGAGCCCGGCTCCCTGCAGTGTGTTCGGTCCGGGACTTGCGTCCAATAACGGACGTCCATTACGGACGTAACATGCTCGTGTGAACCCAGCCTTAATGTATTCATTTGGATTGCAGCTGTAGCTCGAAACTTAAAGGGGTTGTCAAGTCCCTAAAAATTAATGGCCTATCCTCAGGATAGGCCATCAATATCTGATCGGTCGGGTCCGATTGCCGGGACCTCCGCTGGTCAACTGTTTGAAGGGACCGCAGCGCTTGTACGAGCCCTGCTTCCCCCTTCATTCCAATAACTGCTTACACTGTGAATCGCCGACACAACAGTAGTGGTGGTTCACTGTATTACAACCTACTTCCATTGAAGTGAATGAGAGAAGACAGTAATACTGTGAACCACCGCTACAATCGTGTCTGCAATTCACAGTGTGAGCAAGTAAGGGAAATGAAGGGGGAAGCAGCGCTCATACGGGCACTGCGGCTCCTTCAAAGCAGTTGATTGGCAGGGGTCTCGGCAGTCAGACCCCAACCAAATATTGATGGCCTACCCTGAGGATAGGGCATCAATCTTTAGGGACTGGACAACCCCTTTAAGAATTAATCAGTAGTACTACAAATTGAACACATTTGTGACCATATAGTACCCTTAAAGGGTAACTAAACTTTCAAAAATCTTCTGACATGTCATAGTGACATGTCAGAAGTTTTGATCGGTGTGGTCCGAACACTAAGACCCCCACCGACTGCTAATATGAAGCAGCAGGAGTGCTCGGGTGAGCGCTGTGCCGCTTGGCTTCTGATCGACTTTTCTCGGAAAACGGGCTCAATAGAAAGTCGATGAGCGCTTAAACCAACTGCTTGGCTTTTCGAGAAAAGCTATTCAGAAACGAAGTGGCTCAGCGCTCACCCGAGCGCTTCTGCTGCTTTGTTTTAGTGGTAAATGGGGGTCTCAGTATGACACTATGACATGTCAGAAGTTTTTTGAAAGTTTAGTTACCCTTTCAATATGTATAGTCAGATACAGCATTAGGGCTTGTTTACACCAGCGTGTTATTCGTCTGTGCGACGCGCGTGATTTTCACGCCTGTCGTACGGACCTATAATAGGCTATGGGGACGTGCAGACAGTCCGTGATTTTTGTGCAACGTGAGTCAGTTGCAATAAACTCACGACCTGTTCTATATTTGTGCGCTGTTCGCACATCACGCACCCATTGAAGTCAATGGGTGCGTGAAAACCACGTATGTCACACGGAAGCACTTCCGTGCAAACAGCGTGATTCGCGCAACAGCAGTGAAAAGGATGCTTTTCTGTTTACAAACATCCAAACGGAGTGTCATAATGATGGCGAATGCGCGAAAATCACGCAGCCGCGCATCATATGGTGATGACACACGGAGCTGTTAAGTGCCTTTTGCACACGCAAAATGCACACGCGTGTGTAAACGAGGCCTTATTATGTAATGCTATCAATACGGTAGATGTGGAATTTCGTATGACCAGCAGTCTGAAACTGTCAGGAATTTCCTGGAGAGAAAACAGATACAGTTTTCACTGTTTTTGTATTTTCTGTACTCACATAAACAGTGCTCAATGAGTGCTGTCTATAGAGGCATCAGCAGCTATTGGTCATGTCACTAGTCACATGATCACCAGGATGCCAATAGTGGGCGGCTACTGCTGGGTTTAACTAGACCCTAACAGTGACCAATAGTCACTCTAAAACACTGTAACTGGGGTTGCTGTGCACTGGAAAAGTATAGCGTAAAAAAAGCATGAAATAATAAAGTCCCCCGAAGGTCTTTTCTGACCTTTGAGAGACAGGCGATAATAAATAAAAAAATAAAAGTAAAAAAAACTCATAAATTAATTCAATACAAATTACACATAAAATATGCACCCAAAAAAACACTCCCTCCACCAACTATCCCTGACCTAATTAAGTTAGATAATAAGGATCACAAATAAAAAGTCTATTTTAGGGTAACACTATATTATTACCAGAAAAACAATAGCTGAAATGTAAGACAGCATATTTTTTATAATTTTTTTCAAACTATAAGTTTAGAAATGCTAAAAAAGCTAAAATTTTGTGTATAAAAATGATAAAAAAAGAAACCTTCATTGATCACAAAATAAAAACCATAGCAAAAATCACATTGCTAGCCCAACAAATACCAAGGTTATAGCGGTCAAACGCGTGCCAAAAATGGCTAAACAGTTCCTAGTGCTGAAACGGTTATTAGTATTTGTGACGATCGCCGATCTCAGGTCACGTCACAGGGGTGAACTACACTACTGAGTTTATTAATTTACCTCATAAATCCACGCCCACCTACTCTAGATGACAGGATTATGCTAAATTACTCCCGTAGTTTCCAACACCCCAATAATTTATACCACAGTATGCTACCACCACCTATACTTATCTAGGCAATAGGGGCCTAAGTCTCTATGTTCCCTTAACACCAGTTCCTATAACACAGGTTATCTAAATTGAACATAAAATACAGGTAACGTTCCTCACCTTCGGAAGATTAAGTTCTGTAAGACTACAAGGAAGAGACTTATAAATATTTCAGATTTAATACACAATAGTGCAGTGCAATACATAAAATAGTTGTCAGAATAAAAGATAAAAAATATACATACAGTTACAATGCAATCAAACAGTTTATGAAAATAAAAGGGATAAAAGAAACAGAACAAAACCTTACTGATGTACAGCGGCGATATCCTGGCTGTGGGGACAGCTGAAAATATGGGCAGTCACTCCAACCGAGATATGGATCCCCAACGACTGACACTGACCCTCACTTCTCATGGCATTTTAAACCCAGTTTTTTCCCTCCAGTTCACTGGCTGGTGATGTCACTGAGAGGAGGCTGTTCATATGATAATGAAGGGTACTCCTCCCATTACACAGTTGTATTTCTATAGAGAAACATAAAAGTGATCATGTGTCCTTGCAGGAATCCCCTAGAAATATAATATTACCTGCATTCACCTGTGCAGACATTTACCAACCAGGGCATATCAAACACCACTATAATAGGCCCATGTTTTTAGCCAATAGCCAATCCCAGGTAGTTCCTCTGAGTGTAGGGATCTGAATTTGACATATATATGAGGGCTATTTTCCCTGATCATAACTAGCTATGTGGGTCATTACAAATATAAATTATGACGGGGTTTGCCTTGATGTATCATACTTTCTTTGAACACCATGCCATTCTCCCATGTTTCTCCTGGTCCACAGACAGACACACCACAGGCATCCATTTGCATAGCTTTAGATGTTTGGTCAGGATGTTTGGTCAGCCCTAGTGACAAATCCTTAATCAGCACATCTCGCACCTTGGTGAGGAAAGAGCCAATTAAACATTTGTCAGACAGTGGACATCCTTTGATGGCCAAAGATCTGCATTTCCTATGCAAATCAGATGTATCTTCTGTGTCAGGTTACTAGGAGGTAATTTCATAACTCCCTCTACTTTTGATTCTCTTACCTATAACACCACACCTCCCCCCTTAAGACATGGCATGGGATCATTGATATAGCCATCAATATCCCAAGCCGATCTCCGCAGCTTCCCCCTGGCGCGATAACCCATCTGCGTTGCCATGCTCACTGCCCTTTTTGTGCTGGATAGTGAAATCATATTGTTGCAAGGCTAAACTCCATCTCAGCAGCTTCCCGTTATCACCTGCTACCCTGTGCAACCAACTAAGTGGGTTGTGGTCGGTCACTACGGTAAATCTGCGCCCATAGAGGTATGCCTGTAATTTCTGCAAGGCCCATACAATGGCCAAACATTCTTTCTCTACAGTGGCATACGCAACCTCCCTCGGTAGAAGCTTTCTGCTCAAATACATTATTGGATGTTCATGCCCTTCTGGATTTACCTGGCTGAGCACTGCGCCTAGCCCATAGGCGCTGGCGTCAGTCTGCACCACAAACTTACGAGTGAAATCCGGGCTTTGCAAGACTGGGGAGCTAGCAAGGGCAGCTTTTAAAGCTGACAGAGAACTCTCGCAGTCGGCAGTCCAATTAACTATTTGAGGCTGTTTCTTCTTTGTGAGGTCTGTCAAAGGTTTTGCTAGGGAACTATAGTTAGGAACAAACTTTCTATAGTATCCTGCGGTCCCCAAAAAGGACATAACCTGTTTTTTGGTCTTAGGAGTGGGCCAGGCAGAAATTGCATCAACCTTTCCTGGCTCTGGCTTTAGTGTCCCTCCACCCACCTTGTGCCCGAGGTACTGCACTTCGGTCATGCCGATTTGACACTTTCCAGGCTTGATGGTCAGTCCTGCATCCTGGATACGCCTGAGCACCTGTGACAGGTGGGTCAGGTGATCCTCCCAGGTCTGACTGAATACAGCAATGTCATCCAGGTAAGCGACAGCAAACCCTTCAAACTTCTCTAACAGCTTGTTTACCAAGCGCTGGAATGTGGCAGGAGCATTTTTCATACCAAAGGGCATTACCTTGGACTCATAGAGTCCAAAGGGGGCGATGAAAGCGGACCTCTCCTGCGCTTCCACGGACATAGGGATTTGCCAATACCCCCGACTTAAATCCATAATTGTTAGGTACCGGGCACCGGCTAGCTGATCCAAAAGCTCATCTATGCGGGGCATTGGATACGCATCAAACACAGTGATGGTATTCAACTTCCTGTAGTCCACGCAAAATCGGGTTGTCTTGTCCTTTTTGGGGACAAGCACTACAGGTGATGCCCAGGCACTTTGAGACTCTTGGATCACGCCCAGCCCTAACATTTCCTCTATTTCCTTCTTCATGTCAGCCCTTACTTCTAGGGAAACTCTATAAGCTGCTTGCCTAACAGGTTGGTGATTCCCCGTGTCTACATGGTGAGTTGCTAGCGGAGTTCTCCCAGGTCTCCCTGTAAAAGTGGCAAGGAAGGGGTTAAGTACCTCCTGCAGCTGGAACTTCTGACCCTCAGACAGCTGTGAATTGACTACGGCATCTTCAATGGATCCTATCTCCTTTGCGGAAGCCACTAAATCCAGCAGTGTTTCACTTTCTCCCTCCTCTGGCAAACTGCAGACTGGCAGAGCGCACATATCCCGGTCATAATGCGCCTTGATCATATTCACATGAAAAACTTTGTGTTTCTTGCGAACATGATCGATCGTGACTACGTAGTCCACATCGTTGAGGCGTTGATGAATTGGATATGGGCCTTCCCATGCAGCCTGGAGTTTGTTTTGGGTCATAGGGACCAGTACCCATACCTTCTGACCCACTGCATACACTCTCTCTCGGGCATTCCTATCATACCACCTCTTCTGACTTGCCTGTGCCTGCACCATGTTCTCATGTACTAGGCCTGTCAGTTCCTGCATCCTCTCTCTGAATTTCAAGACATAATCTATCACAGAGACCTCTGGTGTAACCAATTCTCCCTCCCATGCTTCTTTCATGAGATCTAGGGGTCCCCGTACCCTCCTTCCATACAGGAGCTCAAAGGGTGAGAAACCGGTTGATGCCTGCGGTACCTCTCTGTAAGCAAATAGCAGGTGCGGGAGATAACGCTCCCAGTCTCGCCCTTGGGACGCCACAAGCATTCGTAGCATCTGCTTGAGGGTCCCGTTAAACCTTTCACACAGACCATTAGTCTGAGGATGGTAAGGGCTGGCCACCAGGTGTTGCACCTGTATTTTCTTACAGAGGCACTGCATCAAATTTGACATAAACTGGGTCCCCTGATCTGTGAGCATCTCCCTGGGAAATCCTACACGGGAAAATATGGTCAGAAGGGCGTCTGCTACCTTATCAGCCCTGATGGAGGATAATGCTATGGCTTCTGGGTAACGTGTGGCATAATCCACTACCGTCAGGATAAAGCGCTTTCCAGAACTGCTGGGTATGGCCAAGGGCCCTACCAGATCCACAGCAATCCGTCGAAACGGCTCATCAATTATGGGCAAAGGAATGAGGGGGGCCCGGTGCACAGGTCCCGACTTCCCCATCCTTTGGCACACAATACAGGAACGGCAGTAATCTGTCACATCATTCCCCAGGCCAGGCCAGTAAAAATTGTGTTTTAAACGACTCTTAGTCTTACTTATCCCTAGGTGACCAGCTAGTGGTATCTCATGAGCCACCCGCAGGAGTTGTTCCCTGAACTGACGTGGCACCACTAGTTGCCTGTCTTTTAATGCATCCTGCTGGGGGTCAGTGGAAATACTTTGTCTATACAGTCTCCCCTGGTCCCAGGTTATTTTTTCAGTGTCCCCCTCCTCTGGGGTCCGATCAGCCAGCTGTCGCAGCTTCTGCAGACTATCGTCAGTGCGTAGGGCCGTCTGAAACAACTGACATTCTGCGTCAGTACTGGCTGATAGCAACACATTCTGACTAACTTCTGCCGCTGGCTGCGGGCTGTCAGCTGTCCCCACTTCCTCTGTAGCAGACACAGTAGGGGGCCCAGAACCCAGACACAGGTTTGTGTTACAGGCACCCTGACTGCGTGTTACAGGAGAAATGGACACAACATTCTCCCCGTCTTGGTGTACTGGTGTGTGTGTGCATGTGACAGGGATTTCATGCATGTTTATGACGTTTCCCGCTACTAAATCTACACACAAATCATTATCTGACGCTTTACAATCCCCACATCCTACATCATTGCTAGTTATACAGTCTATATCCAATGCATTGTTAGATGAGTCTAGGTTATCACTAAGTACAGTAACATTATGTAAGTCTATAACATTGCTGGACACAGGGTCTTCACATTCCTTAGTATTGACAGGTTCATTATTATCATATACTACCTGCGGTGACACACATGGGGCAGCAAGTACGCTAGAGTCCTCCTCATGGTCTGAAGAAATATATCTGGAGACTAAACGTCCCAGATCGGTTCCTAGTAACACATTAGTGGGGATTTTATCCGTCACTCCCACATCCATCATCCCTCTTCCCGCCCCCCAATCCAGGTAAACTCGTGCCATGGGTAAGGCCGGGATCAGACCACCAACTCCAGAAACAGTTAGAGTTTTTCCTGGGATAATGTCTTCTGAAGAAACAAGCTCTGGGTGGACAAGAGTCATTTCGGCACCAGTGTCCCTCAGTCCCATGGTAACCGTCTTGCCCACAGTGACCGCTTGTAAATTGTCACAAGATGCCCTCTCCCTCCCACCCACAAACAAAACTGCTGGGGACAAAATAGATGGTTTGGGCAAAGGGGTAGTTTTCCTCTTCTCTGGGCAAGCAGTGCTGATATGCCCCACTTGGTTGCATCCAAAACACCTGCGATTATCAACAGCAGGCCTGGGAAGTGGGGCAGGGGCAACACCTCCTGGTGATCTGCGAGTAGGGGCAAAAGTGTTAATAGGGGGCTTTCCCCCTTTCCAGCCTGGAACAGCAGGCTTTCGCGCCTCTGGCGCTCTGTTGGCGGCATATACATCCGCTATCTGGGCAGCTTTATCCAGGGTCTTGGGCTCACGGTCCAAAATAAACTGTCGTACTTCCATAGGACAGGTGTGGAGAAACTGGTCCAGGATCATCAGATCCTCCAAATCTTCAAAGGTGTTGACAGCTAATCCCTGCGTCCACTGCCTGAAGTGGATCTTTAGTCCATCGGCCAGGTCTGAGTAACTGTCAGTACCCGTGCGCTGCAAAGCCCGAAATCGTTTCCTGTATACCTCTGGGGTGAGGTTAAATCGTTGGATTAAGGCCTTTTTAATAGCCTCATAATCTTGATCGATAGTTGTGGGCAGGGCTGCAAACACCTCCAGAGCTTTGCCTTTCAGCCCTGGAGTCAGATACTTAGCCCAGTCTGCAGGTGGCAGTTGGAATTGTCTGCAGACCTTTTCAAAACCTTTCAAATAAACATCCAGATCGCCGTCTTTCTCCATGACAGGGAAACGCTCTAGACGGGGTTTAAGGTTGATTGTGCCTGTGGACTCACTCTGAGGTGAGGATGAACCACTTGGCAGCTGCATTTGGGTCAACTTGAGCTGGTACTCCCGCTCTGCCTGGCGTTCTTCTCGCTCCGCTTGACGTTCTGCAAACTCTGCTTGGCGTTGTGCAAACTCTGCTTGGCGTTGTGCAAACTCTGCTTGGCGTTGTGCAGCTTCTCGCTCTGCTTGGCGCTCTTGCATCACCAGTTGCATCCGCATATTCGGATCACAGTTGCCAATCTGCTGGAGGATTAGAGAAAGAGAAGACTCCATACCGTTTTGAGACCTGGTACTGCTGGTACTGCCATGCCCAGCCAGTTCCTGACTTGAGTCTCCTGTCCGTTCCTCTGAGGCTGAAGTTTCCTGCTCTGGTCCCTCGGGATGGTGGAGCTGTGTATCATCTGCCACCAACGCTTGGATCAGATCCGCTTTACTTTTGTTCGTTCCGTCCAGCCTTCTCTCCTCACAGAGGACTAGCAGTTCATCTTTCCTCTTATTTCTATACACCTCTGCCATCTTATCAGCGGTTTTTTCAAAATAAAAGAAAGAAAAGAAAAAACAAGAAGGGGAAGGGAAACTGTTTTGCACGTATGTATGTTAGCTGACAAATAGTATGCACTGAGTTCTTCCTTGTGGACTGTTGTATTATTTTCAAGGATACTCCAGCCCTTAAGTGTAAAGGTTAATTTCTTAAACAAAACACTTAACGTCTTTAACAGTGTAAATGACAATAACACTATCCCACCGCTGTGCCACCAATCTGTGACGATCGCCGATCTCAGGTCACGTCACAGGGGTGAACTACACTACTGAGTTTATTAATTTACCTCATAAATCCACGCCCACCTACTCTAGATGACAGGATTATGCTAAATTACTCCCGTAGTTTCCAACACCCCAATAATTTATACCACAGTATGCTACCACCACCTATACTTATCTAGGCAATAGGGGCCTAAGTCTCTATGTTCCCTTAACACCAGTTCCTATAACACAGGTTATCTAAATTGAACATAAAATACAGGTAACGTTCCTCACCTTCGGAAGATTAAGTTCTGTAAGACTACAAGGAAGAGACTTATAAATATTTCAGATTTAATACACAATAGTGCAGTGCAATACATAAAATAGTTGTCAGAATAAAAGATAAAAAATATACATACAGTTACAATGCAATCAAACAGTTTATGAAAATAAAAGGGATAAAAGAAACAGAACAAAACCTTACTGATGTACAGCGGCGATATCCTGGCTGTGGGGACAGCTGAAAATATGGGCAGTCACTCCAACCGAGATATGGATCCCCAACGACTGACACTGACCCTCACTTCTCATGGCATTTTAAACCCAGTTTTTTCCCTCCAGTTCACTGGCTGGTGATGTCACTGAGAGGAGGCTGTTCATATGATAATGAAGGGTACTCCTCCCATTACACAGTTGTATTTCTATAGAGAAACATAAAAGTGATCATGTGTCCTTGCAGGAATCCCCTAGAAATATAATATTACCTGCATTCACCTGTGCAGACATTTACCAACCAGGGCATATCAAACACCACTATAATAGGCCCATGTTTTTAGCCAATAGCCAATCCCAGGTAGTTCCTCTGAGTGTAGGGATCTGAATTTGACATATATATGAGGGCTATTTTCCCTGATCATAACTAGCTATGTGGGTCATTACAAATATAAATTATGACGGGGTTTGCCTTGATGTATCATACTTTCTTTGAACACCATGCCATTCTCCCATGTTTCTCCTGGTCCACAGACAGACACACCACAGGCATCCATTTGCATAGCTTTAGATGTTTGGTCAGGATGTTTGGTCAGCCCTAGTGACAAATCCTTAATCAGCACATCTCGCACCTTGGTGAGGAAAGAGCCAATTAAACATTTGTCAGACAGTGGACATCCTTTGATGGCCAAAGATCTGCATTTCCTATGCAAATCAGATGTATCTTCTGTGTCAGGTTACTAGGAGGTAATTTCATAACTCCCTCTACTTTTGATTCTCTTACCTATAACACCACAGTATTGTTAAAGAAAATAAAACAATTTCCCGAATATTAAGACACTTACAATATTTATATAGTGACATAATACGGCATCTTGTTTTACTGTAAAAGGATGAGTGATCTCAAAAATTAGACTAATCCTTTGGGGATATTCAAATCATAATTTTACAGTATTTGGCAACAAACAATTGCACAGATGTAAATTAAGGATATTGTAAGCACAAAAGAACTTGAAGACAATGATGAGGAAAGGAAATGTGCAGACTATTTAAAAAAACAACAGAAAAAACAAAACTGACTAGCAGCTTTAAAGCAAACATTGCATGAAGTCCATGAATCTGAGCTGCAAGTATCTCAAAGTGTATCACATATATGAGTGCAGCTACAAGTTTGTTTGTTTATTATAAACAAATGTCTCATGGGACTACAGTGTCATATGGGTTGAGCTACCAGCAAGTGCAAAAATTCCCAGCTCCCCAATAATGAAAATAGAAACTCCAAACATCATATACTAAATACACGAGAAAAGGAGTCAAAACTATTAAGCAAGAAGCGCAAAATATAGAAAATTGCAAATTTTATTGGACAATACAAAAATACATGGTTAAAAAACAGACTACAAACCCAATAACTGCATATCTCCAAAGTAAAACACCCCTTGAAAAAGCAATCTACGCGAAACGCGCGTTGGGGTTTTTCTCCATACTTGGGAGCTGTCACAACTGAGGAGCCACATGGGTTAGTACTTGCTGGTTTTTTCTACTAAACTACTACTTTTTGTCATGCTGTTACCGGGTTATCTGCATATTTAGACAATGTCTTAAATAGGCTATCTCTACTATTGGTCCTTTTTTGAATTAATTACTAAACTGGTACTGAGTGGATTAAATGTACTCACTACTATAAATAAATCACTACCTCGGTATCCCCTATTACTGTTTACAGAGACGCATTATACTGGGAATTTTCAGACAATACTTTGGACACAAGTGTTCTGTTAGCCTTATTACATTGTTCTAGGGACTTGTTTTAGAGCATATTTTTTGATAACCTGTTTTGGGAAACTTTCCCGATGGATGTGACATATAAAAACTGTACTAATTAAAGTAGCAATGTGGCTCCACATTGTCTCCTACTTTGGAGATATGCAGTTATTGGGTTTGTAGTCTGTTTTTTAACCATGTATTTTTGTATTGTCCAATAAAATTTGTAATTTTCTATATTTTGCGCTTCTTGCTTAATAGTTTTGACTCCTTTTCTCGTGTATTTAGTAAGTTTGTTTGTTTGTTTGTTTGTTTGCTTGTTTTTATTTGTTTTGTATGTACAAGTATGTAGCATTGCCAGATTTAAATATTGCATAACTCAGGGGAAGATGTCTACAGAGGGTTCCTCACTTTTATAAAATTGTATGGTGCTCGGTATACAAAGAATTTTGAGCCAAATAAGGAAGAACACTTTAGTCGGTTTATTTTCTGTTTTTGATGTTCTTTTTTTTCATATTTTCTTTTACTCCTTTTTGCATTTGATATTACATTTGCCATTTGGTGTGAAATCACTATCTAAACGTGATATAGATGTTCACAGCATTAATTTATTGGTCTATTTGTCTTAGGTACAATGTTAGATAAACATTGTATCGTTTTCAGACAGCCATAATACGGCTGCTTTTTGACACATGTTTTACAACTACGAGAGTCACACATCCCATAGTTCCAGAGCACCCAACGTAGATTACAATAAGGTTTATGGTGGTCTAAGTTGGTATCAGTAGAACCACATGACTCATGGTCTTGTGGCCATAATACATACCCAATAAACTGGGACATTCTCCTCAAAAATAAAAGTACACTGACTAAATGGGGCATTATTTAAAGACTTTCTAATATGTCCTGTAAAATTACAAACCTTATAGCAATAAAAAGGTAGAAATAGGATGAAACCGATGTGGTTAAATAAAATATTAACTACTGTCTGGGTGGTGATGGATCGTTTTTCTAAGATGGCACATTTCATCCCACTAACTGGCCTTTCTTCTGCTCCTTGTCTGGCAAATCTATTCATAAAACATATCTTCTGTCTGTATGGACTGCCTCTCTATATCGTGTCTGATCGGGGTGTACAATTTTCCTCAAAATTCCGGAGAGCCATCTGTAAACTCCTTAATGTGCAATTGGACTTTTCCTCTGCGCATCATCTTCAGTCTAACGGCCAAGTCGAGAGAATTAATCAAATATTGGAGAATTACCTTCGTCATTTTATTTCTGTTCAACATGACAACTGGGTGCAGCTACTTCCTTGGGCCGAGTGTTCCTACAACAACCACACGAGTGAATCTACTGCCTCTACCCCATTCTTCATTGCATACAGCCAACATCCACGTGTTCATCTTACAGTGCCTGCTACGTCCTAAGTACACGCAGCTAACTCTCCATTTGGAGACTTTCTTCATATCTGGCAGCAAACCAAGTTCTCTATCCTACAGGCGGTAGACCGCGTGAAGAGAAATGCTGATAAGAGAATAAGGCCCAAAGGCCCAAAAAGTCATCATCTTCTTGGAAGCAAGGCCGCCCGTACAAGGGCAAAACTTTCCCAGCGAAGGTCCCAAAACTGCAAACAAGGGAAGGGGCAAAAAAATGGGGCAGAGTGTGTTCAAAAAGGGGGATAAAAAGGATACCATTTATGTTGGACACTCGCCCTGAAAATTTTGGCCTGTGCATAAAGGATTGCTGCAAAGCAGAGCACACATCCATGGTTTATTATTTGGTGTTGATTTACCCCATTATTATACCACCTTATTATGCCCTGATGTACTCAGACCAGCTTACATATGCCCACATATTCTAAATTGAAATCCCAGTAAAACATCAAACAAAACTACTACCAAGGAACATCTGCACTCCAAAAGCCAAATGGTGGTCTTTCCAAACCTGAGAGGGCCCAAACAGCAATTTATGACCACATAATTATTATTTCCTTGCTCGGAAGAGGCTGCTTCACTCTTTATGGGGTGTGTTTCCAGTGGCACAAACTGGGCACATCATATTTGTCACTAAAATGGCATAGCTGTGGAAAAATTCCACATTTTCATTCTACAACATCCCTTGAGCACTAATTTCTGGAAAATACCTGTGGGTCAAAACGCACACTACGCCCCTATGAGTGTCTTGAGGGTGTAGTTTTTAAAATGGTTACTTCTTTGGTGTTTGTTTTATTATTTCACCTCAGAGCCTTTGCAATTGTGGGCCAATGCTGTGTAAATTCCCAAATTAGACCTAAAATGCTCATGGTCCTCTTTCACTCCTGAGACTTGTCAAAATGTTGAGGCAAAAGATTAGGGCCACATGCAGGGTGTTTCTGAAATCAGGAACTATGGCATAATTAGAGAGCTGTCTTTTCATGCTGGCACAAGCTGAGCAGAACATATAGCTGTGGCCTATAACTTGGCCTTTCACGCATTAAATACAGTTGCAGGAGACTATAATTTGACTATTTTCATGACTTTCAAAGGCTTAAAGTGATAACTTATCAGGCTGCAGCAAGTTATCATAGTCAAGACAAGGATTACTACATCTGTTTTTGGCACTGAAACACCATATCTATGGAAAAATTGTAATTTTCACCCTGCAAACATCCATTGCGCACTAATTTGTACGAAGCAACTTGGGGGGGGGTCAAAATGCTTACTACACCCCTAGATTAATTCCTTTAGGGGTGTAGCATAAATGCGGTAAATTTTGGAGGTTTCCACTGTACTGGAACCTCAGAGGCTACGCAAATGCAAAATTTCGTCAGAAAACTATACAGTAAAAATCTGTGCTCCTTCTTTTCTGAGCCCTGCTGTGTGTTCAAACAGCAGTTTATGACAATGTATGGGGCATAACCAAGCTAAAACTACATATTATTGGGGAAAAAAATATTTTTCATTTTCACGGCCCAATTCTAATGTATTCTATGAAACACCTGTGTGGTTAAAATGCTCACAATTTGGAAACGACACCACTCAAGGAACCTATCTTGAGACACAGCAACATGGGTCAGTAGTCCACCATTCATTTCTGAACTCTCCTCTGTTTCTTCACTTAGCACTTTTTATATAGTATATGGAGTTTGATGGAGCAGTTATATAGGCTTTATACTGGATTTCCTGTGGGGGCTGTTCCCAGCATAATTCTAATATCTTTACAATTAGACATGCAAATGTTCGATACTTACCTTGTACTATACACTTTCTTTTTGTGTTCCATAAAGGTTTACATATCTGATATTTTGAACTTTAGTGCAATATATTTTTCTTGTTCAGCGCTCTTTTTGTCATCTATGGAGATTCATTTTTAATATTTAATTTATGTGACTTTTTTGAATTTTTTAAATAAAAATCTGTTTTATTTTTTTACTTATAGACTCTATGGTCTCTTTTCTTGGTAATGTATTATATATTTATGAGCCTTATTACATCCTAAAAACAAATAAAAAATAAAAAAAAGATGCCTACATAACTAAGACATAGTAAACCTTATTTATTTACAATTTGTGTGGTATCATTATTTTAGAAGCAGAGAATTTCAAATTAAGGAAAATTTCTTTCCATTTCTGATTTTTTTCTTATAAACAAAGACTAAATATATCGACCAAAATTTACCACTAACAAATTACAATGTGTCACGACTTAAAACAATTTCAAAATCACTTGGACATGTAAAAGTATTCCAAAGTTATTATTACATAAAGTGACACGTCAGATTTAAAAAATAAGGCTTCGTCCCGAAGTCCTAGATAGACTGGGTCTTTAAGGAGTTAAGGGGAAAAAATATATATTTCTGTATCCTTTTAAGTATCAATGGATTCTGTTATAGGGTTATTCCCAAATGATACTGAAATTTTTTTCTCCCAATATCTTTAATATACTTTAAAATATACTTAAAAAAATTAAGTTTAACCCCTTCCCGCAAAATGACGTGTCTGGTACGTCGGCATTGCAAGTAACTTACCGCAATCCGACGTACAAGATACGTCCTTTAGATGAGGCGGGCACAGGAGTTGTGCTCGCTTCATCTGCAGCGGGTGTCAGCTGTAATATACTATACTAATATATATCTCGCTACAGTTGCCGCTGATCGCCGCCGTTTAAGCCTGGTCAATGGTGTCCGCCACATTGAAGTGGTTGACAGAGGGAGGGAGTTTCCTTTCTGAGTGATCGCGGGTGCCGACGGTTGCTATGGCAAACAAGGAAGCCTAGCAACAGCTTCTTGTTCGGCCAGTGACGGAAGTCTATCAGGACCTAATAGGCATAACTGTCAGATGAAAAATGACAGTTACAGTGCACTGCACTACACAAGTAGTGCAGTGTATTGTACCGGGGATCAGAAGATCAGATCTTCAAGTCCCCAAGTAAGTACAAAAATATATATTTTTTAAATGTTTAAGAAAAATAAATAAATGAAAGTTTTAAGTAATAAAAACAATAATCGCCCTATTTCCCTGATCAAGTCCTTTATAATTAGAAAAAATGAAAAAAACTATACATAATAGGTGTCGCCGCTTTTGGAACGGCTTGTACGATAAACATATCATGTGATTTTGACCACACGGTGAACACCATAAAAAATTTTTAATAAAAAATAATTACATCATTATCGCAAGTACTCCAAAATGGTATCCACAAAAACTAAAGTTCGTCCCGCAAAAAACAAGCCCTGCCACAGCGATATCAACTAAAAAATAAAAAAGTTATGGCTTTCAGATAATGGCGATACTAAAACATGATTTATTTTCAGAAAAGAGTATTTTTTATTGTGGGAAAGTAGTAAAACGTAAAAAAAACAATATAAATTTGGTATCGCTGTAATCGTATCGATCCACAGAATAAAGTTATAATGTTGTTTATACTGCACGGTGAACACTGTAAAATTTAATAAATAGTGATAAAAAAAATCGCATGTACCCCAAAATGGAACCAATAAAAGTTATAGCTCGTTCCACAAAAAACGCGCCCTCACACAGCTCCGTCAACGGAAAAATAAAACGTTACAACTCTCAGAACGCAATGAAGAAAAATGATGCTAATTGGCGGCCCAGACAAATTTTTTAGGTCCAGTAGTTTTCACTAAAAACCCATAACCATCATTCGCTAGACCCCACAGGTGGACTCCGTATATGCCGCAGAGATCAGGAACCTTTAGGGCCTTGTGCTGCACAAAGGGCTAGTGAAGAAGTTAAAGATTAGGCAATACTGGAGCACAGATATTTTGTATAATACCCTAAAAACCCAGCCTGTGCATAAAAGATTGATTCAAAGCATACCACACCAAACCATGGATGATTAATTTTTTTATTAATTCCCCCCATTATTACTTCATCCTATTATGCCCTGATGCACTCCGCCCAGCTTACCTATACCCTGACGTACTCCGCACAGCTTACATATACCCTGATGTACCTTGCCCAGCTTACATATAACCTGATGTACTTCTCACAGCTTACATATACCCTGATGTATTCTGCACAGTTTACATATACCCTGATGTACTCCGCCCAGCTTACATATAACCTGATGTACTTCTCACAGCTTACATATACCCTGATGTACTCCGCACAGTTTACATACACCCTGATGTACTCCGCACAGATTACATATGCCCTGATGTACACCCTCCCAGCTTACATATAACCTGATGTACTTCTCACAGCTTACATATACCCTGATGTACTCTGCACAGCTTACATATACCCTGATGTACTCCGCACAGTTTACATATACCATAATGTACTCTGCACAGCTTACATATACCCGGAATGTACTCCTCACAGCTTACATATACCCTGATGTACTCCGCACAGTTTACATACACCCTGATGTACTCCGCACAGATTACATATGCCCTGATGTACACCCCCCAGTTTACATATACCCTGATGTACTCCGCACAGATTACAAATACCGTGATGTACTCCGCCCAACTTACATATACCCTGATGTACTCCGCATAGCTTACATTTACCCTGATGTACTCCGCACATATTACATGTATTACATTATAAACTGAAATACTAGTAAAACCCCAAACAAAACTACTACCAAGCAAAATCTACGCTCCAAAAGCCAAATGATGGTCCTTTTGAGCCTGACAGTGTGCCTAATATTACTGTATTCCGGAGAACCCGCTTAACAATGTATGGGGTGTGTCTCCAGTGGCACAATCTGGGCACAATATATTGGTCACTGAAATGGCATATCTGTGAAAAAATAGAAATTTTCAATCTGCTACATTCACTGTGCACTAATTTCTGCAAAACACTTGCAGGGACAAAATGCTCACAATTCCTCTAGATGAATTTCTTCAGGGATGTAGTTTCCAAAATTGGGTAATTCCAATGTATCTCCTTTATCCTTGTGAAAAAGGAAAAAAATGCAACTTTTAGTGGAAAATTGTATTAATTTTAATGTTAATATAAATTTTTATGGCCTAATTCAAATAAATTCTGCAAAAGACCTGTGGGGTCTAATTGCTTACTATAACCCTAAATAGATTCCGTAAGGTGTGTACTTTCTCAAATAGAGTCACTTTTGGGGAGCTCCTACTATTTTGGCCCGGCAGGGGCTTTTGAAACGTGACATGGCACTCAAAAACCATTCCTGCTAAATTTGAGCTCCAAATGGCGCTCCTTTCCCTCTGAGCCGTTGCAGTGTGTCCAAACAGCTGTTTATAACCACTTATGGGGTGCTTTTTCTCATTTAGTCCTTTAGTAAAAATTGAATATGTCTGCGTTTTATCTGAAAAAATCTAGCTTTTCAATTTCATGGCCTAATTCCACTAATTCGGCAAAAAAACTGTGGGGTCAAAATGCTCCCTATACACCTAGATTAATTCCTTCAAGGGTGCAGTTTCCCAAATGGGGTCACTTTTGTGGGTTTCCACTGATTTGGTCCCGCAGGAGCTTTGCAAATGTGACATGGCGCCGCAAACCATTCCAGCAAAATTTGAGCTCCAAAAGCAAAATGGTCAGTACAAAACCTGTGGGGTCAAAATGCTTACTATAACCGCCAATAAATTCCTTGAGTTGTGTAGTTTCCAAAATGGGGTCACTATTGGGGTTTTCCACTATTTGGGTCCCACAGGGGCTTTGCAAATGTGACATGACACCTGAAAATCATAGCAGCAAAACTTGAGCTCCAAAAGCCAAATGGCGCTCTTTCCGTTCTGAGCTCTTCCCTGTGTACAAACAGCAGATTATTAACACATATAGGGTATTTCCGTAATCGGGAGAAATTGCTTTTAAAATGTTGGGGTGTTTTTTGTCCTTTATGCCTAGTAAAAATTGAAAATGTCTGAGTTTTATTGGAAAAATTCAGTAAAAAGCTGTGGAGTCAAAATGCTCACTATACCCCTTGATAAATTCCTTGAGCTGTGTAGTTTGCCAAATGGTGTCTTTTTGGGGATGTTTCCACAGTTTTGGTTCCACAAGACCGCTTCAAACCTGAAATGGTGCCTAAAATATATTCTAATAAAAAGTTGGCACAAAAATCCTCTAGGTGCTCCTTTGCTTCAGAAGCCTGTGTTTCAGTCCATTAGGACACAAGGGCCACATGTGGGATATTTCTAAAAACTGCAGAATCTGGGCAATAAATATTGAGTTTCGTTTCTCTGGTAAAACCCTTCTGTGTTACAGAAAAAAATGAATTTCTGCAACAAAGGTGAAAATTGAAAATTTCACCCCTACTTTGCTTTAATTCTTGTGAAACGCCTAAAGACTTAAGAAACTTTCTTAATGCTGTTTTGAATAGGTGCAGTTTTTAAAATGGGCTGATTTATGATGGTTTCTAATATATAAGGCCCTCAAAACCACTTCACAACTGAACTGGTCCCTGAAAAAATAGCCTTTTGAAGTTTTCTTGAATATGTGAGAAATTGCTGCTAAAGTTCTAAGCCTTGTAACGTCCTAGAAAAAGAAAAGAACGTTCAAAAAAACAATGCCAACATAAAGTAGACATATTGGGATATGTGAAATAATAACTATTTTGTGTGGTATTACTATCTGTTTTACAAACAGATACATTTAAATTTAGAAAAGCGCTAATTTTTGCAAATTTTCTCTTAATTTTGGTGTTTTTCACAAAATAAATATTGAATTTATCGACCAAATTTTTTCCCCAACATAAAGTACAATATGTCACAAGAAAACAATCTCAGAATAGTTTGGATAGGTAAAAGCATTCCAAAGTTATTACCACATAAAGGGACACATGTCAAGTTTGAAAAAAATCTGCTTTGTCTTTAAGGCCAAACAGGCTGTGTCCTGAAGGGGTTAATCATGTAATTCATTCATTTTTATTCTTAGTATGTGTCTTTTTTTCAACTGTTTATAAGCAGTGAATTCCTTTTCTACTTCTCTTTACTAAATGTGGGCGTGACACACTTGATGTCACTCAAGCAGTGCTGCCCTCTCCGTGCGCGTGCCTGACGCTGCTAAATACTGTAGTACTATAGCATCAGGAGTAAAGCTGGCTGACCGATCGTCTCAACCATTGATTAGCCTGGTTAGCGTGGTTGAGACGATCCCTCCTCGTCTTCACCGCAATGTTTATTTCTTCTTTCCCAGTTTTACACACATGTGCAAAAGCCTTGATCAGAACTAACCAAATCAAAGCGCTCGTCTCTTGTGATAAGAGTCTCCAGGGCTACTGCGCACGCCCCGGAGCCGACCGAAGGAAATCAGCGGTGGCCACATTCCTAGGAAACGAGCGATATACAAAGAGGGGCAGTCAGTGAGATGAAGTATTGATAGCTCATACAATATACCATTTCTACAAATGAAGATAAGTGCATAAGTGCGTAACTTTGACTTTATGAGCATTTTAGGCCCTGTTCACACTGAGTTTTTTTGACGAGTTTTTTGACGCGGAAAGCGCTCCGCAAAACTCGTCAAAAAACGCCCGAAAATGCCTCCAATTGATTTCAATGGGAGTTGGACGAGTTTTTTTACCGCGAGTAAAAAAAACGCGTTGCGGTAAAAAGAAGCGACATGACCCATCTTGAGGCGGTTTCCGCCTCCAAAACCCAATTTCAATCAGTCAGAAAGGGTAAAAAAAACACCTTGACAAGTGTTTTGACGAGTTTTTGTCAAACCACTGTGCAAAAAACGTCTGGAGCAGTTTTTGCAGGAGGAATTTTCCTCCTGCAAAAAACCCAGTGTGAACACAGCCTTTAGTTGATTTATCAAGGTGAGGTGATTTTTATGGTGGGTCGGCACTGTGTCATTGTCTGCTTTGTTTTGTCATTAATATCAGTATAGTTCTATAAGGCAGAGCACAGTTGTGTTGCAAAATATATTGTTCATTTCTTTCAGGGATGTGTGGTAGACTAAGTACATTTTGGATTATTGAAAAAAATAATAACATCCATATAAATGTTAATGTTAATGTTTTACTGACTTTTATATATATATATATATATATATATATATATATATATATATATGTAATACAGGTTTACAAATGAAAAATGTATTGCAAAATATAATTTCCTGTCCCATCAGAAGCATAAATAAACAGTAAAATTTTGTTTGAAGATGATTTTTTTGGACATATTTTTATTTGGAATTCCAGATATCGGATAAGAAAGGTCTTTTATTTCCAGAGTGAGAATACTCCAAAGCAAACAAATGTTACTGTAAAATAATGTAATTACAATCCAGAAAAAGACTGACTAACATGACAATTGTATAGAATTCAGAATTGGTGTGTTTCTTAGCTGACCTTTCCTCATAAATGTTTCTGGGTTTTTTCAAAGCAGTTACATTAAAATAGTTGTCCAGCAAGGAGTCCTGTTGACCTAGCCACAGGATAGGTCATCAGTATATGATCGGTGGTGGTCCAACACCCCGACCCCGCACTGATCAGCTGCTCCGTTTGCCTCAAGGCGCCGGATGTCCATGTCGCGGCAGATGGCTCCGGTCACTGAATATTGGCCGAGCTGCAGTACTGCAGCCCTGCTCCTATTTAAGTGAATAGGAGCAGAGTTGCAGTTCTGCAGCACGACCGCTATTCAGTGGTCGGAGCCATCTGCTTCCAGCTTTGAATACTGCATACCCTGCATAACATCCGGCGCCCGGAGGCAGCCGGTGCGAATAACCGTTGACGCAATGAAATGTAAACAAAGACCAACGGGACCACCAAAGCATTGGCACCGATACGTCGAAAGATTTAAAAGGTGATATTGAGTTTTTTTTAATTTTATAATATTTCTGCTGCTTGTTTTTTTTTCCTATCGAACAACCTCTTTAACCCGTTAGTGACCGGCCCATCGTGTTTTTACGTCGGTCACTAACGGGCCTTATTCCAATGTCATAGACTTTTTACGTCGCGGCATCGGAATAAGTAAACAGAGCAGGGAGCTGTCAAATCTCCCTGCTCTCAGCTGCCAGAGGTAGCTGAGGGCTGGGGGCGTCCCTGCTCTGCCATGTGAGATCGATATTAGTATCGATCTCACCCATTTAACCCCTCAGATGCGGTGCACAATAGCGTGCACCGCATCTGAGTGGTTTTGGAGAGAGGGAGGGAGCTCCCTCTGTCTCCCACCGACACCAGGCGATACGATCGCCGAGTGTCTGTGTCTCCAATGGCAGCCGGGGGCCTAATAAAGGCCCCCAGGTCTGCCTGTAATGAATGCCTGCTAGATCATGCCGGAGGCATGACCTAGCAGATGCCTGTCCGTTTTAAACGGACAGGCAGTAATACACTGCAATACAGAAGTATTGCAGTGTATTATAATAGCGATCGCAGAATCGCATATTAAAGTCCCCTAGTGGGACTAGTAAAAAAGTAAAAAAAAAATGTAATAAAGTTAAAAAAAAAAATTTTGACAAAAAATGACAAACCCACTTTTTCCCCTTACAAACTGCTTTACTATTAAAAAACCAAAATAAAGTAAAAAAGTTACACATATTTGGTATAGCCACGTCCGTAACGACCCGACTATAAATCTATTACATTACTTAACCCGCACGGTGAACGCCGTAAAAAATGAAATAAAAAAACGACAGAAAAATTGCTGTTTTCTGTGAATCCTGACTTTAAAAAAATGTGATTAAAAAGTGATCAAAAAGTCGCATCTACTCCAAAATGGTACCAATAAAAACTACAAGTCGTCCCGCAAAAAAAAGCCCTCATACAACCTCATCGGTGAAAAAATAAAAACGTTACGGCTCTTCAAATATGGAGACACAAAAACAAATAATTTTGAAAAAAAAGCGTTTTTACTGTGTAAAAGTAGTAAAACATACAAAAACTATACAAATTTGGTATCGTTGCAATCGTAACAACCCGCTGAATAAACTTATTGTGTTATTTATACCACACGGTAAACGGCGTAGATTTAGGACGCAAAAAAGAGTGGTGAAATTTCAGATTTTTTTCTATTCCCCCCCCCCAAAAAAGTTAATAAAAGTTAATCAATAAATAAAATTTACCTCAAATGGTGCTATTAAAAAATACAACTTGTCCCGCAAAAAACAAGACCTTATACAGCTATGTCGACGCAAAAATAAAAACGTTATAGCTCTTGGAATGCGACGATGGAAAAACGTAAAAAATGGCCTGGTCATTAAGGTCTACAATAGGCTCGTCATTAAGGGGTTAACCCCTTCCCGTCGTAAACAACGTTCAGATTTAAATTTTAGTTTTTTCCTCCCCACCTTCCAAAAGCCATAACTTTTTTATTTTTCCGTCGATATAGTCCTATGAGGGCTTGATTTTTGTAGGACGAGTTGAAGTTTTACATAGCTCCATTTATTGTGCAATATAAGGTACTAGGAAACGGGAAAACAATTATTTGTTGGGTAGAAAGTGAAAAAAACTGCGATTCCTCCATTGATTTTTGACGCATCGTTTACTTTATTCTGCGGGTCAATATGATTACGGCGATACCAAATATATATAGTTTTTTCTATATTTTGCAAGTAAAAAAACAGTGTAAAAAATTTAATTTATTTTGTGTCGCCAAATTCCGAGAGCCATAACTTTTTTATTTTTCCGTTGATTAGTTGGTATGAGGGCTTATTTTTTGCGGGATAAGCTGTAGTTTTCAATTATACCATTTTGGGGTTCATGCAAAGTTTTGATAACTTTTTATTCCAATTTTTTTGGGAGATGAGGTGACCAAAAAATAGCGATTCTTGTGTTTTTACAATTCTTTTTTTTACGACATACACCGTGCGGGTTAAATAATGATTTATTGTAATAGTTCAGACTTTTACGGATGCGGCAATACCAATTATGTTTATTTATTTATTTTCTTACTATGCTCTAGGGGGGACATGGGAAAAGGTTTTTATTTTGAACTTTTAATAATTTTTTTAAAATTTACATTAAAAAAACTTTATTTTACAAATTTTTACTTTTTTTTATTAGTCCCCCAAGGGGACTTCAACCAGTGATCGTTGGAACGCTTGCACGATATACTGCAATACTAATGTATTGCAGTGTATCGTCTTTCTGACAGGCTCCTATTAAGCCCTGAGGCCCTCAGGCAGCCATAGTAACCATTACCATCCCGCAATTGCATTGCAGGGGCGCGATGAGCTGCTAGAGGGGGTCGCCCCCTTGTTTCTAACGATTTAAATGCTGCAGTCGCTATTGACCGCGGCATTTAGCGAGTTAAATGAGTGGGATACCGCGCATTATTGTGAAGTGTCGGCTGTAACATACAGCCGACACCCGAATCGTATTGAGCGAGTTCTCTCCGTGAGCCCGTTCCATACTTTCCCTACCCAGCTAGGACGTATGGATGTCACATGTCGGGAAGGGGTTAACCGGTTAAGGACTAGGCTGTTTTACAGCTAACTAACCAGAGAAAATGTCACAATTTTGCTATGCGCTTCTTAAGGGCGGGTTCACACGTGGCGGAATTTCACTTAAATTCCGCTGCGGACACTCCGCAGCGTTAATCCGCAGCGGTGCCGTTTGTCCATTGACTTACACTTTAATTTAGCAGTGTTCGTTTAGACGAGGCGTAAAATTCCGCTGCGGAGCATAGGCTGCGGAGCGGAATTTGGTGTCCGCAGCATGCTCTGTCTGTTGCGGAGCAGTGGCGGACTCATGGCGGAATTTCTCCATTGACTTCAATGGAGAGTCAAAATTCCGCAATGAAGTCCGCAGATCTTATGTGTGCTGCGGAGCGTATTGTTTTTACTACCATGACATTTCTTCATTCTGGCTGGACCTATGTATTTCTAGGTCTACAGCCAGACTGAGGAAGTCAATGGGGCTCCCGTAATGACGGGAGCGTTGCTAGGAGACGTCTGTAAATAGTCACTGTCCAGGGTGCTGAAAGAGTTAAGCGATCGGAAGTAACTGTTTCTGCACCCGGGACAGTGACTACCGATCGCAATATACATGTATCTGTAAAAAACATATAAGTTCATACTTACCGAGAACTCCCTGCTTCTGTCTCCAGTCCAGCCTCCCAGGATGACGTTTCAGTCTAAGTGACGGCTGCAGCCAATCACAGGCCAAGCACAGGCTGCAGCGGTCACATGGACTGGTGCGTCATCCAGGGAGGTCGGGCTGGATGCCGAAAGAGGGACGCGTCACCAAGACAACGGCCGGTAAGTATGAAATTCTTTTACTTTCCCTAGGGAAAGTGCTGTCCCTTCTCTCTATCCTGCACTGATAGGGAGAAGGGAAGCACTTTTCCCGCAGTCCGCAGCAGCTAGTCCGCATCAATTTTCTGCACATTTTGTGCAGATCCGCAGCAGAATCTGCAACGCAGATTCTGTGCGGCATTGATGCGGACAGTTGCGGAGGAATTCCGCCACGTCTGGCCGTGCCCTTAGATGACTATAACTCTGCAGGTGAATAAAGTTCATCTTTGAATTTTACACTCTTTTTAAAGGACAGATAGGGCTTTGTTTTAATGGCATTTGTCAGTATATATCATTTTTATTTTTTTCTCTAAAGTGGGCAAAATTTGGAAAAAATGCAAGAATTTAGTAAATGCGTCAGTTTATGCCAGAATTTTTCACACACAGTATGGACCACGGACAAAATTAATCTCCTTTCACATTCTGCCACTTCTCCCGTTGATGGAAATACCAAATATGTGTGTTTTATTCACCATGCAGGCATGTGCCAGGGCTTTGCATAAAAGGAGGCTTTTTGGCCTTTTTGGTCCAGGAATTTTGCATTTGATTTTATAGCAGCATACTGTTTTCTTGGGGGCGTAATGCTACTGAAACATTAGAAACACCCCATAAATGACTTCATTCACACAAGTGGACCCCACAAAGTTTTCTTCAAGGGGTTTATCATCTTTTTAGAAAGTCCAGTTTTCTTCTGAAAGTTTCTTGAATAAGATGGAATAAAATAAAATTATGATAGAAGAAGCTTAGTTCACAAATCCCTTTTTTTGAAAGCTGATTTTACAAAACTCAACAGAGTTTCTATAACACTTTCTTAATATCTGCTCTTGAAGCAGAGATCCCAAAATATTCATCTAGGGGTATAATGGGAATTTTTTTTTGGGGGTTTCCTAAAATAAGAAATTGCAAATTTATGCAAATGGCACTTTGCAGCAGTTGAACTTTAGAAAATATGCAAACTTGACATCCACCCCCCACCCATTCCCTTCCTCACCCTTGAAGTAAAATCAGGGCACAAAGAAAAATGTAATGTAGGGCAATTAACTAAAATCTAATAATTCAGAACAGTATGGTATTTTTTAAAACATTGGTGAATGCACAGGCCTGGTTGTGAGGGACATGAGGGACAGAAATATCGGAAATCTTTGCGGCGCCCATCTTTTCTGCAGACACGGCACTTTTTCTGAGGGTTGCTTCTAGTTGGTGTTAGGGGAATGGGAGTGAAAAAATATATTTCATTCAGTGGTTTGACATCCTCAGACTGGGGGCATTCTCTGTTGTCCTGATTCCTGAACATCAAATATGAGGCCTTCGATAATTTTCTCCTGGAAATCCAGGTATGTATCTCTGCCTCTGTAGTGGATCGCCAACTGTAAAAAATAAATTACCACTTTTTTGTACCAGGTTTTTGTTTTGTATTTCACTAAATAGGGCTGTAAAACCTGGTCGCTTAACCCCCCCCCCATGTACTTATTATATTTAGACACGCTCACTGGCTGCTCCCCCTTTCCCTCACTGCCACTGTTGCTGCGGTATGTATTGTTCTTTTGAATCAAATACTTTTTATTGAACATTTTCAACAAGTACAAAAACATACTCAAAATAAACCGACCCCCACCCAAGCGGCCAGAAATAACAAGAAGGACAGGACCAGTACATATAAACACAGGAAGTACTTGCCACGCAGGGCAGATATAAATACAGTTACAGTATGTATCAGAAGACCTTTGTCAAAGGACAATTTACCATATACCAGCATAGATACATATTGTGTCCCCAAGATTCCTTCAAACAGCCTCGTACAATATTACCCATGGTCACATACACATCAAGCCTCCATTATCCCACCCCCTATACACTAGGAACCCTAACTACCTAACACCTCCCCCCACTATCCCTGCGCAGTGAAACACATGCCAGACTATCAGAGTCCATGACGCCCATAGTTTGGTGAATTTAGCCGGCGCTGCAAGTTTAAGAAAAACCGCCCTTTCATTAAGGAGCAACTGGTTCACCTTTGTTATAAATTCTTGCTCATTCGGAGGAGATGGCTGTATCCAATGCTGCGCAATCAACTTTCGGGCCACGTACAACAGTCTCCCTACAGCCACCTTCCCATGTGAGTCCAGAGGCAGCCCATACACAAAACCCAACAAACAGACCTTAGGGTCCCTGGGCACCGACATAGAAAACACACTCCCCACAATTGTCAAGAGACCGGTACAGAACAGATCTAGTTGTGAGCAATCCCACAGCATATGGAGGAGATCAGCAGGCTCCAGACCACATCTCGGGCACGTAGCGTCAGGCCGAACCCCAATACGATGCAGCATCACCGGCGTTTTATAGACACGATGTAAGATATACAACTGGGAGAGTCTACCCCCTCACTCAAAGAAACATTGGGGACAGCCTCCATTATAGTAGACCACTGGTCCTCATCAATCCCAGGTATATCCCGGTCCTATTTACGCATAGCAACTAAAGGTTATCTATCCAAAAATTTGGACAAAAGCAGCTGATACACCCCCAATATAACTCCTTTTGTATTACCAGAAGGGCCAAGGATTTGAATAAGAGCCTCCTTTTGTATAACCACTGAAGACTGGGAAAATTGTGTCTGAAAGGCATGCCTTAATTGTAGATACCTGTAAAACCTACTATGGGGGATATGTAAATCATCCTGAAACTGCCGGAAAGATTTAAAGTCAGGCCCACTAACTAATTGGGAAACCCTCGTAAGCCCCACCCCTTTCCAGTATTCCAAACCATCTAGCGCAAAAAATTCTGGGAGTATGTATTGTTCTTAGCACATATAAGTCTTTGCGATCCCTGTACTTGACTGCCAGCAATTCCTCAAATGCATAAGCACAGGCATCCCCCTTTACCATGCGCTTCCCCATTAATTGCTGCGAAAAACCAAGTCAGTTTTTGTGTGCATGGTACCACATGCCCCGGTCCTCGCAGCATGCAAATACCTAAACAGGGGCACACTAGAATAAAAATTGTCGCAGTACAGGTGGTACCCCTTGTGAAGCAGAGGCTGCATTATCTCCCACACAATTTTGCTCCTGGTGGAAAGATCATGGGGCATCCAGGAACATTTATTGAGCGGTCCCGCCCTTCATAAATTCTGAAGGCGGTAGTATGTCCCGACCCGTTTTCGCACAGTTTATAAAGCTTAACTCCATATCTTGCCCTTTTGGAAGGTATATATTGGCAAAAGCTAAGCCTTCCATGAGAGTTAAGTTGGGATTCGTCCACGCTTACATTCTGCTCAGGGGTGTAAGGCTATGTTCACACGGGGTATTTTGCAGGAGGAATATCTGCCTCAAAATTATGTTTGGAAGTTTGAGGCAGATATTCCTCTCCCTGCACGACGATTTTCGCTGAGTTTTTCGCGCCGTTTTTCGCCCGCGGCCATTGAGCGCCGCGGGCATAAAACAGCACGAAATACGCTTTCTTTGCCTCCCATTGAAGTCAATGGGAGGTCAGAGGCGGAAGCGCCCGAAGATAGGTCATGTCGCTTCTTTTTCCCGCGAGGCGGTTTTACTGCTCGCGGGAAAAAGACGCCGACGCCTCCCATTGAAATCAATGGGAGGCATTTTCGGGCCGTTTTTGCCGAGTTTTGCGACGCGGTTTCCGCGTCAAAAAACTCGGCAAAATACCCCGTGTGAACATAGCCTAAAGTTGCAGAAGTAAATTATTGAGGGGATTTATTAGCGGTCTTATTTTGAACAACTGATCATGGTTTGCATCGGTACTTGGGGGTGTTTTTGCGTTGACATTGAAGTGGAGGACCCTCATTATTGTTTCATAACGAAACCAGGGCATTACTGCAGAATACACTCGGGTGACTTGGGCGGGTCTTGTTGACCAGTATTACCTAATGGAGTTTTTTTTTACAATACCCATATTTAGGATGAGCCCCAATTTTTATTTTAATTCTGGCAAATTGGTGGGCGTCCTATATCTGGCATGGTTGGATGAAGGTTCTGCCTTATATACTGAGCGGCATATAAATTTGTTTCATGGACAATCATATATAGGCGGTCGTCGGTAATAAATAAATGGAAGTAATCCATTTGGACAAAATTTACATTGTCCACGTTTATGCCAGGAGTGGCAGTAAATCCGTGTATTTTAGGCCCAAAGGATGGAGCAGTTGCCCATATTACAGCCTGAACTGGAGAGACCAGGCTGTCCTTTGATACAGCACTACTAGGCCCTGCGCTTTCATGTTTTGAAATTTCAACTGCATCAGGGATAATTCCCCTGAAGAGGAACCTAAAGTGACGCGATCATCGTCACTGCCTAAAACAGGTTCCATTTCTGATGCCATCAGACTCAGACTCTGACCACAGCATGGAGTATGCCTCCTCAGCGCTAAATAACTTCATCGCCATAATGTAACTAACACTAACTAAACAATAATTATTATGATGTATCTATATATATACATATCTATCTATCTATCTATCTATCATCTATCTATCTATCTATCGATATATATATATATATATATATATATATATATATATATATATATATATATATATATAATATATATATATATATACATGCACACACAATCTAACTGACATATATATATATATATATATATATGTATATATTATATATAATTATATATGATCAAACAGACTATCTACCCTACCGCTAACAAAAAAAAGTAAACCACTATTGATATATATATATTTTATTTATATGTATATATATATATATATATATATATATATATATATATATATATATATATATATATATATATATATTCCCTACCTGCCTACTAATATTCTAGTAAAGATAGAAAGGTAGATAGATAGATAGATAGATAGATAGATAGATAGATAGATAGATAGATAGATAGATAGATAGATAGATAGATAGATAGATAGATAGATAGATAGATAGATAGAACAAAAGATAGATGGATAGATTGTATAAATAGCTAGAAATCTATCTATGCTGAGAATGTATTGGTGTGTAACACTGTATTTTTTTTTGTAACTGTATTCTTCCGTCAGCAATTCTCTCTAAGTATCTTCTTCTCCTCACACTGAAACAACATGTGAGGAGAAGAAAAGAGGCAGGAGATTTTCTGCCAGAACTTTCAAAATAAAAACAAATGTGATTTTTTTCACAGTGATCAGATGTTCAGAGACCAAAAGATTGGTTAGCAACAGCCATTGAACAGGGCTGTGTGCACGCGATCACACGTGCACACTCTCTGAAGTGCCACCGGCGGACTTCAGAGACCCTGACCGCTGGCCATAAAAACACAGCCAGTGGTCGGGAACCTGTTAAAGAAAAGTTTCACTTTTAAATATCTTCTTGCATGTCCTCTGATCGCTTGGTTAATTTTTTGTCTGGTCTTTGGATCTCTGAGTCTGTCAGAATTTTCTGTTCACTGCAATTGGACTGTAATATGCATGTATATTATATACATTAATCAGGGCCGATTTTAGCTTTTCTGCTGCCTGAGGCGAAAATGGAAATCTCCCCCCTCCCCAGAGCCCTTGGCTGCCAGTAAGATGCACGGAGCCCTAAGTCATACATCCCAACTTTCAAGTATCACAAAGAGGGATAACTGATGCAGCAATTTTCTTTTAAGCCACGCCTCTAATTCCACCCAATCCCCGCCCGTACACACCCGGTTCAGCCCACACAGTATCATGCTCCCATCGTGAAACCCACACAATATAATGCCTTCTAGCTGCCACCATACATTATAAAGTCAATACAGATGCCCCTATACAGTATAATGTCCACACAGATGCTCCCATACAGTATAATGCCCCTATAGATACCCCCATGCAGTATAATGCCCAAACATATTCCCCCATACAGCATAATTCCTCATAGCTGCCCCATGCAGCATAATGCCCCCATAGTTGCCCCATACAGTATAATGCCCCCATAGCTGCCCCCATACAGTATAATGCGCCCATACAGTATAATGCCCATGCTGATGCCCCCTTACAGTATAATGCCCCTATAGCTGCCCCACACAGTATAATGCCCCATAGATGCACCCATACAGCTAAATGCCCCCTAGCTGCCCTTATACAGTTTAATTCCACCCTAGCTACCCTTATTCAGTATAATGCCCCCAAAGCTGCTAGTGCCAGTGCCCACATATAAAGTGCCAGTGTCCTTGTAGAAAGTGTCACAGTACCCATGTAGATAGTGCCACAGTGACCATGTTGATAGTGCCACACCCACCTTGAACATAGCGCTACCTCCCTGTAGATATCGCCATTGGGACTCCCTCTAAGAGCGGAATCACCAGCCAGAGCATAGGCCGTGGATTCCGCTCCTAGAGGGAAGCCCTGATGTCGGTGACAGTGTGCACCAGGAACCAGGAGGTCAGCAGTCTCCAACATCTGACACTTCTCTGTTGCTGGCCAGTGGTCCATCGACGTTAATTGTGGCAATTAACCCATTAAATGCAGCAATCGATTGTGATCGCTGCATTTATGGGGTTTGTAGCAAATCGGCAGCCCCCCTGATGCGATTGCGTCCTGGTCTGCCATGTATGGAAGCCTATGTGGACCAGCCTCTGACTGGTCTAATAGGATTCCTTTTAGAGTGACAGGAAATTACTGAGTTGTTCCCGTGTGCACGGGAGGTCAGCTGTCTCCATCACCGCTGATTTTGGCAATTAACCCCTTAAATCACAGTTTGTAGCAGATCAGCAGCCACCACGATGCGATTGTGTGGGTTGCCGATGGTTGTCATGGCAACCGAAGGCCAGACAATGGCCTCCGGGTCTGCCATTTACGGAATCCTGTGAGAACCAGCCTCCGGCTGGTCTTGAAAGGCTTCCTGTCAGAGTGACCGTCAGAGCCATAATGACAGTTACAATATATTACACTATGTAGATAGTGTCATGTATTAAAGCAGCGATCAGTGCTGAAGGTCTTCAAGTCCCCTAGTGGGAACAAAAAAAAAGGTAAAAAAAAGTTAATAAAATGTTTTATAAAAGTGTAAAAATAAAAATAATCATTTAAAAAAACAAAAACTGCTTTTTTTTGTATAATAAGACTTTTATTACAGGAAAATAATTTCAATGTTAAAAAAAAGTACGCACATTTCGTATCACTGCGTTCATATCGACCCAAACGATAAAACTATAATGTTACTTTTTATGCATGGTGAACACCTAAATAAAATTAAAAAAAAACAATGTCAGAATCGCTTTTTTTTGGTCACAATATAGAATAAATAGTGATCAAAAACTTGCATGTACCCCAAAAGAGTACCAATAAAAACTACAACTCGTCCCACGGAAAGAAAGCCCATACACAGCTTTTTGACAGAAAAATAAAAAAGTTATGGCTCTCAGAATATGGTGACACAAAAAAAATATATATATTTTTTAAACCACTTTAGGACACAGCCTGTTTTGGCCTTGTGGACACAGATGATTTTTGCAAATCTGACATATGTCAATTTATGTGGTAATAACTCCGGAATGCTTTTGCCTATCCAAGCGATTCTGAGATTGTTTTCTCGTGACATATTGTACTTTATGTTAGTGAAAAAATTTGGTCGATGAATTCAATATTTATTTGTTAAAAACTTCAAATTTTAGCAAAAATTAGCATTTTTCTAAATTTAAATGTATTTGCTTGTAAAACAGATAGTAATACCACACAAAATAGTTACTAGTTAACATCCCCCATATGTCTACTTTATGTTTGCATCATTTTTTTCACGTCCTTTTATTTTTCTAGGACTTTACAAAGCATAGAACTTTAGCAGCAATTTCTTATATTTTCAAGAAAATTTCAATAGGCCATTTTTTCAGGGACCAGTTCAGTTCTGAAGTGGCTTTGAGGGCCTTCTATATTAGAAAGCCCCCATAAATCACCCCATTTTGAAAACTGCACCACCACAAGGTATTCAAAACCACATTCATAAAGTATTTTAACCCTTTAGGCATTTCACAGGAATTAAGGCAGAGGTGAAATTTACAAATGTAATTTTTTTTGCCGAAATTCATTTGTAATAAAAAAAAAACTGTAACACAGAAGTTTTTACCAGAGAAATGCAACTCAACAGTTATTGCCCAGATTCTGCAGATTTTAGAAATATCCCACATGTGGCCCTAGTGTCCTAATGGACTGAAACACCGGCCTCAGAAGCAAAGGAGCACCTAGTGGATTTTGGGGCCTCCTTTTTTTAGGAATATATTTTAAGCACCATGTCAGGTTTGAAGAGGTTTTGTGGTACCTAAACAGTCGAAACCCCCCAAAAGTGACCCCATTTTGGAAACTACACCCCTCAAGGCATTTTTATAGGGGTATAGTTAGCATTTTGACCCCACAGTTTTTTTGCGGAATTTAGTGGAATTAGTCTGTGAAGATGAAAATCACCTTTTTTTTCTTTGGAAACATAGAATTTTTTCATTTCAACACAAAATAAACGAGAAAAAGCACCCCAATATTTGTAAAGCAATTTCTCCAGATTACGGCAATACACCATATGTGGTCATAAACTGATGTTTGGACCCACAGCAGGGCTCAGGAGGGAAGGAGCACCTTTTGTGTTTTGGAGCGCAGATTTTGCTGGATTGGTTTTCAGTGTCATGTCGGGTTTGCAACGCCCCGGAGGGACCAAAACAGTGGAAACCCCCCAAAATTGCCCCTATTTTGGAAACTACACCCCTCAAGGAATTTTTCTAGGGGTATAATGAGCATCTTGACCCCACAGGATCTTTTTTAGAGCTAAGGTGACCAAAAAAAAGCGATTTTGGCGCTTTAAGTTCCTTATTTCTTACAGCGTTCAACGTGCGCAATAAATTAAGTTTTACTTTATTCTGCCGGTCGGTACGATTATGGCGATACCATATGTGTATAGTTTTTTTTAAGTTTTGCAGCGTTTGCACAATAAAATGACGTTTCTATCAAATAATTTATATTCTGAGCCGTAACTCTTTTATTTTTTCGTCAAAAAAGCTGTGGGAGGTCTTGTTTTTTGCGGGACAGGTTGTAGTTTTCATTGGTACTATTTTGGGGTAAATTCGACTTTTTGATCATTTTTATTCTATATCTTGGGAGGGGTGGTGACCAAAAAATAGCGATGCTGACATAGTTTTCCGTTTATTTTGTTTGCGGTGTTCACCGTGCAGAAAAAAATAACATTAATAACATAACATAAAAAAATAACAAAAAAATAACATAAAGTGCGCCCCTTTCACACTCTGGGTCACACGATTCTCCTCAAAATATGGGTAAGTGCATTTACTGGATTCATAGGGACACTTGCCATTTTCCTAGGAACACTAGTCTCCTTAGGCAAACGGTCTAACGGTCTGGTCTGCTGTACTTTTTGTATTTGCATCTTATTTCTTATAGATGTACCCTGTGTAGGAGTAAATTCGATCATTAATATAAATTGTATACTCTGATGTGACTTAATATTCTGTTTAATATTGGTACTTGTGACTTAGTCAAGGATTCATTTTAAGATTCTCTGTTTTTTGTAATTGTGTGTATTTATTATTAATAAAGATGTGTAATTTTTTCACATGTGGATATATACGGACTCTTTTTCTCTGGTTTATTAAACCTCCTAAATGTGGTGATCGCAATCGAGCACCACATTTATTGGGTTAATTGCCAAAATCAGCGGCAATGAGCCGCTGATCGGCAACACTGGAGTGTCAGCTATCGGGGACAGCTAATCTCCCAGTTTCCGATGCACACCTTGTCGCCAACAGTGTGAATCAGGAACGACACAGTGACTTCCTGTCACTCTGACAGGAAGCCTATCAGGACCAGCCGAAGGTTGGTCCTGATGGGCTTCCGTCCATGGCAGACACAGAAGCCATTGTTTGGCTTCCGTTTGCCATACTAACTATCGGAAAACCCCACAATTTCAGACCGTGGTCTGCCGATATGCTAGAAACCCCTAAAATTCAATGATTGCAACCGATCACCGCATTTAAGGGGTTAATTCGCCGAAATCAGTGACAAAGGACTGCTGGCTGGCAAGAGTGGAGTGTCA
Organism: Rhinoderma darwinii; assembly: GCF_050947455.1. Classification (NCBI taxonomy): domain Eukaryota; kingdom Metazoa; phylum Chordata; class Amphibia; order Anura; family Rhinodermatidae; genus Rhinoderma; species Rhinoderma darwinii. Next base: position 241,233,010 of record NC_134691.1, read on the forward strand.
ACCGGTTCCCGGTGCACACTGTCGCCGACAGTATGCACCGGAAAAAAACTCAGTAACTGTACGTCCTCGTGCGGGCAGTAACCTCCCGCAACGACGTACAGGTACTTACTCGTGCGGGTAGGGGTTAAAAGGGATTTTATTGTGCAAACGCTGCAAAACATAAAAAAACCTATATACATATGGTATCGCCGTAATCGTATAGACCGGCAGAATAAAGTAAAATTGTTATTTATGGCCCACGGTGAACACTGTAAAAAAAAGATTGTCAGAATTGCTGGTTTTTGGTCAGCTCGCTTGCCAAATTTTTTTTTAAAAAGTGATAAAAAAATCGAATGTATTATTTATTTACCGCATTATTACACCCGCTTATTATACCCTGATGTACTCCGCATCTACATATATGGCATCGCGATACCCGGGAGAACCAACTTAACATTCTGAGTTATTTGTCTTTAGTGGCACAAACTGGGTACAACATATTGTGAACTAAAATGGCATATCAGTGGAAAATTGCAATTTTCATTTGCACCATCCACTGCGCATTAACGCCTTTGCGCACCATTACATATTAGCATGTCATGGTATGTGGGGTGTGTGGGGTGATGTAGGGAGCGGGCTCACACGCTGAGCCGCTCCATACGCTCCGGGTGTCAGCTATGTATTACGGCTGTTACAGCTGACACCCGGGACTAACGGACAGCGATTGCACTGTTACAGAAGCCTGTGAAAATGACAATATACTGCAATACATTACATCTAACGATCGGTGGTTTATGTCCTCTAAGGGGATTAATAAAATGTGTAAAAAAAAGTTAAGGTTATTAGTAGTGAAAAAAAATAATATTATAAGTTAAAAATAAAAACTTTTTCCAATTTTTCTTTTAGTAATGTAAAACAATTTGAAATAAACAAAATTTGGCATTGATGTGTTCGTAAAAGTCTGAACTATTACAATATACCAATATTTAACTCACACTGAGTGATGAACACTGTAAAATATAAAGAATTTAAAACGACAAAATTGCAGTTTTTTGGTCACCTTAGCTCTAAAACAAATGTAATAAAAAGTGAAAAAAAGCTGTTAGCACCAAAAAAATGGTACCAAACAAATAGTTTTTTCTTTGTAAAAGTAGCAAAATATAAATAAGTCTATATAAATTTGGTATCACCATAATCTTATTGAGATGTAGAATAAAGTTAAGTTGACGTTTTTACCGCACAGCGAAAGCTATAAACACTGAACCAAAAAAAAAAAAAGGAGGAATCACAGTTTTTTCCAATTTCAGCTCGGAGAGAATTATTTTTTTGGGGTTTCCTAGTCAATTATATGGTACTTTAATAGAAACTACAACTCCTTCCTCAAAAAAAAAAGACCTCACACCACTCTATTGACGGAAAAATATATATATTGTTTTTTATGGCTCTTGGAATGCGGGATGTGAAAAATGAACATTGAAAAACAAAAAATGGATCAGTCCTGAAAAATTTATTTCATTTCTAATGAAAAAAACATTTGTGACCACACATGTGGTATTGCCATACTTGGGAGAAATTGCTTTACAAATGTTGGGGTGCTTTTTTGCCGTTATTCCTTGTAAAAATGAAAAAATTCAATATTTTAGTGGAAAAAAATGTGATATTCTTTGCCACAGCCTAATTCTAATAAATTCTGCAAAAGACCTGTGGGGTCCAAATGCTCACTATATCCCTCGATAGATTGCTTAAGTGGTGTAGTTTCCCAAATGGGGTCACTATTGGGGGGGTTTCCACAGATTTGGTCCCACAGGGGCTTTGCAAAAGCGACATGGTGCAGAAAACGATTTCAGCTAAATTTGAGCTTCAAAAGCAAAATGGTGCTCCTTCCCTTCTAAGCCCTGCCGTGTGTCCAAACAGCACTTTATTACCAAATATGGGGTATTGCTGTGATCGGGAGAAATTGCTTTACAATTATTGGGGTTCTTTTTCTCCTTTATTTCTTATAAAAATTTAAAATTTCTATATTTTTTCAGAAAAAAAGTTAATTTTAATTTTCACAGCCTAATTCCACTAAATTCTGCAAAAAACCTGTGTGGTCAAAATGCTAACTATACCCCTAGAAAAATTCCTTGAGGGGGTTAATTTCCAAAATGGTGTCACTTTTTGTGAGTTTCCACTGTTTTGGTCCCTCCAGGGTGTTGCAAACACGACACGGCACTGAAAACCATTCCAGCAAAATCTGCGCTCCAAAATACAAATGGCGCTCCGTCCCTTCTGAGCTTCTGAGCCCTGTCGTGGGTCCAAACATCAGTTTATGACCACATATGGGGTATTGCTGTAATCGGGAGAAAGTGGTGTACAAATGTTGAGTTGCTTTTTCTCCTTTATGCCTTGTAAAAATGTTTCCAATTTTTTAAAATAAAGTAGATTTTCATTTTTACAGGCTAATTCCAATAAATTTAGCAAAAACCTGTGAGGTCAAAATGCTAACTATACCCCTAGAATAATTCCTTGAGGGGGTTAATTTCCAAAATGGTGTCACTTTTTGGGGGTTTCCACTGTTTCGGGCCCTCCAGGGTGTTGCAAACACGACATGGCACTGAAAACCATTCCAGCAAAATCTGCGCTCCAAAATACAAATGGCGCTCCGTCCATTCTGAGCCCTGCCGTGGGTATTGCTGTAATCGGGAGAAATTGGTTTACAATTGTTGAGTTGCTTTTTCTCCTTTAGTCCTTGTAAAAATGTCTAATTTTTTTTTAAATAAAGTAGATTTTCATTTTTACAGGCTAATTCCAATAAATTTAGCAAAAACCTGTGTGGTCAAAATGCTAACTATACCCCTAGATACATTTCTTGAGGGGTGTAGTTTCCAAAATGGGGTCCCTTTTGGGGGGTATTTCCACTGTTTTGGCACCAAAAAGATCTCTTCAAACCTGACAAGGTGCATAAAATATATTTTTTTTAAAAGGAGGCCCCAAAATCCAGTAGGTGCTCCTTTGTGTTAAGGATCTGCCAGGCACAGCTTCTGTATCCACGCCCATAGGTAATCAGTCTGCACCTGCTTCTATGTCTGTGAGACTGACTCCATCTTCCACCACTCAGGATGCCAGGCTTAGGAGTGGGAGAGCCTATCACAGCCTGGCCAGATGGAGCTAGCTCCCGCCCTCTGTCTATTTATACCTGCCTTTCCTGTTCCTCCCTGCTTGTGATTCTTGTTTTGTTTCCTGGCCTTGCTGCAGCTTCTTTAACCATTTGACCCTGCTTCATATTGACCCTGGCTTACTGGTTACTCTCCTGCTCTGCGTTTGGTACCTCGTACACTCCTGGTTTGACTCGGCTCGTTCACCACTCTTGTTGCTCACGGTGTTGCCGTGGGCAACTGCCCCTTTTCCCTTGCTTCTGTGTACCCTTGTCTGTTTGTCTGTCGGGCACTTATTGAGCGTAGGGACCGTCGCCCAGTTGTACCCCGTCGCCTAGGGCGGGTCGTTGCAAGTAGGCAGGGACTGAGTGGCGGGTATATTAGGGCTCACTTGTCTGTTTCCTTACCCCCATCATTACATAATCACAAGCCTATATACCTACTCTACCCTGGTCCCTCACACTACTATGGACCCCCTTGAGACCCTGGTTCAGCAAATGCAGGGTCTCTCCCTACAGGTCCAGGCCCTGGCTCAGAGGGTCAACCAGCCTGATGCTACCATGGTAGTGCCAGTCACCTCACCTCTTGAACCCCACCTCAAGTTGCCTGACCGGTTCTCAGGGGACCGGAAGACTTGTCTCTCCTTTCGGGAGAGTTGTAGGCTCTATTTTCATTTAAAGCCACTCCTCAGGTTCTGAGAGCCAGCGGGTGGGTATAATTATGTCCCGGCTCCAGGAAGGGCCCCAAGAATGGGCCTTCTCCTTGGCTCCTGACGCCCCTGAACTTTCCTCCGTTGATCTTTTCTTTTCTGCTCTCGGAATGATTTATGACGAGACTGACAGGACTGCCTTTGCCGAGAGTCAGCTGGTGACCTTACGTCAAGGTAAGAGACCTGTTGTGGAGTATTGCTCTGACTTTAGGAAGTGGTGCGTAGCGTCTCGGTGGAATGACCCTGCCTTAAGGTGCCACTTTAGGTTGAGTCTGTCGAAAGCCCTGAAAGACCTGCTAGTTAGTTATCCCTCTTCTGACTCCCTAGACCAGGTTATGGCTTTAGCGGTACGACTTGACCGACGTCTCAGGGAACGACAACGTGAACGTTTTTGTGTTTTCTCCTCTGACTCCCCCATGATGCCTCCCGAGGTTCTGTTGCTTCGTTCTTCCACGGCAGACTCGGAGGTACCTATGCAACTCGGGGCCTCCGTGTCCCCCCAACAACGTAGAGAGTTCCGCAGGAAGAATGGTCTCTGCTTCTATTGTGGGGATGACAAGCATCAAGTGAACACCTGTCCTAGGCGTAAGAATAAGCAGCCGGAAAACTTCCGCACCTAAGTGATCATCGGGGAGGTCACTTGGGCGCACAGGTATTTCCCGTAAATATGAAACGTAATAAAATCTTGCTTCCCTTTCAGGTCTCTTTTGATGGTAGGTCTGCTACCGGCAGTGCCTTCGTGGATTCAGGGTCGTCTGCTAATATCATGTCTGTGGAATTTGCTATGTCTCTAGCTATGCCTTTGATTGATTTGCCTAAACCTGTCCCGGTAGTGGGTATCGACTCCACTCCTCTTGCTAATGGTTATTTTACACAGCATACCCCTGTTTTTGAAATCCTTGTTGGCTCCATGCATTTGGAGCAGTGCTCTGCACTATTGATGCAGGGATTATCGTCTGATTTGGTTTTAGGCCTTCCCTGGTTGCAGTTGCATAATCCCACGTTTGACTGGAATACTGGGGATCTTACCAAATGGGGTAATGAATGCTTGACGTCATGTTTTTCTGTTAATTCTATTTCTCCCCCTGAGGAGGTGAACACGCTACCTGAGTTTGTTCAGGACTTCGCTGATGTTTTCTCTAAGGAGGCCTCCGAAGTGTTACCTCCTCATAGAGAATACGATTGCGTTATCGATTTGGTACCAGGATCTAAGCTCCCTAAGGGTAGGATATTTAATCTCTCTTGTCCCGAACGTGAAACCATGAGAGAGTATATCCAGGAATGCCTGGCCAAGGGTTACATTCGCCCCTCTATGTCTCCGGTAGGTGCTGGCTTCTTCTTCGTAGGGAAGAAGGATGGTGGTCTTAGGCCAAGCATTGACTACCGTAACTTGAATAAGGTCACTGTAAGGAACCAGTATCCCCTTCCTTTGATTCCTGATCTCTTTAATCAGGTTCAGGGGGCCCAATGGTTCTCTAAGTTTGCTCTACGGGGGGCGTATAACCTTATCTGCATCAAAGAGGGGGATGAGTGGAAGACTGCGTTTAACACGCCCGAAGGTCATTTCGAATACCTCGTCGTGCCCTTTGGGTTGTGTAATGCTCCCGCGGTCTTCCAGAATTTCATAAATTAGATTTTAAGAGATTACCTGGGGGTATTTCTTGTAGTGTACCTTGATGACATACTTGCGTTTTCCAAGGACTGGTCCTCCCACATTGAGCATGTCAGGAAGGTGCTCCAGGTCCTTCGGGAAAACAAACTGTTTGCAAAGACCGAAAAATGTGTGTTTGGGGTGCAGGAGATACCATTTTGGGGTCAAATCCTCACTCCTCATGAATTCCGCATGGACCCCGCCAAGGTCCAGGCTGTGGCGGAATGGGTCCAACCTGCCTCCCTGAAGGCGTTACAGTGCTTCTTGGTGTTCGCTAATTATTACAGGAGATTTATTGCTAACTTCTCGGTCATCGCTAAGCCTCTTACGGACCTCACTCGCAAGGGTGCTGATCTCCTCCGCTGGCCTCCTGAGGCTGTCCAGGCTTTTGAGGTCCTTAAGAAGTGCTTTATCTCGGCCCCGGTGTTGGTTCAGCCCAACCAAATGGAGCCATTTATCGTGGAGGTTGATGCGTCCGAGGTGGGAGTGGGGGCTGTCTTGTCCCAGGGTACCAGGTCCCTCACCCATCTCCGTCCCTGTGCCTACTTCTCCAGGAGGTTTTCGCCCACTGAGAGTAACTATGATATTGGCAACCGCGAACTCTTAGCCATTAAATGGGCATTTGAAGAGTGGCGCCACTTCCTGGAGGGGGCTAGGCACCAGGTAACGGTCCTTACCGACCACAAGAATCTGGTTTTCCTAGAATCAGCCCGGAGGCTAAACCCGAGACAAGCTCGATGGGCGTTATTTTTTACCAGATTCAATTTTTTGGTTACCTATAGGGCTGGGTCTAAAAATATTAAGGCTGATGCACTGTCGCGTAGCTTCATGGCCAGCCCTTCTTCGGAGGAAGATCCTGCTTGTATTTTGCCTCCAGGTATAATCATTTCCTCTATTGATTCTGATTTAGTCTCTGAAATTGCTGCTGATCAAGGTTCAGCTCCCAGGAACCTTCCTGAGAACAAGCTGTTTGTTCCACTGCAATTCCGGCTAAAGGTACTAAGGGAAAATCATGACTCCGCACTATCTGGTCATCCAGGCATCCTGGGTACCAAGCACCTCATTGCCAGAAACTATTGGTGGCCTGGGTTGCCTAAAGACGTTAAGGCCTACGTCGCCGCTTGTGAGGTTTGTGCTAGCTCCAAGACTCCCAGGTCCCGACCAGCGGGCTTACTACGTTCTTTGCCCATTCCCCAGAGACCTTGGACCCATATCTCCATGGATTTTATCACCGATTTGCCTCCATCTCAAGGCAAGTCGGTGGTGTGGGTTGTAGTAGACCGCTTCAGTAAGATGTGCCACTTTGTGCCCCTCAAAAAATTACCCAATGCTAAGACGTTAGCTACCTTGTTTGTCTAACACATCCTGCGTCTCCATGGGGTCCCTGTCAATATTGTTTCTGACAGAGGGGTACAATTTGTTTCTTTGTTTTGGAGAGCCTTCTGTAAAAAGTTGGAGATTGATCTGTCCTTCTCCTCTGCCTTCCATCCTGAAACTAATGGCCAAACCGAGAGGACTAATCAGTTTCCAGAACAATATTTAAGGTGTTTTATCTCTCACTGTCAATATGATTGGGTCTCATTCATTCCCCTCGCCGAATTTTCCCTGAATAACCGGGTCAGTAACTCGTCAGGGGTCTCCCCCTTTTTCTGTAATTTTGGGTTTAATCCACGGTTCTCCTCCGTTTCACCTGGTAGTTCCAACAATCCCGAGGTAGAGGCCGTTCATCGAGAACTGTGCACAGTCTGGGCCCTGGTTCAGAAGAACCTAGAGGCGTCCCAGAGCACACAAAAAACTCAGGCAGATAGAAGACGTTCTGCTAACCCCTTGTTTATGGTCGGGGATCTGGTGTGGCTATCGTCTAAGAACTTGCTCCTTAAAGTCCCGTCCAAGAAGTTTGCTCCCCGGTTTATAGGGCTGTACAAGGTCATTGAAGTCCTCAATCCTTTCTCCTTCCGACTGGCGTTGCCCCCATCTTTTCGAGTACACGACGTGTTTCATGCCTCCCTCCTTAAACGCTGCTCCCCGTCCTTGGATCCCTCGAAGAAACCTCCTGTCCCCGTTCTCACCCCTGAGGGGGTAGAATTCGAGGTGGCCAAGATTGTGGACAGCAATATGGTCCAAGGCTCCCTCCAGTACCTGGTCCATTGGAGAGGATACGGGCCTGAGGAGAGGACTTGGGTACCCGCCCGGGACGTTCACGCTGGGATATTGGTCAGGAGGTTCCACCTTTGTTTCCCCAATAAACCAGGTCCATCTAGAAAGGGTCCGGTGGCCCCTCATAAAAGGGGCGGTACTGTTAAGGATCTGCCAGGCACAGTTTCTGTATCCACGCCCATAGGTAATCAGTCTGCACCTGCTTCTATGTCTGTGAGACCCGACTCCATCTTCCACCACTCAGGATGGCAGGCTTAGGAGTGGGAGAGCCTATCACAGCCTGGCCAGACGGAGCTAGCTCACGCCCTCTGTCTATTTATACCTGCCTTTCCTGTTCCTCCTTGCTTGTGATTCTTGTTTTGTTTCCTGGCCCTGCTGCAGCTTCTTTAACCATTTGACCCTGCTTCATATTGACCCTGGCTTGCTGACTACTCTCCTGCTCGGCGTTTGGTACCTCATACACTCCTGGTTTGGCTCGGCTTGTTCACTACTCTCCTGCTTTGCGTTTGGTACCTCGTACACTCCTGGTTTGACTCGACTCGTTCACCATTCTTGTTGCTCACGGTGTTGCCGTGGGCAACTTTCCCTTTTTCCTTGCTTCTGTGTACCCTTGTCTGTTTGTCTGTCGGGCACTTATTGAGCGTAGGGACCGTCGCCCAGTTGTACCCCGTCGCCTAGGGCGGGTCGTTGCAAGTAGGCAGGGACTGAGTGGCGGGTAGATTAGGGCTCACTTGTCTGTTTCCTTACCCCCATCATTACACTTTGCTTCTGAGGTGTGTGTTTCAGTCCATTAGGACACTAGCGCCACAAGTGGGATATTTCTAAAACTGCAAAATCTGGGCAATACACATTAACCCCTTAAGGATGCAGCCTAGTTTTGGCCTTAAGGCTCAGAGCCCATTTTTCAAATCTGACATATTTCACTTTATGTGGTAATAACGTCGGAATGCTTAAACCTATCCAAGCGATTCTGAGATTGTTTTCTCGTGACACATTGGGCTTCATGTTCGTGGTAAAATTTGGTCGATATATTCAGTGTTTATTGGTGAAAAATTGCAAAATGTAGAGAAAAGTTTGAAAAAATAGAATTTTTCAGAATTTAAATGCATCTGCTTGTAAAACAGACAGTTATACCACCCAAAATAGTTACTAGTTCACATTTCCCATATGTCTACTTTAGATTGGCATCGTTTTTTGAACATTCTTTTATTTTTCTTGGACATTACAAGGCTTGGAACTTAAACAGCAATTTCTCATATTTTTAAGAAAATTTGAAACACTTTTTTTTAAGGTACCTCTTCTGTTCTGAAGTGGCTTTGAGGGGCCTATGTATTAGAAACCCTGATAAAACACCCCATTTTAAAAACTATACCCCTCAAAGTATTCAAAACAGCATTTAGAAAGTTTTTTAACCCTTCAGGCATTTCACAGGAATTAAAGCAAAGTGGAGGTGAAATTTGCAAATTTCATTTTTCTTGCTGAATTTCAATTTTATAATTTTTTTTTTCTGTAACACAGAAGGTTTTACCAGAGAAGCACTACTAAATATGTATTGTCCAGATTCTGCAGTTTTTAGAAATGTCCCACATGTGGCTCTACTGCGCTCGTGGACAAAAGCACAAGCCCTAGAAGCAAAGAAGCAGCTAGTGCATTTTGAGGCCTCTTTTTTATTAGAATATATTTTAGGCAGCAAGCCAGGTTTGAAAAGGTGTTGAGATGCCAAAACAGTAGGAATCCCCCAATAGTGACCCCATTTTGGAAGCTACACCCCTCAAGGAATTAATTTATGGTTGTTGTTACCATTTTGACCGCACAGTTTTTTCACAGCACCTATTTGAATTGGGCTGTGAAATTAAAAAAATGTAATTTTTTCCAATAAAATGTCATTTGTGATCAAAATATTTTATTTTCACAGTGAACAAAATACCTCATTTTGTTGCCCAATTTGTCCTTAGTGCGGCAATACCCCATTTGTGGTGATAAACTGCCTTTTGGGCCCATAGGAGGGCTCAGAAGGAAAGGAGCGCTATGTGTTTGTTGGAGTCCAGATTTTGCTGGATTGGTTTTCGGGTGCCATGTCGCATTTGCAGAGCCCCAGAGGTATCAAAGCAATGGAAACCCACCAGAAGTGACCCCATTTTGGAAACTACACCCCTCAAGGAATTCAAATATGGTTGTTGTTACAATTTTGACCGCACAGTTTTTTCACAGCACCTATTTGAATTGGGCTGTGAAATGAAATAAATGAAATTTATTCCAATAAGATGTCATTTTTTATCAAAATTTCTTATTTTCACAGGGAATAAAATACCCCATTTTGTTGCCCAATTTCTCCTGAGTGCATCAATACCCCATTTGTGGCGATAAACTGCCGTTTGGGCCCATGGGAGGCCTCAGAAGGGAAGGAGCGCTGTGTGTTCTTTGGAGTGCAGATTTTGCTGGTTTGGTTTTCGGGTGCCATGTCGCATTTGCAGAGCCCCAGAGGTATCAAAGCAATGGAAACCCACCAGAAGGTACCCCATTTTGGAAACAACACCCCTCAAGGAATTAATTTATGGGTAATGTGACCATTTAGACCCCATAGTTTCTTCACAGAACTTATTTGAATTGGGCTGGGAATTTAAAAAAAATTATTTTTTCCAATAATATGCAGTTTTAGCTCAAAAATTCTTATTTTCACAAGAAATAAAATACTCCATTTTGTTTCCCAATTTGTCCTGAGTGCGGCAAAACCCCATTTGTGGTGAGAAACTGCCGTTTGGGCCCATGGGAGGGCTCAGAAGGAAAGGAGCGCTATTTGTTCTTTGGAGTCCAGATTTTGCTGGATTGGTTTTCGGGTGCCATGTCGCATTTGCAGAGCCCCAGAGGTATCAAAGCAATGGAAACTAACCAGAAATGACCCCATTTTGGAAACTACACCCCTCAAGGAATTCATTTATGGGTGCTGTGACCATTTTGACCCCATAGTTTTTTCACAGAACTTATTTGAATTGGGCTGGGAATTAAAACAAAATTTATTTTTTCCAATAATATGTCATTTTGGCTGAAAATTTCTTATTTTCACAAGAAACAAAATACCCCATTCTGCTGCGCAATTTGTTCTGAGTGCCGCAATACCCCATTTGTGGTGATAAACTGCCGTTTGGGCCCATGGGAGGGCTCAGAAGGAAAGGACCACCATTTGGCCTACTGGGGATTTTCTGGTGCGAAGTCATGTATGCAGAAGCCCCTGAGGTACCAGTACAGTTGAAACCCGCAAGAAGTGACCCCATTTTAAAAACTACACCCTTAAGGCATTCATCTAGAGGTGTAGTGAGCATTTTGACCGGAGACATACACCCCATAAACTGTAATGTGGGTTCTTCTGGGTACGGCAATACCCTACATGTGGCTGTTATCAGCTGCCTGGGCACACAGCAGGGCCCAGAGGGGAAAGACGAGGGGGGATAAGCTGTACAGAGTACATCAGGGTAAGTAAAATTGGGGTAAATTATAAACCAAGGGATGTATGATACATTTTAAAACACTCTTGCATACAGAGTTCTGGTTTTTCGGGACACATGTCACATTGATATATTGTGTCCTCCCTTATCCCCCTCTTATAGCAGACTTTGCACCTCTTTTGACTTTTTCCCTTCTTGCCAGTTTGGGGAACTTCTCCTGGATAGTGTTGCCCTGGTACGATGCGTGTGGCCCCGCTTCCAGAAGTACTGGGTGCCCCCCCCCCTTCTTGGTCCATAAAGATTAGGTTCTTGATAATCACATCTTGAAATTCCAGGAAAGTTCCCGTCTGGCCTGTACATCGACGTACACATTGTACAAAGCCATTGGTATGATGTGCACGTCCAGCTTCTCATACCACACCACATGGCGCTGTAGGGCTTCAGTACTTGATCTGACAAGTCCACCCCTCCCATGTACCTATTGTAGTCCAGGATGCAGTCTGGTTTGGGGGTCTCTGTACTGGTACCTCGTACTGGTACATGGGTACTGGTGTGTCCATGTATTGTTGTCAATACAAGGACATCTCTCTTGTCCTTGTACTTGACACACAATATGTTGCTGCTAGATTGTGCCCTGCTCTCACCCCTTCTGAGTCTTAGAGAGGCCTCTCAGATTTCTTCTAGCGGTGCCGCATGCTGCAGGACTGGAAGCGAGGCAGTTGAAGAGTGGGACGCTGGTATAAAAATTATCCAAGGTAGAGGTGGTGACCCTGGTCCAGCAGTGAGTGCACCAAATCCCACACAATATTTGCATTAACTCCCAGTAAGGGTGGGCATTCTGGGGGCTGAATACTGCCGTCCTTCCCTTCATATATCCTAAATCTGTAGGTATACCCTGATGCACTCTCGCACAGCTTATACATCTTCACGCCATACCTTGCCCTCTTACCCGGCAGGTACTCGCGGAATTGAACCCTCCCTTTAAAATGTACCAAGGACTCATCAATAGAAATACACGTCTCGGTGGTTTATGCTTGGGAAAACCGGGCACTGAAACGGTCTAATAGGGGTCTCTGTTTATACAAACGGTCAAAACTGGGGTCATCTCGGGGTGGGCACGGCTCATTATCAGTATAATGTAAGAAGCGAAGTTAGGTTCCAGTTCAGTTCTGAAGTTGCTTTGAGGGGCCCATATATTAGAAACCCCTATCAAACACCCCATTTTAGAAACTAGACCCTTCAAAGTATTCACAACAGCATTTAGAAAGTTTATGACTCCTTTCGGTGTTTCACAGAAATTTAGAGCAAAGTAGAGGTGAAATTTTCTTTTTTTTTTGTCAGAAAATCCTCTTTATACCATTATTTTTATAACACAAAAGGTTTTATCAGAGAAACGCAACTCAATACGTATTGCCCCGATTCTGCAGTTTTGATAAATATCCCACATGTGGCCCTAGTGCGGTAATGGACTGAAGCCCCGGCCGCCGTAGCAAAGGAGCACCTAGTGGATTTTGAGGCCTCTTTTTTATTAGGCACCATGTCCGGTTTGAAGAGGTCTTGTAGTGCAAAAACAGTGGAAACCCCCCAAAAGTGACCCCATTTTGGAAACTAGACCCCTTGAGGAATACATTGTAGTTTTCTTGGGGTGCATGCAGCTTTTTGATCAGTTTTTATTCTATTTTTGTGGCGTGGTGATTAAAAAACAGCAATTCTACTATTGTTTTTTTATTCAATTTTTTTTACAGCGTTCACCGTGCGCTATAAATGACATATTCACTTTATTCTGCGGGGCGATACGATTATGGCGATACCATATGTTTATAGCTTTTTTAAGTCTTTTTGGCGTTTGTACAATAAAATACGTTTTGTAAAAAATCATTCACTTTTTGTGTTACCTTATTCTAAGAGCCAGAACTATTTTATTTTTCCATCCATAAAGCTGTGCGAGGACTTATTTTTTTGCATAACGAACTGTAGTTTCAATCATTATGATTTTTAGGTACATGCGACTTTTTGATCTCTTTTTATTCCATTTTTTGCGAGGTGAAGTGACCAGACAATTGTGATTGTGGTCCGGTTTATTATTATTTTCTTTTACGGCGTTCACCGTGCGAGATAAATAACGAAATCATTTTGTAGTTCAGGCCGTTACGGACACGGCGATACCAATTATGTATAGTTTATTTGTTTGTTTATATATTTTTATTAATAATAAAGGACTGATAAGGTAAAAAGGGGGATTTTTACTTTTAATACTTTTAAAACTTTTATTTTCTTATTTTTACACATCTTTTTTTAACTTTTTTTTTACTTTATTACTTTGTCCTACTAGGGGACTTGAGGGCACGGGACCCTGTTCGCAATTCTAATACACTGCACTACATGCGTAGTGCAGTGTATTAGAACTGTCAGCTACTCACTGACAGCAAGCATAGTGGGTCCTGACTTTGTCAGGACCCACTAGGCTTCTGTCGATGGCATAGTCGGGTGCCATTGTTTGGTGTCCGGTTGCCATAGTCACCATCGCCGGCCGCTATCGTGTAGCAGGCCGGCGATAGCAGCTAAACCCCTAAAAAGCCGCGATCTCTATTGAACGCGGTTTTAAGGGGTTCCCCGCTGTAGGAGCTGCGACAGCTGCTGTACGAGACACCAGCTGTCACAGCTCCTGTATGTGTCGGGAAGACGGCCGAAACGGCCGTTACTCCCGAGACGTACTATTAGATCATGGAGCACGAACGATACAGCTACCATGACCTAATAGTACGTCCAGGAGCGGGAAGGGGTTAAGGTGCTTTTCTCTAGTAAAACCATCTATGTTACAGAAAAAGATGTATTACTAATTAATGTTTTTAAAAAAAATGACATTTGTAAATTTCACCTCTACTTTGCTTTTATTTCTGTGAGCCGCCTAAAGGGTTAATAAACTTTCTGAATGCAGTTTTGAATACTTTGAAGGGGTGCAGTTTTTAAAATGGGGTAATTTATGGGGACTTTCTAATATATAAGGCCCTCAAAGCCACTTCAGAACTGAACTGGTCCCTGAAAAAATTGCCTTTTGACATCTTCTTGAAAATGTGAGAAATTGCTGCTAAAGTCCTGAACCTTGTAACATCCTAGAAAAATAAAACAATGCAAACATAAAGTAGACATATGGTAAATGTTACCTAGCAACTATTTTGTGTGGTATTACTATCTGTTTTTCAAAAAGATACATATAAATCTAGAAAAATCCAAAATTGTGCAATTTTATTTAAAATATTGGTGTTTTTCACAAATAAATCAACCACATGTTTTCACTAAGATAAAGTACAATGGGTCACCAAAAAACAATCTCAGAATCACTTGAATATGTGAAACCATTCCAAAGTTATTACCACAAACAATAACATGTCAGATTTGAAAAAAATTCGCTGTGCCACAAGGCCAAAACAGGCTGCGTCCTGAAGGGGTTAAGTGGTAATAACTTTGGAATGCTTTTATTTTTTAAGCGATTCTGAGATTTTTTTCTCGTAATATATTGTACTTTTAGTTAGTGGTAAAATTTGATCGATAAATTTAGAGGTTATTTGTGAAAAACATAAAAAAAATTGTGAAAATGTGCAAAGATTTTTCATTTTTATAAATTTAAATGTATCTGCTTGTAAGACAGATATTAAAACCACACAAAATAGTTACTAGTTAATATTTCCCATGTCTACTTTATGTTGGCATAGTTTTTGAACATCCTTTTATTTTTCTAGGATGTTACAAGGCTTAGAACTTTAGCAGCAATTTCTCACATTTTCAAAACATTTAAAAATAATTTTTTTAGGGACTAGTTCCGTTCTGAAGTATAAATCACCCCATTTTAAAAATACAACCCCTCAAAGTATTCAAAACAGCATTTAGAAAGTTTCTTAACTCTTTAGGCGTTATACAGGAATTAAAGCAATGTGGAGGTGAAATTTACAAATGTAATTTTTTTTTTTGCAGAAAATTCTTGTTAATCAATTTTTTTCTCTAACACAAAAGGCTTTACCAGAGAAATGCATCTCACATGTGGCCCTAGTGTGCTAATGGACTGAAACACAGCCCTCAGAAGCAAAGGAGCACATAGTGGATTTTTGGGCCTCCTTTTTATTAGAATATATTTTAGGCACCATGTCAGGTTTGAAGAGATCTTGTGGTGCCAAAAACTGTGGAAATACCCCTAAAAAGATACAATTTGGAAAACGTGAGCATTTCGACCCCACAGGTTTTTTTGCTGAATTTAGTGAAATTAGGCAGTGAAAATGAAAACAACATTTTTTCCAATAAAACGTAGAAATTTTAAATTTTTACAAGCTATTAGGGAGAAAAAGCACCCCAACGTTTGAAAAGCTTTTTCTCATGATTAAAGCAATATCCCATATGTGGTAATAAACTACTGTTTGGACACACAGCAGGGCTCAGGAGGGAAGGACTGCTATTTGGCTTTTAGAGCTCAAGTTTTGTTGGAATGGTTTTCGGGTGCCATGTCTCATTTGCAAAGCCCCTGTGGGACCAAAACAGTAAAAAACAAAACAAAAGTGACCTAATTTGGGAAACTACACCCCTCAAGGAGTCTATCAAGGGGTATAGTGAGCATTTAGACCCCCACAGGTCTTTTGCAGAATTTATTGGAATTAGGAAGTAAAAATGAAAATCTAAATTTTTTCCACTAAATTGTAGAATTTCTTTATTTTCACAAGGGATAAAGGTGAAAAAGTACCTAACATTTGTAAATCAATTTCTTCCAAGTTCGGCAATACCCTACATGCTTTGAGGTCAAATAGTAAAACAAACCCCCAAGTAGTGACCCCTATTTTGGAATCTACACCCCTAAAGGCATTTTGAGGGTTAGTAAGCATTTTGACCCCACTGCTGTTTTTAAATGAGAAATGATTGCGCAGCGGAAGTCTTGTCTGGCATCTTGTACTATCGGGACATGATATTGTAACTATTTTCCTGAATTTTGATGTACCTAGACACTTTATGGGGGGCAATCAGTATCTTAGATATATTTCCGTCAGATATTTTTTTACCCAAATCCCGTTCCCACAGTCCAATAAAATATGGGTTTTTGAGCTCAAATTTTGCTGGATTGATTTTCGGCTGCCATGTTGCATTTGCACAGCCCCTGCTGGGCCAAAACAGTAAAAAACAAAACAAAAGTGACCCCATTTGGGAAACTACACTCCTCCAGGGATCTATGTAGGGGTATAGTGAGCATGTAGACCCCACAGGTCTTTTGCAGAATTTATTGAAATTAGGTCGTGAAAATTAACAAATCAACATTTTGCTCCACTAATGCATCTACACACTTTACGGGGGGCAATCAGCATCTTAGATATCTCAGCGCCAGGGAATTTTTTACCTAAATTCTGTTCCCACAGTCCAATAAAATATGGGGGACGAGAGGGAGTGGGCACAGATTTTTTTTTTATAAGGCAGGAAAATGGTTTTTGGTGGGGTACGGCTCTGAGACACCAACCTTTCAAACCAATTAGCGGAACTATGAAAAGAGGGGGACCTACAAAACGACAGAGCATCTGTTTTAAAGCAACCAGCGGGACATGGCCCGTGGCGGACCATCATTGGGGCAACGTATAACCACATGGGCCCCCTCATGCCCAGTGCTAGCAACAGCCACATTCACTTATATCTGCATCCTGAGGACGCAGATACAAATGAATAATATAGGCTGCAGACCACGTTAGGCCTGCAGCCTATAAGGCACTGGGAAGACTCCCTGCACAGGCCGGCGTGAAGAAGTCACTGCATCACGCTGGTCTGCGCATGCGTCCCGATCGGAGACTGTACAGCGCTCTGTTCATTGAGGGAACGGGGCAAGGTAAGGGGGACTGTGTGGCAATATATGAGGGGGATTTCAGTGTAGCACTATATACAAGGGGAGGGAATGCTGTGTAGCACTATACACAATAGGGGGACGCTATGTGGCAATATACACAAGGGTGGGCTGTGTGGCACTATATGCAGGGGAGGAAGGGCTGTGTTGCACTATATACAAGAGGGGGCTGTGTGGCACTTTATACAAGGGTACTGTGTGGCACTATATACAAGGGAGGGGGGCTGTGTGGCACTCTATACATGGGAGGTGTGGCTGTGTGGCACTATATATAAGGGGGGCTGTCTGGCGCTATATACAAGGGGGGCTGTTTGGCACTACATACAACGGGGGCTGAGTGCCACTAAACACAAGGGGGCTGTGTAGCCTTATATATAAGGGGGAACGCTGTATAGAACTATATACATGGGGAAGGGGGCGCTGTGTGGGAAAATATACAAGGGGGGCTGTGTGGCACTATATACAAGGTAAGGGAGGGCTGTGTGGCACTATATACAAGGGAGGGGGGCTGTTTTGTGCTATATACAAGGGGACTGTGTGGCACTACATACAAAGGAGGGGGGCTGTGTGGCACTATATACAAGGGAGGGGGCTGTGTGGCACTATATACAAGTAAGGGGTGGCTATGTGGCACTATATACAAGGGGGGCAGTGTCGCAGTATATACAAGGGGGCTGTGTGGCACTATATGCAAGGGGGCTGAGTGGCACTAAACACAAGAGGGCTGTGTGGCACTATATACAAGGGGGTCTGTGTGGCACTATCTACAGGGGTTTGTGTGTGGTGCTATCTACTAAGGGGGGCTGTATGGCACTGTCTACAAGGGGGAGGCCTGTGTGCGCTATCCACAGCGGTCTGTGTGTGGCGCTATCTACAGGGTGTGTGTGTGTCGCTATCTACAAAGGGGGGCTGTGTGGAACTATATACAAGTGGGGGCTGTGTGGCACCGTATTCAAGGGGGGTCAGTATGGCACTATTTACAAGAGGGGGTGGGCTGTGTGGCGCTATCTACAGGGGTCTGTGTGTGGCGCTATCTACTAATTGGGGCTGTATGGCATTGTCTACAAGGGGAGGGCTGTGTGGTGCTATCTACAGGGGTGTGTGCGTTGGCGCTATCTACTAAGGGGGAGATGTGTGGCACTATATACAAGGGGGGGCTGTGTGGTACTATATTCAAGAGGGGCTATGTGGCACTATATACAAGGGGGAGGACTGTGGCGCTATCTGCAGGGGAGCATGTGTGGCGCTATCTGCAGGGGGCTCTGTGTGGTGCTATCTACAGGGGGTATGTTTGTGGCGCTATCTACAGGGGGCTGTATGTGGCGCTATCTACTTGAGGCACAAAGGGGGCATTATTGCTATGGGGCACAAAGTGGGCACGGTTACTGAGGGGGCACTTTTATTGTGTTGAGCACTGAGGGATCATTATTACTGTCTGGGGCACTGTGGATTACGATTTGTTTAGAGGATGGGGTATAGGTGTGGGGGTGCTGGAAAAGTGTGAAACCAACATGACTGTGAGTCAAATTCTGCAGAGACGAGTTGTGACTGGAATAAGTCATCACAGTGATATGGGCCGGATGGAGAATAAAAGGGAAAGTGAACGACTAAACAGAGAAGACATCACTTGTGAGTCACTAGATATAAAAGTGCTGTAATCACATATCATCTGCAGAGCTCCTGTGTATAACTAGAATCTTTCACTGTATAGTCACTATATGGTGGTAATATTGGTCTCTGTATAGTGGTTTTTCTACTGACCGGCATTCCTCCGAGCAATGTATGGCCTGAATAGAAAGTCTGCGCTATTAATTTCGCCAAAAAAACAGAAACCTTACTTAACAGAGGCAAACAGAAGTACCAGATTAATTATTACCTGCATACTGTTACTGAACACAATTTACTATTATAAGACCAATATTACCAATAATAACACAATATAAGGTCCAAATAATACCGCAACACCATACCCACATAGACTGAATAATACCCCCATCCTGTTACTGAATAATTCCGCCACACCATCACCACATAGTGACTGAATAATACAAACCCACCATAACCACATAGTGACAGAATAATACCCCCACGCTGTTATTGAATAATACCACCACACCATAACCACATGGTTACTGAATAATACCACCATACTATTACTGAATAATACCCCCACACCATAACCACATAGTAACTGAATACTACCCCCATACTGTTACTGAATAATACCGCCACACCATAACCACATAGTGACTGAATAATACCCGCATACTGTTAGTGAATAATACATTCACACCATAACCACACAGTGACTGAATAATGCCAACATACTGTTACTGAATAATACCACCACACCATAACCACATAGTGACTGAATAATACCCGCATACTGTTAGTGAATAATACATTCACACCATAACCACAGAGTGACTGAATAATGCCAACATACTGTTACTGAATAATACTTCCACAGAATAACCACATAGTGACTGAATAATACCCCCCATACTGTTTATTCGTTCTCTATGTGATTATGGTGTGGCGGTATTGTTCAGTAACAGTACAGATGTAGCCGTCTTTATCTTGACTTTTAATGCATTAAATACACAGTGGCAAGATCCTTTATCTTGACTTTTTCAATGACATTTCAAAGGCTTTTGTTGTGTGATATCACGCTGCAGCAAGTTATCAGAGTCTCTGCTTGATTCCTTTAGAGAGAAGTTTAGAGGTTCTATTGCCATAGGCATAACATTTTTGTTGGGAACGTAGACAATACTTAGCTGAGGATTCATTCAATATGTTTTTAACTTGGGTTATAAGGTCGTTTTGCTCTGTTAAATAATGGCAAGCCAGAGATTTCTGGTAAGCCTATCTCTTTCCTTTTTCCTATGGGAGCAGATGCTAATCAACTGACCTCTAATAAATGCCTTATGCGCATCCCAAACCACATGAGGTTAAAGGACGAGTGTCGCGGAAATTTTTTTTTTTATATCAATTTGCTTTTAGTGTTTTATTACACATTTTTTTATTTATTTGTGTGTTTGTGTTTTACTTTTTTTTATTTTTTCACTTTTTCTTGTCTATGGGGGCTGCCATTTTTTTTTCCATCTCTGTATGTGTCGATTAATGACACATACAGACATGGAATACGGCACATACAGCACCATAGTGAATGCGATCGGTGCCCGTTCCATCCACTATGTTGTACGCCGTCTGTGTGGGAACAGCGCATGCGCCGCTCCCACACAGTCCAAATTGAAGGTCTTCGGCTGAGCGACGTCCGGCGCCATTTTCTTGTGGACCGGAAGCCGCGGCCGGACAGTAAGATTACTACTTCCGGTCGCGGCTTCCGGACTTGTGCACTTGTAGCCGAGGGAGCAGACGGAGCGGACGGACCGGAGGGAGCGGCGGCGGCAGGAGCAGGTAAGTTAGGTCTGTGTATGTACGTGTTTTACTGTGTGTTTACTACTGTATGTTAACCTACTACACTGTGTGTTAGCTCAAAAAATGGCGACACACAGTGTAGGAGGTTTGACCGTTCAATCCCCTCCTTTCTCCTGGCACTAGCCAGGATAAAGGAGGGGGGATTCTGTGAGCTCACTAGAGCGAGTGTGTATTCTCAAATTTTGCAGCATAAAGCAATGTGGTTGCTTTACCACATGCCAATGCTGCAATTTTGGGAATTGCTCCATCTAGTGACCAGCACTGGGAAATGTTATAAATTAGAATCTAATTTATAATATTTCCTGACTCGTGAAAAAATTAAAAAAATTAGAACAATGTTTAATCACTTATACACTAACGGTTTAAATAAAAAAAAAAAAAAAAAACATTTCTAGCGACACATTACCTTTAAGTATCCTTGAGTTTGGCCCCAATAGATTCTCTAACCTCATTTATTCTTATTACCAAATCGTCTCTATCTGGGAGTTATATCTGGCTGAGTAGAAAACGGCAAAGTAAACAAGTTGGGTGCATGGTCGGTGTGTAGAGGCGTACATATAGCAGCGTCTACACAGAGCTGGAGGTAGGATTTATATATAAAAAAATAGTCCAACGCTGATAAGAAGCGTGTACTGAGGAGTAATATGTGTAGTCTACATCAGTAGGGTTAAAGCAGTTCCAGACATCAACCAGGCCACTGTCATGCATAGATGATTTAAATTTCCTCAGGGCTCCATAAGATAAGGCCGATTTTTTAGCAGAACATCTACCAAAGGATCCATGACCAGGTTGATGTCGCCACCTATAATAAGCAGACCTTCCGAAACAGAATCAACCAACTGTAGAACATTACACAACCGCAACACCTAACCAACGTTTGGAGAATACAAGTTGACCAGGGTAAATATTTGTGTGCAAATTTTACTCTTCAAAATAAGATATCGACCGTCTGGGTCTTGAATATGGGAGAGGTATACAAATGGAACAGCCCTCTGAAAACCCACACTCATCCCCCTAGAGGCAGAGTTATTGAAGCCACAATGGAACCAGACCGGGAAGTGAGAGAAAGAAAGATTAGGATAATGATCCTTTTTGAAATGTGTCTCCTGTAACATCAAAACGTCACATTTGGTCCATTTGGAGGAGGAGAAAATTTGGCATCACTTCGAAGGGGAGTTAAAGCCCTTCACATTATGGGACACTAATTTTAATTTTAAGGAGGACATAGTATAAGAGAGATGATAAGGACATCAGAAGGCAAAGAAAGAACATGAAAGATATCCATAGCGCCATATTGTGGTGCAAGAACCCAGGTCCAAGGGGGTGAGAACAGGTACCCCCCATTAATAGCATTCCAGACACAATGGACAGAATACAAGTCATATATTAACAATGCTAGAATCAGCAAAACAAAGTGTAAAGACAAAACAAAGGGTATACACAACATAGGGAAAAAGGGGATAGAAACTGGGGAAACATAAATGGGGCATTAAGCCCCAAAACTGTAGATGTGAACAATACTGGTTCAATCAGAAACTTCCAAAGGGGGGAATCCGGTAAAATAACCAGTTGAAGCAGCAGTAAGCCCTTAGGGTACAAAACACCTCACCAGGTGCAAAAGAGGATATAGGACAATATCAAGATGACAACGTATACATCTATTTAGGGATGGCTAGATCTCTCTCCCAATAATCTGCATGGTGTCATGCGTCCCGATTTTTTTCTAGCCCCTTTGGTGTTTTTGGGTCGGTACTGTCTCGCAAGAGACCAGTTGGGCTGTTGGAAGAAGCGAGGTTAAATCCGTAACTGGTTCCCAGTCCTCTATATCCAGGGGTTCAATATCCAATTGAGCTTAGACGGTATTCAGGTCTGCGATTGAGGAGACGGATTGGTGGCGACCATCATGGTAGAAGGATAGGCCAAAAGGAAAGGTCCACCGATATAGTATGTTCTATTTCTTCAGACAATCAGTAAGCGGTTTAAGTAAACAACGTTCTCGGAGTGTTGTAGTTGCAAAGTCCTGGTATACTGCAATAGAGGAGCCATGTAATGAGAGGGTTGCAGAGTCCCTAGCTTTAGTCAGGATCGCTTCTTTATCATTATAATTCAGAGAGCGGCAAATCACATCCCGCGGCGGGTTGGAGGCTTTAGGCTTAGGGCGCAGAGCTCTATGGGCTCTCTCAATGATAAAGTCTCTGTGTGCATTAAGGTCTAGTATAGAGCAGCAATGTTTTAAATGTGTCCATCAATGCAGCTGCAGGGACCGTCTCAGGAATGCCTCTAAAATGCAGTTTGTTCCTGCGGTTTCTGTTCTCTTGATCCTCTAAAGCTCTAAATGGCAAATTCAAATGTGCGTGGCAGGAGGAAAAACAATGCGTGGCAGCATTATCGAAATCCAAAATGGAGGACTGAGTAGTTTCTAATGTCTCCACTCTTTGGCCTAAGTGACGCATGTCCTGCTTGATTTCAACTAGCTCTTTTACAAGCCGCTCTAGGTCCTTAGTGGGTACCTTTTGGAAGAAGGTTCTAGTGAGCGGCAACTCATCAGCGGCTCCCCCTGCATCACTCTCTCTCTGTCCGAAGCCTCAGACTTCTCCTCGTCCTGTGATGGCGTTGGCGCCACCTTGGAAGTTTGAGCGCTCGCAACGACCGCCTTTTTTTTAAATTAATTTCTCCATGTCCCCCTGCAAGGCCGGAAGTCTAGAGATGTCAGGAGTGTCTCTGTCTTACTTCCACCAATTTTCACCATGATGACGTGTTAAGAGTGTAACGTTTATGGCCATGGCCCGTCGTTCTGACTTACCCCTCGACGGCCGTGGCCATGTACATCTGAGTTCCTTACAGCGTCGTCCTCCTGTGAGGTGCTGGCACTCACTTCCTGGTTTTGAGACTGTCTCCCGGAGGGCGTGCGCCTGCGCGTGCATGGCCTTAAAGGGCAAGTGCGCGCATATTGCAGGAAGTCTGCAATCTAGCCCAGAAGGCTACTGGGCTTTAAAAAGGGCCCTGCCCTCTTGTTCTTCGCCTGAGCATTGTTAGTTTCCCAAAGTTTGTCTGGCTAATGGTCCCCTAGTGTCTTCCAGTTTCCAAGTGTTCCCTGTTCCTGTATCCTGTATCCTGTTTCCCATGCTATCCAGTTCCAGTACCGTGCTGAGCTGTTGTCGTGTTGTGCTGCATACCACGCCTGTTCTGCTATGCCATGCCTGCCTGCCGCCTGGTCCCACTCGAGCCTGCCTTACTGCTGTCCAAGTTGCCACAGGTACCCTCTCTGGACTATAGACTCTGTATTTACCTGTTTGGTCAGCTGCCGTTCCGCTACGCGGTACAGTCCAGTGAGTGCACACCCCGCATCGTGACAACAAGCTATCGTAAGCTACAAAAGGGCTACTGTGGAGCCTAGCAGGACGAGTCCATACAGATACGGGACAAGTTCCACCCCCCCAAAAAAACAGCAATTCTGACAAAGATTTTGTTATTCTTTTTTTTACAGTATTCACTGTGCGCGTTAAATGAAATTTTTACTTTATTCTGCGGGTTGATACGATTATAGTGACACCATATGTATATAGGTTTTTTTATGTTTTGCAATGTTTGCACAGTAAAATAAATAATTTTTAAATCCTTTATTTTTTTGTATCACCATATTCTGAGAGTCATAACTTTTTTATTTTTCCATCAAAGAAGCTGTGTAAGGGCTTGTTTTTTGTGGGACGGGTTGTAGTTATTATTGGTACTATTTGGGGGTACATGCGACTTTTTGATCACTTTTTATTCTATGTTTTGGGAGGGATGATGACTAAAAAATAGTGATTCTGTCATTGTTTTTAATTTTTATCATTTGCGGTGTTCACCTGCGGGAAAAATAACATTATAGTTTTATAGTTTGGGTCGTTGCGAATGCGGTGATACAAAATATGTGCACTTTCTTTAATGTTTTCATTTATTTCCTATAATAAATGTCTTATTATAGGAAAAACAGCAGTTTTTATATTTTTAACTTAGAACTTTTATTTTTACACTTTTGTACAACATTTTTATCTCTTTTTTTAACTTTTTTTTTGTCTCACTTGGGGACTTGAAGGCCTGCACCTCATATTTATTCTAATACATTGGACTACCCACGTAGTGCAATGTATTACAGCTTTCAATTATTCACTGACAGCAAGCCTATTAGGCTCTGCATCCGTGCGGGGCATAATGGACTTCCGTAACTGGCAGACCAGGAGGCCATAGTTGGCCTTTGGTTGCCATAGCAACAATCGTCATCCCCCGCGATGTTGTGGCAATGCCGATCGGCTAGAAACCACTAAGCTGCTGCGATTGCTTTTGCTTGCGGCATCTAACGAGTTAATGGCAGGAATCGGAGCTAACTCCTTTCCCTACCGTTACAGCAGGGTGTCAGCAGGGCCGTATTTAGAGTTGGTGCTGCATAGGCACTTTTAGTTCTGATGCTCTCCATAACTCCCTAAGTTACAGAAACAGCATAGCTCACTGACACTGCGGCTCCAGCGCTGGACCCAGGATAGGTAAGTATAATAATTGTTTTGCTTTTTATGTGTTACAAAATGTTTTTGTGTAGGTTCGGTTGTTGGACTACGTCGGATTCTAGGACTACTTAGTTGACGGCGTTTTATTTTCAATAAAATGGTTAATGAGGGTTGTGTGTTTTTTTTTTAATTCAATAAAATATATTTTTTCTTTGTTGGGGCTTTTTTTTAACTTTGTTACCACTGACTTAGTAATGGCCGCGGTCTGGTAGACAGCGGCCAGTACTAAGGCGGGGCTTAGTGTTAGCCGATGAACAGGCTAACACTAACCTACCATTATTACCCCGGTACCCACCGTCACCAGGGGTTCCCGGGAAGAGCTGGGTATAATCCAGTACCCGACCCCCTGAAGCGATAGTCGGGTACTGGGGAAGACCATAATCATGTACTGGGGAAGACGGATACAATTGAAGTACATTTATACATTGCATACAGTACATTTATACATACCTGACCTGGTGCGGTGCCCTCCTGCTCTGCCGTCCGTATACCAAAGCACTTCTTAGACTATGAATCTAAGACATTCCCACTGTTCTTGGATTGGCCACAGCTGCTTACGTGAGCAGTTATGGCCAAACCATTAACATAGGGCGTGTCTTACAGCCTGAGGAGCACTGGTGATTCACCACCTGCCCTTTGAGTTACCTGACCGCTGGTTGGTCAGGTCACAAAGTTACATTTTTAAGAAGAAATTAAAAAATAGAAAAAATAAATGATCCTGCAGCCGCCCCCACCCCCCCCCCCCACTACTGACTGACCTGTCTTTCGACATGGTGACAGAAAAAAACATGACATAACTGTACATCATAGTGCCTTAAAATAGTGCAAACCATGATGTACAGTTGCGTCATGGTGCGTTAAGAAGTTAAAGTGACACATCTCAGATTTGAAAAAATTGGCCTGGTCCATAAGGTCAAAACAGGCTTAGTCATTAAGGGGTTTGAAAAGCAACAGGTAAACCAGAAAGAATGCAATAAATCTAGCAGGACAATAACAGTGAAGGTAACCCAGAATGTTTGTAATATATCCAGCTGTACGAGCCAGAAAGCAAAAATTGCTGCAGGATAATATCCACTCCACACTAAACCAAGAAAACTAAGCTGACAAGCAGAGATAACTTAATTACTAAAGTACATAGATAAACGTAGTGAAATGTAATTGCTGGGTCTGAACCCACAGAATGACACAGAGAAATCCAGACCCAGACCAGTCTATACACAGGAGAAACAACAAGGATATGTTCACACGCAGTGACCAAAAACGTCTGAAAATACAGAGCTGTTTTCAGGCGAAAACAGCTCCTGATTTTCAGACGTTTTTTTAGCAACTTTAGCGTTTTTCGCGGCGTATTTTACGCCCGTTATTGGAGCTGTTTTTCAATGGAGTCAATGAAAAACGCATCCAAAAACGTCCCAAGAAGTGACATGCACTTATTTTTCGCAGGCATCTTTTTACATGCTGTATTTTGACAGCGACGCGTATAATTAAGGCTCGTGGGAACAGAACACCGTAAAAACCATTGAAAGCAATGGGCAGATGTTTGTAGGCATATTAGGGGCATTTTTCAGGCGTAATTTTAGGCGTAAAATGCCCGAATTACGCTGAAAACACTGCGTGTGAACATACACTTAGGATAGTCAGCGTGAAATCAAAGAGAGAAGTCCAAATACTGAGATATCTAAATGTAGTGATACGTACTTGCTGTGTCTGAACACACAGAAAAACACAGAGAAATCCAGACCAAGCCAGGTCTGTGCGCAGGGAAAACAATGACCAGGGTCAATCTAAATGCTGAGATACTTAATGGTCTTGCACACGGCCGAGACAGGGCCGTGAAAAATGGTCCGAGTGTCGGCAGATTTAACGGCCTTACCACGGTACAGGTGAACGGAATTCCTGGTATCAAAGACATTTATGATGCTTGGAGTCCCTGCCTCCCCACGGAACAACTGTTCCGTACTGAACAAAATGATGCAGTACGGAACAGCAGTTCTGCGGGAAGGCAGGGACTCCAAGCATCATAAATATCTATGATGCCAGGAGTCCCATTCACCTGTACCGTGGTCAGGCTGGAAAATGCAGTCAAAATCGGACCATTTTTCACGACCCGATCTCAGTCGAGTACAACTGCACTTAGCAGAAGCAGCAGTAGTGAACCAGGTAGACAAAACAATTACTGACACATTATGCCAGGAGGAGGCACTTTAAATTGGGTGCTGCCTAATATGAGTGGACCACGGACCTGACAGCTGATTGATCCAGTGTCTCAGTACTCTAACAGGCTGGCTAGATCGATCAGCTGATCAGCTGCTCAGCCTAAAAGCAGATGAGACTGCGACAGCCAGGTGGAGGTCTAGATCACTAGATTAAGGGAAATGTGGCCAAAGAACCAAGCTGCAGACAGAAGGACAGACATGACGTCATGTGACTATGCCTGAAAGAATGTACACCAGCCATAGTATGTTACAGATTACTGGGTAGGAGGACTCGTCGGAGGAAGAGGAATTCTGGAGGAATTTACTTCTGAATATTAGCCCTTATTCACACGACAGGGTTTCCCGGCTGGGTGACGGCCGTTCATAAATCGGCCGTCACACGTCTGCATTAGGAACAATAGACCCCTAATGGGGCTATTCACATGACCAATTTTTTAGACGGCCCGGGAAACCTGGCCATCAAAAAATGGGACATTGTAAAGGATCTGCCAGGTACAGCTTCTGTGTCAACGCCCATGGGTAATCAGTCTGCACCTGCTTCTATGTCTGTGAGACCCAACTCCATCTTCCACCATTCAGGATGGCAGGCTTAGGAGTGGGAGAGCCTATCACAGCCTGGCCAGACGGAGCTAGCTCCCGCCCTCTGTCTATTTATACCTGCCTTTCCTGTTCCTCCTTGCTTGTGATTCTTCTCTGTTGGTTTCCTGGCCCTTCTGCAGCTTCTTGAACTATTTGTCCCTGCTTCATATTGACCCTGGCTTACTGACTACTCTCCTGCTCTGCGTTTGGTACCTCGTACACTCCTGGTTTGACTCGGCTTGTTCACTACTCTCCTGCTCTGAGTTTGGTACCTCGTACACTCCTGGTTTGACTCGGCTCGTTCACTACTCTTGTTGCTCACGGTGTTGCCGTCGGCAACTGCCCCATTTCCCTTAGCTTCTTTGTACCCTTGTCTGTTTGTCTGTCGGGCACTTATTGAGCGTAGGGACCGTCGCCCAGTTGTACCCCGTCGCCTAGGGCGGGTCGTTGCAAGTTGGCAGGGACTGAGTGGCGGGTAGATTAGGGCTCACTTGTCTGTTTCCCTACCCCCATTATTACAGACATGCCCAATATTCGGCCGTTTACCCAGCCACCCAGCTCCCATAGAATCCTATGGGGCCGGGTAATACACGGCCATCACTGGAATGTGTCCCGAGTGATGGCCATGTATTCCGTGGCTCGCTCTTTCTCTCCTCCTCCTCCTTACAGTGCAGAGTGCATGTGAGGAGGAGGATGGTCTTTTTTTGGTCCCTGTAGGAGTCGGAATCCCCAATCCCCGGCCGGGGATTGGGGATTCCGCTACAGGAGAAGTGAGTGACTACACTGTCCATATATGGACACAGTGACGTCACTCACTTCTGAAGCGGAATTCCTGACCTGTGGCAGGGAATTCCTCTCCAGGAGAAGTCAAAGACTACGCTGTCTATATATGGACATTGAAGTCAGTGACTTCTCCTGGAAGGACGGGGGTGGGTGCAACCTACAGGGGGCTGTTTGGCATTACCTACACGGGACTTGGTGGCATTACATACAGGGAGCTGGGTGGCATTACATACAGGGGGCTGGGTGGCATTACATACAGGGGGCTGGGTGGCATTACCTGTCGGGGGCTGGGAGGCATTACCTGCAGAGGGTTGGGTGGCATTACCTGCAGAGGGCTGGGTGGAATTACATATAGGGGGCTAGGTGGCATTACCTGCAGGGGGTTGGGTGGCATTACCTGCAGGGGGCTGGGTGGCATTACTTGCAGAGCGCTGGGTGGCATTACCTGCAGAGGGCTGGGTGGCATTACATACAGGGGGCTTGGTGGCATTACCTGCTGGGGGCTGGGTGGCATTACCTGCAGGGGGCTGGGTGGCATTACCTGCAGGGGGCTGGATGGCATTACCTGCCGGGGGCTGGGTGGCATTACCTGCAGAGGGCTGGGTGGCATTAAATACAGAGGGCTTGGTGGCATTACCTGCAGAGGGCTGGGTGGCATTACATACAGGGGGCTGGGTGGCATTACCTGCTGGGGGCTGGGTGGCATTACCTGCAGGGGTCCTGGGTGGCATTACCTGTAGGGACTGGGTGGCATTACCTGCAGGGGGCTGGGTGGCATTACCTGCAGGGGGCTGGGTGGCATTACCTACAGGGGACTGGGTGGCATTACCTACAGGGGGCTGTGTGGCATTACCTACCAGGGGGGCTGTGGCATTATCTACAGAGGGCTGTGTGTGGCAACAAATTGAGATGAAATTCATCCGATTATAAAATGGACAGGGAAAAAAACGGATGCAAAACGGGTCAAAATCGGCCGTTAAAAACGGCAACACGGCCCGGAACGGAATTGGAACTGATGCAAAACGGATGAAAACCGGCCGGGAAAAACGGCCCAAAACAGCCGTTTTTATTGGCCGAGACTCGGACCCTGTCGTGTGAATGAGGCCTTAGAGTTTGTGAGTACAGTCTCTGTGCAGACCTAACTCATTACATACTTTCTTCGTCATTGTATACGTGAGCAGTAATTCTGACATGTTCCGGTAAAGATGAATTGTGTTCTTCCCAAGAAGTGTTTATCATGAGATTTTAGTCATTTTTAAACCGTAAGTAATCGCCAATACGCCTTTCCACGGCGGCCACTAATGGGCTTTATTCTGATGCATACGCCTTTTCACGGCGCTGCATCAGGATAAATAAAGAGAGCAGGGAGCCGTTAAATCTCCCTTCTCTCAGCTACCAGAGGTAAAGTTAATAAAAAATGAAAAAAACAAAAACAAATGAAAAACCCACTTTTTCCCCTTACAAAATGCTTTACTATTATAAAAAACACAATAAAGCAAAAAAGTAACATATTTGGTATCACCGCATCTGTAACGACCCCGACTATAAAGCTATTTAATTATTTAACCCGCACGGTGAACGCCATAAAAAAATAAATGAAAAAAAATGGAAAAATTGCTGCTTTCTGTGAATCTTGCCTTAAAGAAAATGTGATAAAAAGTGATCAAAAAGGCGCATCTACTCCAAAATGATACCAATAAAAACAACAAGTCGTCTCGCAAAAGAAAAGCCCTCAAACAATGACATCAGCGGGACAATAAAATAGTTGTGTCTTCAAGTATGGAGACACAAACACAAATTTTTTTTTTAAAAAAAGGGTTTTTACTGTGTAAGTAGTAAAACATACAAAATCTATACAAATTTGGTATTGCTGCAATCGTAACAACTTGCTGAATAAATTTATTGTGTTATTTATACCACTCGGTAAACGGCGTAGGTTTAGGATGCAAAAAAGAGTGGCAAAATTTCAGTTTATTTTCATAAATAATATGTACCCCAAAGTGCTGCTATTAAAAAATACAACATGTCCCGCAAAAAACAAGACCTTATACAGCTATGTCGACGCAAAAATAAAAAAGTTATAGCACTTGGAATGCGACGATGGAAAAACGTAAAAAATAGCTTAGTCATTAAGGTCTAAAATAGGCTGGTCACTAAGGGGTTAATATACATCACAGTTTATGTATAACCATGTTGTTTTTCTTCTGCCAATCTTTATAAATACAAGTTGTGTAAAATGTTTCGGTATTCTCTCTTTTTTGTAGCTACTATTACGCTTGGTTCAATTTTCTCATGCACTAAATGCTTTTCCATTCATTAATCTAGAGTGACAGAATACGGCAGTACCTCGACGAAGTTCTGACATTCTCTTTCATTTTTAGAAACACTCTCTTATACTTTCTCTCATCTATCTGTTTTCATTAACATCAAAGACAACTCACCTGTCACCAAGGGAATGATCTCTAAGCTGTAAAACGGCTAGTCAAGACACTGGCAGAACTGTATGATGAATAACTGCAGTAATCATTAATATTTTAGAGCAAACTTATGCAACAACCTTGAATATACTGTAGTACAAGATCTCTAGTTGTATGATAAATCATTTTTTACAGCAGGATACATTTGTCACATTGATTTAGATACATGCTTTTTGTGATACGAGGCAGAAAACGTTCTGTCTAACGTTCTGTCAAGTGCGACAATTAGTTGGTATCTGCATGTTCTTTACTGGTTTGTGAAACGGCTAAAGGAATAACCTGCTTCTTATCTGCCTTGATATTCAATGTTCAGCTAAGAATATTTTACTACACTTGACATATGCAATTTTTTTTATGTGAGACAAAGAAATCAGTTTTAATTACAGTTTGGATTTTATTCATATCAACATTTATTCCGTGTGATAGTTGAAAAATGAAACAAATGAAAAATAATTCTTTGGGCTGGGTTCAGACAGAGTTTTTTGCAGGCGGAAATTCGTCCTCAAAGTTCAGTTTAGAAGTTTGAGGCAGATTTTCCTCTCCCTGCACGTCGATTTTCACGCTGTTTTTCGCAGCGTATTTCGCCCGCGGCCATTGAACGCCGTGGGCATAAAAGGCCGCAAAATACGCTTTCTCTGCCTCCCATTGATGTCAATGGGAGGTCAGAGGCGTAAACAACCGAAGATAGGGCATGTCCCTTCTTTCTCCCGCGAGATGGTTTTACCGCACGCGGGAAAAAGACGCCTCCGCCTCCCCGGGATTTTTTGTTTTAATCTTTTTGTTTTAAACATGACCTAATAAACTGTATAACTTTTATTCTGAGTGCTGGATATACCTTCATCATACACCTCTATTACATATATACAATACCGGTACCAAGATCAGTACATAAATACAGCCCCAAAACCAAGCTCAGTACATAAATGCAGCAACAGAACCAAGCTCATACATATATACATCACCAGAACAAAGCTCAGAACATAAATACAGCATCCGAACTAAGATCAGTACATAAATGCATATATACAGCACCAGAACAAAGTCTAGTACATATATACAGCCCCAGAACCAAGCTCAGTATATATATACAACACCAGAACAAATACAGCTCAATTTAGTGCAACCCCTGCCGTATAGGTTTGTACGGCCTAAAACTACAGCTCCCAGAATGGCCTGAACAATGGTAGGGATATGCTGGTAGATGCTGTTTCACAAAAATAAAAATACTACCACCCATCATCTCGCTGCAGATCACACAGTGACTACAGTACCGATTAAAGGCACAATAAACATTTACATTTAGTGACTCATTGGTGACGTCTCAGATTCTAGTTATTTTTCTCTTTTCTTCTCCCTCCGGTCCAGACCTCTATGATGCATTTCTACCGGCCACGACCTATTTCTGCAGTTTTCCGCTCAGATGTCTTCAGCTTCTCACTTTTAAAACATTTCTGCACCTATAAACGAAGATAAAATTCTCAACACCTCTAAATATAATAGTGCCATACACTGCACCTCTAACTATAATAGCGCCATACACTGTGTAACTGATTATAATAGTACCATACACTGTGTCACACACACACTGTGCCCCCTGTAGATAATGAACCCCATAGAGCCTCTGTAGATAGTGCCTTACATAGAAGCCCCTGTAGATAGTGCCCCACATACAGCCCTCTGAATATAAAGCCCACATATGAACTCCAGAGCTGCAAGGCAATAGTGCTAAACACTGAGCCATCATGCTGTGATACATATAGCTTCCCCTATAGATAGTGCTCCACATATAGCCCACCTCTGTCTATAGTGACTCACATATAGCCCACCCCTGTAGACAGTGCCCTACATATAGACTCCCTGTAGATAGTGCCCCACAGGTAACCCACCCCTGTATATAGTGTCCCACATATAGCCCACCCCTGTATATAGTGCCCTAAAAATAGCTCCCCCTATAGATAGTGCTCCACATATAGCCCATCCCTGTATATAGTGTCCCACATATAGCCCACCACTGTATATAGTGCCCTACATATAGCTCCCCCTGTATATAGACCCCCCCCCCATAGATAGAGCCCCACTGTAGATAATGCCACTCACAGTTTTAGTAGAAAAAAAAGAAACTCACATGATCCTGTTTCCGTGCCGTCCGGTGGCAATGCAGATCTGCTCTCTTCTGAGCAGGTCTTCTGGAGCTGAACGACGCAAGCGGCGCGTCGTTGAAAGGCGCTGATTGCCAGGCCAGAATGACTTTCCCTGTCAATCAGCGCCTTTCAAGCATGGAAGCGGAACGATTACGTCATCGCGTCACTAGCATCGTTGAAAGGCGTTGATTGGCGGGGCAAGTCAGAATGACTTGCCCCACCAATCAGCATCATTGTAAGGCGCAAAATGGTTGGGCACGGAACGTGCCCGGCCATTCAGTGCTAATGCATGTATTTGTACCTGCGTGCTATAGAAGCAGGTACAATTACTGCTAGAGGGGGGCTGTCGCTAGCACTGGGACCCCCTCCGGTGCTAGCGACACCACCGGCCATGAGAGGACACGTGCCGCATGGTCCATAAATTGTTAGAGGCTCGGCGGTGTGGGCCCAGTAGTAGCATCGCTACTGCTGTAGCAGCAATAACGGCTGCTAGCGGCACCACCGGGCATATGGGGGGTGTCGGCGGGCGGGCAGGACCCCTCATGCCGCGGGCTGTGTAGCAGCCACTACGGCTGCTACAGTGGTAGTTACGCCACTGCGTTCTATGTTAACTCCTGTGTGGGGTGATGTTTACATTTATGTGTTATCTGTTGCATGCCGGCCATGTTACGTGTAGCCACTAGGGGGTCACTGTAGTATTAGTGACATAGAGATAGAGCTGTCTGGCAGGAAGTAGGAAGGAGGGTGTGTGTTGCACACAGGGAAGTCAGAAAGGACTGCTGCAGCTTGGTAGGGGAAGGTTATGGCCTCCCAGCACTTGAGCCTGGCAAGAAGCTGCAAGATGGAGGTCCTTCCTACAAGAAAGGGACTGTGGTGGGACAAGGAAGTTACCCTGTGAGTAGAAGCAGATGCCTAGGAGGAATTAGAAAGTTGTGTCCATGTTGGAGCATGAACCAGAAGAGATAAGTGGGGAGATGTCTGTTGAGAAGAGACCTGTCAATGGGTGAATTAATATAAAGCAACTGTAATTATTTGGAACGGTCCTTAACCCCTTCCCACTTTGGCCAATTTTGACCTTCCTGACAAAGCCTCATTTTTCAAATCTGACATGTTTGGCTCTATGTGGTAATAACTTCAGAATACTTTTACCTTTCCAAGCGATTCTGAGATTGTTCTCTCGTGACACATTGGACTTTATGTTACTATTAAAATTTGCTCGGTACATTTAGTATTTAATTGTGAACAACACCAAAATTTCGTGAAAAATTGCAAAAATTTGCATTTTTCTAAATTTAAATGTATCTGCTTGTGAGTTGGGCTGTTATACCACACAAAATTTTTGCTAACTAACATCCACCATATGCCTACTTTAGATTGGCATTGTTTTTTGAACATCCTTTTATTTTTCTAGTACGTTACAAGGCTTAGAACTATATCAGCAATTTCTCCCATTTTCAAGAAAATTTCAATAGGACATATTTTCAGGGACCAGTTCAGTTTTGAAGTGGCTTTGAGGGCCTTATATATTAGAAACCCGCAATAAGTCACCCCATTTTAAAAATGTTACCCCTCAAAGTATTCAAAACAGCATATAGAAAGTTTCTTAGCCCTTTAGACGTTTCACAGGAATTAAACGAATGTAGAAGTGAAATTGACACATTAAATTATTTTTTTTGCAGAAATTAATTTTTAATCTCTTTTTTTTGTAACACAAAGTTTTACCAGAGAAACGCAACTCAATATTTATTGCCCAGATTCTAAAGTTTTAGGAAATATCCCACATGTAGCCCTAGTGTGCTACTGGACTGAAGCACAGGCCTCAGAAGAAAAGGATCACCTAGTGGATTTTAGGCCTCCTTTTTATTGTCAGGTTTGAAGGGCTCTTGCGGTGCCGAAACAGTGGAAATCCCCAAAAAATGACCCCATTTGGGAAACTACACCCCTTAAGGAAATTATGTAGGGGTATAGTGAGTATTTTGACCCCATAGGTTTAGTGCAGAAATTATTGGAAATAGACTGTGAAAATAAAAATCTACATTCTTTTAAAGAAAATGTAGATTTAGTTCATTTTTTCTAATTTTCACAAGGACTAAAGCAGAAAAAGCCTGCAAAATTTGTAAAGCAATTTCTCCTGAGTAACACAATACCCCACATCTGGTCATAAATGGCTGATTGCAGGGCTTAGAAGCGAAAGAGCGCCATTTGGCTTGTGGAGGTCAAAATTAGCAGGAATGGTTTGCGGAGTCCATGTCGCATTTACAAAGCCCCTGAGGGGACAAAACAGTGGAAACCCCCACAAGCAGCCCCGTTTTGGAAACTACACCCCTTGAGGAAATTATCTAGGGTTACAGTGAGAATTTTGATCACACAGGTCTTTTGCAGAAATTTTTGGAAGTAGGCCGTGAAAATCAAAATATACATTCTTTCAAAGAAAATTTAGGTTTAGCTAATTCTTTCTCATTTCCACATGAACTAAAGGAGAAAGAGCATGCAACATTTGTAAAGCAATTTCTCCCGAGTAAAACAATACCCCACATGTGGTCATAAACAGTTGTTTGGACACATGGCAGGGCTTAGAATAGAAGAGCGCCATTTGGCTTTTGGAGCTCAAATTTAGAAGGAATGGTTTGCAGAGGCCATGTTGCATTTGCAAAGCCCCTGAGGGGAAAAAACAGTGGAAACTCCCCACAAGTAGCCCCATTTTGGAAACGAAACCCCTTGCAGACATTATCTAGGTTTATAGTGAGCATTTTGACCCCACATGTTTTTTGCAGAAATTATTGGAAGTAGGCCGTGAAAATCAAAATCTGCGTTCTTTCAAAGAAAATGTAGGTGTAGCTAGTTTTTTTCTAATTTCCACAAGGACTAAAGAAGAAAAAGCATGCAACATTTATAAAGCAATTTCTCCCAAGTAAAACAATACACCACATGTGGTCATAAATGGCTGTTTAAACACACAGCAGGGCTTAGAAGGGAAAGAGCGCCATTTGGCTTTTGGAGCTCAAATTCAGAAGGAATGGTTTGCGGAGGCCATGTCGCATTTGCAAAGCCCCTGAGGGACCAAAACAGTGAAAACGCCCAAAAACTGACTCCATTTAGGAAACTACATCCCTTGAGGAATTCATCTAGGGCTGTAGTGGGCATTTTGACCCCACAGGTGTTTCATAGATTTTATTAGAATTGGGCAGTGAAAATAAAAACAATCCTTTTTCTTCAATAAGACGTAGCTTTAGCTTAACATTTTTCATTTTCTCAACAAATAAAAGAAAAAAAGAACCCCAACATTTGTACATCAACTTCTCTGGAGTACGGAAATACCCCATATGTGGTCATAAACTGCTGTTTGGGCACACGGCAAGTATCAGAATAGTAGGAGCGCCATTTGGCTTTTGGAGCACAGATTTTGCTGGATTGGTTTCTTGACACCATGTCACTTTTGCAAAGCCCCTAAAGTACCAGTACAGTGGAAACTACCCAAAAGGGACTCCATTTGGGTTACTACACCCCTCGAAGAATAATCTAGGGCTGTAGTGAGCATTTTGACCCCACAGGTGTTTCATAGATTATATTTGAATTGGGTAGTGAAAATAAAAATTACATTCTTTTCCAATAAAACGTAGCTTTAGCTAAAAAAAAATATTTTTATTAAAAAATAAAGGAGAAAAAGCACCACGACATTTGTAAAGCAATTTCTCTCGAGTACGGCAATACCCCATGTGTGGTCATAAACTTCTTTTTGGGCACACGGCAGGGCTCAGAATAGAAGGAGCGCCATTTCGCTTTTGGAATGCATACTTTGCTGGATTGGTTTCTGGTCACTATGTAGCATTTGCAAAGCCCCTGTGGGACCAAAACAGTGGAAACCCACCAGAAGTAACACCATTTTGGAAACTACACCCCTTAAGGTATACACCTAGGCATGTAGTGAGCATGTTAACCCCGCAGGTGGTTTGAAGAAATTAGTGTGCACTCGATGTTGTGGCATAAAAATGGGATTTTTTACCAAGAAATGCCAATATGTGGGGCCCAGATTGTGCCACCATAACAAGACAGCTCTCTAATTATTACACTGTCTTTCCCGGTTTTAAAAACACCCTACATGGGGCACTAATCTTTTGCCTGGACATTCGACAATGCTCAGGATCTAAAGAGGACCATGCGAAATTGAAGCCTAATTTGGCAACTTACAAAGTATTGGTTCACAATTACAGCGCTCTGATGTGAAATAATAAAATAAACCCCTGAGAAGTGACCCAATTTTGGAAACTACACCCCTCAAAGCATTTATTAAGGTGTGTTGTGACAAATTTCACCCTACATGTCTTTTCCATAAATGAATGCGCTGCGGATGGTGCAAAGTAAAAATTTCAATTCTTCCCAGATATGGCAATTCAGTGGCAAATATGTCATGCCCAGCTTATGCCACTGGCGACACTTACCCAAAAAATTGTTAAAAGGGTTCTCCCGGGTATGGCGGTGCCATATATGTGGAAGTAAACTGCTGTTTTGGCACGCTGTAGGGCTCAGAAGGGAGGAAGCACCATTTTGCTTTTGAAGCGTAGATTTTACTTGGTAATAGTATTGTTTGGAGTTTTACTGGTATTTCAGTTTATAATGTGGGCGTACATGTAAGCTGGGCAGAGTACATCAGGGGCATAGTCAGGTGGTATAATAATGGGGTAAAAAAAACAATAAAATAATCCATAGATGTGTGTTACGCTGTGAAGCAATCCTTTCTGCACAGGCAAGTTTTACACTGATAGATGTGTCCTTTCTTATCCCCCTTTTGGTACACACTCGGCACCTTTGCAGTTTAGTTAATATTGCTGGGAAGTGTTGTCCTGGTATAATACGGGCACCATCGCTTCCAGCAGATATGTTTGGGCCCTCCCCTTCCTGGTTCCCTAATTTTAGAGCCCTGATAAATCGCCTATTGAAACAAAAGAAATGTTCCGCTTGGGCCAACACAACCGCATATTTCTATTTCCTGACTTATTAGAGCCTTAACTAATTTTATTTTTTCATAGAAGTAGTGGTATGAGGGCTGTTTTTTTTGCGGGATGAGCTGTAGTTATTGGTACCATCTTGGGGTACATGCGACTTTTTGATCACTTTTTTTATCCTATTTTTTGGGTGGCAGGGTGACCTTGTTTTTTTGATACAGCGTTCACCATGCGTTATAAATTACATGTTAACCTTATTCTGTGGGTCACTCCGATTCCGGCGGTCCCTACTTTATGGCACTTTTTCATGTTTTACAACTTTTTGCACAATAAATTTTTTTGCACAATAAAATTACTTTTGTACAAAGAATGTATTTTTTCTGTCGCCATGTTGTGGGAACCATAAGTTTTAATTTTTTTGATCAACGGAGCTGTATGAGGGCTTGTAGTTTTTATAGGTACCATTTTTGGATAAATGCGACTTTTTGATCACTTTTTATTTACATTTTTGTATGGCAAAGTGACCAAAAAACAGAAATTCTGGTATTGTTTTTACGTCTTTTTTTTTACACCATTCACCGTGTGGAAAAAAAAACATAATATTTTTATAGTTTAGGCCGTTACGGTTGCGGCGATCCCAAATATGTATGGTTTATTCTTATTTTTTCAATAATACAGGACTTGATAAGGGAATAAGGGCGATTGTGTTTTATTTTATTACTTCAAGCTTTTATTATATTTTTTACAACTTTTCTTTCACTTTTTTTTTTTTACATTATTTTTTTTACTTTTCTTTAGTCCCACTAGGGGACTTGAAGGTCCAACTGTCAGATTTTTTTTCTAATACATTGCACTATCTATGTTGTGCAATGTATTAGATCTGTCAGACATTCACTGACAGCAAGCCGATTAGGCTTTGCCTCCAGGCGGGGCCTAATCGAGTTTCCGTAATGGCAGAGCAGAAGGCCATTGTTAGGTCTCCTGTTGTCATAATAGCAGTCGGCAACTATGCCGATCTGCTGACAACCACAAAGATGCAGCGATCACTTTCGATCGCTGCATCTAGGGGGTTAATGGCAGGGATCGGAGCTAGCTCCAGTTCCTGCCGTTACAGGTGGATGTCAGCTGAAACATACAGCTGACATCCACCGCTGATGACGCCGGCTTATCTCCTGAGCCGGCGCCATTTTGCCGGCGGCTACAAAGCCTTTCAGGCCCTGCCTCCGGGCGGGGGCTGGAAGTTTTCCTATACTAGGCAGACCGGGAGGCCACCATTAGGTTGCCATTGCAGCCACCGAGACCCCGGCGATTTCATTGCTGTGGTACCGATGAGCTGCAAACACCTTAAATGCAGCGATCGCTTTTGACCACTGCATTTAAGGGGTTAATGGCGGGTATCGAAGCTAACTTATGCGCCATTACAGCAGGTTGTTAGCTGTAAGATACAGCTGACACCCGGGGATGATGGCACTGACTCATCTTCTGAGCCGGTGCCATCAATTTGTCGTAAGTATACGACAATTTGTGGGAAGCACTGGCTTTCCATGACGTATACTTACGACAAATGTCGGGAAGGGGTTAAAGAGATGGTACCCAATTAAAAGACTTGGACTTAGAACAGTATTATTGTGTCACTCCGTGGCCTGGGACCGTTCTGTGAGTGTTGTGTGAACAGTACACGACGTGCACGTTGAACGTACGCAGCCGAGTATTCCTCCAAAGTGACTGGTGCACCCTAGGCATAGCAGAGAGGGTAGAGGGTATTAACTCAGCGACCACTAGCGGCACCAAAGGAAGAGCCTGCAGTCACTATGGTGCAGCCTGACCTGATTAGAACTGCAAAGTGGGGAGCCAACCGCCAGTTTAGGACCGCTCTGGTTGTTATGCCACTTTTTTAAATAAAACCATTTAAACTACTGCCCTCTTTGATTATTGAAGAACCATCCTGTAACAAGTATAGCCAAATTATCATATTTAGATGCACATAACTTTGCAAATACTAAACGTTTTTGAAAGACTGTGTGCATATATAACCACCTAACCAAGTGTAGAGTAGAAGTACAAATAATATTTCCAACACCAGATTTCTCTAGAATGTGGGGTTGACCCAGGGGGTCGGCCACAGCTTAATTTTGAAAATAATTAAATTCATTTTAATATAAAATATCTTTACCTATAAATAACATTATCCAAAAACTCAATGACTTAACCCCTTAGTGACCAGCCCATTTTAGGCCTTAATGACCAAGCTATTTTATTCGTTTTTCTATAGTCGCATTCAAAGAGCTATAACGTTTTTATTTTTTCGTCTACATAGCTGTATGAGGACTTGTTTTTTGCAGGATTAGTTGTGCTTTTTAATAGCTCCATTTTTGGGTACATATAATTTTTATATTAACTTTTATTAACCTTTTTGGGGGGGATTATAAAAAAAACTGAAATTCCGCCATTGTTCTATGCGTTTTTAAATTGACGCCGTTCACTATGCGACGTAAATAACATGTTACCTTTATTCTATGGGTCGGTACGATTACGGCGATACCACATATGTGGAGGTTTTTTTATGTTTTATGACTTTTGCACAATAAAAACACTTTTGAACTAAAATTATTTGTTTTTGCATCGTCGCTTTCCAAGAGCCGTAATTTTTTTATTTTTCCATCAATGTAGTGATTTTTTGGGCTTGTTTTCTACGGGACAAGACGTAGTTTTGAATGGTACTGTTTTGGGGTACATGGGACTTATTGATTAATTTTTATTATGACTTTTTTGGGGGGCAATGGAAAAAAATTGCAATTTCGCCATAGTTTTTTGCGTTTTTTTTTTACGGTGTTCACTTTGCGGTTTAAATTACATATTAACTTTATTAATAGAGTCATTACGGTCGCGGCGATACCACATATGTGTACTTTTTTTTTTACACTTTTACTAAATAAAACCACTTTCTATGGAAAAAAATGGTTTTATTTATTTTTTTACAGTACTTTTTATTAATAATCTTTATTTCACTTTGATGACTGATTTTATTAGTCCCACTAGGGGACTTTACTGTGCGATGTTCCGATCGCTGCTATAATGCTCTGGTATACTTTGTTCTAACAGGAATATGTCCAGGGCAGACCTGGGGGCTTTTATCAAGCCCCCGGCTGCCATGACACCCCATCGGAGAACCGCGATTGCATTCGCGGGCCGCCGATGGGTGACAGAGGGAGCGCACTCCCTCTGTAAACAAAGTTAAATGCCGCGGTCGCTATTGACGGCGGCATTTAACGGGTTAAACGGCCGCGATCGAAGTAAACTTCGATCGCGGGTGTTGGAGCAGGAGCTCAGCTGTCATCAGACAGCAGAGCCCCGGCTCCTGCCTGCACGGGAGACCCGTGCAGGACTTAGACTAGGCTGACGTGAAAAGGCGTCAGCCTAGCCTAAAGCCCATTAGTGAATCACGTAAAAATGCGTATTAGTGGTCACTAAGGGGTTAAACCAGAGGTCAACAAAACCTGAATGCCAGCCTATCCCTAAGGGCATGTAGGTAATAAACGAAAACCCCCGCCAGCTGTGACATAAACAGACATGACAAATCAAGCATTGAACATGGAACAAAACCAAAATGGAAAATAAAAGCAGTATTCACGTTTTGTTTTTTTTTGTTTTTTTTAATGCGCTTATGATTTTTTAGTTGTTATGCAGTTACTTATGTATTTGTTATGTTTTTTTTTTGTTTGTTTGTTTTTTAATAATGCGCTTATTGTTTTTTAGTTGATATGTCTTTATTCAGTTATTGTCATAAAATAAGAGACACAAAATGTAACAATCTCCAAAGTGTAAAAGAAAAAACACAGAAACACACCACCTCCATCAACCACGGTAAACCTAGGAGGGAGGGCGGGAAATGTTCACAGCCAAAGAGGAAGTACAGGGAAAGTGATGAAGTTATAAGCTCCCCCCTATTAGCATAACCACCCCCTTGCCACTCATAGGCTTACACTTGGAACCAAGAGAGAAAGGAGAGGTAAGAGGAGGATCAGCCCTGCACTTCTCCTTCCTACAGAAACTAAGGTAACCCCTACCTGGCAACAGTCCCAGGCTCAGTGGCTAATTGCCTGTGAGCCTATGAAAAAATTACACTGTAGTTATCAGCAGCAAAGCGCCTATTAGATTAGTTAGGAGATGGGGAATTAATAAACTAGTGAAAGGATCCTCTTTAAATGGCCACTGGAACAAAATTGCAGCTTTCTGACTGCAAACAGGTGATTAGGGGGCTCTCATCATTGAACCAGATTAATTTTAGATGTGCACAATTTGCATTAAGAGAATTAAGTCTGAAATTATTGTGGTATATAGCATCGAATCTATAGGTCAAAGCAGAAGCAAATTGCTTGCACCTACATTTATCAGAAGAAAAGTTTGAATGTCCTGAAAATTTAAAGTAACACATCTCATAAAATGAATGAATTACCCATTGGTGTATGTAGAGGTTTAATCTTTACTGTGGATGCTGAAAATTTTAAGTATGAATATTATCAGCTGAATAAACATGTTGGAAGTTATATTTATGCCAAAGATATGATTGTATTATCTTAGGGTCATGCCCAAAAATTTTTCCAGGTCATCCTACGCAGCAGCACAGAAACCAATGGGTTATTACCCCACTGCTGGTAGGACAGGTGACAAGAAACAATAAGTTAATCAATTAACTAGACTATATGTAGAGACCTAAGCTCCCACCCCCTGTGTTTTTTTTCGCTACCGTTGGTGATGACAGGTGATATAGTAGTTCTGTTTCCTAAAGGTGGTTGTTCCCCATTTCCCAGGTCCCTTTCCTGGGAGGGGGAAGCTTTGCAGAACTTCTTGCCAGTAGTGGCGTCCAGTGGTTTCTTTTCTTAATTTTCTTTACTTCGGCCGTTTTTTTAGTGTTCACAGCACAAGCTGTAGGTTCCATTGGAGTGAATCTGTTCGGCAGCTTCTTGGTCTCAACTTGGTCTCAACCAAACACCTTCATGAAGCACTATAGACTGGACATTGGGGCTTCAGAGGAAGTAGCCTTTGGACGTACAGTTTTGTCTTCAATTTGCCTACCTGTATAATCTTGCTATATCCCATTGGTTTCTGTGCTGCTGCGTAGGATGACCAGGAAAAGAAGGTATTAAATTACGCTGTTCTTCTTTCCTGTAGTCCAAGCAGCAGCACGGTGTTGTTGTTCCCTCCCATTAAAATCCTTTTGTTGATCTGCATTTCTGGTATTTATTTTAAGAGACACAGGGGGTGTGGGCTTAGGTCCCTACATATAGTCTAGTTAATTGATTATTTTATTGATTCTTGTCACCTGTCCTATCAGCAGTGGGGTATTAACGCATTGGTTTCTGTGCTGCTGCTTGGACTACAGGAAAGAAGAATAGCGTAAGCATAATTCCTTCTTATCATTGGGCAAATTAAACCACTGTAAGCCCAAATGAGCTGTATTCGAAACCACAGAAATCGTACAGCATCACTATTGGTATGCCAACTTAACAGCCAATGGATTTTCTAAGCACATCACTGAAATACTATGGTGTAGCTGTCATCCACTGCATATTGCTCCAGCTTCTGTGCTGGTCGTAAGGTATCTCTGAGTCTGGGTGAAGACACTAAGAAATCCACAGTGTGATATTAATTTTGATCTGTAGAGCGAATCAACTGAAAGCAAACAAATTAAGCAAAACATTTTACCAAGGTGAATTAATTATTTTAATAAGCATTTTAATTTCGTATTTCAATCATGTAAGTAAGAGTAAAACTAACTCACTAATAATTCAAACATTATCAGGAAGCTCACGCTATGGGCACAATTGGTTATATGGACCGCATGACATTTAATGCAGACTGTATCGATTCGGTTCTAGTGAGTAGGTATTTAAA
The DNA here is from genome assembly GCF_050947455.1 of Rhinoderma darwinii. Classification (NCBI taxonomy): domain Eukaryota; kingdom Metazoa; phylum Chordata; class Amphibia; order Anura; family Rhinodermatidae; genus Rhinoderma; species Rhinoderma darwinii. Next base: position 241,276,971 of record NC_134691.1, read on the forward strand.
TTGCACCTATCATTTTTTTAAATGTATGACTTGTATTCTGATTTTTTTTTAGCAGTTTTCCCCTCTGCAGTTTCTATCTCCATCTATCACATATATATATATAGAAACAGAAGCAGTATGGAGGACATCATACAGCAGTAACGAGCAGTGTAGCTGTAAATCCAGCACTGGGGTGAGATGGAACTCTTACTAGAAGCTGCAACAGGATCTGTTTCTCTCTGCCTCTATCGCTCTCTCCATCTTTCTCTCACTCTATCTCTCTCTCCCTCTCCCACTCCCTCTCTACTCTCTTCTACGGGCCATTAGACAAACCATTTGTCTAACTAATCAGTAGGAATTAAGGAGTATCAAAATCTTTAAAGAGTAACTGCACTTTCATCAAACTTTTGATTTGTCATAGAGATATATCAAAAGTTTGAATCGGTCTGAGTGCTGAAACCCCCACCGTTGCTGAAACGAAGGTGCAGAAGCACTCAGCTGAGCGCTTTGCACCTTCGGTTGTGCTCAGCACTCTCTGTCAGGCTGAAGATGGCTCACATAGAACATCTATGGGAGCCGTCTTTAAGCTGATGAAAAGCGCTGATCACAGCCGAAGGTGTAATGCGCTCAGCTGAGTGCTTCTGCTTCTTCATTTCAGCAACGGTGGGGGTTTCAGCACTCAGACCCCCACCGATTAACGCTTTTGATATATCTCCAGTGGCGTTGCTATAGGGGTCGCAGTGGTCACAGCTGCGACCGGGCCCACAAGCCTGGAGGCCCGTAGGGCCCCCGTTGCCACGCATCGCGCTAATACAAAGTTTGTATGTACACTTCCTGGTTACGGGCATGATTTGTTTAGACGTCACAGTCACATGGTACATTCAGTGTACAATGTGACCGTGACATCACGAGAGGGGGCGTTCCAGCCACTGTGGAAGAGCCGATGCGGAAACCCATGGAAGACTGCAGGCGAGCTGCAGAGGGGGCCCGTAATGTATGTGTGTTGTATTGTATTGTATTGTACTGTCTGTTGTATTGTACTGTCTGTGTTTGCGGTGGAGAGAGGGGTTTTAAATTACAGGCCCCCCTCTCCTCTCTCCACCGCAAACACAAACTGCACAACACAATACATTACAAACTGTGGGTCGCACTCCCCCTGGGGGGTCATGTGAAGACCTCCAGGAGGTCGCAAACCACTCACCAAGGTCCTGCTTCCAACTGTATTCGCGTCCTCAGGACGCAGATCCAGTTGAATTTAATCCTGGAGCAAGGAGCTGACAGCTCCTTCCTCCAGCATTCACTGCCGTGAGCTATTAGCGGCTCGGCGCAGACAGGCGCGATTTAGTGACATCATCGCACCTGTCTGCGCCGAGTCACTCATAACACAGGGCAAAGGAGGAGAAGGATCTCCTCCTCCACCCGTCGTGGGAGCGGGGATAGGTAAGTAACTTTATTATTTTTCTATTATGCACATATGGAGGAATTATACTGTACAAGGAGGGGGGCTGATATGGTGGCAGCTATGAGGGGCATTACCGCATGGGGGGCTGACTGATATGGTGGCAGCTATGAGGGGCATTATACTGTATGGGGGGCTGCTATGGTGGAAGCTATGAGGGACATTATACCGTATGGGGGCATTATACTGTCAGGGGGGTTGATATGGTGGCAGCTATGGGGGCATTACACTGTAGGGAGACAGCTATGGGGGCTTTATACTGTGTGGGGGCAGCTAAAGGGGGCATTATACTGTATGGGGCATTATACTGTGTGGGGCAGCTAAGGAGGGCATTATACTGTGTGGGGGCAGCTATGAGGGGCATTATACTGTATGGGGCTGCTATGGGGGCATTATACTGTATGAGGGCATTTATGGTGGGCATTATACTGTATGGGGCAGCTATGGAGGCATTATACTGTATGGGGCCGCTATGGGGGCATCATACTTTATGGGGGCATTATACTGTGTGGGGGCAGCTATGAGGGGCATTATACTGTATGGGGCTGCTATGGGGGCGTTATACTGTATGGGGCTGCTATGGGGGCATTATACTGTATGGGGACAGTTACAGGGAGCATTATACTGTATGGGGGCAGCTACGGGGAGCATTATACTGTATGGGGCAGCTACGGGGGGCATTATACTGTGTGGGGGCGGCTATTGGGGAAGTATACTGGGGGGTTGTTGGGCAAGGCGGCTGGCCATAGGCGCAGCTGAATTCTTGCACCAGGGTCCATGAGCCTTTAGCTACGCCCCTGTATATCTCTATGACAAATCAAAAGTTTGATGAATGTGCAGTTACTCTTTAAAGATTTTGATACTCCTTCATTCCTACTGATCAGTTAGACAAATGGTACTATCAATTGTGTCTCAATTAGATAATATAGAATGATTCCATAAGATAATTTTTAAGTTGGCAATCCATTCTACTGTTCTGAGAGGTACAAGCTCTATGTTTTGTGTAGTAAAGGGCAACATTAATTGAATTGTATTCTATTTTACAATAAACTTAATAGTAGCACTCAGAATCAGTTAGCTGCTGGAAAGGCTACTTAAAACTATTTTGGGGCACTAAATGCTTTCCATACATTGTATTCTGTTCATGTTTGTTGAGAGATTTGACCCTGCTTGAGTGTCTGTGAAACTTTGGTTGGTTAAGTTATGTGATAAAACTCATGGAGAAAAGATTTTATTAAATGTGCTTATTCTATTATGTCGGGTGCGGGACTCCTGAGCTCAGGCTTTTGTAAGTCCATGAGAGGATATTTGCTGTATATGCACCTTCTCAGGAGTTTATTTCACAGTGGAATATACAGAGATTCCGAGATCACAAGTGCAAAAAAAGTCAGTTCCATGACCTGGTTTACTCTTTTACAGTTGTCAAATTGTTGGTACACTTTTCTAGGGGGAGAGGGGGGATGGAACGCCTCGAGGGATGATACCTGCTTTGCTATTCCTCGGTGATAGCCGATAGATAATTCCTATTACATATTTTTCATAACATGAAATTCATAACATGAAATGTTAACCACCCAGGGTCGCACCTACCATGAGGGGAGTTGAGCCTTTGGCATCAGGCGGCACACTGCAGAGTCTCAGAGGGGGCGGCATTACAGAGCTGCTGGCCCACGTTTCCACCACTTTTTAGCAGCTGCAAGATGTGCTGCCTCCTTAAGAGAACATTTCTCCTATGCCACCTTAATAGCCCCCCCTGACTCCCCCCTGCTCTCCACTCTTCTGTCCCTATTGTAACTTGATCCTGCTCAGTGTCAGGACGGAGGGTGGCGCACAGCGTGTCTGCACTGCACTGCTGCCGGCATGTAGAGGCTGAGGGGAAATCCTGCCATGGACTCATGGATCCATATAGGCAGCAGCCTGCACGACAGGTAAATGTAATGTGTAGTGTGTACTGTATGTGTAATGTATGTGTGTATGTATGTACAGTATGGCCTCATGCACACAACCATTTTTTTGCGGCCATAATTTATCCGCATATTTGTGGATAAATTGCGGATCCATTAATTTCTATGGCCCTATGCACACGACCGTAGTTTACACGGATCCGTGTGTTTTGTTTTAGCGATCAGGGGGTGCTAAGTGCTCAAACCCCCAATGATCAAAACTTCTGACATTTTACTATGGCATGTCAAAGGTTTTTTTTAAAGTTTATTTACACTTTAAAGGAAAGTTTTTTTTTTAATGTATTTGAATTATGAGTCTATTTTTTCTAACTATTTTAATATGTTCCCTAATGTAACTGTATTTATTCATATATTTGTACTAATACAGATGGGGCAGCCATATTTGTTAGCACCTGTGTATATCTTTCTGCATGACACATACACAGGTGCTATATGGCGCACCCAGGGCATAGGGTCGGCTCCCATCCCTACTTTCCTATCTCCTGCTGGAGCCGTTCTAGCTTTGAACTGTGCATGCTCTGCGGCATGTACGGTTCACAGGGACCCACAGCCACCCTCGCTTCTAGGGGGAAGATGGGCACCATTTTAACTAAGAGCGACAGCCACTGCAGTCATCGCAGGAGTTGTCTGTCAATTGAAATGAATTGCCAGGCCCTGCCTGCTGTGAATGCAGGACCGCCTGTCAATTCATTTGAATTGCCACCTCCTCCTGCCCCACAACCTTAAGGCCTTATTCACACGACAGTGAAAAATGGCCGTGTGATGGCCGTTCTTTTAACGGCCGCCACAAGGCCATTTTCAGAACAATGATGTTGTATGGGTGTATTCACACGCCCGTTTTTTAACAGCCCGTGAATAATGGCCGTCAAAAAATAGGACATGTCCTATTTTTGGCCGTTTTAACGGCCTGACAGCCACCATAGAAGTCAATGGATCCGTTTTTAACGGCTGTCAATACATGTAACAACCATTAAAAACGCATCTGTGACATGGGGATTTGCAAGGGAACTACTAGTTCCCTTGCTGGACATCGGCGGTGCGATGGCATACTCACCAATGCAGACACTCACTGATGCAGCAATGTCATCTTCTGGTGTGGTCGCTAGTCTCACGGGTTCTGCGAAGGCGACGCGATGACGTCATTGCGTCGCCTTCACAGATCCCGTGAAGACGAGAGACCTTACCTGAAGAGGACAGCGCAGCATCGGTGAGTATGTACGGCATTCATGTCGGGCTGTGTGGCATCATATACAGGAGGGCTGTGTGGCATATACAGGGGGGCTGTGTGGCATCTACAGTGAGGCTGTGTGGCATCATATACAGGGGGTCTGTGTGGCATCATATACAGGGAGGCTGTGTGGCATCATATACAGGGAGGTGTGTGGCAACATATACAGGAAGGTGTGTGTCATCATATACAGGGAGACTGTGTGGCATCATATACAGGGAGACTGTGTGGCATCATACAGGGAGGCTGTGTGGAATCATATACAGGGAGGTGTATGGCATCATATACAGGGAGGTGTATGGCATCATATACAGGGAGGTGCGTGGAATCATATACAGGGAGGTGTGTGGCATCATATACAGGGTGGTGCGTGGCATCATATACAGGGAGGTGCGTGGCATCATATACAGGGAGGTGTGTGGCATGATATACAGGAAGGTGTGTGGCATCATAAACAAGGAGGTGTGTGGCATCATATACAGGGAGGTGTGTGGCATCATATACAGGGAGGCTGTAAATAGTGTCTAGGTGAACATGTGACCTTCTTTTGGGTGTTTTCAGGGGGTTGGGACAAAAAAAACCTGACCAATGAAATTCATTCGTTTTTTTAACGGCCAAGAAAAACTGACAGTTGACCAGATTTTAATGGACATTTTTTTTCATTGTGTGAATATAGCCTTACCTAACACTTCAGTGTGACTGCTAGTAACCCCGGTGACATAGCTAATACAGGGACTCTTCTGTCACTTTAGGAGTCCATGCATTAGCATTTTCTGGTGCACAGGACCTCCCAGATGCCTCAGAATTATTAATAACAATTAATATTTCTGCCGGATCTCTAGTTCCTGTGTGCCACAATAAGAACTACAGTTCATTCACCTCTAGTTTCGATTGCAGCGCAGGGGAGAAGAAAGAAGACGGCAGTAGGTGAGTATAAGTATTTTTATTTTTCATACATTTTCATACATTTGGACAACGTCGTAGATTTGTTGGATTACTTCGATGATCTACATTTTTTTTTTTATAAAATGGTAAGAGCGTTATGTGAGGGAGTTTTTATTTCAATTAAAAAAATTGTTTTTTATGTCTTTTTTTTTATATTTTATTACCATCTTCGTAATAGTCGCTGTCTGACAGCATCCATTACTAAGGCGGGGGATTAGTGTTAGCCTGTAAAATAGCTAGCACCAACCTCCCATTATTACCCCAGTACCCACCGCCATCAGGGGTACCAGGAAGAGCCTGGTACGATCCAGGACCCGACCATCTGGAGGGATGACAGTGCCCAGACGTCACTTCAGATGTTCAAGTTTTGGATCGTACCCGGCTCTTCCCGGTACCCCTGGCGGCATTGGGTACCGGGGTAATAATGGGAGGTTGGTGCTAGCCTTTTTACTGGTTAACAGTAAGCCCCAGCCTTAGTAATGGATGCTGTCAATCAGACAGTGGCCATTACACTGGCGGTAATAATGTATTAATAAAACAGATGGACATAAGAAACATTATTTAATTGAAATAAAAACTCCCTCACACAACCCACTTTAACCGTTTCATTTAAAAAAATAAATAAAAAAAACATAGATCGTGAAAGTAGTCCAATAAATCTACGGCGTAGTCCAAACAGTCCATTGGAACCAACCGGAAAAAAGTGTATGAAAAATAAAAAAGTATACACTTTCCTTCTCCCCTGCAACGCACTAGAAACTAGAGGTCAAAGAAAAATAATTCCCCATCATGAAAGTCTGCTACCTGTCAACTGGAAAGTCATTCGCCAGAGGGAAAAATGTTTCCACATGGCGGAGTACCAGGTAGGTCCCAGGCCCAGGTGAAGCTTTCTTTTAAGACTCCACCATTGGGATGCATTTTTTCCTCTGGTGGAAGATTTTTCCATTTACATGTAGCAGTTCTATAGGGGTGGTGTTAGGGAGGGCAAACTCAGCAATTGCACAGTGCCCCCAAAATGGGCCGCTACTCTTAGGCAAGTGCTGTGTGCTTGCCTCCCGGCTAAAATTTGCCAGCCAGTCCTGGGCCGTTAGCTCCCTGCCCCACCGTTTTCTCTCATAGGTCTGCGGTCTACAACAGTCCAAGAACACACTATTGACGTCAGCGGCCTAGCGCGATTATGTCACTGCATCATGCCATCAGCGCTGGGCCGATGAACTCAGCAGAAAGTCAGAACGTTCGCTTGGGTTAGTTGGAGAGATTTGGGGGGGCCTTTCTATAGTTCGCCTCAGGCAGCAAAGGGGCTAGGTTCACCCCTGGGACCACCCATAGACTATAAACGTCCGGGTGGTCAGCAATTAACTCTGCAGGGCCGTTCCAGAATGTCCTGCAGAGTCAGCAGGTTTGCCGCTCCCCGGCGGCATTTAGCTCCGTGATACAGCTGTCTCTAGACAACTGTATCATGGAACTTTAAACGGAGACCATTCAGCGTAGTCTCCGGTCATGTGATCATTGTGGCAACCTTTCACAATGATGATATTGCTCCTAACAGCAGCGCTTACGCGCGAATTGTGAGGAGCTCTGTGATATAGCTGTCTAGAGACAGCTGAAATCACGAAGCTTTCAATCGGAGACCACTAAGTGTGGTCTCCGGTCATGTGATCGCTGTGACAGCCTGTCACAGCCATCACATTGCTCCTCCCAGCAGAGCTTGCGCACCGACGGTAAGGAGCTCAGCTATGTGAACGCTGTGACAGTCTGTCAGAGCAATCAAATGCGTGCCGACGGTAAGGAGCTCCATGATACAGCTGTCTAGAGACAGCTGACCAAGCTTCGGAGTGGTCTCTGGCCAGGTGATCGCTGTGACAGGCTGTCACCAGTTGCATCTTCTCCCTCTATGCCAGAGAGGGAGAAGAATAATGTAATGTAAAAAAAAAACACACACACTTTTTTTTTTTCAATAAAAATGTTTTCTATAAATAAATTTGTCTATCTGCTACATGGCGACTTTGGCCACGCACAACACAGGTCGACCGGCCAAAGATCGCAATGTCCCGTACGTTGCATGTAATAAAAGTCAATGTGGTTCTGTCGCAACGCACAAGTTGCCACGACATGACAGTTGCAAGAAATCCAAACTGTCGAGTCGCAGTTACTTGCAGGTCGCAATGCAACCACATTGGCTTTCATTACTTGCGGTGTAGGCTATGGGACATAGCGATCTTTGGTGCCTTGGCCAAAGTCACCATGTAACTCACATGGAGTATTTTGCCGGCGAAAAAAATCTGCCTGCACTTTTTTGCCGTGTTTTTTGGCCGAGGCCATTGAGGACCCCGGGCGTAAAAAGCTTTTTCTGTCTCCTAGCCGCCCGGGAAAAAACAACCATTTCGGCCGTATATTGGCGCTCTGTGTGCACTGGGCCTTAGGGTGACGTTAGATGTGGCGGATTCACTGCAAATTTTACCTGCAGCTTTTGCGCAGGCAAAGTCTGTAGCGGATTATAGTACAGGGCAAGTAGATGACATTTTACAAAACTCATCTGCATGCTGCAGACATTTTACATGGCAGATTTTCAAATCTTTGATCTGTCGTTAAATGAATACCTTGGGGTCTACTTTCCATAAAATAATAAATTTTGGGGCGTCAAAGGGGTTTTCCAGTTCACAAAAATTGATGGCCTATCCTCAGCATGACATCAATATCTGATCGGTGGTGGCCCGTCTCCCCGCAGCCCTGCCGATCAGCTGTTTTGAAGGGGCCGCGATGCTCGTACGATCGTCGCTTCCCCTTCATTTCCTGTACTGCTCACACTTTGAATCGCGGACACACTTGTAGCGGCGGTTTACAGTATACACTTGAATGGTAGAAGGCTATAAAACTGTGAACCACCGCTACAAGTGTATCTGCGATTCACTGTGGCCCCTTCAAAACAGCCGATCGACGGGGGTGTCGGGTGTCGGACCCTCACCGATCAGATATTGATGGCCTATCCTGAGGATAGGCCATCACTTTTTGTGGACTGGAAACGTCACAACATCTGTAATGGTCGTATGGTGTCAGCGAACGAGCTTTGGAAATGTTTTCTCTAAAAGCCAGTTTGCGCACCATTCACTGTAAGCGTCACCTTGTACCCAGCGTGTAAGAAATGCATACATATTTGGTATCGTTGAAGTCGGCAGAAGTTGCCAAATATGTATTCAGGGTGTTTACCCAGTGGCATGCACCAGATATTAAAAAAAATCACCTAAGATCACACATTCACATTTTTTTCAACTTTTTCTTTCCATTTTTCCTTCCATATTTAAAAAAAAAGATTAATATACACTACCGTTCAAAAGTTTAGGGTCACTTAGAAATTTCCTTATTTTTGAAAGAGAAGCACAGTTTTTTTCAATGAAGATAACATTAAATTAATCAGAAATACACTCTATACATTGTTAATGTGCTAAATGACTATTCTAGCTGCAAACGTCTGGTTTTTAATGCAATATCTACATAGGTGTATAGAGGCCCATTTCCAGCAACCATCACTCCAGTGTTCTAATGGTACATTGTGTTTGCTAACTGTGTTAGAAGGCTAATGGATGATTAGAAAACACTTGAAAACCCTTGTGCAATTATGTTAGCACCGCTGTAAACAGTTTTGCTGTTTAGAGGAGCTATAAAACTGACCTTCCTTTGAGCTAGTTGAGAATCTGGAGCATTACATTTGTGGGTTCGATTAAACTCTCAAAATGGCTAGAAAAAGAGAGCTTTCATGTGAAACTCGACAGTCTATTCTTGTTCTTAGAAATGAAGACTATTCCATTCGAGAAATTGCCAAGAAACTGAAGATTTCCTACAACGGTATGTACTACTCCCTTCAGAGGACAGAACACACAGGCTCTAATCAGAGTAGAAAGAGAAGTGGGAGGCCCCGCTGCACAACTGAGCAACAAGACAAGTACATTAGAGTCTCTAGTTTGAGAAATAGACGCCTCACAGGTCCTCAACTGGCAGCTTCATTAAATAGTACCCGCAAAACGCCAGTGTCAACGTCTACAGTGAAGAGGCGACTCCGGGATGTTGGCCTTCAGGGCAGAGTGGCAAAGAAAAAGACATATCTGACACTGGCTAATAAAAGGAAAAGATTAATATGGGCAAAAGCACACAGACATTGGACAGAGGAAGATTGGAAAAAAGTGTTATGGACAGACGAATCGAAGTTTGAGGTGTTTGGATTGCACGGAAGAACATTTGTGAGACGCAGAAAAACTGAAAAGATGCTAGAAGAGTGCCTGACGCCATCTGTCAAGCATGGTGGAGGTAATGTGATGGTATGGGGTTGCTTTGGTGCTGGTAAAGTGGGAGATTTGTACAAGGTAAAAGGGATTTTGAATAAGGAAGGCTATCACTCCATTTTGCAACGCCATGCCATACCCTGTGGACAGCGCTTGATTGGAGCCAATTTCATCCTACAACAGGACAATGACCCAAAGCACACCTTCAAATTATGCAAGAACTATTTAGGAAAGAAGCAGGCAGCTAGTATTCTATCTGTAATGGAGTGGCCAGCTCAGTCACCAGATCTCAAACCCATAGAGCTGTTGTGGGAGCAGCTTGACCGTATGGTACGCAAGAAGTGCCCATCAAGCCAACCCAACTTGTGGGAGGGCCTTCTGGAAGCATGGGGTGAAATTTCTCCCGATTACCTCAGCAAATTAACAGCTAGAATGCCAGAGGTCTGCAATGCTGTAATTGCTGCAAATGGAGCATTCTTTGACAAAAGCAAAGTTTGAAGGAGAAAATTATTATTTCAAATAAAAATCATTATTTCTAACCTTATCAATGTCTTGACTATATTTTCTAGTCATTTTGCAACTCATTTGATAAATATAAGTGTGAGTTTTCATGGAAAACACAAAATTGTCTGGGTGACCCCAAACTTTTGAACGGTAGTGTATCTATTATTTTTTTCCCAAATATTTTCTGAGAAAAACAAGACCAAATACATGTAGGTTGGAAAAATAATAGAACAACTATTTGCTTTTAAATTGTCACATGGCTAAAATGTAAAAATGGGCCTGGTCAGGAAACGGGGTAAAGCTACTGGTCAGTAAGTGGTTAAGGGGCTACAATCCCCACATATACGCATTATGGTGCTTCGTCACTTGAGAAAATTACTGGCAGACCTGGTGAACCTACAGGAAAAACACTTGAAAGAACAAGATATCAAGAGAATGCACACATTTTGGGTGGGATGTGTATTGGATTCTTCAGCAGTGAATGGCCAAGCAGGCATCATATTACTTTTTCATAAACAGTTTAATTGTACGGTTATTTCTTTTGAACACGAAGCGGAAGGCAGATATTTACGAGTGGTATTAGACGGTACGATGGGTTGGATGAGCTTATATTGTATTTATGCACCGAATAATAACCATATTTTTTTTCCATTTTTTGGAGCGGAAACTTCTTACAGATAAAGAACGTCAAATTCTCTTGCGAGGTGACCTTAACTCAGTTTTATGTACAACAGAAGACAGACGAAGGGCTGATGGTTGAATATTATCTGTGTTACAAACAAGAAATCTGAGAACAATCTCAATCTTTGAGCCATTATATGTCAATGTGGTTGATCTTGCTTTAGACAAGATGTATGATTTGTCCGAGAACAGGAGCAGCTTGGCTAAAAGTGGCCTTGGTGGAGCCCCTGGCAGCAGAGTCCTTAACAGAATACAAGGAGCTTAAAATACGTCTGAGGAATGCTAACATTATATACTCAATGACTTCTCCAGCCAAACTGAGAGTTATCTATGATGAAAATACCCTCTTCTTTAAAGACGTAGTGGGGGCGACAAATTGGGCGGACTCGAAGGGGATATGAAGTGCCTTTGTATATATACATATTTTCATCTGTAGGAAGATATGGAGGGCAATTATATAAAGAGAATACGGCATGTTTAAAGAGGACTAAAATTAAGATATGGAAAGACTTAGCTAGCCTTATTGAAAAGTTATGACCTTTTTGTTTCTTTAAATAATAATGGTTGAATACTGTTGGGGACCAGGAAATGTTACCTAACTAAGATATGTGTTAATAATTGATAACGAGATATTTAAGAAGAGTCAGTGGCAAAGTGTAGATGGGGATGGAGGGGGTGGCGGGAGCGGGAAAATTCGCTAGGAAAGGAACTTGTGGTAGGGCACTTACTTAGATGGGCCCATACCGAAAGGCAAGTTGTGAGGTGGGGAGGACCGCGGGGGGGGGGGCACATTTTTTTCTTTTGCCCTCTCTTATTAGTACCACATGAGATTACTATTATGGAATATTAGAGGAATTAAAGAAAAACTTAAGAGAACTGCAATATTTAATGCCATAAAGGACTACCTACTGGCAATCATATGTTTAGTAGACACACATCTCACTATAAATACAATTAATTTATTAAAACGCAAATGGATAGGAGAAAATTATCATTGTTTTCACATGGAACACTCAAGAGGTGTTAGTATTTTAATTGATGCAAGAATTGACTTTAAACGTATTTCGTTAGAGAGAGATAAAGAGGGTCAATACATTTTTCTATATGGATTCACTAATATTATTAAATGGGTGTTAGCAGGTATTTATATACCTCCACCTTATTCACCTAGGGTGTAATTTGCACTGAAAGATTTCATATTAAATAAACATAATTGTTTAGTTATAGTCATGGTAGACTTTAATAATGTTATGCATTTAGGGAAAGATAAGTTTAACCCCTTTCCGCATTTTCACGTACATGCACGTCGGGGAATGCGGCTGCTTTAGCACATTCCCACGTGCATGTACGTGATACAATTAAACTGTCACAGCGCCGCGGGACGAGGTGACAGTTCACTGCAAACTGCTGTCCGAGACAGCTTAGCAACAGAGCTAGCCGACAGGGGACCAATGAATGAAAGTGGTCCCCTGTCGGCAATCGCTGTGATAGGTCTGTCAGTGCAGACAAACCAATCACAGTTAGGCCGGATTCACACGAGCGTGTGCGTTTTGCGCGCCCAAAAAACACTGCGTTTTGTGCGCGCAAAAGCTCCGTGTGTCATCAGCATATGATGCTTGGCTGCGTGATTTTCGCTCACCAGGCATCATTATGACACTCTGTTTTTATGCTTGTAATGTTTTCATTCATTCATTTTACTACTGTTGCGTGAATCACGCGCGGCATCCGGAAGTGCCTCTGTGTGCCGAGTGCGATTTGCATGCACCCATTGACTTCAATGGGTGCGTGCAGCGCGAAACACGGCCAAATATAGGACATGTCATGAGTTTCACGCAGCGCACATACACTGCGTGAAATTCACTAACAGTCTGAATGGCCCCATTCATTAACATAGGTCCGTGTGACGCACGTGAAAATACCGTGCATAGCACGGACGTATTATACGTTCGTCTGAATAAGGCCTAAGTGTGACGTAGGCAGGACTTGTTTTTCTAAAGTCTCCGTCTCTGATCTCTTCTGTTGGTTTTGAGAGGAGATCAGAGACGGATTCTAATTTCACTCCCAGTGCTGACCAGTCACACCCACAGCCTGATCAGTCACCCCCACAGCCTGATCAGTCACCCCCAGTGCTGACCAGTTACCATCAGTGCTAACCAGTTAGCCACTGTGCTGACCAGTCACCACTACAGCCAGACCAGTCACCCCCTGTGCTGACCAGTCACCCCCCAGTGCTGACCAGTCACCCCCACAGCCTGATCAGTCACCCCCTGTGCTGACCAGTCACCCCCACAGCCTGATCAGTCACCCCCTGTGCTGACCAGTCACCAACTGTGCTGAGCAGTCACCCCCAGTGCAGATCAGTCACCCCCACAACCTAATGAGTCACCCCCACAGCCTGATCAGTCAACCCTGTGCTGACCAGTCACCCCCACAGCCTGATCAGTCACCCCCTGTGCTGACCAGTCACGCCCTGTGCTAGTCAGTCACCTCCTGTGCTCCATCAGCATATCCCTGTGCCCCATCAGCAAATCCTTTTGCCTCATCAGCATCACAGTGTGCCACATCAGCACCCCATTGTGTCCCATCACCCCATCAATATCGTCTGTTGCCTAGTGACAGACATCACTGAATCAGTTCAGTCAGCCAGACTGCGTGTGAAACCCCTTTGGTGGGATTTTCTGTGTTTTTTTTGTTCTTGTAAAAATACTAAAAAAAAAAAATATATATAAAAAAAAAAACCTATAAAAAAAAGTTTGTTAGTGAGCGACAGGGATAGTAAATTAGTTATGGATAGTATCAGACCAGCTTGTTAGAGTGTACGTGGTGTAAGGTTAGGTACTGTCAGGGCTAGTTAAAAATAATTTAGAATTAGGGTATTAGGTAGGGCTAATTAGGGTTAGAGGTTCAGGGAGTTAAAAACCACGTTATTACAATGACAAAGCGGGTGTTCACTGCTGAAGAGACGTACGCCTTATTCTGTGCAGAGTCAGAGTCTGACAGTGGAGATGAGGTGACATTTTTGATGTCGTCACCCTCAAGTGACACATCTAGTGATGACCCCCCCCCGTAGACGTTCTAGTGCTAGTGCGCAAGCGCAACCAAGTTAAGATGCCCCTGCGTGGATTGCCCCTGATAATTATATGCCCGAGGTGCCTGAATTTACTGCCACCCAAGGCACGAATGTGGACACTACTGGATTTAGAGAGATAGATTTTTTTTAATTATTTTTCTCTCATGAATTAATTTGTCTTATGGTACAGCAGACAAATATTTATGTGGCACAATTTATTGCCCACAATCCCAACAGTTACTATGCCAGGCCCCAAAAATGGACCCCTACCAATGCAAATGAAATACAGAAATTTTGGGGCCTACAACTTAACATGGGCATTACAAAAAAGCCCTCTATTTTCTCCTATTGGAGCACTGATATACTACACCATTGCCCACGTTACCGCCTCACCATGCCTAGGGCTCGTTTCGAGATCCTGCTACGGTTCCTGCATTACAACAATAATGAGGAATGCCCACCCACAAATGACCCCCCAGTTTTGACAGACTGTTTAAAATTAGACCTGAAGTGAACCACTACAATTCAAAATTTAGAGAAATTTACACCCCACAAAAATGCATTGCAGTGGATGAATCCTTGGTGCATTTCAAGGGCAGGCTACACTTCCGCCAGTACCTGCCCAACAAAAGGTCTAGGTATGGCGTGAAGTGTGTGAAAGCGTGTCCGGATACACTTTTAAATTCAGAATCTAAGAGGGAAAAGATTCTGCAATAGAGCCCCCTGACTGTTCCCCTGTCCTAGGAATAAGTGGGAAGATAGTATGGGATTTGCTGCACCTGGACCAGGGATACCATCTATTTATTGATAACTTTTATAATAGTGTCCCCCTTTTGAAGTGCCTTGCTGCTAGAGGAACGGCAGCATGCGGCAAAATTAGTAGAAACCAAAAGGGTCTCCCCAAGGACTTTGTAGATCATACAGTGCGCCGAGGGGAAAGCAGGGCTGTTTGAAGTGACAATTTGCTGCTGGTCAAATACAAGGACAAGCGTGATGTCCTTGTATTGACCACCCTCCATGCGATCCAGCCCTGTCCCAGTGCGAGGAACCACAGAGCAGACCATCAAGCCTGTGTGTATCCAGGACTACAACCAGATCATGGGAGGGGTGGCTCTTTCGGACCAGGTTCTGCAACCCTACAATGCCCTCAGAAAATCAAGAACCTGGTATAAAAAATTGGCCGTACACCTGACACAAGTGGCACTATATAATTCCTTTGTTATGTATAAAAGTACAGGCCATATGGGAACTTTTCTTGATTTTCAAGAAAAAAATTATTAAAACTTTGATTTTTGGAGACCAGGAAGGGGAGAGCGGCAGTGGAAGCAGCAGTGCTTCTGGAATAGTGGGCTCAAGAATTGTTCATGGGCAGCATTTCCCTGGTATACTTCCCCCAGCTGAAAAGAAAAGGAGGCCCCAAAGAAGGTGTCGTGTGTGCTCGATCAGGGGCATTAGGAAAGACACCACTCACTACTGTGAGACCTGCCCCTCTAAACCGGGCCTCTGCATTGGAGAGTGCTTTCGAATATACCACACCTCTGTTGATTTTAATTAAGTCCCTTTTCTTCCTGCCTTCTCCTATCGCCTGGGTATTTACTTTCTAAAATTTATTTTATTACCCATTTTGTCACAATTGATATTAAAAAAACAACTACCAAATAAAACTAAAAATTCCCATTATACCTCTAGATGAATACCTTGAAAGTTTCAATTTTATTCAAGGAGGCATTTTATGAATTTTCTAAATGTTCTGGCACCCGTGTTGCATAAAATCTTACGAGTAAAAAGTGGGCCCTAAAAACCTCCTGGCACTCCTTCAGTTCTGATGTGCAATCGTGACATCCCAGTAAAACCACTAAATAGAACTAAAAATTTCCATTATACCCCTAGATGAATATCTTGAAGCACAGGAGAAAAGGCACGCTAAATATTAAGGCCTCAGTATTTGTAGGGTCTAAATACTCACTACACACCTAGATAAAAAGCATAAGGGTTATAGCTTTCAAAATGTGACCCTATGTTGTTACTGAAATGGCATATCTTTTTTTTTTTTCAAAATCTATGATGACCTGTAATGGCTATGTCCCGCCGCACAAAGCTCAATTTGTGCTCAATACACAATGGGCTTTACTACAGTTTTATTCAGGTTTTTACTGGATCTCTTACACCTGACAATACTTCAGGTGTGTTTCTTCATTTTCATGTTCGCTTTACAAAGAAATCGGTCTTCAAATTGATACTTTTATGAAAAAAGTGAATTATTTTTTTTCACCTACTATGCATTAAATTTAGCAAAAAACTGTGGGGTCAAAATACTTACTATACCCCTAGATAAATACCTTAACCCTTTCAAGACTGAGTTCATTTTGACCTTCATGACCAGCCCCATTTTCTCAAATCTGACATGTGTCAATTTATGTGTTAATAACTCTGGAATGCTTTTGCCTATCCAAGCGATTCTGAGATTGTTTTCTCGTGACATATTGTACTTTATGTTAGTGGAAAAATTTGGTCAATAAATTCATTGCTTATTTGTGAAAAATACCAAAATTTAGAGAAAATTTGCAAAAATTATGATTTTTCTCATTTTAAATGTATCTGCTTGTAAAACAGATAGTAATACCACACAAAATAGTTACTATTTTATATATTCCATATGTCTACTTTATATTTGCATAGTTTTTTGAACATTATTTTATTTTTCTAGGACGTTACAACGTTTAGAACTTTAGCAGCAATTTCTCACATTTTCAAGAAAATTTCAAAAGGCTATTTTTACAGGGACCAGTTCAGTTCTGAAGTGGCTTTGAGGGCCTTATGTACTAGATAGACCCCATAAATCACCCCATATTAAAAACTGCACCCCTCAAAGTATTAAAAATAGCATTCAGAAAGTTTCTTAACCCATTAGGCGCTTCACAGGAATTAAAGCAAAGTAGAGGTGAAATTTACAAATTTTATTTTTTTTGCTGAAATTCATTTGTAATAAAAAAAATTCTGTAACACAGAAGGTTTTACCCGAGAAATGCAACTCAATATTTATTGCCCAGATTCTACAGTTTTTAGAAATATCCCACACGTGGCTCTAGTGTGATAATCGACTGAAACACAGGCCTCAGAAGCAAAGTAGCACCTAGTGGATTTTGGGGCCTCCTTTTTTTAGAATATATTTTAGGCACCATGTCAGGTTTGAAGAGGTCTTGTGGTACCAAAACAGTGGAAATCCCCCAAAAGTGAGACGGTTTTGGAAACTACACACCTCAAGGAATTTATCTAGGGGTACAGTTAGCATCTTGACCCCACAGGTCTTCTGCTATATTTATTGGAGTTTGTCTGTGAAAGTGAAAATCTACTTTTTTTCTGAAAAAATATAAAAAAAAAAAAAATATTTGCAAGGAATAAAGATTAAAAAGCACCCCAGAACTTGTAAAGCTACTTCTCCCGATTACGCTAATACCCCATATGTGGTACTAAACTGCTGTTTGGACCCACAGCAGAGCTCAGAAGGGAAGGAGCGCCATCTGGATTTTGAAGCGCAGATTTTGCTGGATTGGTTTTCAGTGCCATGTCGCGTTTGCAACGCCCTGGAGTAAGCAAAACAGTGGAATCCCCCCAAAACTGACCCCATTTTGAAGACTACACCCCTCAAGGAATTGTTCTAGGGGTATAGTTAGCATTTTGACCCCACAGTTTTTTTGCTGAATTTAGTGGAATTAGGCCGTGAAAATGAAAATCTACTTTTTTTCTGAAAAAACATAGAAATGTTGAATTTTTACAATGAATAAAGGAAAAAAATTACCCCAAAATTTGTAAAGCAATTTGTCCTGATTACAGCAATACGCCATATGTGGTAATAAACTGCTGTTTGGACCCACGGCAGGACTCAGGAGGGAAGGAACAATATTTGGCTTTTGGAGCTCAAATTTAGCTGGACTGGTTTTCGGGTGTCATGTCACATATGCAAAGCCCCTGAGGTACCAAAACAGTGGAAACCTCCCAAAAGTCCCTTTAGGGGACTGGAACGAGCGATCATTAGGTCGCTGGTACAATACACTGCAATACTAATGTATTGCAGTATAATGTCATTTTACAGGCTCCTGTAACAGCGCGATCGCTGTTCCTGTCCGTTAGTCCCGGGTGT
The DNA here is from genome assembly GCF_050947455.1 of Rhinoderma darwinii. Taxonomy (NCBI): domain Eukaryota; kingdom Metazoa; phylum Chordata; class Amphibia; order Anura; family Rhinodermatidae; genus Rhinoderma; species Rhinoderma darwinii. The sequence goes on from NC_134691.1 coordinate 241,295,219, forward strand.
CAGCTGTAATACACAGCTGACACCTGCAGCGCATGAGCCCGCTCCATATATAACCCCTCGCACCACGACATTCTATTAAGTCGTGGTGCGCCAAGGCGTTAATGCGCAGCGGATGGTGCAAAGTGAAAATTAAAATTTTCCACTGATATGCCATTTTAATGCACAATATATTGTGCCCAGTTTGTGCCACTGAAGACAAATACCTCATACAATGTTGAGCGGGTTCTCCCGGATATAAAATGTCATATATGTGGACGTAAGCTGGTGTTTGGGCACGCTGTGGGGCTCAGAAGGGAGGGAACACCATTTGGCTTTTGGAGCGCAGATTTTGCTTGGTAACTGTTCTGTTTGGGGTTTTGCTGGTATTTCAGTTATGATGTGGGGGTATATGTAAGCTGTGCGGGGTACATCAGGGCATAATAAGAGGGTATAATAATGGGATACATAAATAATAATTCGCAGATATGTGGCCTGTGTCACACTGATAAATGGCGCCTGATCCTATCCGCTTTTGGAACACTCTGCACATTTTGCATCGCCATATTCTGAGAGCCAGAACATTTTTATTTTTACTCCAACGGAGCTGTGTGAGGGCTTATTTGTTGCGGGACAATCTGTACTTTTCATTAGTATCATTTTAGGGTACATGTGATTTTTTTTTATCACTTTTTATTAGATTTTTTTGGAAGCAAAGTGACAAAGAAACATAAATTCTGACAATGTTTTTTGTATTCTTTTTTTTTACAGTATTCACCGTGCGGTATAAATGACATTTTACTTTATTCTGCGGGTCGGTATGATTACGGCGATACCATATGTATATAGGTTTTTTATGTTTTGTGGCGATTGCGCAATAAAATCACTTTGATAAAATTATTTATTTTTCTGTGTCACTGTATTCTGAGAGCCATAATTTTATATTTTTCCGTAAAAAAAAGGGTGTAAGGGCTTGTTTTTTGCGGGACGGGTTGTAGTTTTTATTGGTACTATTTTGGGGTACGTGCGACTTTTTGATCACTTTTTATTCTATATTTTGGGAGGGTTGATGACCAAAAAAATGTGATTCTGACATTGTTTTTGAATTATTTTTTTTGCGGTGTTCACCGTGCGGGAAAAATAATATTATAGTTTTATAGGTTGGGTCGTTACGAACGCGGTGATACCAAATATGTGTACTTTTTTTTAACATTTTCATTTTTTTCCTATAATAAAAGACTTATTATAGGAAAAAAAGCATTATTTCTTTTTGTAACTTTTATAACTTGTTTTTACACTTTTATAAAACTTTTTTATTACTTTATTTTTTACTTTTTACTTGTTTTACTTGAAGCCTGGCAGCACTGATCGCTGCTATAATACATTACACTACCTAGGTAGTGTAACGTATTATAAACTGTCAGTGTGACGCTGAGAGTCACACTGACAGGAAGCTTATGAGAACCAGCATCCGGCTGGTTCTCATAGGCTGCTGTGCATGGCAGACCCGGGGGCTGTTATATGGCCCCCGGTTCTGCCTTATAACCGACTGCAGCACCTGCAATCGGTCCCCGGGAAAGTTTGTTGTAGCAACAAACTTTCCAGTTTGTTATAGCAACAAACTTTCCAGTTCGTTGCTACAACACACTTTCCCTGCGATCACATGACCGGGACCTGAACTAATCAGGTCCCGATCATATCTCCGGGAACAGAGGTAGGTGATAACAGCGCGATCCGGGTGTCAGCGCTACTCTGAGACACCCGGATCGTGCTTTTAACACCCACCGTGAATTCACGTCGGCACTGCACAGAGCCCAGCAAGTGCCGACGTGAATATACAGTGGGCGGTCGGGAAGCGGTTAAGTGGTCTAGTTTTCTAAATGGGGTCGTTTATGGGGAGTTTCTATCGTTCTGGCAGCACAAAGCCTTTCCAAATGTACCGTGGGGCCTAAAACATTTTCAAGCAAAATATGAGTCCTGACAGCCTCCGGGTGCTCCCTTCCTTTTGGGCCCTGCCGTGTGTCCAGGCAACGCATTAGGGCCACAATGTGGGTATTTTTTTAAACAGGAGAAACAGAGTGATAGATTTTGTGGTGTGATTCTTCATTTTCATGTTCGCTTTACAAAGAAATCGGTCTTCAAACTGATACTTTTTTAAAAAAAGTGTTTTGTTTTTTTCACCTGCTATGCATTCAATTTAGCAAAAAACTGTGGGGTCAAAATACTTACTATACCCCTAGATAAATACCTTAAGGGGTCTAGTTTTCTAAATGTGGTCATTTATGGGTAGTTTCTATCGTTCTGGCAGCTCAAAGCCTCTCCAAATGTACAGTGGGGCCTAAAACATTTTCAAGCAAAATACCTTAAGGGGTCTAGTTTCCTAAATGGGGTCATTTGTGGGGGTTTCCATCATTCTGAGACCTATGAGCCTCTGGAAACCTGGCTTGGTGCAGGAAAACATAATGTACTTCAAAATGTATAAAATTATTATTCAATTTGTAAGTCCTCTAAATTGCTGAAAATGTATTTTATTTTTTCAAAGGTGCTGCCAAAATAGAGTAAAGAGATGGAAATATATATTTAATTAAAAAAATTGTACAGTATGTTTGTGCATATGTGACATATTGCAGTTAAAAATAGGGAAACATTTTAATTTTTTCAAAATTTCTTCAATTTTTCTATTTTTTAATTAATTTCCGCAAATCGTATCAGTCTACTCTTACCACTAAAATAAAGTACAACATGTGATGAAAAAACAATGTCAGAATTACTTAGATATTCAAAACTTTCCCAGAGTTATTCTCTGATAAAGTCAGACATACCAGATTTGACAAATCTGGCTTGGTCATTAAGGTCCAAACTAGCTTGGTCATTAAGGGGTTAAAGAAGGGTTGGCACAAGATATGGGGGGGAGCACTACAATGTTTGCTAATACAATGGAAGAAATGGGTCTCATAGACATATGGAGGAATAGAAACCCTGATAGATCGAAATATTGATGTTACAACAGCTCACATAAAGTGATGTCCAGGATAGATCTGGTATTTGGGAACAAAGTGGCCCTTAATAGAGTAAAGATTAGTTACCAAACAAGGGGACTCTCAGATCACTCACCAGTGCTTATGATATTAGATATGGAAGGGGGGAAACAAAGACCGCAATTTACAATTAATCCCCATTGGTTTTCCCTTTTAAAAACACATAAGCAAATTTTTGATTCTATCCCTACTTTTTTTTTTTTTATAAATTTGCTAACAACAGATCTAAGCTTAGTGTGGGAGGCCTTTAAGGCCTACACTAGAGGTACCCTTTTCTCGGAAATAAACTTCCTTAAATTTTTTTATAGGAGACAGGAAGAACAGGCAAAAAACAAAGTGGTAGAGAGTGAACAAGAATATATAAAGGTCCAGAGTGTTCAAAATAGAGAGCAATGGGAAATAGCACAAAAAAGAAATGATAGTGTAATGATGGGGGTAGGGAAACAGACAAGTGAGCCCTAATCTACCCGCCACTCAGTCCCTGCCTACTTGCAACGACCCGCCCTAGGCGACGGTGTACAACTGGGCGACGGTCCCTACACTCAGTAAGTGAACGACAGACAAACAGACAAGGGAACACAGAACCTAAGGGAAAAGGGGCAGTTGCCCATGGCAACACCGTGAGCAACAAGAGTAGTAAACGAGCCGAGTCAAACCAGGAGAGTGCGAGGTGCCAAACGCAGAGCAGGAGAGTAGTGAACAAGCCGAGTCAAACCAGGAGAGCACGAGGTACCAAACGCAGAGCAGGAGAGTAGTCAACAAGCCAGGGTCAATACGAAGCAGGGACAAATAGTACAAGAAGCTGCAGCAGGGCCAGTAAACCAACAGAGAAGATTCACAAGCAAGGAGGAACAGGAAAGGCAGGTATAAATAGACAGAGGGCAGGAGCTAGCTTCGTTTGGCCAGGCTGCGATAGGCTCTCCCACTCCTAAGCCTGCCATCCTAAATGGTGGAAGATGGAGTCAGTCTCACAGACCTAGAAGCAGGTGCAGACTGATGACCTATGGGCGTTGATAAAGAAGCTGTGCCTGGCAGATCCTTTACAGTACCCCCCCTTTTATGAGGGGCCACCGGACCCTTTCTAAGTGGACCTGGTTTATTGGGGAAACGAAGGTGGAACCTCCTGACCAATATCCCAGCGTGAACATGCCGGGCGGGTACCCACGTCATCTCCTCAGGCCCGTATCCTCTCCAATGGACCAGGTACTGGAGGGAGCCTTGGACCATCCTGCTGTCCACAATCTTGGCCACCTCGAATTCTACCCCCTCAGGGGTGAGAACAGGGACCGGAGGTTTCCTCGAGGGAGCCAAGGACGGGGAGCAGCGTTTAAGGAGGGAGGCATGAAACACGTCGTGTACTCGAAAAGATGGGGGCAACTCCAGTCGGAAGGAGACAGGATTGAGGACTTCAATTACCTTGTACGGCCCTGTAAACCGGGGAGCAAACTTCTTGGACGGGACTTTCAGGCGCAAATTTTTTGACGATAGCCACACCAGATCCCCGACCATAAACAAGGGGTTAGCAGAACATATTTTATCTGCCTGAGTTTTTTGTATGCTCTGGGACGCCTCTAGGTACTTCTGAACCTGGGCCCAGACTGTGCACAGTTCCTGATGAACGACTTCTACCTCGGGATTGTTGGAACTACCAGGTGAAACGGAGGAAAACCGCGGATAAAACCCAAAATTACAGAAAAAGGGGGAGACCCCTGACGAGTTACTGACCCGGTTATTAAGGGAAAATTCGGCGAGGCGAATGAATGAGACCCAATCATATTGACAGTCAGAGATAAAACACCTTGAATATTGTTCTAGAGACTGATTAGTCCTCTCAGTTTGGCCATTAGTTTCAGGATGGAAGGCAGAGGAGAAGGACAGATCAATCTCCAACTTTTTACAGAAGGCTCTCCAAAACAATGAAACAAATTGTACCCCTCTGTCAGAAACAATATTGACAGGGACCCCATGGAGACGCAGGATGTGTTTGACAAACAAGGTAGCTAACGTCTTAGCATTGAGTAGTTTCTTGAGGGGCAAAAAGTGGCACATCTTACTGAAGCGGTCTACTACAGCCCACACCACCGACTTGCCTTGAGATGGAGGCAAATCGGTGATAAAATCCATGGAGATATGGGTCCAAGGTCTCTGGGGAATGGGCAAAGAACGTAGTAAGCCCGCTGGTCGGGACCTGGGAGTCTTGGACCTAGCACAAACTTCACAAGCGGCGACGTAGGCCTTAACGTCTTTAGGCAACCCAGGCCACCAATAGTTTCTGGCAATGAGGTGCTTGGTACCCAGGATGCCTGGATGACCAGATAGTGCAGTCATGATTTTCCCTGAGTACCCTTAGCCGGAATTGCAGGGGAACAAACAGCTTGTTCTCAGGAAGGTTCCCGGGAGCTGAACCTTGATCAGCCGCAATCTCAGAGACTAAATCAGAATCAATAGAGGAAATGATTATACTTGGAGGCAAAATACAAGCAGGATCTTCCTCCGAAGGAGGGCTGGCCATGAAGCTACGCGACAATGCATCAGCCTTAATATTTTTAGACCCAGCCCTATAGGTAACCAAAAAGTTGAATCTGGTAAAAAATAACGCCCATCGAGCTTGTCTCGGGTTTAGCCTCCGGGCAGATTCTAGGAAAACCAGATTCTTGTGGTCGGTAAGGACCGTTACCTGGTGCCTAGCCCCCTCCAGGAAGTGGCGCCACTCTTCAAATGCCCATTTAATGGCTAAGAGTTCGCGGTTGCCAAAATCATAGTTACTCTCAGTGGGCGAAAACTACCTGGAGAAGTAGGCACAGGGACGGAGATGGGTGAGGGACCTGGTACCCTGGGACAAGACAGCCCCCACTCCCACCTCAGACGCGTCAACCTCCACGATAAACTGCTCCATTTGGTTGGGCTGAACCAGCACCGGGGCCGAGATAAAGCACTTCTTAAGGACCTCAAAAGCCTGGATAGCCTCAGGAGGCCAGTGGAGGAGATCAGCACCTTTGCGAGTGAGATCCGTAAGAGGCTTAGCGATGACCGAGAAGTTAGCAATAAATCTCCTGTAATAATTAGCGAACCCCAGGAAGCACTGTAACGCCTTCAGGGAGGCAGGTTGGACCCATTCCGCCACAGTCTGGACCTTGGTTGGGTCCATGCGGAATTCATGAGGAGTGAGGATTTGACCCAAAAATGGTATCTCCTGCACCCCAAACACACATTTTTCAGTCTTCGCAAACGGTTTGTTTTCCCGAAGGACCTGGAGCACCTTCCTGACATGCTCAATGTGGGAGGACCAGTCCTTGGAAAACACAAGTATGTCATCAATGTATACTATAAGAAATACCCCCAGGTAGTCTCTTAAAATCTCATTTATGAAATTCTGGAAGACCGCGGGAGTATTACACAACCCAAAGGGCATGACGAGGTATTCGAAATGACCTTCGGGCGTGTTAAACGCAGTCTTCCACTCATCCCCCTCTTTGATGCGGATAAGGTTATAAGCCCCCCGTAGATCAAACTTAGAGAACCATTGGGCCCCCTGAACCTGATTAAAGAGATCAGGAATCAAAGGAAGGGGATACTGGTTCCTCACAGTGACCTTATTCAAGTTTCGGTAGTCAATGCATGGCCTAAGACCACCATCCTTCTTCCCAACGAAGAAGAAGTCAGCACCTACCGGAGAAGCAGAGGGGCGAATGTAACCCTTGGCCAGGCATTCCTGGATATACTCTCTCATGGCTTCATGTTCGGGACAAGAGAGATTAAATATCCTACCCTTAGGGAGCTTAGCTCCTGGTACCAAATCGATAGCGCAATTGTATTCTCTATGAGGGGGTAACACTTCGGAGGCCTCCTTAGAGAAAACATCAGCGAAGTCCTGAACAATCTCAGGTAGCGTGTTCACCTCCTCAGGGGGAGAAATAGAATTAACAGAAAAACATGACGTAAAGCATTCATTACCCCATTTGGTAAGATCCCCAGTATTCCAGTCAAACGTGGGATTATGCAACTGCAACCAGGGAAGGCCTAAAACCAAATCGGACGATAATCCCTGCATTAACAGTACAGAGCACTTCTTCAAATGCATGGAGCCAACAAGGAGTTCAAAGACAGGGGTATGCTGTGTAAAATAACCATTAGCAAGAGGAGTGGAGTCGATACCCACTACCGGGACAGGTTTAGGCAAATCAATCAAAGGCATAGCTAGAGACATAGCAAATTCCACAGACATGATATTAGCAGAAGACCCTGAATCCACGAAGGCATTGCCGGTAGCAGACCTACCACCAAAAGAGACCTGAAAGGGAAGCAAGATTTTATTACGTTTCATATTTACGGGAAATACGTGTGCGCCCAAGTGACCTCCCCGATGATCACTTAGGCGGGGAAGTTCCTCCGGCTGCTTATTCTTACGCCCAGGACAGTTGTTCACTTGATGCTGGTCATCCCCACAGTAGAAGCAGAGACCATTCTTCCTGCGGAACTCTCTACGTTGTTGGGGGGACAAGGAGGCCCCGAGTTGCATAGGTACCTCCGAGTCTTCCGTGGAAGAACGAAGCAACGGAACCTCGGGGGGCATCATGGGGGAGTCAGAGGAGAAAACACCAAGACGTTCAAGTCGTCGTTCCCTGAGACGTCGATCAAGTCGTACCGCTAAAGCCATAACCTGGTCTAGGGAGTCAGAAGAGGGGTAGCTAACTAGCAGGTCTTTCCGGCGTTCGACAGGCCCAACCTAAACTGGCACCTTAAGGCAGGGTCATTCCACCGAGAATCTACGCACCACTTCCTAAAGTCAGAACAATACTCCTCAACAGGTCTCTTACCCTGACGTAAGGTCACCAGCTGACTCTCGGCAAAGGCAGTCCTGTCAGTCTCGTCATAAATGAGTCCGAGAGCAGAAAAGAAAAGATCAACGGAGGAAAGTTCAGGGGCGTCACGAGCCAAGGAGAAGGCCCATTCTTGGGGCCCCTCCAGGAGCCGGGACATAATTATACCCACCCGCTGGCTCTCAGAACCTGAGACTAAAACGTTAAGCGGGTTCTCCCTGGTATGGCAATGCCAGATCTGTGGACAAAAACTGCTGCTTGGGCACGCTGCAGGGCTGAGAAGGGAGGGAGCGCCATTTGGCTTTTGGAGCGCAGATTTTGCTTGGTAATAGTTCTGTTTGAGGTTTTGCTGGTGTTTCAGTTTATAATGTGGGGGCATATGTGATATGTACGGGGTACATCAGGGCATAATAAGAGGGTATAATAATGCGGAAAATAAATAATAATTTGCAGATGTGTGGCCAGTGTCGCACTGATAAATGGTCGCCCGATCTTATCCGCTTTTGGAACACTCTGCACATTTTTTTTTTAATGTTTTGAAGCGTTTGCACAAAAAAAAATCCCTATATCTTCTGAGAGCCATAATTTTTTTATTTTTGCGTTGACAAGGCTGTGTAAGGACTTGTTTTTTGCAGGACGGGATGTCGTTTTTATTGGTACTATTTTGCGGTACGTGCAACTTTTTTAGCATTTTTTATTCTATACTTAAGAAGGGATAGTGACCAAAAAAATAGTGATTCTGGCATTGTTTATTAATTTTTTTAGCGTCGTTCACCGTGCGGGAAAAATAACATTATAGTTTTATAGTTTGGGTCGTTACGGACACGCTGATACAAAATATGTGCACTTTTTTAACGGTTTCATTTTTTTCCTATAATAAAAGACTTATTATAGGAAAAAAGGCAGTTTTAAATTTTTTAACTTTGAACTTTTTTATAACTTTCTTTTGTCCCACTAGGGGACTTGAAGACCTGCACCTGTCATCTTTATTCTAATACATTGCACTACCCACGTAGTGCAATGCATTAGAGCTGTCAGCTATTCACTGACAGCAAGCCTTTTAGGCTCCACCTCTGGGCGGGGCCTAATAGGCTTCTATACGTGGGAGACCAGGGAGCAACTGTTGGCCTCCTGTTCCCATAGTAACGATCGGCATCCGTGCGACCACATCGCAGCGATGCCGGTCATCTGGAAACACCTAAGATGCCACGATCGCGGCATCTAAGGTGTTATTGGCAGGGACCGGAGCTAGCTTCATTCCCTGCTGTTACAGCAGGATGTCAGCTGTAACAAACAGCTTACATCCATCGGCTGATGGCGCAGGCTCAGCTTCTGAGCCCTCCGCCACCTTTCATCTGCGGCCAGAAACCTTTTAAGCCCCGCCTTTTAACCCCCCAGGGTTATAAACAACTGTTAATGGAATGGTTTATATAATACCAATTGTTGGATGTTGTTTTTTGATAGAATAAAATATATCAAATAAAAAAAAAATGTTATCTGAAAGATCACATGATAAGGTACTGTCACCGCTGTTGAATTTCACAATTATTGTGGATGTCTGGAGAACGCAGTTCCCACTAGGGAGGTAGTTTTCCCATTACGCCCACGTACATGCAGCATGGTGGCGCATTGATTATTTCTTAACCTCTCTTGTTCTCTCGAGTAGTTGCTGTTAATATTCAAGATCTAGTGGTTTTGGATGATGCATCTGTTTAACTGGTTTTTATCAGACACATACAGGAAAGGAACAGACATCTTATGGAGATTTCCTTATTTTTTAGCGAATGATGAAAACGTCCACTTATCTGAAAGGGTGGTTGATGGAATTTAGTGGGGAAAACCAAGCTCCTAGAGATGATATGCATCTCTTTTGGTATACAGCGAAAGCAGACCTTAGGGGGAGAATTATGTCCTATATAGCTACCCTGAAGTCTAAAACGAATGAATCTTACATGAAATCTAGTTCCAACCCTCGTAACAAATATACTGCATATGTTATTAATCCCACGGGGCCACTTAGAGATAATTGGCTTAGTCCAAGACTGAGTTTGAAGTATGGCTAGATAGAAGGGGATGATTCAAGAGAGACCAGATGACAACAAACCTTTTTAGACATGGTAATAATGCAGGCGTCTGTAGTGCCCTGGAACCATGTCCCAGCGGCTGTGGTAATGGTTGTAGGGTGGCTGAGGATGTGTTGTCATTGTATAACAGGTTATCTGTTGGGTACCGTGGAATCTATGTTAATTTCAAGTATTTTATAATTCACACTGCTGCCATTTGCATACTGAAGGTAATTGAGTGTCTAGGGATTTGATGGTTGGCCTTTGCTGCCATCTACTGGTTTTATGTGTATGTAATGTATAAATGAATAGGGAGTTGGTCACATAACACTTTCTCAGAGAGACTTCCGGGTGAAGCACCTGGAACTTTATGAGGGAGGAGTCTCCTGGCTTAAATTGCCATCCGCTCCTGGTGAACTAGAGAGATCCAACCTGGCATAGCCAGAGGAAGGATGTTACACCTGAGCATCTCCTCAGAGAATAATTAAGATAGGCCTCAAGCCCAGTTCCTATCTTCCTCAACATCCAGGAATTATACCTCTATCCAGTCCACGTTAAGAAGGCATAAAAGTTATCCTGCTCCATAATGATAAGTAAATATCCAGCCAGAAGGGAGAGTGCTGTGCAAGGACCCTTCTGCCTCACCGCACTCTTTTAATGGTTTTGCCGGAGTGGGTGCACTGTGGCTTTCACATCACACTCCTTTGCGTACAACCTGGTCCCCAGAGTTGTGCAGCGTCAAACCGTGAGTAACCCTCATGTGAAGATATGCATATTCACCTCAGTGGGCCAAGCTAAGTAGGCCTTCTTTAGCAGAATTATTGATATTGGACTGAGCTGCCATAGAAAGGAATTGTTACAGAGTCTCCAGTATTAATAATAATAATAATAATAATAATAATAATAATAATAATACTCATCAGATTAATCAAGTTTGTACTGGACTGTAAACCTTTGATATATATGCGTATATATTTTGTCTGAACCAAGACTGAAGTAAAGTTTTACCATCTACACTGAGTAGTGTCCCTTTTTCTCCAGAGGGAGACCATCGTATATATATAAGAATATATATATATATATAAATATATATATATATGTATATATATATATATATATATATATATATATATATATATATATATACATATACACTACCGTTCAAAAGTTTAGGGTCACTTCGAAATTTCCTTATTTTTAAAGAAAAGCACGTTTTTTTTCAATGAAGATAACATTAAATGAATCAGAAATACACTCTATACATTGTTAATGTGCTAAATGACTATTCCAGCTGCAAACGTCTGATTTTTAATGCAATATCTACATAGGTGTATAGAGGCCCATTTCAAGCAACCATCACTCCAGTGTTCGAATGGTACATTGTGTTTGCTAACTGTGTTAGAAGGCTAATGGATGATTAGAAAACACTTGAAAACCCTTGTGCAATTATGTTAGCACCGCTGTAAACAGTTTTGCTGTTTAGAGGAGCTATAAAACTGACCTTCATTTGAGCTAGTTGAGAATCTGGAGCATTACATTTGTGGGTTCGATTAAACTCTCAAAATGGCTAGAAAAAGAGAGCTTTCATGTGAAACTCGACAGTGAATTCTTGTTCTTAGAAATGAAGGCTATTCCATGCGAGAAATTGACAAGAAACTGAAGATTTCCTACAACGTTGTGTACTACTCCCTTCAGAGGACAGCACAAACAGGTCTGCACAACTGAGCAACAAGACAAGTACATTAGAGTCTCTAGTTTGAGAAATAGACGCCTCACAGGTCCTCAACTGGCAGCTTCATTAAATAGTACCCGCAAAAGGCCAGTGTCAACGTCTACAGTGAAGAGGAGACTCCGGGATGCTGGCCTTCAGGGCAGAGTGGCAAAGAAAAAACCATATCTGAGACTGGCTAATAAAAGGAAAAGATTAATATGGGCAAAAGCACACAGACATTGGACAGAGGAAGATTGGAAAAAAGTGTTATGGACAGACGAATCGAAGTTTGAGGTGTTTGGATCACACAGAAGAACATTTGTGAGATGCAGAACAACTGAAAAGATGCTGGAAGAGTGCCTGACGCCATCTGTCAAGCATGGTGGAGGTAATGTGATGGTCTGGGGTTGCTTTGGTGCTGGTAAAGTGGGAGATTTGTACAAGGTAAAAGGGATTTTGAATAAGGAAGGCTATCACTCCATTTTGCAACGCCATGCCATACCCTGTGGACGGCGCTTGATTTGAGCCAATTTCATCCTACAACAGGACAATGACCCAAAGCACACCTCCAAATTATGCTAGAACTATTTAGGGAAGAAGCAGGCAGTTGGTATTCTATCTGTAATGGAGTGGCCAGCGCAGTCACCAGATCTCAACCCCATAGAGCTGTTGTGGGAGCAGCTTGACCGTATGGTACGCAAGAAGTGCCCATCAAGCCAATCCAACTTGTGGGAGGGCCTTCTGGAAGCATGGGGTGAAATTTCTCCCGATTACCTCAGCAAATTAACAGCTAGAATGCCAAAGGTCTGCAAGGCTATAATTGCTGCAAATAGAGCATTCTTTGACGAAAGCAAAGTTTGAAAGAGAAAATTATTATTTCAAATAAAAATCATTATTTCTAACCTTGTCAATGTCTTGACTACATTTTCTAGTCATTTTGCAACTCATTTGATAAATATAAGTGTGAGTTTTCATGGAAAATACAAAATTGTCTGGGTGACCCCAAACTTTTGAACGGTAGTGTATATATATATATATATATATATATATATATATATATATATATATATATATATATATATTATTTACCACTGCTTCAACCCAGGGAGCCTTGGGATAAGGGACTAGCCACTGTGACTACTCCTAATGTTTTTTTACTCGTCTGTGCCCCTTCATCTGGGTTGCTGCACTTCCTATTAGCAAGACTGACAAAAGGTCAATTCAGCCCAACTCATGTTGGCACTATGAGAGATGAGAATGGTGAACTACAGATATATCCTAAAGTTATTAACAAAATATTACGCAAATATTATGCCACACTCTACACACAAAACGCAGAAGGGAGATCTGGCAGAAGGGAAGCGTTTCTTGGATTCTCTGACCTTACCTCTCTGACTGATTTGGAGAGAGAATCTCTTAATGCTTTAATTACAGAAAAAGCGATAATGTCGACCATAAAATCACTGACAAACAAGGCTCCAGGGCCAGGTGGCTTCTCTAGTGACTTTTATAAGGCTTCATGCCCACTTCAGTCTTTTTCTTCAGGGTGCTAGCAGGTTTTCTGACGAGCAAGGCATACTTCAGTTTATTTACGGTCTCGTTGCTCCGTTCCGACAAAAGTAGAGCATGTCCTATTTTGGTCCGAGATTCCGTGACCATGAGGCCCATGCAAGTCAATGGGGCCGCCAAAAAAACTGAAGGCACACGGAAGGCATCCGTGTGCCGTCCGTGTGTGACGGAGCAATTGCCTAGCAACGGCCGGGCGGGCAGAAGTACATTAAGGATATTACACTAATCGGCAGCCACTTCTCTCTATCCATCACTGATAGAGAGAAGAGGCTGCTGATAAAAATAAAAAGTAGTTCATACGTAACCCGGTCGTTGTCTTGGTGATGAGTCCCTTTTCTTCCTCCAGTCCGAACTTTCTGTATGACGCGGCAGTCCATGTGGCCGCTGCAGCCTGTAATTGGCTGCAGAGGTGGTCACGTGGGGTGAAGCGTCATCCCTGGAGGCAGGCCTTCTGACATCATACAGTCTTGCGTGACCGCCACTACAGCCTGTGACATGGGATGAAACATCATCCCAGGAGGCCGGACAGGAGGAAAATGCAGGGAGTTCTGGGTAAGTATGAACTGATTTTTTTATTTCATTAAAATTTTATTTTGCGAGCACCAATCATGGTCATTATTCAGCACTAGTCACTCTCCAGGGTGCTGAAAGTGTTACCGCTGATCAGTGCAGCACATTAAGTCTTTCAGCAACCTGTACAGTGACTAGCACTGAACAACCCTGCTCTTTCAGCACCCTGGACAGTACCATGCTCGGTGCTCGGAGTGCACAGAGAAGCCACATGGCCGCTAAAACGGGCACACGGATCCGTCAAAAATAGCCGCTAAAACGGTGAAGGAAGTGTGCACGAGACCTAAGATCATGAAAGAAGATATTTCACCTATACTAGCAACAGTATATAACCACATATTGACTAGTAAAGACTTCTTGAACTCAGAGAATACAGCTTATATAAAAGTTTTACACAAGGAGGGGAAAGATCCAACCAACCCAAGGTCTTATAGGCCTATATCCCTGATAATTCAGGATATTAAAATATTATCGAAGATACTGGCGGACAGACTGTCTGTATTGCTTCGTCAATTAGTGGGACCACACCATGTATGATTTATCAAAGGGAGATCGGCGGTCACAAATATCTGTACAGTTCTGGCGATACAGGATGCAGTAACCAATGGGACAAACTTTAGGGGGAGTTCACAGCGCTCTTATTTTTAGATTGCGAGAAGGCCTTTGATAACGTGAACTGGTTGGATACGGTTCTGGATTGCTTTGGGATTCAGGGATCATTTCAGAACTATTTAGAATCTTTATATTTAGATCCACAAGCAAGTGTATTTTCTTCAGGGCTTTTATCTACCCCAATCCGTCTCCAAAAGGGGATGAGGCAGGGCTGCCCCCTCTCTCCTTTATTATTTGATCTAGCTCTGGAACCCCTGGCAAGACATTTTTTGACCTCCAGTGATTATGAAGGTATCAAGGAAGGAAATCAGGAAATCAAACTTACTTGCTTTGTTGATGACCTGCTGTTTCTTAATTAACCACAGAATCACTTGTGGGGAGTGCTGGAGAGGCTGCAATATTTTGGCTCCTTCTCAGGATACAAAATTAATGTTATTAAAAGCCAGCTGCTTTTCTTAACGGACAGATAAACGAGACAACCTTTGACCACAACGGTAGAAATAGCTAAGACTTATATGAGAATCAAGATAGGACAATTACCCTCAACACTATACAAGCTCAATTATCTGCCTTTGATAGATAAAATCCTTAGTGAATTACAGAGATGGACATCTTTGCCATTATAATGCCTCATGCACACAAACTTTTTTGTGTCCGCAATTCATCTGCAAAAATACGAATGCAGTGCGGACCCATTCATTTCTATGGGCCCATGCACACGACTGTGGTTTACACAGACCATTTGCGGCCGCAATTGCAGACCGTGAAAACTCAAGGCTAGTCATATTACGGTCCGTAATTGTGGTCCGGTCCCATTGAAAACAATGCACATCTTCTGTGTGTATGGTCCGTGGTTGCGTACAGACCGCAGATGACACTCTGTAATTGATGACAGTCCGTAATCACTGACTGTGCGCGCGGCTATGGTCATCTGCATGGGGCCTTACTCTTTGGAAGGGCTGCTCTTCTTAAAATGATAAGTTTCGCTCATCTCCTATACCCTATGCAAGCCATACCATTGTTACTGAAACATATAGATTGTCAAAAGTTACAATCGGCGTTCTTACAATTTCTGTGGCAAAAGAAAGAGACCAAGAATTGCCTATAAGAAATTATACTTATCTAAATATGAGGGCTATTTACAATTGCCAATATGTTGGGTGTCATCATCTGACTGCACTTGACAGACACATTAGGGATTGGATTCACAGCACTTGTCGTTGTTCTAATGTACCTCTGGAACAGGGTATGGCTGGAATTCTCTTTGAAATGTAATCTTGGTAACAACCAATTTCTACAATTTGCACAGGTAGTGGATTTTTACAAATCCAAGGTACACAATTTGGGTCAAGTGGAAGTCCCGGCAGCATTTGATAGCTTAATGATTCAGAGAATCAGCTACAGTAAGCTAAGGAACCAAACTCTTAATTCTAATAGCAGTTCATGTTTTTGATCTTGGGAAGTGGAGTTGAACGACTCGGAATTATCTAGTAAAATATTGGAGGGATGGGAGAAGGTTAGAAAAGCGATGGTTAATGAGCAGTAGCATGAAATGCACTTTCGTCTTATGTGCAAGACTACATATGCTTTTGACTTATCTTACCGAGACGCACCGGCACATTATTTTCGTAGCTGTCCAAAATGTGACTTAGATAGAGCCAATCTCTTACACGGCATGTGGCATTGCCCACAAATTGAGGAGCGATGGAAACAATCCTTGACATTCATAGAAACGACATGGGGAGTGATACTTCCTGATAATCCACAAGTGCTGCTGTTTCATTATTTATACTATAAAGGGAAGGGGAAAAAGAACTGTGGTTTAGTGGTAAATATTGCTAAAAATGTTAACTTTATTGAATTAATTAATGAATACTGTTATGTTGGTATGTGTCTGAGAAGTGCAGAATTTATTTAAACAACAAAAATAAAAATAAATTTAGTAAAACAATTATAAACTGAATTCAAACGTAGAAACCTCTTGTTATAAGCAATTCTATGCATATATATAATTGTTGTTATAATTAATTTTATTTTTTGCTTTTGACAATATTAGGTTTGTGTTTGTCTCTGTTAGAAGTGTTAAAAGTGGGGACTATGGAGTTACTTTAATTTATTTTGTGTTTATCAATCAGTACTCATAATAATTAGCCATTCGCAAGGCATTGTATTCAACTGGCTTTGCTGTCACACATTGAAACATAGTATTTTTCTCAATTCGATTAAATTGCCTCTCTATGGTGTTAATCATCATTTAAGTACAGTCAGTCCGACGATCGCCACGACTAGCCGGAAATGCCAGCAAAACGCACGTTGGGTGTTAAGTTTTAATCAGTCCAATGTTGGTGCCTCAGCCCTATAACCTAGCAGATACATTGTCACGGTCACAGGGTATGTGGACCCACTGGGCCGCTCCGCCGTAGGTCTCAGTCTATACAAAAGTCTAATGGAAGTTCGTAATACACAGGTACCTGAACTAGTCTAGACGGTGGCTGTGGCTTCAGCACGGATGGAGGTCGATGCAGCAGGTTGCACCAGATGTGGCAGGCAATATAAGATGTGGCAGAAGACACTGGATGTGGCAGAAAACACTGGATGTGGCAGAAGACACTTGACATGGGAGAAGACACAGAACGTGGCAGAAGACACTGGATGTGGCAAACGACATCAGGTGCAGTGGGACACGACTCCAGCACTAGTAGGCACAGGAACAAGAACACAGCACGGGATATAGAAACAGGTAACAGGGCACGGGTAACAACTGGAACGGGAAACACTAATGGACCATTTGCAAGACAGACTTGGGATAAACTAACAACGCTCAGGCAAGGATCAGAAGGGCTGAGGCCTTCTTATAGGCCAGGAAATCATATGGATTGATGATGATGATTGTCTTCATGTGCGCGCGCTAGCCTTTTAAAAGCGGACACAAGTGTGCGCGCGCACCCTACGGGACACAGCTCAGAGATCCATGGCTGCGGGCGTCGGGAGGTGGGTAAACCCGCCAGCCCGTGGCCATGGACGCTACAGTATACCCCCTCTTACTCCCCCTCTTCTTGGGGCCAGAGCGAGAGAGGAATTTTTTAATGAGAGCAGGAGCAATGAGGTTCTCTTCCGGCTCCCAGGACCTCTCCTCAGGACCAAACCCTCTTCAGTCCACCAAATAGAAAGTCCTTCCCCCTACCCTTTTGCAGTCCAGGATCTACGTCACCTTGAACACATTAGAAGAACCGCTGGGAGCAACTGTGGAACTAGAAGTCTTGCTGTAGCGGTTCAGGACCACTGGTTTCAGGAGTGACACATTAAAGGAGTTGGGGATTCTGAAGGTAGAAGGTAGCTGCAGCCTATAGGAGACAGGATTTATTTGTTGCAGAATTTCAAAAGGACCAAGGAACCCGGGAGCAAACTTGTATGAAGGCACCTTCTAACGGATGTTCCGAGAGGATAGCCAGACTTTGGTACCCGGGAGATACTGAGTCGGCTCTCTTCTCTTTGTATCTGCTTTTCGCTTCATGCGATCGACTGCCGGCAAAATAGAGGCCGGGTCTGTTGCCAGATTTTCAGAAAGTCACCAAATGCAGAGTCCGCAGTGGGTACCTGAGATGTAGCTGACATAGGAAGAGGGACTCTCTGATGTTGACTGTACACAATGTGAAATGGAGTGGAAATGGTGGACACACTTGTGTGGTTGTTGTACCCAGTTTATCGTGTTGTAAAGAGATGAAGTGGCGGAGATAATTCTCCATGATCTGGTTGATCCTCTCGACTTGCCCATTGGACTGGGGATGATAGGCTGAGGAAAATTCCAATCTTACATCCAGGAGTTTACAGAGGGCTCTCCAGAACTTTGAGGTAAATTGAACCCCCCGGTCGGACACAATGTAAAGAGGCAAGCCATGCAAGCCAAAGATGTGTTGAATGAAGAGACTCGCTAGTCGGGGAGCAGAAGGTAGGCCGGTCAGCGGGATAAAATGTGCCATCTTCGAGAATCGGTCCACCACCACCCAGACAGTGTTGCATCCTGCTGAGGGGGGAAGGTCAGTGACAAAGTCCATTACAATGTGCTGCCAGGAGGCATTGGGTACAGGCAGAGGTTGAAGCAGGCCAGCAGGCTTGGAGTGAGTAACTTTGTTAGAAGCACACACTGTGCAAGAAGAAACAAAGTCCAGAAAATCTTTAGGTAGCGTAGGCCAGCAGAAGTGACGAGCAATCAGGTCTCGGGTTTTACGGACACCAGCCAGTTTAGAACGGTGTCCCCAGCAGAGAAGTCTTCTCCTGTCTGCCAACTGAACAAAAGTCCTCCCCGGAGGGATGTCTCTAACCTGCAAAGAATTAGCAGTGACAATGCAGGACAGGTCTATGATAGTTTGAAGGAACTCCATCGTGTCATCCGTCTCAAATGACCTGGACAGGACATCGGCCCTCACATTCTTGTCAGCGGGACGGTAGTGGAGCACAAATTTAAAACGTGTGAAGAACAGCGACCACCTGGCATGATGGGGATTTAGTCATTGGGCGGACTGAAGATAAGTAAGGTTCTTGTGGTCAGTGTAGACCAAGACTGAGCTGCACACTCTAGAAGATGTCTCCACTCCTCCAGAGCCAATTTGATGGCCAGTATCTCCCGATCTCCAATAGAGTAATTGCGCTCTGCAGAAGAAAAAAGTCTAGAGTAATAGCCACAAACTACTGCCTTTCCTTTGGAGCTCCTCTCGAACAGAAGTGCACCTGCACCAACAGAGGAAGCGTCCACCCCCAATGAGAACTGCCGATATACGTCAGGAGGATGGAGGATCGAAGCTGAAGTGAAGGCTTTCTTGAGGCTAATAAATGCGGATTCTGCCTCCGGAGTCCACACCTTGGCGTTCAGACCCTTCTTGGTAAAGGTAGAGATGGGAGCCGTCAGAGATGAGAAGTTTGGAATAAACTGCCGGTAGAAATTGGCGAAACCCAGGAACCGCTGTATGGCCCTCAGGCCTTGAGGACGTGGCCATTCGAGGATAGACTTTAGTTTCTCAGGATCCATCTTAAGACCTTGATCCGAGATGATGTAGCCCAGGAAGGGCAAAGACCTCTTCTCAAAGACGCACTTCTCCAACTTGGCATATAAACAATTCTTTCTTAGTCGCAGAAGAACCCGACGGACATGCCTCCGATGGGTCATCAGATCTGGAGAGAAAATCAAAATATCATCGAGATAAACTACAACACACATATAAAGGAGATCTCGGAACATATCATTGACGAATTCCTGAAACACTGCGGGAGCGTTACACAGTCCAAAGGGCATCACTAGGTATTCGTAGTGCCCATCACGGGTGTTAAATGCCGTCTTCCATAAGTCACCCCGGCGAATCCGGATTAGGTTATAAGCCCCCCGCAGGTGTAACTTAGAAAAAAAATTGGCTCCTCGTATGCAATCAAACAGCTCGGAAATAAGTGAAAATGGGTATTTGTTCTTGACCGTGAGCTGGTTGAGACCACGGTAGTCAAATCAGGGTCGAAGAGATCCATCTCTCTTCTTAACGAAGAAGAAGCCGGACCCAGCCGGGGAGGAAGATTTTCGTATAAAACCCTCTACAAATTCTCCTTGATATAGATTGACATAGATAAAGTCTCTGGCAAGAAGAGAGGATATACCCCTCCACGGGGAAGAGAAGCATTTGGAACCAGTTTGATGGGACAGTCATAATTCCGATGTGGAGGCAACGTCTCAGCCTCTCGCTTGCAGAAGACATCCGCAAAACTGGCATACTGAGATGGTAGATCGGAGAGTGACTGAAGCAGAGGGGACATAACAGGACGGACTTGTGACAGGCAATGGCTATGGCATCTGGAACCCCATTGAAGTATTTCTCCAGTCAAGAACCGGGGCGTGTAGGCGAAGCGATGGCAGACCCAGCAGGATAGGATTGATAGCCTTAGGTAGTACAAGGAAGGCGATCTGCTCTGAGTGAAGAGCTCCGACCCGTAGTGTCAACGACTCCGTGATAAACACAATCGGATCGGGCAATGGTAGACCATTCACAGAGGCAACAGCCATTGGTCTTTGCAGAATAACTGTAGGTAGAAGTAAACGTTCCACTAGATCCTGCTGGATGAAATTAGCAGCTGCTCCGGAGTCAAGATAGGAGGAGGAGGGATGTGACATCTCCCCGGAGATGATGGCCACAGGAATCGATAATTTCGAAGAGGTTTTAATATTTGGAGACATCCCACCTAGAGTTGCCTCTCCAACCCACCCTAGGTACTGGAGTTTCCCGGTTTCTGTGGGCATTGGCGCACAAAATAACCCTTAAGGCCACAATACATACATAGTCCAGAGGAGCGTCTGCGCTGCTTCTCCTGTTTAGACAACCGGACTCTGTCTACCATGGGTTTTTCAGGTAGCGCACTAGGGGAAGGCAATAATGGTCTCAGGACCTTGGGTGCTGGTCTGTGGACCTCCTGTCGAATCTCTTGAGTGCGCTCCCGGATTCTCATATCAACCCGAGTGGCTAACAGGATGAGGGCATCCAATATAGAAGAAAGGTCACGTGCCGCCAGTACGTCCTTGATGTGAGAGGACAGTCCCTGCCAGAAGGTCGCCACCAGTGCCTCATTGTTCCATGCCAGCTCAGCTGTAAGGGTATGGTAGGAGATAGCATACTCCACTACTGTGGAACCCTCTTGCTTGAGGGTCAACAGAGTGGCTGCGGCAGAGGAAGTTCGACCCGGCTCCTCGAACACGGCATGAAAGGACTGCAGGAACAAGGCTAGGTCCGAGGATATGGGTCCTTGTTGCTCCAAGATTGGGTTCGCCCATGCAAGGGCCTTGCCAGCAAGAAGGGAGATGATAAATGCCACTTTGGCCTCCTCGGAGGGGAAGAGATGAGCCCGTAGCCTAAAATGAACCGTGCATTGGTTAATACATTCTCTACATGCTCTGGGATCACCGTCATAGTGAGGAGGAAGAGGCAGAGGAACTGTGGATCCAGAACAAACAGGAGGAGCAGCGGGCAGTTTTTCAGCAACAGCCTCAGGAAGAAGAACCGGAGATGGAACAGTGAGTAGATCCAGAAGGACTAAGATAGAATTTATGGCCTCAAGGAGTTGATCCTGACGTGTGCGTAGGTCATGCATCTCTGTCTGTATCTTCTGGACTGCGGTCTTGGGCTGGCCAGCGGGTTCCATGGCCTGAGCATACTGTCACGGTCACAGGGTATGTGGACCCACTAGGCCGCTCCGCCGTAGCGGAGAGGCAGCTGACCAGGTCTCAGTCTATACAAAAGCGTAATGGCAGTTCATAACACATGGGTACCTGAACTAGTCCAGACGGTGGCTGTGGCTTCAGCACAGATGGAAGTCGGTGCAGCATGTTGCACCAGACGTGGCGGGCAGTACAAGATGTGTCAGAAGACACTGGACATGGCAGAAGACACTGGACGTGGCAGAAGACACAGGACGTGGCAGAAGACACTGGACATGGCAGAAGACACTGGACATGGCAGAAGACACAGGACGTGGCAGAAGACACTGGATGTGGCAAACAACAGCAGGTGCAGTAGGACACGACTCCAGCACTAGTAGGCACAGGAACAAGTACACAGCATGGGATACAGGAATAGGTAACAGGGCATGGAACGGGAAACACTAAGGGACCATTTGCAAGACAGACTTGGGATAACCTAAATGCTCAGGCAAGGATCAGAAGGGCTGAGGCCAAGAAATAATGTGGATTGATGATGATGATTGTTTTCATGTGCGCGCGCTGGCCTTTTAAAACCGGGCAGGACCGTGCGCACGCACCCTACGGGACACAGCGGACCAGAGCGGAAGTTAGCGCTGGCATCTCCTAGGAAGGAGATGGGGACCAGCGCTCACAGATCCATGGCTGCGGGCGTTGGGAGGTGGGTAAACCCGACGGCCCGTGGCCATGGACGCTACATACATTACAATAAAGTACGTCTCCTACTTGAATTAACCCAACTTTTTCCCCCCTGCTGCCTCTGCATTGAACACGAGCGGAGGGAATGTGGAGCAGGAGAGAAGTGCTCAGCATTCTATTATACAATTGAGAGCGTTTGACACGTCAGGACAACAGAGAGACGACTACTATACAGCACGGTTGGGCATAAATTGTTCATCAGGACCAATTTCTTGTCCCTAAAGAATGCTGAATTTGGGGTCCTCTGCACTTCTCAGATGCATACCAACATTGGACCTTTAACCGGTTAAGGAGTAGGCTGTTTTACAGCTAAATGACCAGAGCAAATTTTACAATTTTGCTATGCGCTTCTTTAGATGACTATAACTCTGCAGGTGAATAAAGTTCATCTTTGAATTTTACACTCTTTTTAAAGGACAGATAGGGCTTTGTTTTAGTGGCATTTGTCAGTATACATCATTTTTATTTTTTTCTCTAAAGTGGGCAAAATTGGAAAAAAATGCAAGAATTTAGCAATTGCGTCAGTTTATGCTAGCATTTTTCACACACGGTATGGACCACGGACAAAATTAATCTCCTTTCACATTCTGCCACTTCTCCCGTGCATGGGGATACCAAATATGTGTCCCTTATTCACTGTGCGGGCATGTGCCAGGGCTTGGCATAAAAGGAGGCTTTTTGGCCTTTTCGGTCCAGGAATTCTGCACTTGACTTTATAGCCGCATACTGTTTTCTGGGGGGCCTAATGCTGCTGAAACATTAGAAACACCCCATAAATGACATCATTCACGCAAGTAGACCCCACAAGGTTTTCTTCAAGGGGTTTATCATATTTTTAGACAGTCCAGTTTTCTTCTGAAAGTTTCTAGAATAAGATGGATCAAATTAAAATTAGCAATTTTTTAGCAAATGCATCAGTTTATACCAGCATTTTTCACACACAGTATAGACCACAGCCAAAATTCATCTCCTTTCACATTCTGCCACTTCTCCTGTGCATGGGGATACCAAATATGTGGGCCTTATTATCACATAGAGATGTAGGAGGGCGGACGATAGAAGAAGCTTATTTCACAAATCGCTTTTTTTCAAAGCTGGTTTTACAAAACTCAACAGAGTTTCTATAACACTTCCAAAATATCTGCTCTTGAAGCAGAAATCCCAAAATAATCATCTAGGGGTATAATGGGAATTTATTTTTTGGGGTTTCATCTCCAGCAGATGAACTTTAGAAAACATCAAACATGACATCCACCCCCCACCCATTCCCTCCCTCACCCTTGGAGTAAAATCAGGGGAAAAATAAAAAAATAATGTAGGGCAAATATATTTTCAACGAATTAACTAAAATCTAATAATTCAGAACAGTGTGGTATTTTTTAAAACATGGCTCAATGCACAGGCCTAGTTGCGAGGGACATGAGGGACATAAATATCGGGAATCTTTGCGGTGCCCCTCTTTTCTGCAGACGCGGCACATTTTCTGGGGGTTGCTTCTGGTTGGTGTTGTAATGGCAGGAAGGAGGTGAAGGGAACAAGTGAGCCCTAATCTACCCACCGCCCTGTCCCTGCCTACTTGCAACGACCCGCCCTAGGCGACGGGGTACAACTTGGCGGCGATCCCTACGCTGTCTAAGTGCAAGGGAGTACAAACAGGGAACACGCAAGGGAATATAGTAGCCCACGGAACGCCGCGAGGAAACGGAGCGGTGAATGAGCCAGTCAGGATCAGGAAGTATTGGAGTATACAAACGGGAGCACGGAGCAGAAGCAAGCCAGGGGCAGAGCAACGCAGGATAAACGGAACTGAAGCAAGGCAGAAGCACGGCAGAAGCAGGCTGGAGCAAGGCAGCAGTGGGGCCAGGAATCCAAGAAGAATAACAAGCAAGGAGGAAGAGAAAACGGCAGGTATAAATGGACAGGGGGCGGAGCTAACTCTGACTGACCAGGCCGCGATAGGCTCTCCCACTCCTGAGCCTGCCACCCTGATTGGTGGGAGCAGGTGTCAGTCTCAGAGGTCTGGCCTCAGGTGTCGACTGATTAATCCTGGGAGTATACCCAGACGTAGTGCCTGGCAGATCCTTTACAGTACTCCCCCTTTTATGAGGGGCCACCGGACCCTTACTAAGAGGACCCGGTTTAGTGGGGAAGAGAAGGTGGAACCTCCTGATCAATACCCCAGCGTGAACATCTCGAGCAGGTACCCAAGTCCTCTCCTCCGGCCCGTATCCTCTCCAATGGACCAGGTACTGGAGGGAGCCCTGGATCATCCTACTGTCCACAATCTTGGCCACCTCGAATTCCACCCCCTCAGGGGTGAGAACGGGAACAGGAGGTTTCCTCGAGGGGGACCAGGATGGGGAGCAGCGTTTTAGGAGGGAGGCATGGAAGACGTCGTGTATGCGAAAGGATGGGGGCAGCTCCAGACGGAAGGATACAGGGTTGAGGACTTCAATGACCTTATAAGGTCCAATAAATCGGGGAGCAAACTTCCTGGACGGGACCTTGAGGCGCAAGTTCCTCGACGACAACCACACCAGATCCCCGACGACAAACCGGGGGTTAGCAGAACGTCTACAATCAGCCTGAATCTTTTGTACGCTCTGGGACGCCTCTAGGTTCTTCTGAACCTGGGCCCAGACTGTGCACAGTTCCCGATGAACGTCCTCTACCTCGGGATTATTGGAACAACCAGGGGAAACGGAGGAGAACCTAGGATTAAAACCGAAATAACAGAAAAACGGGGAGACCCCTGACGAGTTACTGACCCGGTTATTCAGGGAAAATTCGGCGAGGGGAAGGAATGAGACCCAATCAAATTGACAGTCAGAAATGAAACACCTTAAATATTGTTCCAGGGATTGGTTAGTCCTCTCCGTTTGGCCATTAGTTTCGGGATGGAAGGCGGAGGAGAAGGATAGATCAATCTCCAACTTTTTACAAAAAGCTCTCCAAAATAAGGAAACAAATTGTACCCCTCTGTCCGAAACGATATTGACTGGGGCCCCATGGAGACGCAGGATGTGTTTCACAAACAAAGAAGCTAACGTCTTGGCGTTAGGTAGTTTCTTAAGGGGCACAAAGTGGCACATCTTGCTGAAGCGGTCTACTACCACCCACACCACCGACTTGCCCTGAGATGGAGGCAAATCGGTGATAAAATCCATGGAGATATGGGTCCAAGGTCTCTGGGGAATGGGCAAGGAACGTATTAAGCCCGCAGGTCGGGACCTAGGGGTCTTGGACCTAGCACAGACCTCACAAGCGGCGACGTAAGCCCTAACGTCTTTAGGCAACCCCGGCCACCAATAGTTTCTGGTAATGAGGAGTTTGGTACCCAAGATGCCAGGATGACCAGATAGAGCGGAGTCATGGTTTTCCCTGAGTACCCTTAGCCGGTATTGCAGGGGGACAAACAGTTTGTCCCCAGGGAGGTTCCCGGGAGCTGAACCTTGATCAGCCGCGATGTCAGAGGCTAAGTCAGAATCAGTGGCTGAAACAATTATACCAGGGGGTAAAATACAAGCAGGATCCTTCTCAGAAGGAGGATTAGCCATGAAACTACGTGACAGTGCATCAGCCTTAATATTTTTGGACCCAGCCCTATAGGTAACCAAGAAATTAAATCTGGTAAAGAATAGTGCCCACCGAGCTTGTCTAGGATTAAGCCTCCGGGCAGATTCTAGGAAAACCAGATTCTTGTGGTCAGTAAGGACCGTTACCTGGTGTCTGGCCCCCTCCAAGAAGTGACGCCACTCTTCAAAAGCCAATTTAATGGCTAAAAGTTCGCGGTTGCCAATATCATAGTTACACTCCGTGAGCGAAAACTTCCTAGAGAAGTAAGCACAGGGGCGGAGATGGGTGAGGGAGCTGGTACCCTGGGACAAGACGGCCCCCACTCCCACCTCGGACGCGTCAACCTCCACAATAAATGGCTCCCTTTGGTTGGGCTGAACCAGCACGGGGGCCGAGATAAAGCACTTCTTGAGGGTCTCAAAAGCCTGGACGGCCTCAGGGGGCCAATGGAGGACATCAGCACCCTTGCGAGTGAGGTCCGTAAGAGGCTTAGCGACGACCGAGAAGTTGGCAATAAATCTCCTGTAATAGTTAGCGAACCCAAAAAAACACTGTAGCGCCTTCAGGGAGGCAGGTTGGACCCATTCCGCCACAGCCTGAACCTTGGCAGGGTCCATGCGGAATTCATGAGGAGTGAGGATTTGACCTAAAAATGGTATCTCCTGTACCCCAAACACACATTTTTCGGTCTTCGCAAACAGATTATTTTCCCGAAGGACCTGGAAGACCTTCCTGACATGCTCCACGTGCGAGGACCAGTCCTTGGAAAACACCAGTATGTCATCAAGGTACACTACAAGAAAATTACCCAGGTAATCTCTCAGAATTTCATTAATAAAATTCTGGAAGACGGCAGGGGCATTACACAACCCAAAGGGCATGACTAGGTATTCGAAATGACCTTCGGGCATGTTGAACGCAGTTTTCCACTCATCCCCCTCTTTGATGCGGATAAGGTTATATGCCCCCCGTAGATCGAACTTAGAGAACCATTGGGCCCCCTGAACCTGATTAAAAAGATCCGGAATCAAAGGAAGGGGATACTGGTTCCTTACTGTGACCTTATTCAAGTTCCGATAATCAATGCACGGCATAAGACCACCATCCTTCTTCCCCACGAAGAAGAAGCCAGCACCTACAGGAGAAGTCGAGGGGCGAATGAAACCCTTGGCCAGGCATTCTTGGATATACTCCCTCATAGCTTTACGTTCAGGACATGAAAGATTAAATATCCTCCCCTTAGGAAGCTTGGCACCAGGCACCAAATCGATGGCGCAATCGTAATCTCTATGAGGGGGCAACACCTCGGAGGCCTCCTTAGAAAACACATCAGCGAAGTCCTGAACAAACTCAGGAAGCGTGTTTACCTCCTCCCGGGGAGAAATAGAGTTAACCGAAAGACATGACATCAGGCAATCACTACCCCATTTGGTGAGATCCCTAGTATTCCAATCAAACGTGGGATTATGCAGCTGCAACCAGGGAAGACCTAATACAAGATCAGACGATAATCCCTGCATCACCAGTACAGAGCACTGCTCCAAATGCATGGAGCCAACACGGAGTTCAAAAACAGGAGTATGCTGAGTAAAATAACCATTAGCAAGAGGAGTGGAGTCGATACCTACTACAGGGATAGGATAAGGCAAATCAATAAAAGGCATAGCTAGAGACATAGCAAATTCCACAGACATGATATTAGCAGATGAGCCAGAATCCATGAAGGCACTGCCAGTGGCAGACCGGCCAGCAAACGAGACCTGAAAGGGAAGCAAAATCTGATTGCGTTTAGTATTAACGGGAAATACCTGTGCGCCCAAGTGACCTCCCCGATGATCACTTAGGCGCGGAAGTTTTCCGGCTGCTTATTCTTGCGCCTGGGACAGGTGTTCAGTAGATGCTTGTCGTCCCCACAATAGAAGCAGAGACCATTCTTCCTGCGAAACTCTCTACGTTGTCGAGGGGACATGGAGGCCCCGAGTTGCATAGGTACCTCCGAGTCCTCCGTGGAAGAACGAGGAAACTGGACTTCGGGGGGAATCGCAGGGCAGTCAGAGGGGAAAACATTGAAACGTTCAAGCTGACGTTCCCTGAGACGTCGGTCAAGTCGTACTGCTAGGGCCATAACCTGGTCTAGGGAGTCAGAAGAGGGGTAGCTAACCAGCAGATCCTTCAGGGCGTCAGATAATCCTAACCTAAGCTGGCACTTTAGGGCCGGGTCGTTCCACCGAGAAGCTACGCACCACTTTCTAAAATCAGAACAGTATTCCTCAACAGGTCTCCTACCCTGACGTAAGGTCACCAGCTGACTCTCGGCTAAGGCAGTCCTGTCAGTCTCGTCGTAAATTAGACCGAGGGCAGAGAAAAACCGATCAACGGAGGAAAGTTCAGGGGCGTCAGGATCCAAGGAGAAGGCCCACTCTTGGGGCCCTTCCTGGAGTCGGGATATAATGATACCCACCCGCTGGTTCTCGGAACCTGAGGAGTGAGGTCTTAGGCGGAAATACAGTCTGCAACTCTCCCAGAAGGAGAGAAAAGTCTTACGGTCCCCTGAGAATCGGTCAGGTAACTTGAGGTTGGGTTCTAAAGGTGAGGTGAGGGGTACTACAAAGGCAGCGTCAGACTGATTGACCCTCTGAGCCAGGGCCTGGACCTGTAGGGAGAGGCCCTGCATCTGCTGGGTCAGGGTCTCAAGGGGGTCCATGATAGCGTCAGCGTAGAAGAAATGGTAGACTAGGTAAGGGCTTGTTATTATGTAATGGCAGGAAGGAGGTGAAGGGAACAAGTGAGCCCTAATTTACCCACCGCCCTGTCCCTGCCTACTTGCAACGACCCGCCCTAGGCGACGGGGTACAACTTGGCGGCGGTCCCTACGCTGTCTAAGTGCAAGGGAGTACAAACAGGGAACACGCAAGGGAATACAGTAGCCCACGGAACGCCGCGAGGAAACGGAGCGGTGAATGAGCCAGTCAGGATCAGGAAGTATTGGAGTATACAAACGGGAGCACGGAGCAGAAGCAAGCCAGGGGCAGAGCAACGCAGGATAAACGGAACTGAAGCAAGGCAGAAGCACGGCAGAAGCAGGCTGGAGCAAGGCAGCAGTGGGGCCAGGAATCCAAGAAGAATAGCAAGCAAGGAGGAAGAGAAAACGGCAGGTATAAATGGACAGGGGGCGGAGCTAACTCTGACTGACCAGGCCGCGATAGGCTCTCCCACTCCTGAGCCTGCCACCCTGATTGGTGGGAGCAGGTGCCAGTCTCAGAGGTCTGGCCTCAGGTGTCGACTGATTAATCCTGGGAGTATACCCAGACGTAGTGCCTGGCAGATCCTTTACAGGTGTTGGGGGAATCCGACTGATGAAGTGTCTTTCAGTCAGTCGCGTGACATCCTCAGACTGGGGGCATTCTCGGGTGTCCTGAACATCAAAAATGAGGCCTTCAATAATTTTTTCCTGGAAATCCAAGTATGTGTCTCCTCCTCTGTTTTTTTTGTAGAGCACAAATGAATTGTGGATTGCCACCTGTAACAAATAAATGGCCACTTTTTTGTACCAGGTTTTAGTTTTGCGTTTTACTAAATAGGGCTGTAAAACCTGGTCGCTTAAATCCACCCCCCCATGTACTTGTTATATTCGGACACGCTCACTGGTTTGTGCTTGTCCGATGTTGCCCCTCTTTCCCTCACTGCCACTGTTCCTGCGGTATGAATCGTGCTTAGCACATACACATCTTTGCGATCCCTGAACTTGACCGCCAGCAATTCCTGATGCATAAGCACAGGAGTCCCCCTTTACCATGCGCTTCCCCACTAATTTCTGCAGAAAACCAATTCGGTTTTTGAGCATGGTACCACATGCCCCAGTCCTTGCAGCATGCAAATGCCTAAACAAGGGCACACTGGAATAAAAATTGTCGCAGTACAGGTGGTACCCCTGGTGAAGCAGAGGCTGCATTATCTATCTCCCACATGATCTTACTGCTGGTGGAAAGATCAGGGGGGCATCCAGGAACATTTATTGTGCGGTCCCGTCCTTCATAAATCCTGAAGGCCGTGGTATATCCTGACCCGCTTTCGCACAGTTTATAAAGCTTAACGCCATATCTTGCCCTTTTGGAAGGTAGATATTGGCGAAAGCTAAGTCTGCCATGAAAGTTGAGGAGGGATTCGTCCACGCTTACATTCTGCTCAGGGGTGTAGAGTGGCAGAAATAAATTATTCAGGGAATTTATCAGTGGTCTTATTTTGAACAACCGATCCCGGTTTGCATCGGTACTTGGGGGGGCCTGTGCGTTATCGTTGAAGTGGAGGAACCTCATTATTGTCTCATAACGAGACCTGGGCATTACTGCAGAATTTACTGAGGTGGCTTGGGCGGGTCTTGTTGACCAGTAAGACCTAATGGAGGGCTTTTTGACAATACCCATATTTAGGGTGAGCCCCAATTTTTTTTTTAATTCCTGCAAATTGGTGGGCGTCCAATCTCTGGCATGGGTGGATGAAGGTTTCTGCCTTATATATTGATTGCGTGGCATATAAATTTGTTTCGTGGACAATCTGATTTAGGATGTCGTCCGTTATAAATAAATGGAAGTAATCCATTTGGACAAAATTTGTATTGTCCACGGTTATGCCAGGAGTGGCAGTAAATCCGTGGATTCTAGGCCCAAAAGATGGGGCAGGTGCCCATACAAGAGCCTGGACTGGAGGGACCAGGCTGTCCCGTGCTACAGCGCTACTTGGCCCTGCGCTTTCATGTTCTGCAGTTTCAACTGCATCAGGGACAACGTCCCCTGAAGATGAACCTGAAGTGACGCTGTCATCGTCACTACCTAAAACAGGTTCCATCTCGGACGCCATCTCTGATGCGGTCTCCGACTCAGACCACAACATGGCGTATGCCTCCTCGGCGCTAAACAACTTCCTCGCCATAACGTAACTAACACTAACACCAACTAAACAAATTTTTTTTTTTTTTTTTTTTTTTTTTTATAAAACACACAAACTAACTGGTATATAGATCTGCACTACCGCTAACAAAAAAATAAACCGCTATTGCTATATATATTATATATATGTGGATATATATATAATTATATACTCCCTACCTGCCTATTCTAATAGAATAAAAGAAAGAAAGGTAGATAGATAGAAAAAAAGATAGATGGATAGATAGATTGTATAGATAGATAGAAATCTATCTATACAGAGAATGTTTTATAGTGTAACTGTATTTTTTTTCACTGTAATCTTCTGGCAGCAATTCTCTCGAGTCTCTTCTTCTCCTCAAACTGAAACAATGTTTGAGGAGAAAAAAAGAGGCAGGAGATTTACTGCCAGAAAAGTCAAAATAAAACAAATGTGGTCGCTGTGATAGGTTTTCACAGCGACCACATGTTCAGGGACCATCAGATTGGTCCCTGATACTCTGCCCAGTGCCCAGAGCTGTTGGTAACAGCGTGGGCACAGGGCTGTGTGCACGCGATCGCGTGCACACTGTTTTATATGCAGAAATGCATGTGATCGCTGTGATTGGTTGTCACAGCGATCACATGTTCAGGGGTCAAAAGATTGGCCCCTGACATTCTGCCCATTGCCCATGGCATAGAGCTGTGTGCACGCGATCGCGCGTGCACAGTCTCTGAAGTGCCGCCGTAAATAGTCTATACGGCGGACTTCAGAGACCCTAACCGCTGGCTGTATAAATACGGCCAGCGGTCGGGAACCTGTTAAAGGAAATTCATGAATCCAATAAAGTACATTTTTTTTGCAATATTTGCCACTAAACAACACACTGTGCTTTGTTTTCCCCTTCCCTTTATAGTTCATCCTATACTGATCTGTTGTGTACAACTTGTGTGGTTCCTCGTAAATGTATTAAATGTAACATTTTTGAGGGAACTTGTCAACCCTTCCTATAAGTCCCTGATCACACAGAGTTTTTTGACAGGTTTTTTTATGTGGAAACCGCATCGGAAACGCACCAAAAAACGTTAGAGAACGCATCCATTAATTTCACGCAGAGGCGTAAAAGAAGCAACATGCCCTATCTTCGGGGATTTACATCTCTGACCTCCCATTGATGTTGGAGGCAGAGAAAGCGTTTTTCGCTGCGTTTTTGCCCATGGCACTCATTGGCCGCGGTCAAAAACACCATGAAAAACGTGGCAAACTGCATGCAGGCAGTACAAAATCTACCTCAAAATTCCAGATGGAATTTTGAGGCAGAATTTTCTGCCTGTAAAAAACTCTGTGTGAACAGGGCCTAAGATGTTTCATTATTTACCATTAGGAAGTTGGAAGGGAGAATGGACTCTGATGGTTAAGAACGTGATTCACATAGCTTTTAGGACACTGGCTCAAGACTTCTGTCGCTGAGATCTCGGAAGTGATTAACACTCCCAAACCACTGCTCATGTATGATAAAATTGATGTAGAAAGGCATAAAAAGAAGTCCACAGAGAAATTAAAACTGGGAAAACATTTATTGAAAAGCATTATTCTTCTGTGGATATAACCACTTTAATCCACACATTCCGACACACATCATAGTTTAATTTACAGTCTCTTCAGGGTACTCTAGGAATATTGCAGGATTGATAAAAGGGATAAGACCACCGAGGTGAAAATGTTGTATTTTGGGGTTGTTTTGACTTTATTGTAAAATCATATTGACTTGTTTTGTGTAAGAAAAATGAAAAAAGGGAGACAAAAGCAAGCTTCTTCTATGCAATTTCACAATATGGATGTTGCTCTAGCTTAAATATCAAAATGTTATAATACTCTATTGTAAACTTGTATGTGTATATTTTGACATATGTTATGACATGCTTTGTGACATGCTTTGATTTCCAACTAAAAATATAAAAAAAAACAAAAAGGATAATCATTGTACAGAGCATGTGTGGTTCAAAGAGACATTCTTTGAACCATGCATGTGCGAGCTTTATGCCTCGTCGACTGGGACAGCCCACTGAATGAATGTCACTAATGACATGCTGTTCAGGGAGCAGGCCAGAAGAAGACTTCGTCCGGAGGTTCAGAAGAGCGATCAACGGTTGGGAGTGTCATTGGGAGTCCTGAATTCCTATGCGGGCTTGTCATGTGACCGAAGTTTGGATGAGAAGAAATCAAGATCTTTCAAAAGGTAAGTATATTACAAAGTTTGTTTATATACAGTATATATTTATTATGTGTCAACAAATAGTTTTTTTTAAAGTGGAAAACCCCTTTAAAGCGCATTTCACATAGCTAACTAGAAACTTACTCTGTACTGATGTGGACTAACAGACTAAAAAAATCAATGCACAGATGGGTGTTGGGTTGGATGGTTAGTACCTCAATCATGTTCTAAGAATGAGGAGATGTTATAGAATTGTAATTTGAGCGATTCTCCAAAGGCTTCTGGAGAGAGCGTGCACATAAAACCACAATCTCGAATCCGTCACAACTTTGATCGACAGTGTCTAAGGCGACCCTAAGGTGTTAGTCAGAGCCGACCGCAAGGTGGGATGGAGTTTGCTGCTTAGGACCAGCGTTGGATAGGAGGTGCAATGCAGACTAACCTGAGCTGGAAACCAGACAGCCAGGGGTTAAACAGAAAGTCCAAATCAGAAGGCAAGCAAATATCAGGAATAGCAAAGGTCAAAACCGGCCGGGTGAAGATAATCCAAAATCAGCAAACAAGAGGTTAACGAGAGACAAGCCGACGTCAGATTCCAAAAGGTCCAGAAGTCAGGAGTGCAGGGAATGTGAGATGCTTGATCAGACACCAGAAGACAGGAAAATTCTCAAGCACAGACAGGTGGAGGAAGACAGGTATAAATACAACCTCGCAGTTGATTGGCAGAAGGACAGGGAAGAGAGATAGGCTCAAGGTAAAAGAGGCCGGGGCAGGATTCTTCTTCGTTAAAAAGAAAGATGGATCTCTCCGACCATGCATTGACTACCGTGGTCTCAATCAGATCACGGTCAAGAACAAATACCCGTTGCCACTCATTTCCGAGCTGTTGGATCGCATACGAGGAGCCAAAAATGTTTCCAAGCTAGATCTGCGGGGGGCCTATAATCTAATACGGATTCGCCGGGGTGACGAATGGAAGACTGCATTTAACACCCGCGATGGGCACTACGAATACTGAGTGATGCCCTTCGGACTGTGTAACGCTCCCGCAGTATTTCAGGAGTTCGTTAATGACATCTTCCGAGATCTCCTCTATACGTGTGTTGTAGTTTATCCTGATGATATTCTAATCTTCTCCCCAGATCTGATGACCCATCGGAGGCACGTTCGTCAAGTTCTTCTGCGACTAAGAGAGAATCGCTTGTATGCCAAGTTAGAGAAATGCACATTTGAAAAGAGGTCTCTGCCCTTCCTGGGCTATGTCATCTTGGATCAAGGCCTTAAGATGGACCCTGAGAAGTTAAAGTCTGTCCTGGAATGGCCACGTCCTCAAGGCCTAAGGGCCATACAGCGGTTCCTGGGTTTCGCCAATTTCTACCGGCAGTTTATTCCGAACTTTTCTTCTCTGACGGCCCCCATCTCTACCCTTACCAAGAAGGGTGTGAACGCCAAGGTGTGGACTCTGGAGGCAGAGTCCGCATTCATTAGCCTCAAGAAAGCCTTCACTTCAGCTTCGATCCTCAATCACCCTGACATATCTCGGCAGTTCTCACTGCAAGTGGATGCTTCCTCTGTTGGTGCAGGCGCATTTCTGTTCCAGAGGAGCTCCAAAGGAAAGGCAGTAGTGTGTGGCTACTACTCAAGACTGTTTTCCTCTGCTGAGCGCAATTATTCCATTGGAGATCGGGAGCTACTGGCTATCAAATTGGCCCTGGAGGAGTGGAGACATCTTCTGGAGGGCGCTGCTCACCCCATCCTGATCTTCACAGACCACAAGAATCTCACTTACCTTCAGTCCGCTCAAAGACTGAATCCTCGTCAAGCCAGGTGGTCACTGTTCTTCACCCGTTTCCAATTTCTGCTCCACTACCGTCCCGCGGACAAGAACGTGAGGGCCGATGCCCTGTCCAGATCATTCGAAACGGAAGACACGGTGGAGTCCCTTCAGACGATCATAGACCCATCCTGCGTTGTCACCGCCAATCCTCTGCAGCTTAGAAATATCCCTCCAGGGAGAACTTTTGTTCAGTTGGCTGACAGAAAAATAATTCTCCGCTGGGGACACAGTTCTAAACTGGCTGGGCACGCTGGTGTCTGTAAAACCCAAGACCTGGTCGCTCGTCACTTCTGGTGGCCCACGCTACCTAAAGATGTTCTGGACTTTGTCTCTGCTTGCACGGTGTGTGCCTCTAACAAGGTGGCTCACAGCAAGCCTGCCGGCCTGCTTCAACCCCTGCCTGTACCCAGTGCCCCCTGGCAGCACATCGCTATGGACTTCGTCACGGACCTTTCTCTCTCAGCAGGATGCAACACCATCTGGGTGGTGGTGGACCGGTTCTCTAAGATGGCACATTTTATCCCGCTAACCGGCTTACCCTCTGCTCCTCGACTGGCAAGCTTCTTCATTCAGCACATCTTCCGCTTGCATGGCTTGCCTCTTCACATTGTGTCCAACCGGGGGGTTCAGTTTACCTCCAAGTTCTGGAGAGCCCTCAGTAAACACCTGGATGTGAGTTTGGACTTTTCCTCTGCCTATCACCTCCAGTCCAATGGGCAAGTTGAGAGGATCAACCAGATCATGGAAAATTACCTCCGCCACTTCATCTCTTCACAGCACGATAACTGGGTACAGCTTCTACCATGGGCGGAGTTTTCATATAATAACCACACAAGTGAGTCCACCACCTCCACTCCGTTTCACATCGTGTACAGTCAACATCCCAGAGTTCCTCTTCCAGTGTCGACTTCATCTCAGGTACCCGCTGCTGACTCTGCATATGGGGACTTCCTGCAAATCTGGCAACAGACCCGGTCCTCTATTTTGCAGGCGGTAGATCGCATGAAGCTTAAGGCAGATACCAAAAGAAGAGAGCCGCCTCAGTATCTTCCTGGGACTAAAGTCTGGCTGTCCTCTCGAAACATTCGCTTGAGGGTGCCTTCATACAAGTTTGCTCCCAGGTTCCTTGGTCCCTTCGAGATCCTGCAACAAATTAACCCTGTTTCCTATAAGCTGCGGCTGCCCCCTACCCTCAGAATCCCTAACTCCTTCCATGTGTCCCTCCTGAAACCAGTGGTCCTGAACCGCTACAGCAAGACCTCTACTTCCACAGTTGCTTCCAGCGGTCCTTCTGATGTATTCGAGGTAAAGGAGATCCTGGACCGCAAGACGGTAGGAGGAAGGATTTTCTATCTGGTGGACTGGAGATGGTTTGGTCCTGAGGAGAGGTCCTGGGAGCCAGAAGAGAACCTCAGTGCTCCTGCTCTTATCAAAAAGTTCCACTCTCACTCTGGCCCCAAGAGGAGGGGGTGTAAGAGGGGGGATACTGTAGCGCCCATGGCCGTGGGCCGTCGGGTTCACTCACCTCCCGACGCCCGCAGCCATGGATCTGTGAGCGCTGGCCTCCGTCTCCCTCCTAGGAGATGCCAGCGCTCACTTCCGCTCCATCCGGCCGGGTCCCGTAGGGTGCGCGCGCACGCTCGCGCCCGCTCTTAAAGGGCCAGCGCGCGCACATGAAAACTATGATCATTAACCCACGTGATTCCCTGCTCTATAAGAATTCCCCAGCCCTTCTGATCCTTGCCTGAGCATTGTTAGTTTTTCCCTGTCTGTCTCGCAAATGGTCCCTTAGTGTCTCCCGTTCCAGCTGTTACCCGTGCCCTGTTACCGTTCCTGTAT
Source organism: Rhinoderma darwinii (assembly GCF_050947455.1). Lineage (NCBI taxonomy): Eukaryota > Metazoa > Chordata > Amphibia > Anura > Rhinodermatidae > Rhinoderma > Rhinoderma darwinii. The sequence continues at coordinate 241,331,877 of NC_134691.1, forward strand.
TCCGCTTTGTTCCTGTGCCTACCCGTGTTCAAGTGCCGTCTGCCACGTCAAGTACCATCTGCCACGTCAAGTGTCTTCTGCCACGTCAAGTGCCATCTGCTCATCGGATACTGCCCGCCACGTCTGGCGCCACTCTCCGCACCTGCCTCCATCCGTGCTGAAGCCACAGCCACCGTCCGGACTATTTCAGGTACCTAAGCATTACTGTCTGCCATCTTACTTTCACATAGACTGTGACCTGGTCAGCTGCCTCCCCGCTACGGCGGAGCGGCCTAGTGGGTCCACAAACCCAGCGTCCGTGACAAAAACCAACCAGGAGCAGATCATTCAAAATCAGCAAATAAGGGGTTAACGAGAGACCAGCCAAGGTCAGTTTCCAAAAGGTCCAGAAATCAGGAGTGCAGGGAATGTGGGAAGCTTGATCAGACACCAGAAGACAGGAAAATTCCCAAGCACAGACAGGTGGAGGAAGACAGGTAAAAATACAACCTCACATCTGATTGGCAGAAGGACAGAGAAGAGAGATAGGCTCAAGGTAAAAAAGGAATCACCCAGAAGCTAGACAAGTTGTCATAGCGACCTTGAGGGAACAGGTATTTTCGTAATAGTAGTGAGATATTGACTTAAAGTTAATGTCCACCCCTAAACATATTTTGTTTTTTTTAATGTACATAGGCTCAGTATCATATTTCTTAACCCCATCCCGACGTTTGTCGTATAGATATGTCATGGATATGTCATGGAAAGCCAGTGCTTCCCGCAAAATGCTGTATCATATGTCAAACGGATGGCACGGGCTCAAAAGCTGAGCCCGCATCATCAACCGTGGGTATCAGCTGTATGTTACAGCTGGCAGGCCCTCAAAACATTATCCAACAACACAGAGGTGGTGGTCCTCTCAGCCGACAACAGGGGCGGCATTGTCATCCAAAATAGAAATGATTACGTGACAGAGGTATTCAGGATCCTCTCTGACAAAGACTTTTACATGCCCCTACAGACTAACCCCATCAAGTCTCACATGGATGATTACCATCAATTAATCCACAATGCATTCACCAACAAATTAATAACAAAAAGGGTGAGGAAATTCCTACAGGTATCTGAACCCTCACTCCCCTGTTTTATCATCTCGCTAAAATCCATGAGTGCACGCAGAACCCCCCCCCCCCTTCCCCGTCAGGCAGACCCATCATCTCAGGGATTGGTTCCTTTACCAGCAATCTTTCACGCTTTGCAGACCTACATCTCCAGAAGTGGGTTTTTGGCCTACCATCCTACCTTAACCCCTTCACGACCAGCCCACATAGATTAACGGGCTGCAGTGCTGGGCTTTTGTCCTGCAGCCCGTTGATCTACGTGGTGTCAGAACAGAGTGCCTATGAACTGAGTCTCTCAGCACACACTGCTACTAGCAGACATAGTGCTGAGAGAAGACATCAGGACCGGATTGGTGTCGGTCCTGATGACGTGATCACCATGATAAACTAATCATGGTGTTCAGAGCAACGTTTGTTGCAGCAACTCCTCCCTCCCTGTCAGATCGTTCTGAAACAGTGAGGGAGAAGTAGCACTGTGCCGAGCAGCTGCTGTGTGTCTCGTTAAAAGACACATGACTGTGAAATACACACAAAAAACACCTCCACATAGATAGTTTAGTGTAGGCAGCTAGTTATAGTTTAGGTAGTCTGTTAGGTAGATAGTTTAGATAGTACTCAGATTAGGGCAATTAATTAATAATCAATTAGGGCTTATAATGTGTATATATATATATCTATAAAATCACATATATATATATATATATATATATATATATATATATATATATATATATACATTACCGTCCAAAAGTTTAGGGTCACTTAGAAATTTCTTTATTTTTGAAAGAAAAGCCCAGTTTTTTTCAATGAAGATAACATTAAATTAATCAGAAATACACTCTATACATTGTTAATGTGCTAAATGACTATTCTAGCTGCAAACGTCTGGTTTTTAATGCAATATCTACATAGGTGTATAGAGGCCCATTTCCAGCAACCATCACTCCAGTGTTCTAATGGTACATTGTGTTTGCTAACTGTGTTAGGCTAATGGATGATTAGAAAACACTTGAAAACCCTTGTGCAATTATGTTAGCACCGCTGTAAACAGTTTTGCTGTTTAGAGGAGCTATACAACTGACCTTCCTTTGAGCTAGTTGAGAATCTGGAGCATTACATTTGTGGGTTCGTTTAAACTCTCAAAATGGCTAGAAAAAGAGAGCTTTCATGTGAAACTCGACAGTCTATTCTTGTTCTTAGAAATGAAGGCTATTCCATGCGAGAAATTGCCAAGAAATGTAAGATTTCCTACAACGGTGTGTACTACTCCCTTCTGAGGACAGCACAAACAGGCTCTAACCAGAGTAGAAAGAGAAGTGGGAGGCCCCGCTGCACAACTGAGCAACAAGACAAGTACATTAGAGTCTCTAGTTTGAGAAATAGACGCCTCACAGGTCCTCAACTGGCAGCTTCATTAAATAGTACCCGCAAAACGCCAGTGTCAACGTCTACAGTGAAGAGGCGACTCCGGGATGCTGGCCTTCAGGGCAGAGTGGCAAAGAAAAAGCCATATCTGAGACTGGCTAATAAAAGGAAAAGATTATGGGCAAAAGCACACAGACATTGGACAGAGGAAGATTGGAAAAAAGTGTTATGGACAGACGAATCCAAGTTTGAGGTGTTTGGATCACACAGAAGAACATTTGTGAGACGGAGAACAACTGAAAAGATGCTGGAAGAGTGCCTGACGCCATCTGTCAAGCATGGTGTAGGTAATGTGAGGGTCTGGGGTTGCTTTGGTGCTGGGAAAGTGGGAGATTTGTACAAGGTAAAAGGGATTATGAATAAGGAAGGCTATCACTCCATTTTGCAACGCCATGCCATACCCTGTGGACAGCGTTTGATTGGAGCCAATTTCATCCTACAACAGGACAATGACCCAAAGCACACCTCCAAATTATGCAAGAACTATTTAGGGAAGAAGCAGGCAGCTGGTATTCTATCTGTAATGGAGTGGCCAGCGCAGTCACCAGATCTCAACCCCATAGAGCTGTTGTGGGAGCAGCTTGACCGTATGGTACGCAAGAAGTGCCCATCAAGCCAATCCAACTTGTGGGAGGGGCTTCTGGAAGCATGGTGTGAAATTTCTCCCGATTACCTCAGCAAATTAACAGCTAGAATGCCAAATGTCTGCAATGCTGTAATTGCTGCAAATGGAGCATTCTTTGACGAAAGCAAAGTTTGAAGGAGAAAATTATTATTTAAAATAAAAATCATTATTTCTAACCTTGTCATTGTCTTGACTATATTCTCAAGTCATTTTGCAACTCATTTGATAAATATAAGTGTGAGTTTTCATGGAAAACACAAAATTGTCTGGGTGACCCCAAACTTTTGAACGGTAGTGTATGTATATACTGTGTGTGTGTATATATATATATATATATATATATATATATATACACACACACATACATACACACACACACACACACACACACACACGTCTATATATATATATACACATATATACACACACTCGTAATATATATTATATATAAACATATATTTTAAATTTGTTAATACTAAAAATGAATAATTAGGGATGTTATATATCTATAGCATCATATAGATATATACGTACATGTAATATATACGCATACACACATAAATTCTAAATACTTTGATTCATTGTTAGGGCTGTTCATAAATGTATTATTTATTAGGGTTGTCATAATTTAGTTGTGATGTAATTAATTACATATATATCTATGATGTGGTACAGATATACGCACACATAATATATATATATATATATATATATATATATATATATATATATATGTATGTATATATATATATATATATATATATATATATATACACAAACATTCATATAAATTATTAATTTTATTAATTATACATATCAAATAATTGATTGTTAGGGTCGTTCATAAAGTTATTAATTATTAGTCGTTCAACAAATGATTAGTTGTAAAGATTCAATTGATTATATATGTATACGTAATATATACATATACACACACATTTAGATAAAATAATTTATTCCTATATTTTACTGTTATATTAATTCTAGATACTAATTGATTAATTGTTAGGGTCGTTTATAAATTTATTGATCAATTAATTAGTGGACTTTTTCTTTGTTACTTTTATTAAAATTGTTACAAAAATGTGTTAAAAAAAAAATACGTAAAAAAATGACACAAAAGTTATATACCGCTGAAGAGGCATTTGCTCTCTTGGATTCTAATAGTGAATGTCACTTTTGGGGGGTTTCAGCTGTTTTGGTCCCTCCAGGGCGTTGCAAACCCGACATGGCACCGAAAACCATTATAGCAAAATTTGAGCTCCAAAAGCCAAATGGCGCTCCTTCCCTTCTGAAGGCTGTCGTGTGTTCAAACATAAGTTTATGACCACATATGGGGTATTGCCATAATCAGGAGAAATTTCTTTACAAATGTTGGGGTGTTTTTTCTCCTTTATTCCTTGCAAAAATGTAAAATGTCTATGTTTCTTCAGAAGAAATGTAAATTTTCATTTTCACAGACTAATTCCAATAAATTCAGCAAAACACCTTTGGGGTTAAAATGCTCACTATACAACTAGATAAATTCCTTGAGGGGTGTAGTTTCTAAAATGGGGTCACTTTTTGAGGGTTTCCACTGTTTAGGCACCACAAGACCTTTTCAAACCAGACATAGAGCCTAAAATATATTGTAATAAAAAGGAGGCTTCAAAATCCACTAGGTGCACCTTTGCTTGTGAGGCCTGTGTTTCAGTCCAGTAGCCCACTAGGGCCACATGTGGGATATTTCTAAATACTGCAGAATCTGGGAAATAAGTATTGAGTTGCGTTTCTCTGGTAAAACCTTTGGTGTTACAGAAATTTTTCTATTACAAATTAATTTCTGCAAAAAAAATTACTTTTGTAAATTACACCTCTACTTTGCTTTAATTCCTGGGAAACGCCTAAAGGGTTAAGAAACTTTCTTAATGTGGTTTTGAATACTTTGAGGTGTGCAGTTTTTAAAATGGGGTGATTTATGGGGCGTTTCTAATATATAAGGCCCTGAAAGCCACTTCAGAAATGAACTGGTCCATGAAAAAATAGGTTTTGGAAATTTCTTGAAAATGTGAGTAATTGTTGCTAAAGTTCTAAGCCTTGTAACATCCTAGAAAAATAAAGGACGTTCAAAAAACTATGCAAACATAAAGTAGACATATGGGAAATGTTAACTAGTAACTATTGTGTGTGGTATTAATATCTGTTTTGCAAGCAGATACATTCAAATTTAGAAAAATGCAATTTTTTGCAAATTTTCTCAAAATTTTGGTGTTTTTCACAAATAAATACTGCATTTATCGACCAAATTTTTACACAGACGTAAAGTACAATATGTCACGAGAAAACAATCACAGAACCGCTTGGAAAGGTAAAATCATTCCAGAGTTATTACCACATAAACGAACATATGTCAGATTTGAAAAAATCACCTGCGTCTACAAGGCCAAAACAGGCTGTGTCCTGAAGGGGTTAAAGACTCTGCTCAACTCATTAATTAACTACAAAAATGTAACAGAGGGGGGAAGCTTACACAGATATGCCTCCTAACAGCTCAAGTTTAAGCTTTATACTCCAATGTCCCCAACAATCATGGTGTTAGGGCTGTTGATCATTTTCTTTCACTTGACCCCTTGAAGCCCATATCACAGAAACAGTTTCTTCTAGATAGTATCACGCTCATCCTTAACCACAATACTTCTGAAATCCAGACCAAACTTTTTCAACCAAATCAAGGTCTGTGCTATGGACTCTAGATTTGCACCAGCCTATGCTAATCTTTACATGGGCCTTTTTGATCTCACCCAACATTTTACTGTATCGACGACCTGTTCTTTCTATGGGAGGGTAATTAAGCAGAGGATAGCGCTTTTAGTGACTTTATCAATGACAACACCTTTGGTCTGACATTCACACATCAGTTTTCCCTCATATCTACCGAATACCTAGACCTTCTCATCTCTATAGATCCTTCTCTCGGCATCAGCACTAATGCTTTTTTTAAAAAAAAGTAGATGTCACTAGCTACCTTGATTATCAAAGTGTACACTACCCTCCCTGGTTAAATAATGTCCCCTTTGGCTAATTTAAAGGGAATGTGTTGCCAGCAAAACATGTTTTGTTTTTTTTTGTTAAACAATTAGTGTGTAGGTGATTAAACATTGTTCTAATTTTTTTAATTTTTTTCACGAGTCAGGAAATATTATAAATTGGATTCAATTTATAATATTTCCCAGCACTGGTCACTAGATGAAGCAATTCCCAAAATTGCAGCATTGCATGTGGTAAAGCAACCACATTGCTTTATGCTGCAAAATTGGGAAAAAATCCCTCCGGTCCGTCCGCTCCGCCTGCTGCCGCTGCTCCATGTGCACAAGTCCGGAAGCCGCGACCGGAAGTAGTAATCTTACTGCCCGGCCGCGACTTCCGGTCCACAGGAAAATGGCGCCGGACGGCGCACATTTCAAATTGGACTGTGTGGGAGCGGCGCATGCGCCGTTCCCACACACACGACGTACACCATAGTGGATGGAACGGGCCCCGTTCGCATTCACTATGGGACTGGAGCTGCCGTATTCCATGTCTGTATGTGTCGTTAATCGACACATACAGAAATGGAAAAAAAAATGGCAGCCCCCATAGGGAAGAAAAAGTGTAAAAATAGAAAAAAGTAACACACAAACACACAAATAAATATAAACGTTTTTAATAAAACCCTAACATAAAACTGATATAAAAAAAAAATAATTTGGTGACACTGTTCCTTTAAGAGACTGAGGAAGAATTGCACTGATGATAAGACCTTCTCTGAACTATCAAATATCTTAAAAAGATGCTTCAAAGGTGTTGTCATTGATAATGTCAATAAAAGCGCTATCCTCTGCTTCATTACCCTACCATAGGAAGAACAGTTCGAATACTCCTTTTTCACACAATTTCATCACTACCTTTAATACAGGTCACCCAGCTGTGAGGACAATCCTCACACACCATTGGAACATTATTTAGAATTGTAATGGCCATGGTCGCAGACGGCCGGCATCCTATACTCTTCAGCGACCGCAGAACGTTGAGTTCTTGCCGGCGTCTACTCCCTCAGAGATGCCGATACACACTGCTATCCACTCCCGCTGATGCCTGTAGGGGGCACGCGCTCGCCCATGCTCCAACCTATCCCAGCATATCAGTAACCATAAAAAGAACTCTGTCCAATCATTCCTTGCCTGAGCAATGTTGTGTCTACCCATGTTTGTCCTGCAAATGGATCCTTAGCTGTTTTCCTATATCCCATTTCCCGTATCCAGTAATTGTGTTTATTTCCAGTGCTAAGTCAAGTTTCCGAGTCGAGTTCACCATCAGTGTCTGATGCCAGTGCCTACCCAAGTGTCTGTGACGAGGTTTCCATCTTTGTCCAGTGCCCATGGCTGCCTGAGGGTCTAAGATGACTACACTACTCCAGCGTCCGGTGCCTGTGATAACCCGAGTGTGCGTGACGAGGTTCTAGTTCTAGCGCCTGTGCCTACCCCTAGTCCAGTGTCGTGCCTTCTTCAAGCATGTACACTTCCCCAGAAACTATCATTGACTTTGCTTTTCCCAGAGACTATCATTGTATTCGCTACCCGCAGAGACTATCAAAGACTTTGTTTGATTAGCTGCTTCTCCACTATGGCGGAGCAGCACACTGGGACCACATACACCACAGTCGTGACAAGGATGACAATATACTGAATAAACGACTCCCTGACAGACCTAATATCACTTTTAGAAGGTCTACCACCCTTTGAAATAGACTAGCCCCAAGCAGGCTTCGCAGGACAAATCCAAAATCCATCAAAATCTTACCGTCTTTAAATGGTTCCTACAAGTGCAGCACCACCCCCCCCCCCCCCCCGGTGTCTCTGCTGCCTGAACATCTCACATAGGGTTAGTACCTTCAGCTCTGTGGTTACATTAGAAACCTTCCCTATTAAATCCTTTTTAAATTGTGGTTCAGACTATGTTGTTTATATGCTACAATGTCCTTGTAATCTCCAATACAAGGGTCGGACTACACAGCACTAGCGCAGAAGAATCAATAAGCACAGGTCTAAAGTTACAAACGATTTTCTCAAGCATAGTGTCTCCACACACTTTTTAATGAAACACAACTGCAACTTTTCAGATGTTCAGATCACTATGATTAAACAAATCCCACAAATGGTTCCTAATAGATTCCAGAAGCTTAAGCAACGAGAGTCTTTCTGGATTTTTAAGTTATCCTGCCTCCAACTTGATGGTCGGAATGAAATCATTGAGACCACATTTTAGACTTTTGCAGGCTTTAGCCAATATCCCAACACATACATATTGATTTTGTAATTTATTCTAGTGCCGTTTACATTAATGTCAGCCATTACATGTATAGACCCACACGCTTCAGCCCTTGATTATTATACATGTTATGTTTATTCTGGGTATCACATGTTTTTTATCCCGTCTATATTGTGTCTATTTATCATATGTTTTTTACCTCTCTGGGGTTTTGTTCCTTTATTATTGTATATGCTTATTTTTTATGATGTACATGTTTCCATCAGTGCATACCATTACTTGCTATTTTGCTTTTATGACTCCATTGTATTGATTTATTGCTTTCTACCCCACCCCCCCCCCCATTATAACAATTCTGGGGGTCAGGCGTGCTACCCAATAAAAGTGCATATATCATCCAATGCCTTTTACCTAACACTTTGTTATTAATTGCCACCCAACAACCCAATCCTTTTCCGACATTTAATCATGTAAAAGCGAGCTCAACATGGTCCTGTGGCCTTGACGACCACTGTGCACATTTATGCAGTTCAGAGTTTGGCGGCTTTCGTCTCTTTGGCTGTTGTGGGGCTGCGGCTCCTGGCGTGCCCTGTCTGCTTAAAGCTTTATTATTTGGCCAGAGGCTCTTGGGGGTTGCTGTGGTTCCTCAGCATCTAGAGTGCTGAGAGTTGCTCACTCCTGATTGTTCCCTTGCCCCTGGCAATCCTACTTATGCAGTTAACAAGTTACTGGTTTACATAGTCTGCTCTTCCCCAATGACCCCCTACCCTCGACCTACCCCCCTTATACACTGTATGAAGCATTTTCATGATATTTATTTATTTTTTAAACCTTTTCTCATCCCTTAACTCTGTTTTAACTTTCTGATGGTATATAGTCCACCAACGTTGTCTATCTATTATATATTTTCGAAAGTTTGTTTGAAGCCCGATTTTTCATTGGTTTAAAATGGATCACGTCATCTGTAAGCCATAACAACCAATCAGATTGCTGCTTGTATTTTTAATACCTGCTTTGGAAATTATAAAAGCTTACCTGATTGGCTGCTGGTAGGGATGTAACAAGCAGAGTGATGTCACACTGCTGCTGCTGACATCATAATCTGCCTCCCGGTACATTATTCAGAGACCAGACACATATCTAATACACCTCCTGCTGCCACCAGACTCCACATCCAGGAGAGGACGAACAATATTCCTCACAAGACCATACTCTCCTGCTACAAAGAGAAGCCATCTCTGCTGTGTTTTCCTGGGACATGATCAGAACAACTTCCTACATGTAACATGGGAGACATCACAGTCCTTCTACTATACTGGATAAAGGTTAGTATATATAGGCAGGTTGTGTATTTTGGTATATTTGCCAACAACTCCATTTTGTGGGAGACGGTCCAGCAAGCCGGGTTAGGAAAGGTGGTGTTTATGCAAATTTCTGTTTTCAGGCAGAAAGAGGGCGAGTCATCAATGCTTTTCTATTATGGATTTGGGTTGATTGGTAATGATAAATAGTACGGGGGAGGGGTGTGAGTGAGATTATAACCTATTTGTTCATCCACACACTAACGCTCTGTGCAGTAACGTCTCTGTAATGGAAATGTCTCTAGATTTATTGTGGACACAATCCATTATAAAGTTCATTTTTATATCCATGTTACAGACAATTCTTTTGGTTATTGATATAAATTAGACTTTCAATGTTAGTGTTTACTGAAAATTACAATGTTATATATGTCTCATAATGAGAGCCACTGTAGTTTATGTGAGAATGTGTTGTGCTGGTTACTATGGTGATAGCAGCCATCTTGGGGCTTATGTCAGAAGAATGCATTGTGCTGGTTGCTATGGTGATACCAGCCGTCTTATGCCTTATATGAGAACAATGTGTTGTGCTGGTTGCAATGGCAGACATCTTGGAAGTTATGGAAGAAGATTGAACCACATTTAACACAACTGTCTAATAGAAAAACTGGATTTGTTGACCATAGCAACCAATCACAGTGCAGCTTTCATATTTCCAGCGCAGGATTGGTTACTATGGGCCACAGTATATGTTTTTCTATGAAACAGTTTTGATAAATGCAGCTCAATGTGCTGTGCTGGTTACTATGGTGACGGCAGCCATCTTTTTACAGTCAAAGGCAGTTGGTGTGAGCAGCCTGATACTGGATAGAACTATATAAAGTTTGTTTGTTTGAAGCCCGATCAGGGAATAGCTATTTTTGATTGGATATTGAACAAAGTTTGCCTCCTTTTGCGATTTTTGATTGGATTAAAAATCGCTTTTACTGAAAGTCACTTTTACTGAAATGTACTTTTCACTGCCATTCACTTTTCAATTTGCATCATAGTACACACTTGCCTCATCGTGATTTTTGACTGGTTTAAAATCAAACCAACACGATTTTTGATTGGTTGTAAAACTAACCAGTAGTGATTTTTTATTGGATTGGACATTTCACAACGTTTGCCTCCTCTTGCAGATTTTGATTGGTTTAAAAGTCACTTTGATTGGTTGAAAAACAAACCAATAGCGATTTGTGATTGCATTGTACATCGAACAAAGTTTGCCTCCTTTTGCCACTTTTGATTGGTTTAAAAGTCACTTTTACTGAAATTTACTTTTCACTGACCATGGCTCCCAAAAGAAAAACTCCTGAACAAAGAGAAGGTCGACGCTTGGCTCAAAGAATACGTCGAGCAGCAGAAAAGCCAGAAATGACCAATGCTCTGCTTGAAGATCAATGATTGCGACAAGCGACCGCAAGAGCTGAAGAAACACCTCAAGCGACTGATCGTCGGGTTCGAGCACAAGGCGCAAGAAATATTGTTTCTCAACGAACATCTTGGGATTGCATGAACAAAGCTGCTATGCAATATGACCCAACAATTGAATATGATCTGCACGACTTGGTCAATATTGGAAACATGGTAGCGACCTGTGAGCATTGTGAAGCCCAGAAGTGAAAGTCAAGCCACCTGGCATGTGCTGCTCTGCTGGCAAGGTTCAACTACCCCCACTTACTGCACCACCAGAACCACTCAAGTCACTGATGACTGCGAACACTCCCCAAACCAAGCACTTTCTGGGAAATTTGAGGCGCTACAACTCTTGCTTTCAGATGACTTCGTTTGGTGTGAACGAAATTCGAGAACGGCATCATGCCCACCTTCAAAATTCAGGGACAAGTTTGCCATTGACTTAGATCGCTCCTGCCATTGCCCAATGAACCACCACCAAAGTTTCTGCAGATTTATTTCATGGGCGATGAAAAGCTTCAAGTTCAGCAACGACAGAGCAATGTCCCTGGAACTCGGGCAGACATTTTGCTGGAACTGCAGCAGATGCTTCACGAACATCACTGTTATGTCGAGATATTCAAGAGCTCTTTGGAAATGATGACTTCGGATAACTACAAAGTGGTCATCAAGGCTGACCGAAGGACAACAGGAGAGCATGAGCGGTGATACAACGCACCAACTGTCAATGAAGTTGTTGTCGTCATCATTGGGGCATTTGAAAATCGGGATATTGTGCTGCAAAAGCATGATAATCAACTGCAGAGAATTTCTGAAACCCATCGATCATATGACGCACTTCAGTTCCCACTGATCTTTTGGCAAGGTGAAGACGGATACGATATTCAAATCTTCAAAACAAATCCAAGTACCAGAAATTTTACCGCTGGGAAAAAAGTTTCCTGCATGGCCTTCTACGCCTATCGAATTTTGATGCGGGTGAGCCATTTAAATCACCTCTTGATGTGCCGAAATCTTATCCATCAGTTTTTGGTTGATATGTATGCCAAAATCGAAACGGAGCGACTTCGCTTCATCCGTTTCAATCAGAAGGCACTTCGCACGGAAAGCTATATCCACCTTCGAGATGCTGTCGTCGACGAAAGAAACACGACCAATGTTGGTCAGAAGGTTATCTTGCCTTCCAGCTTCACAGGGAGCCCTCGACATATGCACGAATACACTCAAGACTCCATGACATATGTGCGAAAATACGGAAGGCCTGACCTGTTTATTACTTTTACGTGCAACCAAACATGGAAAGAAATTCACCAAGAGCTCTTGCCAGAACAATCGGCGACTGATAGACACGATCTGATAGCCAGAGTCTTTCGACAAAAGGTTATCAAGTTCATGAATGTCCTCACGAAGGGCAAGGTATTTGGAGAAACTCAATGCTTCATGTGTACAATCGAATGGCAAAAACGAGGTTTGCCTCACGCACATATACTGATCTGGCTGAAGGAGAAGATCCGACCAAATCAGATCGATTCTGTCATTAGTGCAGAGATCCCAAATGCACAAGAAGATCAAAAGCTATTCGACATCATCATGAAGAACATGGTCCATGGACCATGTGGAAGACTGAATCCAAGCTCCCCATGCTTTAAAGATGGTGTAATGTCCGTGGCTGCAGGCTGTCATCTCTGGTCCCCTCCTGGATTGGAGGGGGTTTGGTCCTGAAGAAAGGTCCTGGGAGCCAGAGGAGAACCTCAATGCTCCTGCTCTTCTGAAGAAGTTTCAGTAGCAACGAGGCTATATGGCGAATTTTGGACTTTCCAATTCACGACTGCTATCCGACGGTAGTTCATCTCAACGTCCACTTGGAAAATGGACCGAGAGTCTAATTCACTGAGGAAACTGCTGCACAAGTCTTGCAGCCCAAAGACACCACGCTGACAGCATTCTTCAAGCTTTGCCAACAAGATGACTTTGCAACGACACTCCGATACTGTGATGTTCTAAAGTATTATACGTGGAATAAATCGACAAGAGTTTTCAAGCGAAGAGTCCAAGGAACACCAGTTGAAGGTCATGTTGGAATCAAGTCAAGTGCTCTTGGCAGAGTCTACACAGTGCACCCAAACAACCACGAGTGCTTTTTCCTCCGGTTGCTTCTTCACACAGTAGCAGGCCTGACATAATTTTTAGGCTCAAGACTGTTGGCGACCATGTTTGTACAACCTATCGGCAAGCATGTCAAGAAATGGGACTACTTGAGAGGAATTCTCATTGGGACAAGACTTTAGAGGAAGCAGCAACCAGCCAATTACCAGCAAGTTTACGAAACCTATTTGCTGTCATACTCACGATGTGTGGACCATCCGAGCCACTTGAACTGTGAGAAAAGTACAAAGAGCACCTCGGAGGATGTTCTTCTGCAAGCACGACGGCAAAACCCGGGACTCCAATTGGACAGCTGTACTCCGCAAATGTTCAACATGTCATTGATCCTACTTGAAGAAAAGACCCTCATGATGGTTGGAAAGAGACTTGAGCAACTGGGACTTCCCACGACAGAAAAGAACAGACTTGGACGGGAATTGCTTCGAGAAACAAGATATGACATGAGCGCTCTGGAGACTTATCTTGCAACTAATTAATTTCTTTGGGTTTCTGACCAAACGACGGCGTACAATCAGATCTTGGACATGGTTGTGAAAAACACCAGTGATATTGTCTTCTTGGGTGCTCCTGGCGGAACAGGAAAGACGTTTGTCATAAACCTGTTGTTGGCAAAGATCCGACAACAATCCAGGGTTGCTCTGGCTGTTGCTTCCTCAGGCATTGCAGCAACATTGCTTGATGGTTGCAGAACTGCCCATTCAGCGGTCAAATTACCGCTCAACTTGACTCGAGATGCGTCTCCTGTTTGTAACATCAGCAAAGCTACTGGTGTTGGAAAATGTCCTGCAAGAATGTTTGATGATTGTCTGGGATGAATGCACGATGGCACACAAGTTGGCGCTTGAAGCTCTGGATCGAACTCTGCAGGACTTGCGTTGAAATAATACAGTCATGGGAGGTGTCGTCTTGGTGTTGGCCGGTGATTTCCATCAGACGTTGCCTATGGAACAACAGCAGACGAATTGAAAGCTTGCTTGAAGCAGTCGGTGTTGTGGAGGCATGTGAAGAAGATGAGTCTGACTATCAATATGCGAGTTCATCTGCATGGAGATGCCACAGCTGGTGAGTTTGCCAGCAGATTACTAAATCTGGGGAATGGAGATGTTTAAGTTGATAATGGGACGGATCTGATCAGCTTCCATGATGATTTCGCAAATTTTAATTAATTTTAATTAATTTTGTGTCGCCAAATTCCAAGAGCCATAACTTTTTTTTTTTCCGTCGATTAAGTGGTATGAGGGCTTATTTTTTGTAGGATAAGCTGTCGTTTTTAATAATACCATTTTGGTGTACATGCGACGCATTGCGGGGGGGCGCGATGAGCTGTTAGAGGGGGCCGCCCCCTCTTTCTAATGATTTAAATGCTGCGGCAGCATTGCTGCGGCAGCATTGACCGCAGCATTTAACTAGTTAAACGAGCGGGATCGTGCTCGAGCGCGATTCCGCTCGTTACTCTGAAGTGTCGGCTGTAACAAACAGCCGACACCCGCATCGTATGGAGCGGGTTCACTTCGTGAGCACGCTCCATACTTCCCCTACCCGGCTATGATGTAACTATGTCATTTGTCGGGAAGTGGGTTAAATAGTGAGCTTTTATTCTATCTACACCGTAAGTCAACCTCCCGAGCATTGCCGGGTATAAAAGCTAGTTTTACCTATTTATAATATAACTTTGAAACATTTTTTACTGATCATGTTTTTATCGTAACAATCTCAATTGACTTTAACCCTTTAGACCCTGCCCCTTTGACCCTATGATGTCATACTTTTATTTTTGTACCCTATTATTTTCCCTCTCTTTTACTGGTGTGTATATAAACCCCTGTATAATGTACTGCTGTCACACTTGCCTGAAGAAGACACCTGTTCGGTGTTGAAACGCGTAGCCCCTGGGGCAAAGCTAATAGCTCATGTGCCCTGATGAAAAAGTTCTTCTTGGGCCCACCCCAAACTTCTGACGGCCGACGGCCCGCAGTTTTCAGCTGCATCACTGGGTCTACTAAGTGACCCAACGATGCAGAACTAGCAGCCAGGGGCGTCCCTAAAGTCTTAAAACGTCAGGGGGAATAGCCCCAATACATATGTCCCCCCGCAAAAAAAAGTGTATGCATGTATGGTATACATGTATGTATATGTGTGTGTGTATATATATATATATATATATATATATATATATATGAGACCGCATACCTATAGCACTATGACCCTATAGCTATGGATAGGATTAGATACAGCGGCTCAGCAGACAGTATCACACATGATAGGATTAGATACAGTGGCTCAGCAGACAGTATCACACATGATAGGATTAGATACAGTAGCTCAGCAGACAGTATCACATATGATAAGCTTAGTTATGAGGCCCAGATCACTGACATTGCGGCTCCAGCGCTGGACCCAGGAAAGGTAAGATAATAATTGTTTTGCTTTTTTTTGTGTTACTAATTTTTTTTTAGTGTGTTTGTGTTTTTTTTTACAGATTCGGTTGTTGGACTACGTCGGATTCGAGGACTACTTCGATGACGGCGTTTTTTTTATTCTCAATAAAATGGTTAATGAGGGTTGTGTGTTTTTTTTTATTTCGATAAAATAGTTTTCCTATGTCCTTGTATTTTTTTACATTTAATTACTACCTCCTTAGTAATGGCTGCTGGATGATTGACAGTGTCCTTTACTAAGGCGGGGCTTAATGTAAAACCCTAACACTAACCCCCATTATTACTCCTGTACCAACCACCACCAGGAGTACCAGGAAAAGCTGGGTATGATCTAGAACCCGACCATCTGTAGTGATAGTCGGGTACTGAGGCGGATGCAGGCTGGTATTATTAGGCTGGGAAAGGCCAAATACAGTGGTCCTTCCCACCCTTGTAATGCTATCCTGCTGCTGCTATGTTGTATCTGGCTGGTTATGAAAAATTGGGGAACCCCACATCGTTCTTTCCAATAATTTTTTATTTTTATTTCAATGACGTGGGGTCCCCCCCATTTTTCATAATCAGCTAGATACAACATAACAGTAGCAGGCTAGCATTTACCAGGGTGGGAAGCGCCAATGTGTTTGGCTTCTCGCAGCCTAATAATACCAGCGTGCAGCCGCCCCAGTACCCGACCAACACAACAGATGGTCGGGTACTGGATCATACCCGGCTCTTCCTGGTACCCCTGGTGGCGGTGGGTACCGGGCTAATAATGGGGGGGTTAGTGTTAGCCTCTTCACCGGCTAACACTAAGCCCTGCCTGAGTAATGGATGTTGTCAATCAGCTAGCGGCCATTACTAAGGAAGTAGTAATATAGTTTAAAAAAAATACAAAAACAGAAAAAATATTTTATTGAAATTAAAAAAAAACACAAGACCCTCATTAAACATTTTATTAATAATAAAAAAAGTTGTCATCGAAGTAGTCCACGAATCCAACGTAGTCCAAAGACCGAACCTGTAAAAAAAACACAAACACAAAAAAAAACATTAGTAACACATGTGGTAGGCTTACAGGGCCCATGTGTGATACTGTCTGTTGGACCCTGTATCATGGTAAGATGCTTAGATACAGGGCCACAGCAGACAGTAATATTATACAGTATAAGATTACTGTCTGCTGGGGCCCTGTATCTAAGGCTACCGCATGGTAGGCTTATAGGGGTTGTCCAGTCCCTAAACATTTATGGCCTGACCTCAGGGTAGGCCATCAATAGCTGATGGGTCGGGGTCCAACTTCCGGGACCCCCACCAATCAGCTGTTTTGAAGGTGGTTCAGTACTGCTTCCCCTTCATTCCGGTCACTTGCTCACACTGTGAATCGCCGACACGTCCGTGTCAGTGATTCACAGTGTGAGAAAGTGACCGGAATGAAGGGGAAGTAGCACTCGTAGGAGAGCTGTGGCCCCCTCAAAAAAGCTGATTGGTGGTGGTCCCGGGAGTCGGACCCCGACCTATCAGTTTTAACAGACAGTAATATTAAGCTTACCCTCCTCTTTGGCCTCAGCGGAGATCCTGACTTCATCCAGCATCGGGATGTTGTGCGCAGTGCACAGCGTCGTAACGTCATGCACTGTGCACAGCATTGTGGCGTCAGGACCTCTGCTGCGCTCCAGAACGAGGATGGTGAATACTGTCAGTTACTATAGTAACAGGGACCCGTGTAGTTTATTACATAGGCCACAGTTACTAGAGCAAATTCTTAAAGATGTGGTGTGGGGGACAGCGGGGCCCGGTCGCAATTGTGACTGATGCGACCCCTATAGTTACACCACTGTGTAGCCCTATGAAATGAAACAACTCTTTTAAGCGGATTCCAGTCTATGTCCTTCATCCAGTAGTGCCCAGACATCCTTGTTTTTCTAACTTTATCTATACTACTTATTGCGGATGCTTTTATGCACAACCGGCCAAGAAGAAGCTGCATCTGGTCCTAAACTGCTCAAAGCTACTGTACAGAGTTGTGCCTGTTAGCACATCTTGCACTGGTGAGCAGTTATATATCCCCAGCTCCGATCCCCTCCATTAACCCTTTAAATGCAATTCAAAAGTGACATTTAAATTGTTTGCAGCCTTCTAAAAGGCTTCCGGTATCGACAGGAAGATGTTGCATGCTCAGAAGCTGAGCCCGGTCATCAGCGGTGGATGTCAGCTGTATGTTATAGCTGACACCCTGCTGTAACGGCAGGGACCGGAGTTAGCATCGCAGGGATGCCGACAGCTGCTATGGCAACAGGAGGCCTAACAATGACCTCCTGATTTGCTATTATGGAAGCCAATTAGGCCACTCCGGAAGCAGAGCCTAATCATCTTGCTGTCAGTGGACGACTGACAGTTCTAATACATTGCATTACATAAGTAGTGCAATGTATTAGAACATAAATCATCCAGTTGGACCCTCAAGTCCCCTAGTAGGACTAAAAAAAATGTGAAAAACTGTTTCAAGTAATAAAATAAAACAATTGCTCTTTTTCCCATATCAAGTCCTTTATTATTGAAAATAAATAAATAAACCATGCATAATTGGTATCGCCATGTCTGTAACGGCTTGAACTACAGTATAATAATATTATGTTATTTATCCCCCACGGCGAATGCCGTAAAAGAACCCCTAAAAAACAATGCGAGAATTACTGTTTTTTGGTCACTTTACCTTCCAAAAAATGGAATAAAAATTTATGAAAAAGTCGCATTTATCCAAAAATGGTACCAATAAAAACTATAGCTCGTCTTGCAAAAAACAAGCCCTAATACTGCTCCGTCGATGAAAACAATTAAAAAGTTATGGTTATTAGAACATGGCGACAGAAAAAAGACATTGTTTTTACAAAAGTACTATTTTTTTGTGCAAAAAGTTGTACATAAAAGAGCGCTATAAATTTGGTATTGCCGGAATCGTACTGACTCACATGTCATTTATACAGAATACTGAACGTTGTTTAAAAAAAAAACTAAAAAAATCTGTGCCAGAATTGCTGTTTTTTGGTCACTTTGCCTCCCAAAAAATAGGATAAGAAGTGATAAAAAAGTTGCAAGTTCCCCAAAATGGTACCAATAAAAACTCTAGCTCGTCCTGCAAAAAAAAAAAAAATCAGCCCTCATACTACTACATCTATGAAAAAATAAGAAAAGTTAAGGCTCCAATATGTCAGGAAATAAAAAATATGCAATTGTGCTCTGAGGGGAACATTTCTTCTGTTTCAAAAGGCGATTTATCAAGGCCCTAATATTAGGGAACCAGGAATGGGAAGGCTCAAATATATCTGCTGGAAGTGAGGGTACCCGTATAATACCAGGACAACACTTTCCCAGAAAAATTCCCCAAACTGCAAAGGTGCAGAGTGTGTACCAAAAGGAGAATAAGATAGTACATTATTTATCAGTGTACATAAAGAATAGCTTCACAACGTAACACACATCTATGGATTATATAATAGTTGTTCTATTTTTACCCGATGTACTCTGCCCAGCTTACATATGCCCCGACATTATAAACTCATTTGCAAGTAAAACTCCAAACAAAACTACTACAAAGCAAAATCTGTGCTCCAAAAGCCAAATGGCGTCCATCCCTTCTGATCCCTAAACTGTGCCCAAACAGCAGTTTACTTCTACATATATGGCATCGACACACCTAGGAGAACCCTTTTAACAATATTTAGGGCATGTGTCTCCAGTGGCACAAGCTGGGCACAACATATTTGCCACTGAAATAGCATATATAGGGAAAAATTGCAATTTTGACTTTGTACCATTCACAGCACATTCATTTATGGAAAAGACCTGTGGGGTCAAAATGCTCACTACACACCTTAATAAGTGCCTATAATAAAGATATTGTTTCCAAAATGGGGTCACTTCTCAGGTATTTTTTTATTATTTCACATCAGGGCTAAGTCGCCAAATTAGGCCTCAATTTCGCATGGTATTCTTTCACTGAGCCCTGTCGAATGTCCAGGCAAAAGATTAGGACCACATATTGGCATATCTATGGAAAAATTGCCATTTTCACTATGCAGCATCGAGTGCAAAATAATTTCTGAAAAGCACCTGCGGTTAACATGCTTTGTAGACTCCAAGGTGAATAGTTGAGGGGTGTAGTTTCCAAAATAAGGTCACATTTGGGGGGTTTCCACTGTTTTGGTCCCACTGTGACTTTGCAAATGCTACATTTCGCCCAAAAACCAATCCTGCAAAATCTGCACTCCAAAAGTCAAATGGCGCTCCTTCCCTTCTGAGTCAGTCCTACTGTGTGCCCAAACAGCAGTTTATGACCACATATGGGGTTTTTCTTTACTTGTGATAAATTTCTTTACAAATGTTGGGTGCTTTTTCTCCTTTTATGTGTTAAGAAAACTAAACATTTTGAGCTCAATCTGTGTCTTATTGGAAAAAAATGAAATTTTTATTTTCACTACCCAATTCTAATAAAATCTATGAAAACACCTGTGGGGTCAAAACACTCACTACATCCCTAGATGAATTCCTTGTGGGGTATAGTTTCGAAAATGGGTTCTTTTGGGTGTTTCCTTTGTTTTTGGCATCACAAGACCTCTTCAAACCTGACAAGGTGCCTAAAATATAATCTAATAAAAAGAAGGTCCCAAAGTCCTCTAGGTGCTCCTTTGCTTCTGAGGCCTGTGCTTCAGTACATCAGCTCACTAGGGTCACATGTGGGATATTTCTATAAACTGAAGAATCTGGGGATAAAATATTGAGTTGCGTTTATCTGTGTTACAGAAAAAAATGGATTCAAAATGGATTTCTGCAAAAAAAAAAAATGAAAGTTATTTATTTATTATCTAAGCCTTTTTTAAAGCCATCTACTGTCCCTGCTGTGACCAGCTCCTGCGGTAGACCATTCCATAGATTCACAGTTCTCACAGTAAAGAGGGGTTTTACATGGAACAGGATTTCACCATATTTTTTGTATGTGCCATTAATATATTTATATAAATTAAACATGTCCCCCCTTAGTCGTCTTTTTTCAAGGCTAAATAGGTTTAATTATTTTTATCTTTCCTCATAACTTAGATTCTCCATGCCCCTTATTAGCTTTGTTGCTCTTCTTTGTATTTTTTCCAACTCCAGGACATCCTTTCTATGAACTGGAGCCCAGAACTGAACTGCATATTCTAGATGAGGCCTTACTAATGCTTTGTAAAGTGGTAATATTACATCCCTGTCCCGTGATTCCATGCCTCTCTTAATACACGACAATATCCTGCTGGCCTTTGAAGCAGCTGATTGACATTGCATGCTGTTATTTAGTTTATGATTTACAAGTACACCCAGATCCTTCTGAACAAGTGACTCCCCCAGTGTAGCTCCCCCTAGGACATATGATGCCTGCAGGTAGTTGGTACCCAGATGCATAACTTTACATTTATCTACATTAAACTTCATTTGCCAACTGGATGCATAAATACTTAGTTTGTTTAAATCCGCTTGCAATTCACTGCTTGTTGTCATCTGCAAAAATAGAAATAGTGCTATTAATCCCATCCTCTATATCATTAATAAATAAGTTGAATAATAGTGGTCCCAGCACTGAACCCTGAGGCACACCACTTATAACCGGGGACCATTCAGAGTAGGAATCATTGACCACAACTCTCTGGATAAGGTCCTTGAGCCAATTCTCAATCCAATTACAAACTATACTTTCTAAACCTATAGTCCTTAATTTACCCATTAGACGTCTATGAGGGACAGTGTCAAATGTCTTTGCAAAGTCCAAAAACACTATATCCTCTGTCTAGGCTTCTGCTCACCTCTTCATAAAAAAAGATCAGGTTAGTTTGACAACTTCTGTCCTTAGTAAAACCATGCTGGCTGTCACTTATAATACTATTTTTTGTCACATAATCCTGTATATAGTCCCTCAATAGCCCCTCAAACATTTTCCCCATGATGGATGTTAAGCTTACTGGTCTATAATTACCCAGGGAAGACCTAGAGCCCTTTTTGAAAATAGGCACCATATTTTCCCTGCGCCAGTCCCTTGGCACTATACCAGTCACTAGAAAATCTCTGAATATTATGAACAGGGGGACAGAAATAACTGAACTAAGCTCTTTAAGAATTCTAGGGTGTATCCCATCTGGTCCAGTGGCCTTGTGCACATTTATTTTATTTAATTTAGCTTGGACCATATCTACATTCAGCCAATTCAATATATCAACTGATATGTTAACAGCACTGGCATCAGCTACATCAGCTGCTCTTTCTTCTGTTGTATTTCTTCAGGTTGGACCCATTCAGCCACAGCCTAAACCTTGGCAGGGTCCATGCACAATTCATGAGGAGTGAGTTTTTGACCCAAAAATGGTATCTCCTGCACCCCAAACACACATTTTTAGGTTTTAGCAAACAGTTTGTTTCCCCGAAGGGCCTGGAGCACCTTCCTGACATGCTCAATGTGGGAGAACCAGTCCTTGGAAAACACAAGTATGTCATCAAGGTACACTACTAGAAATACCCCCAGGTAGTCTCTTAAAATCTAATTTATGAAATTCTGGAAGACCGCTCATCCCCCTCTTTGATGCGGATAAGGTTATAAGCCCCCCGTCGATCAAACTTAGAGAACCATTGGGCCCCCTGAACCTGATTGAAGAGATCAGGAATCAAAGGAAGGGGATGCTGGTTCCTTACAGTGACCTTATTCAAGTTTCGGTAGTCAATGCACGGCCTGAGACCACCATCCTTCTTCCCTACGAAGAAGAAGCCAGCACCTACCGGAGAAGTAGAGGGGCGAATGTAACCCTTGGCCAGGCATTCCTGGATATACTCTCTCATGGCTTCACGTTCGGGACAAGAGAGATTAAATATCCTACCCTTAGGGAGCTTAGCTCCTGGTACCAAATCGATTGCGCAAACGAATTCTCTATGAGGTAACACTTCGGAGGCCTTTTTAGAAAAAAACACCAGCGAAGTCCTGAATAAACTCAGGTAGAGTGTTCACCTCCTCAGGGAGAGAAATAAAATTAACAGAAAAACATGACGTCATGCATTCATTTCCCCATTTGGTAAGATCCCCAGTATTCCAGTTAAACGTGGGATTATGCATCTGCAACCAGGGAAGGCCTAAAACCAAATCGGACAATAATCCCTGCATCACCAGTTCAGAGCACTGCTCCAAATACATGGAGCCAACAAGGAGTTCAAAAACAGGGGTATGCTGTGTAAAATAACCATTAGCAAGAGGAGTGGAGTCGATACCCACTACCGGGACACGTTTAGGCAAGTCAATCAATGGCATAGCTAGAGACATAGCAAATTCCACAGACATAATATTAGCAGAAAACCCTGAATCCACGAAGGCACTGCCCGTGGCAGACCTACCCTCAAAAGAGACCTGAAAGGGAAGCAAGATCTTATTAGGTTTCATATATACGGGAAATACCTGTGCGCCCAAATGACCTCCCCGATGGTCACTTAGGCGCGGAAGTTCTTCCGGCTGCTTATTCTTACGCCTAGGACAGTTGTTCACTTGATGCTTGTCATCCCCACAGTAGAAGCAGAGACCATTCTTCCTGCGGAACTCTCTACGTTGTTGGGGAGAGACGGAGGCCCCGAGTTGCATTGGTTCATCCGAGTTTTCCGTGGAAGAATGAAGCAACGGAACCTCGGGAGCCATCATGGGGGGGTCAGAGGGGAAGGCACAAAAACATTCCAGTCGTCGTTCCCTGAGACATCGGTCAAGACGTACCGCTAAAGCCATAACCTGATCTAGGAAGTCAGAAGAAGGATAGCTAACTAACAGGTCTTTCAGGGCGTTCGACAGACCCAATCTAAACTGGCACCTCAAGGCAGGGTCATTCCACCGAGAAGCTACACACCACTTCCTAAAGTCAGAACAGT
Organism: Rhinoderma darwinii; assembly: GCF_050947455.1. Classification (NCBI taxonomy): domain Eukaryota; kingdom Metazoa; phylum Chordata; class Amphibia; order Anura; family Rhinodermatidae; genus Rhinoderma; species Rhinoderma darwinii. The sequence continues at coordinate 241,355,581 of NC_134691.1, forward strand.
ACTCCTCAACGGGTCTCTTACCCTGACGTAAGGTCACCAGCTGACTCTCGGCAAAGGCAGTCTTGTCAGTCTCGTCATATATGAGCCCGAGAGCAGTAAAAAAAAGATCAACAGAGGAAAGTTCAGGGGCGTCAGGAGCCAAGGAGAAGGCCCATTCTTGGGGCCTGTCCTGGAGCCGGGACATAATTATACCCACTCGCTGGCTCTCAGAACCTGAGGAGTGGGGCTTTAAATGGAAATAGAGCCTACAACTCTCCCGAAAGGAGAAAAAAGTCTTCCGGTCCCCTGAGTACTGGTCAGGCAACTTGAGGTGGGGTTGCCTCATGCTGGTTGCCCTTATGAGCCAGGGCTTGGACCTGTAGGGAGAGGCCCTGCATTTGCTGAGCCAGGGTCTCAAGGGGGTCCATAGTTGTGTCAGGGACCAGGGTAGAAAAGGTATATGGGCCTGTGATTATGTAATGACGGGGTAGGGAGACAGACAGTTGAGCCCTAATCTACCCGCCACTCAGTCCCTGCCTACTAGCAACGGCCCGTCCTAGGCGACGGCGTACAACTGGACGACGGTCCCTACGCTCAATAAGTGCACGACAGACAAACAGACAAGGGTACACAGAAGCTAAGGGAAATGGGGCAGTTGCCCACGGCAACACAGTGAGCAACAAGAGTAGTGAATGAGCCGAGTCAAACCAGGAGTGCACGAGGTACAAATCGCAGAGCAGGGGCGTAGTCAGTAAAGCCAGGGTCAAAAATGAAGCAAGTGACTAATCATAGCAGGAGCAGCAGAACCAGGAAACAGAAAAGAAACACAGGCAAAGGAGGAGCCGGAAATGCAGGTATAAATAGAGAGAGGGCGGAGCTAGCTCCGTCTGGCCAGGCTGTGATAGGCTCTCCCACTCCTCAGTCTCCCAGCCTGACTGGTATAAGATCGTGTCACTCTCTCAGACTTAGGAGCAGGTGCAGACTGATAACCCACGGGCGTCGACACAGAAGCTGTGTCTGGCAGATCCTTTACACTTAATGGTTTACTGAAAAACATAAGCTGTTTTGGACTAACTGCCTGTCCCCACTGTTTGCAGGCAGCCTAGTCTCTGAAAGCCCCTGCAGTCCCCTCCCAGCTATGCCCCTGCAAAAAACACACACACACACACACACACACACACACACACATATATACACACATAAACCTACACACACGCATATATACACACACACATATACACATATATACATACTGTCACAATCTAGTGGTAGGTGTACCCACTACCCCGCTCCGCCTTAGCAGAGTGGCAGCTGGCCAAACAACAGTCTATACAGTCTATGCAAAAATCCTTTAGCACGAGAGTATCTGTATGAGTACAGGAAGTAGCAGAGGCTTAGGCATGGGTAGAACTTGACGTGGCAGATGGCATCAGGTGTGGCAGATGACAGCAGATGTGGCCGATAACAGCAGACGTGGCAGATGATACACATGGCTCCAACTAAAGGCTTAGGCATAGGAGAAAATACAGCAACAGGATACGGGATACGGGAGTATTGGGAGCAGGATACAACTAAGGGACCATGTGCAATAAAAACATGGGTAGACAACAATAATGCTCAGGCCAGGAATGAAGAGACAGGGACCTTCTTATAGTCCAGAGTGAACTGGGGCTAATTAGTCATTATTTGCATATATATATATATATATATATATATATACATATATACATACATACACACACATACATACACACACACACACACACGCACACACATATACACTACCGTTCAAAAGTTTAGGGTCACTTAGAAATTTCCTTATTTTTGCAAGAAAAGCACAGTTTTTTTTTCAATGAAGATAACATTCAATTAATCAGAAATACACTCTATACATTGTTAATGTGCTAAATGACTATTCTAGCTGCAAATGTCTGTTTTTTAATGCAATATCTACATAGTTGTATAGAGGCCCATTTCCAGCAACCATCACTCCAGTGTTTTAATGGTACATTGTGTTTGCTAAGTGTGTTAGAAGGCTAATGGATGATTAGAAAACACTTGAAAACCCTTGTGCAATTATGTTAGCACCGCTGTAAACAGTTTTGCTGTTTAGAGGAGCTATAAAACTGACCTTACTTTGAGCTAGTTGAGAATCTGGAGCATTACATTTGTGGGTTCGATTAAACTCTCAAAATGGCTAGAAAAAGAGAGCTTTTATGTTAAAATCTACAGTCTATTCTTGTTGTTAGAAATGAAGGCTATTCCATGCGAGAAATTGCCAAGAAACTGAATATTTCCTACAACGGTGTGTACTACTCCCTTCAGAGGACAGCACAAACAGGCTCTAATCAGAGTAGAAAGAGAAGTGGGAGGCCCCGCTGCACAACTGAGCAACAAGACAAGTACATTACAGTCTCTAGTTTGAGAAATAAACGCCTCACAGGTCCTCAACTGGCAGCTTCATTAAATAGTAGCTGCAAAACGCCAGTGTCAGCGTCTACAGTGAAGAGGCGACTCCGGGATGCTGGCCTTCAGGGCAGAGTGGCAAAGAAAAAGCCATATCTGAGACTGGCTAATAAAAGGAAAAGATTAATATGGGCAAAAGCACACAGACATTGGACAGTGGAAGATTGGAAAAAAGTGTTATGGACAGAGAAATCGAAGTTTGAGGTGTTTGGATCACACAGAAGAACATTTGTGAGACGCAGAACAACTGAAAAGATGCTGGAGGAGTGCCTGACGCCATATGTCAAGCATGGTGGAGGTAATATGATGGTCTGGGGTTGCTTTGGTGCTGGTAAAGTGGGAGATTTGTACTAGGTAAAAGGGATTTTAAATAAGGTTATCACTCCATTTTGCAACGCCATGCCATACCCTGTGGACAGCGCTTGATTGGAGCCAATTTCATCCTACAACAGGACAATGACCCAAAGCACACCTCCAAATTATGCAAGAACTATTTAGGGAAGAAGCAGGCAGCTGGTATTCTATCTGTAATGGAGTGGCCAGCGCAGTCACCAGATCTCAACCCCATAGAGCGGTTGTGGGAGCAGCTTGACCGTATGGTACGCAAGAAGTGCCCATCAAGCCAATCCAACTTGTGGGAGGGCCTTCTGGAAGCATGGGGTGAAATTTCTCCCGATTACCTCAGCAAATTAACAGCTAGAATGCCAAAGGTCTGCAATGCTGTAATTGCTGCAAATGGAGCATTCTTTGACGAAAGCAAAGTTTGAAGGAGAAAATTATTATTTAAAAAAAAAATCATTATTTCTAACCTTGTCAATGTCTTGACTATATTTTCTTGTCATTTTGCAACTCATTTGATAAATATAAGTGTGAGTTTTCATGGAAAACACAAAATTGTCTGGGTGACCCCAAACTTTTGAACGGTAGTGTATACACACACAAACATACACGCGTATATGCACATTCGAGTCACATTATTATGACCACCACCTACTTTTGACGTCGGCATTTCATAGCCCATGAAGGAAGTGATGTGTTGTGGGCTGGTTTGATGGGTATATAAGTTGTGCGATAGGCTGTCTGAACACATATTACTCGTTGTTGCCATAGGTAAAAGGGGCGATTTATCAGAGTTGCAAAAAGGGATGATTATTGGCTTTGGGGACAAGGGTGGCAGTATTTCTCAAACAGTGCAGTTTGTGAACTGTTCGCATGCTGCTGTGGTGAAAGTGTATTGTGAGTGGACAAATGGCACCATTGGGAATAACAGATGTGGAAACTGCCGAGCACCACGTGCCATTGATGTGAGAGGTGAACGTTGGCTACGAAGGTGTGCGAGGGCCGAACGACACTCTATAGTGGAGCAGCTCACCGTGAAAATCAACCAGGGGGCTACTCGACGTGTGTCTAAAACAACAGTTCAGCTACCCCTACTGCGTATGGGGCTCCAAAGCAGACGGATGGTCACTGTTCCTATGCTAACAAAGGCGCATGGGAAAAAAAGGCTTCAATTTGCAAGGCAGTTTCGGAATTGGCCCACTGATGAGTGGCAAAGGGTTGCCTCCTCTGATGAGTCAGATTTTCTGCTTCATTGAATGGATAAACATTGGTGTGTCAGGCGAGAAGCATCAGAGAACAAACACCCTGCAACCATTCCTGGAAGAACACAAGCTGGTGGCGGCAGCGTTATGTTCTGGGGAATTTTTTCATGGCATTCTCTGGGGTCCATATTGGAGGCATTCTGAACCGATTTCGGTATGAATCCATCGTTGCAGATCAGGTCCACTGATACATGCTATTTGTCTTCCCTGGGGCAGATGGAATCTTCCAGCAAGACAAAGCGAAGTGTCACATGGCTAGAAATGTCCAACAGTGTTTGGAAGAGCATGACCAAGACTTTCAAGTACTTCCCTGGCTCCCTAATTCGCAAGACTTGAACCCAATTGTGCATCTACAGTTAGGTCCAGAATTATTTGGACAGTGACACAAGTTTTGGCGTTTTAGCTGTTTACCAAAACATATTGAATATACAGTTAGATAATCAATATGGGCTTAAAGTGCAGACTCTCAGCTTTAATTTGAGGGTATTCACATCCTAATTTGAGGAAGGGTTTAGGAATTACAGCTCTTTAATATTTAGCTGCCTCTTTTTCGAGGGACCAAAGGTAATTGGATAATTATCTCAGAAGCTATTTAATGGGCTGCAAGGGCTATTTCCTCGTTAATCCATCATCAATTAAGCAAGTAAAAGGTCTGGAGTTGATTCCAGGTGTGGCATTTGCATTTGAAAGCTGTTGCTGTGAACCCACAACATGATGTCAAAGGAGCCCTCAATGCAAGTGGAAACAGATCATCGTTAGGCCGAAAAAAATGAAGAAATCCATCAGAGAGATACTTCAAGGGGTTGAACAAAAATATCCTGACTGGAGGCAATGTCTATTCACACTCAAGACACTGAATAGAGTGTGAATAGACCGCATCCTGGCTGGAGGCAATGTCTATTTACTCCCAAGAGTGAATAGTTTCACAGGATATTTTTGTTCAACCCCTTGAAGTAAACCTGAAAGTCTACACTTCAATTGCATCTCAGTTGTTTCATTTCAAATCCAATGTGGTGGCATGCAGAGCCCAAATCATGCATATTGTGTCACTGTCCAAATAATTCTAGACCTAACTATATGGGACCACCTCGATCGTCTTGTACGCTCTATGGATCCTCCCCCACGCACCCTCCAGCAAATGTGGGTTGCACTTTAGTGAGCAATTCTCCAGATACCTGAGATAACCTATGAGTACCTCATTGAGTCACTCCCAGCCCGTCTAGCTGCTGTCTGTGGCATAGCTGAAGCTAGAAGGGCCCACAGTCGTTCCCCCACCACACTGGCGCAGTAGCACTGTGTATTAAATGAATCCTCTACATTGCTGGGCTAGCCCGCCCACTGTGTAGTCCAGCCAATCAGCTCACTGTGCAGTCCAGCCAATCAGCCCACTTCGAGCTGTTTCCCTCTTCCTCGTGACCTAGAGGGAAAAGAATGGCTACAGCAAGAACTCACAGTGTGCATGTCTGCTCCTCCCCAGCAGCACGAGCAGCAGTGGCCTGTGGTTGCTGAGTTCAGGAATTCTACTCCTGCTGCTCTCTGACCCCTACCCCAGCTATATGTAAGTAGCTACTAGTAATGCAGCTATTAACCCCTTCATTGTGTGTATGTCTATCATGCTGAGCAGTCACCTCATGGCTGACTGTTTAGCATACCTCCCAACTTTTGAATTCGGAAAAGAGGGACATTTTAAGCCACGCCCCTAACCACGCCCAATATCCCGCATAAACACATCAAATCACGGCCAGATCCTTCTTCAAATAACAAGATCATATTCTCACTGCGGATCTCTAGGCTTACAATTACAAAAAAATACTATGGATATCACCAATATTATGGATCAGGTTATATAATCTTTATGTTACTTTTCCTAACTTGGGTATAACATATGCTCATCATGGCGGCAGCAGCTGCAGGACAAACCAAAAGGCTGAGAGCAATAAACGTCAAGCCCTGTGGCTGATGACTTTTCAATTGACAGGTAGCAGAGTTACATGATGGGGATTTTTTTTTTCAGTTGTGTAACTCTGCTACCGGTCAATGGAAAAATCATCCACCAGAGCCCCCTTGTAGATAGCTACACACACAGCCCCCTGTAGATAGCGCCACACACAGCTCCCCTGTAGATCGCGCCAAACACAGCCCCCCTGTAGTTAGCTCCACACACAGCCGCCCTGTAGACAGCTCCACACACAGCCCCCTGTAGATAGCTCCACACACAGCCCCCTGTAGATAGCTCCACACACAGCCCCCTGTAGATTGCTCCACACACAGCCCCCTGTAGATAGCTCCACACACAGCCGCCTGTAGATAGCTCCACACACAGACCCCCTGTAGATAGCTCCACACACAGTCCCCTGCAGATAGCTCCAAACACAGCCCCCCTGTAGATATCTCCACACACAGTCCCCTGTAGATCGCTCCAAACACAGCCCCCCCTGTAGATAGCTATACACACAGCCCCTCTGTAGATAGCACCACACACAGCCCCCCCTGTAGATAGCTACACACACAGCCCCCCTGTAGATAGCACCACACACAGCCCCCCTGTAGACAGTACCACACACAGCCCTCCTTTTGTACATAGCGTTGCACAACCCCCTCTCCCCTTGTACATAGTGCCACACAACCCCCTTATACTTTGTGCCACAATGCCGCCAGAGCAGAGAGCGGTAGAGGTAGCCTACTGCTGCCACTCTCCGCTCAGTTTTGACGTCACTCACCGTCAGAAGAAGGCAGGAGTCTTGCAGCGGCGTTCTCACTGGTGTCAATACCGGCCCGGGAATGGACCAGTCCAGTCACCTGAGCTGTCACCTGCCCGGTGAGGTCAGATAACAGGTCAGGTGACTGGACTGGTCCACTCCCGGGCTGGCATCGATCCCAGTCAGAACACTGTCGCAAGACTCCTGCCTTCTTGTGACGCTGATCGCTACTGCAGTCGTCTGGCATGCAGGGCGCCTGTCAGCAGCGATCAGCTGTTTTGATACAGCTGCAGCGCCCAGCGGGACATTTTGCAGACCGCCCGGGATGGCAGGACCCAGGGCAGAAACCGGGACTGTCCCGCCAGATCCGGGACAGTTGGGAGGTATGTATTAGGAGCTCCTGCGTGATTGGTGCATTCTCCCCTAAGCTGTGCTTGGCCGACGGAGCTGTCCGTCATCCGCATCACGGCCGGACTGTGCCAACCTTTCTAATTGGTTCCTTATGATCCACGCCCACTTAAGAGGCTTAAGAGGGACGGATCCTTCACGCGCCGTTAGTTGCCCCATTTGAACCCCTGAGGACGCTGCGGATGCAGCGAAACATGTCGGGGGGGCTTCCCATTTTTTAACTTCATATGTTTCACTGACTTAGACACAGGCTACTTATCCGTGTAACCCGGCGTTCTGCAGACGCCGTAGAAGACACAAGCCTAGACAGACTTCATTGTATATCGATTGCATCTGACCGATGCAAAATCTATCCCTGTCAGTGAACTTTGGCTAATTTTTAAACATTATTCGTTTTGTCCTAATTACTATTGTATTTAATCATAATCAATAAAAGCTATGTTTAACACATACCTACCACTATAGCCGGCTGGAAATAAAGGCACTTCTCTCTCTTTTGCTTAACCGCAAATCTGTATCTTTTCTTGTAACTTCTATATGGGGGCACAACGTTTTCTGCCATTGTACTGCCACCGTGAGTTCCCCCTCAAAGGGGCCCACTAAGTCTGTGTCGCCCAAGGGCCCACATAAACCTGGAGCCGGCCCTGTTCCTTGTCCTCAATACTATCTACTTGTGTAATTGCGGTCCCAGCGATCCCAAGTTTAAACACTCCTCCAACCACCTAGACATCTTCTCCCCCCAAAATCAGGTGAAGACTCTGTAGTCAACAAAGAAGTTCATCACTTAAAGACGCTCTGTCACCACATTATAAGTGGCCTATCTTCTACATAATTTAATGTAGATTACAGCAGTGTTTTTTATTTTGAAAAACTATAATTTTTGACGGAGTTATGACCTATATTAGCTTTATGCTAATGAGTTTCTTAATGGACAACTGGGCGTGTTTTACTTTTTGACCAAGTGGGCATTGTGGAGAGAAGTGTATGACGCTAGCCAATCAGTGACCAATCAGCATCATACACTTCTCTCCATTCATTTACACAGCACATAGCGATATAGCTATATCGCTATGTGCAGCCACATAAACACACTGTAACATTACTGCAGTGTCCTGACAATGAATAGACATTACCTCCAGCCAGGACGGGATGTGTGTTCAGAATCCTGAACACTTCTGTAGCGTCTGTGTGAGACTACAGCACAGCACAGTGATATCTCGCTGTAAATTACAGTTTACAGCGTAATCTGGCTAGACTACGCCTGCTATGCTGTAAATCACAGAGAAGTGGTCAGGATTCTGAATACACATCCCGTCCTGGCTGGAGGCAATGTCTATTAATTGTCAGGACACTTTATTAACGTTAATGTGTGTTTATGTGGCTGCACATAGCGATATAGCTATATCGCTATGTGCTGTGTAAATGAATGGGTAGAAGTGTATGACGCTGATTGGTCACTGATTGGTCAGCGTCATACACTTCTCTCCACAATGCCCACTTGGTCAAAAAGTAAAACACGCCCAGTTGGTCATTAAGAAACTCATTAGCATAAAGCTAATATAGGTCATAAATCCGTCAAAAATGATATTTTTTCTTAATAAAAAACACTGCTGTAATCTACATTACAGCGCCACTCACATTATGTAGAAGATAGGCCACTTATAATGTGGTGACAGAGCCTCTTTAAGGGCAGATTCACACGAACGTTGCGTTTTTGCGCGCGCAAACAACGCAGCGTTTTGCGAGCGCAAAAACCATTTGACAGCTGCGTGTGTCATGCGTGTCTGATGCGCGGTTGCGTGATTTTCGCGCAGCCGGCATCATAGAGATGAGGCTTGTCAACGCCCGTCACTGTCCAAGGTGCTGAAAGAGCTAAATCTTTCAGCACCCTCGACAGTGAATGCCGAACACAACAGCGAAAAACCTGTAAAAAAAAAAGATAAAGTTCCTACTTACCGAGAACTTCCCGGCCGTTGCCTTGGTGACGCATCCTTGGTGACGCGTCCTTGGTGACGCGCCTCTCTTGACATCGGGCCCCACCTCCCTGGATGACGCAGCAGTCCAAGTGACCGCTGCAGCCTGTGATTGGCTGCAGCCTGTGCTTGGCCTGTGATTGGCTGGAGCTGTCACTTGAACTGAAGTGTCATCCCGGGAGGTCGGACTGCAGGAAGGAGACAGGAGTAATCGGTAAGTTAGAACTTCGTTTTTTTTTACAGGTTAATGTATTTTGGGATCGCAAGTCACTGTCCATGGTGCTGAAACAGTTTAACTCTTTCAGCACCATGGACAGTGACTATCTCCTGACGTCGCGTACCGATAATTTTTTTGCCGGGATCGGCCAAAACGAGTTTGGCCGAACCCGGTGAAGTTCGGTACGCTTGTCCGGCTTCGCTCATCGCAAAGACACTCCGTTTGGATGTTCGGAAACAGAAAAGCACGTGGTGCTTTTCGGTTTTCATTCATCCTTTTCACTGCTGTTGCGCGAATCACGCTCGTCCCACGGAAGTGCTTCCGTGTGGTGCGCGTGATTTTCACGCACCCATTGACTTCAATGGGTGCGTGATGCGCGAAATACGCAGAGTTATTGAACCTGTCGCGCTTTTTGTGCAGCAGACAAACGCTGCGCAAAAAGCACGGACTGTCTGTACTGCCCCATAGACTTGTATTGGTCCATGCGTGCCGCGTGAAAACCACGCGGCCCGCACGGACCGAATACACGCTCGTGTGAATCCCCCCTAAGTATGATAGATTACAAGTGGATTCTGCGGGACACGCAGGATCTGCTGTCACTGAATCTGTCAGGTCCGCAGGACAGACAGATTCAGTGAATAGGACTAGATACAGCAGCTCTGTATAGAGAATACAAAGCAGCTGCATCTAGAAAAGTAAAACACATTTTTAATAAAAAAACATTTGTAAAGTTGCACCAAACATACTAATACACCCATATATATAAGCTTATATATAAGCTTACTATATTGTATATAAATATACTTTTGTTCTTAAACTGTAAAATATGGCATGTAGCAAGATACGCTATCCATACTGCAGATTTAGGAGAAAGATAAAACATAATGACATTGTAATCTGTTAATTCCTCTTTGCCTTTCTTTGTTAAACTTCCTCTTTTTATTATTGCAAGCTTGTCAGTGCCAGGTTTTGTTTTCTCTGTACCGTCAAGAAAAAGGGCTATTTCTGTATTTCCTTCCTAATGGGATGTCACCATTTACTTACATGCTCCCTTTTGTTTCTTTTAAAGCTGTAAATTATTATCGTTTTTTGTTAAGCAATTCATTTTAAAATATAACACAAGATTAGAATACTAAATATACTACAGAAGTGGCACCTTTTATTAAAGCAATATTTTACTGTTCATTTTAAACTATATCGGGGTAAAATCAACTTACATTCTATATACACTACTAATCATGAATTATTTTGGAGGATATATATATATAGATTCTCATAATTTAAAATCCTGATCTCTGTACTATTGGTGAGCAAAGAGAATAAAAGATAAAGGGTTAACTGCGTGGAAGCTTTTAGTTTATTTGGACCTTGCTGTTTTTTACCCTGCCCCTAAAACTTTAAGAAAGAAAAATTCCTAATCCACATACTAGCTTACTTAAAGACCTTTTAGGTAATTTCTTCTGTTCTGAAATACATTTGTTGAGTGGATCAACTTTGAATTAAAGGGGTATTCCCAAAATCATAAAATATCACCTGACCACAGGATAGATGATAAATTTCTGATCGCTGGGGGCCCCACCGCTTTGACCCTTACCGATTACGAGAACGGGGGTCCCGAACACCCAGGACATTTAATGGAGTGGAGTGCTGCTGCTCCATTCCATGTCCATGGGAATGACGGAAACAGCCGAGTACAGCGCTCGGCTGCTTCTGTCATTTTCATAGTCAGTGAATGGAGTAGTAAGGAGGATCTGGGGATTTGGGACCCCATATTCTCATGATCGGTAGGGGTCCCAGTGGTGGAACCCCCAGCAATCAGAAAATGATCACCCATCCTGCGAATATGTAATAATTTGTGATTTTCAGAATACCCCTTTAATCGGAATAACTTAGAAAATCACTCAGGAGCAAACAGGTGCTACTCTCAGAGATGTCAGTGTAGCTCACTGAAATATTCAGATCAGAACAGTTTTTGCAGCTTCTATGTATTGTGGTACATTGAAGTTGAAACTATGATATTTTAAAAATGAAAGTAAAATACAAAAGTGATTTTAATCTCCAAATAAATGTCTTTAAAAATAGTACGTAAATTACCCCAAAGGTGTACATAACCTTCAAAAAATACCATAAGTGTCATATTATGCTAATTCCTAAAATACCCTAGATAAGTAGGGAGTGTGTGTCTTAAATCCTAATTCCTGCTAGACAACCAGGGATATCATAATTACAGAGATTGTATGAGATTAGAAAAAATTGTTCTCTTTTTTATCAGAAACCGTGTCCCATAGGCTTTGTCTGGTATTGCAGCTCAGCAGGATAGCGCTGCAATACCAACAAATCCCATAGACAAGAGCCTTGCCGTTTCAGAAATAACAAAGTCTTGTTTTATTCTCATTCAAGTTGTTTAATCCCCTAGACCATTTCAAACCACCAGTGATATTATGCATTACTCTCTAAATCACTCTAGACCAAGAATATTAAAATTATCCTGTAAAACACTTTAGACAACCAGTGGTGACCAAACTATCCTAGACAATCAGTGATAAAAGCATTACCAATTATTTATCTTACTGAGCCCTGCACAATAGAAATATGTTGATTAACTTCAAAGATCACCAAGAGCCTATAGGCATTGCATTTAATGCATACCATGTATTTTAGGGAAACTTGAGGCCAGTAATCATAAGTTAGAAATATTTTTTTTTAAAGGGGACTAGAGAAGGTCCTTTTTTATCTTTCTAGTAAGATCCTGGGGCGTGTCCGAATGCAGAGGAGAGTGGCAGTGTGAGGCTGAGGCTCTGTAACCCATATACTGAAAGCGGCTCAAACAGGCATTATTAAGAGTCCCGCTGCATCTAAAATGCGACTCTGCAAAGTTCTATTTGTGGAATCTGCTCAAATCATGACCAGAAGTAAGAAGAAAGTTGCGAGCCCTCCTAAATTGACAGCTCCTGCCTGTGGCTGAGCTCCGCTGCGCAGCTTCAGAGGTGAGCGATCCCTTACTATCTAATCCTTTCTGCTAGACTCCCAAAGGGAGATCTCCTAATTCTTCTCAAAGCTCTGCATCATACCTCATTTAAACTACATCCCTAGAGAAACTGCCGCCACCACTAATCTTACCGCCAAATAGCAACAGTAATGGTGGGGCAGCTCCACATGTGAATGTATCAGGGACAACAATAGGCCTCAATACTAAGCATTAGGAAGTACCTTGATTTTTAATTCGCAGTGAAAGAAAGAAGAGAAGTTTTGTGTTAAATACCAATTTAACACTATTGGTTCATGATATTTTCATGAGTTCAAATTATAGTTAGATCTTATCTCCTATATCTGTTGTATCACCCTTCACAAATAACGTTTTTGTTCACTTGAACCAGGACTGCTACTGATTGTATTTTTGACCTTACCTACCCTGCAAGGTAGTATATTAAATGTTCTGCTTTTATGTTACTTATGTTGTGCGTAGCATTGGTCAATTTACCTCTTATGGCCTTTAAGGTATTTACATTTGACAATAACCGATATAACTGTGTCTATAGCTTTATTGATTACATTTCATTATGGTATTAAAAATTATCTCACTGAATGTAAATGGTATAAAAAGTCCCTTCAAGCACTCTCTCCTATGGAAAGAGGTGCAGAAACAAAAATGTGATGTGTTCAGGGTTCAGGAAACCCACCTAAATGTAGATGATGCTTTTAGAATTCATAAGAGCAATTTCCCCAATATATGTTTTGCACAAGCTATTAATAAAAAAAAGGGGTTTTCATAGCGTATAAAAATGCTAAATATGTTAAAAATATGTGAGGTCTTTTCGGAATACTATAGTAAACTTTATAATCTGAAACTCCAAACTGACAACCCGCAACCAAATTTGAATTTAATAAACAATTTCCTGGAATGTATGTATTTTGTTGCCTAGTCGAACTCCAGTCCAGAGAGATTTCAACACTAAAACCCAATAAATCTTCTGGACCTGATGGATTAACAAATGAAGATTATAAATGCTTTAAACAAATACTCTCCCCCTTTTTGCTTAAAACCAACAAACTCAAGAGATGTTCCATGCCTTGATAATAACCCTTCCTAAACCAGGTGAATCCCCAGACTCTCCACCAAATTTCTGCACTCCTCAAAACAGACTGAAATGTATATGCTAAGATTCTGGCCTTTCAACTAGTCTACATTCTGCCACTTTTAATAAGAAATGTTCAGGTAGGCTTTGTTAAAACACGACAGACATCTGATGGTACGAGATGCTTTCTGGATCTTGTTGAGTTAGTGGGCTTGAGTAGAACTCCTTCTCAGCTCCTTTCCTTGGATGCGGAGAAGGCGTTTGATAAAGTTCATTGAGGTTATATAAAGATAAAAATGTGGTTTTGAAGGGTCATTTCTTTCAGCAATAATGGCTCTATATTCTAATACCAATGCGTCTGTTTATTCCTCTGGCTTCTTGTCCGGTGCGTTTAAAGAAAACCTTACACCTGCCCATACATGTGCAGCTGAGTGCAGCATTTAATGGGCAGGGCTGCACAAACCAGGGGCACTTTAAATTTTTTCCCACCCTCCTCCATTATTTAGATATCGGTACCGTTATATTTGGTGCCCGATATTTAAATAACCTCTGAACTCTCAATGGGGCGTGTAATTGCAATGGGACGTGTTACTATGGCTGTGACACCATCCAATCAGCTACGGACAGTGTCACGGCAAAAGCTGGGGAGAGTAGAGCGTGTGCGCGTGCACGCACAGCTCAGAGCTGTGCACGCACGCTCTCACTCACTCTTCAGCTCTCTGCAGACAGGATTGCTGATTGGTAGTTCATGGTAGTAGTTCTTGGTAGTAGTTCTGGTATATTTGGAGTATTACTGGTATTTCAGTTTATAATGTGGGGGTATATGTAATCTGTGCGGAGTACATCACGGCATAATAAGAGGGTATAATAATGGGGTAAATAATAAAACTATCCATAGATAGTTCACATAAGTACTATGTGAAGCAATCCATTATGCACAGGCCAGTATCGCACTGATAAATGGTATCTTTTCTTATCACACTGTTGTAACACTCTGCACCTTTTCGGGGACTTTTCCTTCCTTGTAGTTTGGGAAATTTTGCTGGGAAAGTGATGCCTTGCTATAACACGGCTGCCCTCGCTTCTAGAAGATGTGCTATGTTCCTTCCCTTCTAAATACTAAGGCCCTGAAACTGAAGGAATGATCCCCTCCGGCCTGCACATCGGGATGTTTTTTCATCACCACATTACTAGTGCTATATATTTTTTTATTTTTTGGTTGATTGAGCCATGTGCAGGCTTGTTTTTTGTGAGACAAGCTGTAGATTTTATTGATACCATTTTGGGACACATACAACTATTTGATCACTTTTTGTTTCTTTTTTGGAAGGGGAAATATTTAAAAACAAGCAATTCTGGAATTGTTCTCTATTAGATATATTTTTTTCGGCATTCACCGTTTGCCAGAATTACATGTTCATTTTATTCTGCAGGTCGTTATTATATAGTTTTTTTTTCATATATTGCAGTTTTTGCACAATAAAATCACTTTTTGAAAAAAAATAAAATAAATTGTTTTCTGTGTCGCCATATTCTAAGACCCATAACTTTTTTCGTCTTGCGTATGTCAGGGATTTCTTTTGCGGCACAGTCTGTCATTTTTATTGGTACTATTTTGGAGAAAATGTGACTTTTTGATCACATTTTATTAAATTTTTTGTGAGATGTGACCTAAAAACAGCGATTCTGGCGTTTTTTCATATTTTATTTTTACAGTGTTCACCATGCAGGATAAATTACATAATAGTTTTATAGTTTGGGTCATTACGGACGCGGCAATACCAATTATGTATAGTTTTTTTTATTTTTTCCTTTTTTTCCAATAATAAAAGGCTTGTTATGGGAAAAAAGCCAATTTTTTTTCCCACTAGGGGACTTGAAGGCCTGTAACATTGACCGCTATTCTAATACACTGCACTACATATGTAGTGCAGTGTATTAGAGCTGTCAGTTATACACTGAAAGCAAGCCTATGTGGACCCTACTAGGCTTCCGTACAAGGCAGACACGGAGGCCATTGTTAGGCCTCCAGTTGGCATACCAACCATCAGCACTCCAGCGATTGTATCTGCCGGTCGGTTAAAAACCCCTCAGATGCTGCGATCTCTATTGAGCACAGCATCTGAGGGGTAATTCGGCCGGATCGGAGACTTACTCTGGTCCTGGCCGTTACAGAGGGGTGTCAGGTGTAACATACAGCTGATATCCAGCGGTGGTGGTGCGGGCTCAGCTTCTAGATCCAAACCCAAACTATAAAGACCACAGATAAGACCATTCTACCAAGTCAAATGCCTTTTCAGGATCTAGAGAGGCAACAATTGTGGATCCTCCCGAACAGACAGGATGGGACATGTTAGTAAAGAGCCTTCGAAGGTTAACATCAGTGGCCTTCCCGGGCATACACCCAGATCTTGAGAAATTATTATTTGCAGATGCATTACTAGAATTTTGGCCAATATTTTAATGTCACAATTAAGGAGATAAATAGGCCGATAGGAGCCACAGTCTTTCAAATCTTTATGGGGCTTGGGGATAAGTATTACAAGAGCCTCTCTCATAGAGGAAGCGAGGGCATCACCCCATCAAAGGATTGGAAAAGCTTAAGCAAATGAGGGGCAATTAATTCAATATGTAGTTAATACCACTCTATGGGCAGGCCATCCAGTCCCGGGGTTATTCATAAATTTAGTGTAGCTTCTTACTACATGATAAATGCTTCAAAATCACAGATCCTAACAATCTGAAATAACTAAGCTCTCAAACATCTATGATTTTAAATGGGTTGAAAAATCACTCCCTTATTTGGGTATACATATAAATCTCCATGCATCCAAGATTTTTGACAAATTATAAACTTCTCATCACCACAATTAAACAAGACATTCATAGATTAAAATTACAAGGTATCTCTTGGATGGGTAGAATCTCAGCAGCCTAAAATGGTTATACTACCTAAAATATTGTATATGTTTTGTAACATTCCAATATATCCTCCTAACTCATATATTAAGAAACAACAATCTATCATAGAACAATTTATATATATATAGGGTAAAAGAAAACCTAGGGTAAAAGCCGATATATTACATTTGCCTAATTTCAGGGGTGGAGTGAATGCTCCTTCAATTTTACAATACTATAGGGCTGTAATCCTAGATCAATTGAAACCTCTTTGGTCATTGGATTTATCTAAGCTATGTGGACATATTGAATCACTGATACTGGGTAACACTTCAAATCTATGCTATGTTTTCAGAAAGAATCTCACCCTAATTTACTTACCCTTAAAGCAGTCTCTCAAGTATGAAAGGCGACAGCCATTAATATGAACCTATGCAATTTACATATATACAATACTAATATAGAAGTGGCTATAGAGGACTTATCTATATCTTCTTGGAACAATAAAGGTCATGTGACTATTGGTCTCTTATTTCAAAATAATTTCTTTGTTACTGTAATGACGGGGTAGAGAGACAAACAGGTGAGCCCTAATCTACCCGCCACTCAGTCCCTGCCCACTTGCACGGCCCATCCTAGGCGACTGCGTACAACTGTGCGACGGTCCCTACGCTCAATATGTGCACGACAGACAAGAAGTACAGACAGACAAGGGTACACAGAAGCTAAGGGAAATGGGGCAGTTGCCCACGGCAAGACCGTAAGCAACAAGAGTAGTGAACGAGCCGAGTCAAACCAGGAGTGTACGAGGTACCAAACGCAGAGCAGGAGCGTAGTCAGTAAAGCCAGGGTAAAAAATGAAGCAAGGTCAATAATGATAGCAGGAGCAACAGAGCCAGGAAACAGGAAAGAATCACAGGCAGAGTCATGCAGGAAATGAAGGTATAAATAGACCGAGGGCGGGAGCTAGAACCGTCTGCCAAGGCTGTGATAGGTTCTCCCATTCTTGAGCCTACCAGTCTGAGTGGTAGCAGATCGAGTCACTCTATCAGACTTAGGAGCAGGTGCAGACTGATTAACCACGGGGGTCGACACAGAAGCTGTGTCTGGCAGATCCTTTACAGTACCCCCCCTTTTATGAGGGGCCACTGGACCCACTCTAGGTGGACCTGGCTTATTGGGGAACCGAAGATGGAACCTCCTGAGCAATACCCCAGCGTGAACATCCCGGGCGGGTACCCAAGTCCTCTCCTCAGGCCTGTATCCTCTCCAGTGGACCAGGTACTGGAGGGAGCCTTGGACCATCCTGCTGTCCACAATCTTGGCCACCTTGAATTCTACCCCCTCAAGGGTGAGAACAGGGATCGGAGGTTTCCTCGAGGTAGCCAAGGACGGGGAGCAGCGTTTCAGGAGGGAGGCATGAAACACGTCGTGCATTCGAAAAGACGGGGGTAACTTGTCTGAAAGAGACAGGGTTAAGGACCTCAATGACCTTGTAAGGCCCTATATACTGGGGAGCAAATTTTTTGGACGGGACTTTAAGGCGCAAATTTTTGGAAGACAGCCACACCAGATCCCCGACCACAAACAAGGGGTTAGCAGAACGTCTTCTATCTGCCTGAGTCTTTTGTATGCTCTGGGACGACTCTAGGTTCTTCTGAACCTGGGCCCAGACTGTGCACAGTTCCCGATGAATGACATCTACCTCGGGATTGTTGGAACCACCAGGTGAAACGGAGGAGAACCGTGGATTAAACCCAAAATTACAGAAAAAGGGGGAGACCCCTTACGAGTTGCTGACCCGGTTATTAAGGGAAAATTCGGCGAGGGAAATAAAGGAGACCCAATTATATTGACAGTCAAAGATAAAACACCTTAAATATTGTTCTAGAGACTGATTAGTCCTCTCGGTTTGGCCATTAGTTTCAGGCCGAGGAGAAGGACAGATCAATCTCCAACTTTTTACAGAAAGCTCTCCAAGACAATGAAACAAATTGTACCCCTCTGTCACAAACTACATTGACAGGCACCCCATGGAGACGCAGGATGTGTTTGACAAACAAGGTAGCTAACGTCTTAGCATTGGGTAGTTTCTTGAGGGGCACAAAATGGCACATCTTACTGAAGCGGTCTACTACAACCCACACCACCGACTTGCCTTGAGATGGAGGCAGATCGGTGATAAAATCCATGGAGATATGGGTCCAATGTCTCTGGGGAATGGGCAAAGAACATAGCAAGCCTGCTGGTCGGGACCTGGGAGTCTTGGACCTAGCACAAATTTCACAAGCGGCGACGTAGACCTTAACGTCTTTAGGCAACCCAGGCCACCAATAGTTTCTGGTAATGAGGTGCTTGGTACCCAGGATGCCTGGATGGCCATATAGTGCAGAGTCATGATTTTCCCTGAGTACCCTTAGCCGAAATTGCAGGGGAACAAACAGCTTGTTCTCAGGAAGGTTCCCGGGAGCTGAACCTTCATCAGCCGCAATTTCGGAGACTAAGTCAGAATCAACAGAGGAAATGATTATACCTGGGGGCAAAACACAAGCAGGATCTTCCTCCGAAGGTGGGCTGGCCATGAAGCTACGCGACAGTGCATCAGCTTTAATATTTTTAGACCCAGCCCTATAGGTGACCACAAAAATGATTCTAGTAAAAAACAACGCCCATCGAGCTTGTCTCGGGATTAGCCTCTGGGCAGATTCTAGGAAAACCAGATTCTTGTGGTCGGTAAGGACCGTTACCTGGTGCCTAGCCCCCTC
Organism: Rhinoderma darwinii; assembly: GCF_050947455.1. Lineage (NCBI taxonomy): Eukaryota > Metazoa > Chordata > Amphibia > Anura > Rhinodermatidae > Rhinoderma > Rhinoderma darwinii. Next base: position 241,374,666 of record NC_134691.1, read on the forward strand.
CAGGAAGTGGCGCCACTCTTCAAATGCCCATTTAATGGCTAAGAGTTTGCGGTTGCCAATGTCATAGTTACTCTCAGTGGGCGAGAACTTCCTGGAGAAGTAGGCACAGGGACGGAGATGGGTGAGGGACCAGGTACCCTGAGACAAGACAGCACCCACTCCTACCTCGGAGGCGTCAACCTCCACGATGAATGGCTCCATTTGGTTAGGCTAAATTAGCACTGGGGCCGAGATAAAGCACTTCTTAAGGACCTCAAAAGCCTGGACCGCCTCTGGAGGCCAGTGGAGGAGATCAGAACCTTTGCGAGTGAGATCCGTAAGAGGCTTAGCGATGACCGAGAAGTTAGCAATAAATCTCCTGTAATAATTAGCAAACCCCAGGAAGCACTGTAACGCCTTCAGGGAGGCAGGTTGGACCCATTCAGCCACAGCCTGAACCTTGGCAGGGTCCATGCGGAATTCATGAGGAGTGAGGATTTGACCCAAAAATGGTATCTCCTGCACCCCAAACACACATTTTTCGGTTTTAGCAAAGAGTTTGTTTTCCCGAAGGGCCTGGAGCACCTTCCTGACATGCTCAATGTGGGAGAACCAGTCCTTGGAAAACACAAGTATGTCATCAAGGTACACTACAAGAAATACCCCCAGGTAGTCTCTTAAAATCTCATTTATGAAATTCTGGAAGACCACGGGAGCATTACACATCCCAAAGGGCATGACGAGGTATTTGAAATGACCTTCGGGCGTGTTAAACGCAGTCTTCCACTCATCCCCCTCTCTGATGCGGATAAGGTTATAAGGCCCCCGAAGATCAAACTTAGAGAACCATTGGGCCCCCTGAACCTGATTGAAGAGATCAGGAATCAAAGGAAGGGGATACTGGTTCCTTACAGTGACCTTATTCAAATTTCGGTAATCAATGCACGACCTAAGACGACCATCCTTCTTCCCTACGAAGAAGAAGTCAGCACATACCGGAGAAGTAGAGGGGCGAATGTAACCCTTGGCCAGGCATTCCTGGATATACTCTCTCATGGCTTCAGGGTCGGGACAAGAGAGATTAAATATCCTACCCTTAGGGAGCTTAGCTCCTGGTACCAAATCGATTGCGCAATCGTATTCTCTATGAGGAGGTAACACTTCGGAGGCCTTTTTAGAAAAAACATCAGCGAAGTCCTGAATAAACTCAGGTAGAGTATTCACCTCCTCAGGAGAGAAATAAAATTAACAGAAAAACATAGCGTCATGCATTCATTACCCCATTTGGTAAGATCCCCAGTATTCCAGTTAAACGTGGGATTATGCATCTGCAACCAGGGAAGGCCTAAAACCAAATCGGACGATAATCCCTGCATCACCAGTACAGAGCACTGCTCCAAATGCATGGAGTCAACAAGGAGTTCAAAAACAGGGGTATGCTGTGTAAAATAACCATTAGCAAGTGGAGTGGAGTGGAGTCGATACCCACTACCGGGACAGGTTTAGGCAAATAAATCAATGACATAGCTAGAGACATAGCAAATTCCACAGACATAATATTAGCAGAAGACCCTGTATCCACGAAGGCACTGCCGGTAGCAGACCTACCCTCAAAAGAGACCTGAAAGGGATGCAAGATCATATTAGGTTTCATATTTACGGGAAATACCTGTGCGCCCAAGTGACATCCCCGATGGTCACTTAGGCGCGGAAGTTCTTCCGGTTGTTAATTCTTACGCCTAGGAAAGTTGTTCGCTTGATGCTTGCCATCCCCACAGTAGAAGTAGAGACCATTCTTCCTGCGGAGCTCCCTACGTTGTTGGGGAGACACGGAGGCCCCGAGTTGCATTGGTTCATCCGAGTTTTTTGTGGAAGAACGAAGCAACGGAACCTCGGGAGCCATCATGGGGGAGCCAGAGGAGAAAGCACAAAAACGTTCAAGTCGTCGTTCCCTGAGACGTCGGTCAAGACGTACCGCTAAAGCCATAACCTGATCTAGTGATTCAGAAAAGGGATAGCTAACTAACAGGTCTTTCAGGGCGTTCGACAGACCCAATCTAAACTGGCACCTCAAGGCAAACTATGAAACACCTGTGGGGTCAAAATAATCACTACACCCCTAGATGAATTCCATAAGGGGTGTAGTTTTCTAAATGGAGTCACTTTTAGGGAGTTTCCACTGTACTGGATTTCTAGGCACCATGTTGTAAATGCAACATGGTGCCTAGAAACCAATCTATCAAAATCTGCGCTCCAAAATCCAAATGGCGCGCCTTCCCTCTGAGCCCTATCATGTGCCCAAACAGCAGTTTATGACCACATATGGGGTATTTCCGTACTCGAAATAAGTTGTTTTACAAATGTTGGAGGGCTATTTCTTCTTTATTAATTGTGGAAATTGTTGTTGTTTTTTGTAAAAACTACATCTTACTGGAACAAAATAATTTTTTTTCATTTTCACGTCCAAATTCTAATAAAACCTATGAAACACCTGTGGGGTCAAAATGTTCACTACACCCCTAAATTAATTCCTTGTGGGGTGTAGTCTCCAAAATGCTGTGTTTTTTTGGGGTGCTTCCTTTGTATTGGCAACACAAGACCTCTTCAAACCTGACATAGTGCATAAAATATAATCTAATAAAACGAAGGACCCAAAATCCTCAAGGTGCTCCATTGTCTTTGATGCCTGTGCTTCAGTAAATTAGCAGACTAGAGCAATTTTTGGGATATTCCTAAAGACTGCAGAATCTGGGCAATAAATTTTGAGTTACCTTTCTCTGGTAAAACCTTCTGTGTTCTAGAATTTTTTTTTATAAAAATGAATTTCTGCAAAAAAATACAATTTGTAAATGTCACCCCTACTTTGCTCTAATTTTTTTGAAACGCTTAAAGGGTTAAGAAACTTTCTAAATGCTGTTTTGAATACTTTGAGAGGTGCCGTTTTTAAAATGGGTGTGTTATGGGGTTTGTATTGTATAGGCCCCTCAAAGTCACTTTACAACTATAAAAATAGGCTTTTAAAATTTTCTTGAAAATGTGAGAAATTTCTGCTAAACTTTTAAGCCTTGTAACGTCCTAGTAAAATAAAAGGATGTTCAAAAAATTATCCCAATCTAAAGTAGACATATGGGAAATGTTAATTAGCAACAATTTTGTGTGTCTTACAAGCAGATACATTGAAACTTTTAAAAACTGCTAATTTTTGCAATTTTTCGCTACATTTTGGTGTTTTTCACAATTAAATACTGAATGACGACCAAATGTTACCACTAACATAAAATCCAATGTGTTACTGAAAAACAATCTCAGAATCGCTTTGATAGGTAAAATCATTCCAAGGAAATTACCACATAAAGTGACACATGTCAGATTTGAAAAATGAGGCTCTGTCAGGAAGGTCAAATGTGGCTGCAGCGGGTAGGGGTTAATAAAAAGCAATGTTAAAAAAAAAAAGAAAAAGAAACGTCCTCATTCTTGTCCATAGCGTATGTCTGGTCCTGCAGTTCAGCCACATTCACTAGTTGTGCTGTTTCTGAGAAAATAGAAGAGCTCTTTTGTAATCCAATACAACAATATTAACCCCTTCCCGCCGGATCACGTATATATACGTCATTAAAATCGGTGGCTTACCGCCTTTTCACGTAAATATACGTCATGGAGATGAAGCTGACTCAGGAGCTGAGCCAGCGACATCACCACCGGGTGACAGCTGTATGTTACAGCTGGCACCCTAAGGTATCGGCCAGGACCGGAGCTAGCATCCGATCCGACCGATTAACCCCTCACATGCTGCGTTCAATAGAGATCGCAGCATGTGAGGAGTTTATAGCCACCGGCACCCCAGCAACGTGATCGCTGGGTTGCCGGTGGCTGCAAAGGCGATCGGAGGGCTAATGCTTACCTCCCGATCAGCCTGTAACGGAATCCTCCTATGCCCCGTCGTCGGCGGGGCCCAGGAGGCTTCCGGTAACATCGGCAAGATGGCGCCGGCTCAGCTTCCGGCTCAGAAGCTGAGCCGGCGTCATCAGCAGTGGGTGTCCGCTGTATGTAACAGCGGACACCCCGATCTATCGCCAGGAACCGGAGCTAGCTCCGATTCCTGGCATTAACCCCTTCGATGCAGCGATCCATTGTGATCGCTGCATCCTAGAGGTTTGTAGAAAATCGGCAGCCTTGCCATGCGATGGCAAGGCTGGCGACTGCTACCATGGCAACAGGAGCCCTAACAATGGACTCCTGTCTGCCATTACGTAAGCTGATTAGGCCCCGCCCAGAGGCGGAGCCTAATCGGCTTGCTGTCAGTGAACAACTGACAGTTCCAATACATTGCACTACATAGGTAGTGCAATGTATTAGAACATCAAACAAATAGTTGGACATTCAAGTCCCCTAGTGGGACTAAAGAAAAGTGTAAAAAAAAGTGTAAAAAAAGTAAAAATAAAAGTTGGAAAACATACAATAAAAGTTTCAAATAATAACACAAAACACAATCGCCCTTTTTCCCTTATAAGTCATTTATTATTGAAAAAAATAATAAAGCCATACATATTTGGTATCGCAGCGATCGTAACGACCTGAACTATAAAAATATTATGTTATTTATTCCGCACAGTGAACGCCGTAAAAAAAAACCTCAAAAACACTGCCATAATTACTGTTTTTTTGGTCACTGTCTTCCAAAAATTGAAATAAAAAGTGATCAAAAAGTCGCATGTATCCAAAAATGGTACCGATAAAATCTATACCTCGTCTCGCAAAAAAAACAAGCCCTCACACAGCTTCATCGACGAAAAAATGTAAAAGTTATGGCTCTCACAACTTGGCGACAGAAAAAATACATTCTCTTTCCAAAAGTAATTTTATTGTGCAAAAAGTTATAAAAAAGTTCTATAAATTTGGTATCGCCGGAATCGTACTGACCCGCAGAATAAAGGTAACATGTAGTTTATAACGTACGGTGAACGGTGTATATAAAAAAAAAAGTGGCACAAGCTGGGCATGACATTTGACACTGAATTGGCATATCTAGGGAAACTATTTAATTTGTACCTTCCGCAGCGCAATCATTTATGGAAAAGACACGTGGGGTGAAAATGCTCACTACACCTCTTAATAAATGCCTTGAGGGGTGCAGTTTCCAAAATGGGGTCACTTCTCAGGGGTTTCTTTTATTATTTCACATCAAAGCCTCTGCAATTGTGAACCAATACTTTATATGTCGCCAAATTAGGCCTCAATTTTACACGGTACTCTTTCACTCCTGAGCCCTGTCGAATGTCCAGGCAAAAGATTAGGGCCACATGTAGGGTGATTCTAAAACAGGGAAACACCGCATAATAATTGAGAGCTGTCTTGTTATGGTGGCACAAGCCGGGCACCACATATTGGCGTATCTAAGGAAAAATTCCCATTTTCATTCTCCCACATCGTGTGCACACGAATTTCTGCAAAACACCTGTGGGGTTAACATGCTCACTACACCCCTAGGTGAATACCTTGAGGGTGTTGTTTCCAAAATGGCGTCACTTCTGGGGGGGATCCACTGTTTTGGTCCCACAGGGACTTTGCAAATGCAACATAGCGACCAGAAACCAAATGCAGCAAAATCTGTACACCAAAAGCAAATGGCGCTCCTTCCCTTCTGAGCCCTGCCGTGTGCCCAAACAGCATTTTACGACCACGTGTGGGGTATTGCCGTACTCCAGAGAAGTTGCTTTACAAGCGTTGGGGTTCTTTTTTTCCTTTATTTGTTGAGAAAATTAAAAATTTGGAGCTAAAGCTACGTCTTATTGAAGAAAAAGGATTTTTTTTATTTTCACTGCCCAATTCTAATAAAATCTATGAAACACCTGTGGGGGCAAAATGCTCACTACACCCCTAGATGGATTCCTCAAGGGGTGTAGTTTTCTCAATGGAGTCACTTTTTTGGCGTTTTCACTGTTTTGGTACCTCAGGGGCTTTGCAAATGCGACCTGGCCTCCGCAAACCATTCCTGCTAAATTTGAGCTCCAAAAGCCAAATGGCGCTCTTTCCCTTCTAAGCTCCGCCGTGTGTCCAAACATCCGTTTATAACCACATGTGGGGTATTGTTTTACTCGGGAGAAATTGCTTTACAAATGTTGTGGTGCTTTTTCTCCTTTAGTCCTCGTGGAAATTAGAAAAAATTAGCTAAACCTACATAATCTTTGAAAGAATGACGATTTTTATTTTCACGGCCTACTTCCAATAATTTCTGCAAAAAACCTGTGGGGTCAAAATGCTCACTATACCCCTAGATAATTTCCTCAAGGGGTGTAGTTTCCAAAATGGGGTCACTTTTGGTGGATTTCCACTGTTTTGGCACCGAAAGAGCCCTTGAAACCTGACATGGAGCCTAAAATATTTTCTAATAAAAAGGAGGCCCAAAATCCACTGGGTGCTCCTTTGCTTCCGAGGCCGGTGCTTCAGTCCTTTACCACACTAGGGCCACATGTGGGATATTTCTAAAAACTGCAGAATCTGGGCAATAAATATTGAGTTGCATTTCTCTGGTAAAAACTTCTGTGTTACAAAAAAAATAGAATAAAAATGAATTTCTGCAAAAAAAAAATGAAATTTGAAAATTTCACCTCTACGTTGCTTTAATTCCTGTGAAACGTTTAAAGGGTTAAGAAACTTTCTAAATGCTGTTTTGAATACTTTGAGGGGTGAAGATTTTAAAATGGGGTGACTTTTTGGCGGTTTCTAATATATAAGGCCCTAAAAGCCACTTCACAACTGAACTGGCCCCTGTAAAAATAGCCTTTTGAAATTTTCTTGAAAATGTGAGAAATTGCTGCTAAAGTTCTAAGCCTTGTAACGTCCTAGAAAAATAAAAGGATGTTCAAAAAACGATGCCAATCTAAAGTAGACATATGGGGGATGTTAATTAGCAACAATTTTGTGTGGTATAACTGCCTGTCTTACAAGCAGATACATTTACATTTAGAAAAATGCAAATTTTTGCAATTTTTCACCAAATTTTGGTGTTTTTCACTGGTAAATATTGAATTTATCGACCACATTTTTCCACTATCATAAAGTCCAATGTGTCACGAGAAAACAATCTCAGAATCACTTTGATAGGTAAAAGCGTTCCGGAGTTATTACCACATAAAGTGAAATATGTCAGATTTGAAAAAATGGGTCTGGTCCTGAAGGCCAAAATGAGCTTGGTCCTGAAGGGGTTAAAAGGCTATTGCAGGTTCCGTCAGAGACAATAAAAACAGAGGAAGAAAGATAGAACAGCAGCAGGAGGATTTATCTTGGCTAAATAGAATTCATCACAATTCGGTTTTTTTCACGTTGTTGTGAAGGAATAATTTCAAAATTCCATGTTTTGTATTTTGTGTCAGTAAACACTGCACAGTGTGATATTCATTTTTGTTTTTTTTTTAGTTTGCCTCGTAATAATCTGCAGATGCTCTGCAGAATACTCAGTTATTTCTCTTTGGCAGTAAAACAGTTTATACAAGCAACAATTCGGGATGGCACGCAAGGTCATTCTCCCTTTGCTGATTACACTCTATGAGACATGCTCTTTTTTCTATGCGTCTTATAAATATACGCTGTATATGATAATAAATTGGAGTCTTTCTTTTTGAGAATATGGTCTCAGAGTGATTTGACTCACCGAGCTCGTAAATATCTTCTAATTTGGAACCTACAGAAATCAAGGCGTAGTGGTATCGTTGCGACCATATTGTCAGAACTCTGCATTTTACAAAACTTTGTATATCAAGAATAAACCTAATAATAATCTGCCAACAGTAAGACAAAATTTCCTTATTAACACATTGAGACAAACATGCAAGTTATTTTAACACCTTCTGGACTGAGCCATTTTAGAGCTTTAGGACGAAGACAGATTTTTGAAATCTGGTATGTGTAACTTTTTCTGAGAATAACTTTCCAATGGTTTTACATATGTAAGTAATTCTGACTGTTTGTCGTCACATATTGTACTTTCTTTTTATGTAAAATTTAGGTCAATATGGTTTATATTTATGTATTAAAAACAGCCAAGAATGGTGAAAATTGAAAAAAAAAATTGTCAACGCTCTGGCAGGGATTCCGCTCTTAGCGGAGCCACATATATGGACAGTGATGTCAAGGGCTTCTCCGGGCACAGCGCTTAAAGTAGCACTGTGCCCAGGGAGTCCTCGGCGAGCGGAGGAGCTCCCCCTGCTTCTCCACTCTGTGCTAATGCTGAAGCCGGGAGCTGACGGTTCCCTGCTTCAGCATTTGGTTCAACTGTATCTGCATCCTAAAGACGCAGATACAGTTGACACCGGGACATGCAACCAGCCGCCCGGGACGGTTGGAAGGTATGCACCCCATCAAATATGGCAGGAGCCGCCATTAATATTAAAGACAAGTAGAGCCGACTGCTGAAGAGAAGGGAGTGATCGGAGCGCACAGCAACCTAATTAGCATACGACGCATGGGAAAACATAAGTTATTTTTTAACCTGATGCAACCCCTAAGATCCACATCACTGGAATTTACATCTTCCTTTAAACTTACTAGTCACACAGCAGCCTCACAATTTCATCAGGCTGCAGTTTGTGTCAATACTCAAACAGCAGACCAAAGAATGTTTTAGGTAGACACAGTCATGGCCGGCCTTAGGTACTCGGGGCGGCAGCAGGTCAGGTGCCACTCACTTACTGCACCGACCTCAATATTGGCTGCCCCGTGCCCTGGCCTCCGCTCATCCGCTCACCCTGTCCTGCGTCCTGAATGATGAGACAGGCGTGATGACATTCAGGATGCAAGACAGGAAGGAGACACCGCGCTTCCTGTGCATTTCCAGGGCTGGTGGGGACACGGGGGGAACGTTTTCTCCAGGGCGGCTCCAGCTTCAGCAGGCAGTGTTTGCCAGAAGCCCAGCAGGTAAGTCAATGACTGGACTTTGTTTGAATTGGGGAACTGATGGGGTTCTGAAAAGGGCAATAATGGCAATTGGACAGAGGATTCAGTGCCACCTTGGTGCCCATTTGTTACTTATTGCCCCTTTAGTGTCCTTCTATTCAGTGCCCTTTGATGCCTATTTGCTATTATGTTGCCCCTTTATTGTTTGTAAAGGATCTGCCAGGTACTACGTCTGGGTATACTCCCGGGATTAATCAGTCGACACCTGAGGCCAGACCTCTTAGACTGACACCGGCTCCCACCAACCAGGGTGGCAGGCTCAGGAGTGGGAGAGCCTATCGCGGCCTGGTCAGTCAGAGTTAGCTCCGCCCCCTGTCCATTTATACCTGCCGTTTTCCCTTCCTCAGTGCTTGTTATTCTTCTTGGATTCCTGGCCCCAGTGCTGCCTTGCTCCAGCCTGCTTCTGCCGTGCTTCTGCCTTGCTTCAGCTCCGCTTATCCTGCTTCGCTTTGCCCCTGGCTTGCTTCCTGCTCCGTGCTCTCGTTGGTATACTCCACTTCATCCTGATCCTGACTGACTCATTCACCGCTCCGTTTCCTTGCGGCGTTCCGTGGGCTACCGCCCCTTCCCTTGCGTGTTCCCTGTTTGTACTCCCTTGCACTTAGACAGCGTAGGGACCGCCGCCAAGTTGTACCCCGTCGCCTAGGGCGGGTCGTTGCAAGTAGGCAGGGACAGGGCGGTGGGTAGATTAGGGCTCACTTGTTCCCTTCACCTCCTTCCTGCCATTACATTGTTCTTCTGTGACAAAAGATGGTAAAGCCTGCAGGGGCAGTAAATGGCAAATGGGCATCAAGGGGCCACCAAACAGAAGGACGCTAAAGGGGCAATAAGTGGCAAATGAGTACCATGGTGGCACTGAAAGGCACTAATATGTTAATAAATGGCACATGGGCACAGAATTCAGCTCCTGACGAAGCCGGTCATAGGCAAAACGCGCGTCGAGGCATTTTTCTGTGCCACATCTCTTGACGTGCCCTCCTCCTTTCACCATGTCTTTGGGTACGTTTTTCTATTTATACTTCTGGTAATCCATTTAGATTTGATATTCAGCTCTTGTCGGCATTTCTGCATTTAGGTCTCTGCTTATGTATCTATTACAAGTTGGGATTTACCCTGTGTACCCATAGCCTTATATCTGATTACCTCACATTTTTATGTATTTAGTGGTGAGGTGGGGTACGGTACGTTTATTCTGAGATGGGTAGTTCTGTTACACTTTGAGTATAATTTCATCCATACCCTTTCGATACTGCTCTCCGTATATGACATGCTCTATTGAGTTTATCTATACGTATTTTTGTAATACCATGTATTGTTGCTATTTATTATTAATAAAAATGTCTATTTTTTACGATACGTGGTAGTTATATATATATTCATACATTCTATTTGGGTGCTATGTTCCCTGTACTTTGGTGCTTATAGGTTGTTTGTTCACATCTGTGTCAGGGCTCTGTTCTGGCATTCCATCTAAGCTTTCCATCAGAACAGAACCCTGACTGAAACAAACGGAAACCATAGGTTTCCGTTTGCATCACCATTGATTTCAATGGTGACGGATCCGGTGCAAATGGTTTCCATTTGTCTCCGTTGTACAACGGTTCCGTCGTTTTGACGGAATGAAAGCGCAGTCGACTACAGTATTGATTCAGTCAGGGTTCCGTTCTGACGGAAATCTCAGATGGAACGCCTGAATGTAGCCCTGACGCACATGTGAACGGAGCCTTACTAAACTATTTTTACTTTTTGAGATACAGCTGCTTTGTATTTTGTATACAGAGCAGCCGTATCTAGCGCTGAGTCCTGAGTCTGTCAGGTCAGTGGGACTGACGGGTTCAGTGTCAGCGAGTCCTGCGTGTCGATAGTTCATAACTTAGATGTGATCGATAACAGGTGGATCCTGCGTGTCAGAGACACAGGACCTGCTGACACTGAACCCGTCAGTCCCACTGACCTGACGGATTCAGGCCTCAGCGCTAGATACGGCTGCTCTGTGTACAGAATACAAAGTAGCTGTATCTCAAAAAGTAAAAATAGTTTGTAATAAAAAGTCTTTATTTAGAAAGTTGCACAAAACACACTGACTGAATATTTAAAAAAAAATATATTTCAAAGTTGTGCATATCCTTTATAGTGGTTGTCTGGAAAATTAAACATTTTGTTGAAGCAGCAGGAGGAGTTAAAATAAAAAAAATAACATACTGTACAGTGATATATACTTATACTGGACATATATGGACAATGATGTCAGGGGCTTCCCCAGAGACAGAGTCTCAGAGCAGAGCCGCTTCTAGCGCTCTGCCTGGGACTCCTCCTCTCCTCCTGACATCACTGTCCAAGTGGGCCCCCCAAGGGTAGTGGGCGCCGGCACTCGTCTGGGTTTGCCAGGTGCTGACGCCGACCCTGGTAAGTATGGGCTGCTTTTTTATTTGAAGCCCTCCTCTCCTGCTGCCACATAAAAAATTTAAACCCGGACAACCACTTTAACCACTTAACACCATCCGTGTATGTATGGCGGATGTGCATTTCAACAATATTGCATGTGATACTGTGTGTTATCTGCAGTGTTACCAAGGACTGCAGGTAACACTAATACATTATCTGTAATCAAAGAGGATATCCGCAACCCGGAGGATAGGGAAGGGGGGGCGCCGAAGAGCAGCTGATCGCTGCTGACAGGCGCCCCGTATGTGGGACACCTGCAGCAGCTTAGGAAGAGCCAGGACATTACGGCTTTCTGACTGGGGTCTGTGACGGCCAGGGAGTGGACCAGTCCAGTCACCTGACCTCACGTCAGTGACATGAGGTCAGATGACTCAGGTCAGGGGACAGGCCCACTCCCATGCTGCAGCCTCCCTGCATCTGCCTCTACTCTGTGCTCTGTGCTCTGTGCCCACAGCAAGGAGACATGGTGAGTGTCTGTGTGTGTAGTGTGTAATGTGTGTCTCTGTGTTTGTATGTGTATATGTTACAGTGGGTGTGTGAGTGTGTGTGTGTGTGTGTGTGTGTGTGTGTTTGTTTGTGTCTCTATCTCTGTATGTGTCTCTGCATGTGTTTGTCTCTTACATCTACTACATTATCTGTACTCAGAGAGTTATCTCTGTGTTATCTGTGGTGTTACATAGGACTGCAGATAACACTACTACATTATCGGTACTCAGAGAGATATGACTGTGTTATCTGTGGTGTTACATAGGACTGCATGTAACACTACTACATTATCTGTACTCAGAGAGATATCACTGTGTTATCTGTGGTGTTACATAGAACTGCAGGTAACATCTACTACATGATCTGTACTCAGAGAATTATCACTGTGTTATCTGTGGTGTTACATAGGACTGCAGATAACACTACTACATTATCTATACTCAGAGAGATATGACTGTGTTATCTGTAGTGTTACATAGGACTGCAGGTAACACTACTACATTATCTGTACTCAGAGAGATATCACTGTGTTATCTGTGGTGTTACATAGGACTGCAGGTAACATCTACTGCATTATCTGTACTGTGTGCTAAATTACAATCTCAGCTATGCTAGACAGTACAGATAATGTAGTAGTGTTACCTGCAGTCCTATGTAACACCACAGATAACACAGTGATATCTCTCTGAGTACAGATAATGTAGTAGTGTTACCTGCAGTCCTATTTAACACCACAGATAACACAGTGATAACTCTCTAAATACAGATAGTAGTGTTACCTGCAGTCCTATGTAACACCACAGATAACACAGTGATAACTCTGATTACAGATAATGTAGTACCTGTTGCCTGCAGTCCTATGTAACACCACAGATAACACATTGTGCTAAATTACAATCTCAGCTCTGCTACAATGTGTTATCTGTGGTGTTACATAGGACTGCAGTTAACATCTACTACATTATCTGTGCTGTGTACATTTGTGCCTATGTGCGTATATATGGGTCTGTTTGTGAATGTGTCTTTGTGCTTGTATATTTGTGCTTGTATATTTGTATATGTTCCTGACTGTGTATTTATCTGCTGGTGTATGTGTGTATATGTGTCTGTACGTCTATATATTTACCTGTATGTCTAAATATCTGTCTTTATGTATGTACAGTATATATGTATATATGTTCCAGCGTGTCCATATATGTGGTTCATTTTTGGTTTGTGTAGGGGGCGGCAATAGAGAGTCCCGCACAGGGCGCCATCCAACCTAAGGCCGGCCCTGGCTGTCACCAACCCTAGTCAGAAAGAAACTCCGCCGCTGCCTGCGCCGCATGACCTCCTCGGCTCCTCCGGTAAGTCACACCAGGCAGAGAGTACAAGGGGTGGGAGAGTGGCGCTATTTAAAAGGGGTAGGAGTGTGGCGCTATTTAAAAGGGGGGGGGAGTGTGGCGCTATTTACAAAGGGGCAGCGGGCTGTGTGTGGCACTATCTACAAGAGGGGCTGTGTGGCACTATTTATAAGGGGGGCTGTGTGTGGCACTATTTATAAGGGGGGCTGTGTGTGGCACTATCTATTGGGGGCTGTATGTGGCACTATCTACAGGGGGCTGTGTGTGGCACTATCTACAAGAGAGGGGTTGTGTGGCGCTATCTACAGGGGGCTGTGTGTGGCCGCTTTAATTTATTTTCTTTTAATTTATTTTTATGTTAATTACATTATAGAACTATATAGCTTGTAAAATGTACAAATGCTTTTATACTCAAGTTACATAAAAAAAATTGTGAACAAAAAATTACATCTCATTGATTGGTAGGGAAAGAAAACATGGCGAGGGGGAAGGAGATGTCGGGAAATAAGTTGGGGGGTGCCAATCTGAATCTTTGCCCCGGGTGCAGGAGAACCTAGCTACGCCTCTGACATTACGTCCTGCCTGTCCATTTATCATATGCGGGGGAAAAGATTCTGGAGCATACCTTAAATGGACACAAAAAACGTGAAGTATAAGTTTTTTTTACTGGATGCCACTACATAAAATAGCGCATTAAGTTTTTTTTTAACCTCCATCAGGTGTTTGGGACTGTTTACCATACGTTCTGGGAGCTTTCCCGGTGCATACATTACACGGATGGGCAGGATGTAATGTGAAATTACCTTTAGGCTGAGTTCACACGGGGCAGATACGCTGCATAAAAGAACGCAGTATATCCGCCCTGTGCGCCGCAAGGAATTTCGGTCAAAAAAACGCACCAAACTGTGGGGCAGTTTCTCGCCTGGAATGTCCGCTGTGAAAAACTGCAACACTTAGTTGGGTGCCTCATCCCAGGAGACCGCTGCATCGGCGGTGACATGAGATAAAGCATCAAGACATCATCCAGGCCCGCCTCCTGGGATGACATTTCATCAATGTGTCTGCCGCTACAGCCTGTGATTGGCTGTAGCGGTCACATGAGATGAAGTGCCATCCCAGGAGGATAAGGGGGGATTCACACGAGCGTGTATTCGGTCCGTGCGGGCCGCGTGGTTTTCACGCGGCACGCATGGACCAATACAAGTCTATGGGGCAGTACAGACAGTCCGTGCTTTTTGCGCAGCGTTTGTCTGCTGCGCAAAAAGCGCGACAGGTTCAATAACTCTGCGTATTTCGCGCATCACGCACCCATTGAAGTCAATGGGTGCGTGAAAATCACGCGCACCACACGGAAGCACTTCCGTGGGACGAGCGTGATTCGCGCAACAGCAGTGAAAAGGATGAATGAAAACTGAAAAGCACCACGTGCTTTTCTGTTTCCGAACATCCAAACGGAGTGTCTTTGCGATGAGCGAAGCCGGACAAGCGTACCGAACTTCACCGGGTTCGGCCAAACTCGTTTTGGCCGATCCCGGCAAAAAAATTATCGGTACGCGACGTCAGGAGATAGTCACTGTCCATGGTGCTGAAAGAGTTAAACTGTTTCAGCACCATGGACAGTGACTTGCGATCCCAAAATACATTAACCTGTAAAAAAAAACGAAGTTCTAACTTACCGATTACTCATGTCTCCTTCCTGCAGTCCGACCTCCCGGGATGACACTTCAGTTCAAGTGACAGCTCCAGCCAATCACAGGCCAAGCACAGGCTGCAGCCAATCACAGGCTGCAGCGGTCACTTGGACTGCTGCGTCATCCAGGGAGGTGGGGCCCGATGTCAAGAGAGGCGCGTCACCAAGGACGCGTCACCAAGGACGCGTCACCAAGGCAACGGCCGGGAAGTTCTCGGTAAGTAGGAACTTTATCTTTTTTTTTTACAGGTTTTTCGCTGTTGTGTTCGGCATTCACTGTCGAGGGTGCTGAAAGATTTAGCTCTTTCAGCACCTTGGACAGTGACGGGCGTTGACAAGCATGAGCTCTATGATGCCGGCTGCGCGAAAATCACGCAGCCGCGCATCAGACACGCATGACACACGCAGCTGTCAAATGGTTTTTGCGCTCGCAAAACGCTGCGTTGTTTGCGCGCGCAAAAACGCAACGTTCGTGTGAATCTGCCCTAAAACACAGATTCCTAGGTAAGTATAATATATTGTTTGTTTTCTGAGCTGCATTTTTTTGCGGGGGGATCGCTGCAAACCCAACGCAAAAAATTCAACAACTGCTATTTGTTACGGGATTTACCTCTCAATTGAATACAATGGAACAAATTAGGTGCGTTTACGCAAATACAATTGACATGCTGCGGAATAAAATTCCGCACCGCAAGTCAATTTCTGAACGTTTTTTCCGTTCAGTATTTATGCATCGTGTGGATGAGATTTGTTTTGTCTCATCCACTTTGCTGCTACTGTATTTGCTGCGGATTTTCTGCAACGAATTCCGTTGTGGAGAATCCGCAGTATTTACGCAACGTGTGAACTGGCCCTTACTCCGTTTTCTCAAAGGCTATCTTTTGTTTAACAGAAAAAAATATTAAAACTGCTGTTCACGTGGGCAATGTTGGTACTTTTTATTATTTCTTATTTACTTCACACTGTGAAGGCCGTAAAAAAAAAAGTAAATAACCAAAATCGCTGTTTTTTGTTCACATTAGCTCTAAAAAAAAATGTTATAAAAAATTTGGAAAGATATTGTACCAATAAAAGCTACAGCTCGTCCCGCAAAAATTAAATCCTCACACCACTTAATAGACGAAAATATAAAAAAAGTTATGTCTCTCTGAATGTGAAACTAAACATTTTTTTTTAACAAATAGTTTTCTTTGTAAAAGTAGTAAAATATAAAAAAATATATATAAATTTGGTATCAACGTAATCATATTGAGCTGCAGAATCATCGTGTCGTTTCATCGTGTCGTTTTTACCACACGATGAAAGCCTGAAAATCGAAACCTAAAAAACTATGGAGGAATCACAGTTCTTTTCCAATTTCAGTCCACAAAGAAGAATTTTTTTCAGTTTCCCAGTACATTATATCATACTTTAAATGGTGCCAATAGAGACTACAACTCATGCCGCAAAAAATAAGCCTTTACACCGCACTACTGACAGAAAAATAAAAAAAAATTATAGCTCTAGGAAGACGGGTAGTGAAAAACGTAAATGAAAAAGCAAAAAAATGTCTAAAATAAGAAAGCAGCCCATACTTACCTCTCTCTTTCCAGACGTTCCTGAGTTGGGGGCTCCCATCACCTCTGTTCTCGGTTTGTATACAGAGCGGCTGGGGTGGTGACATCACGTTGACAGTACATCACCGATGCAGCTGCTCTGTATACAAACAGAGAACAGAGGTGATGGGAGCACCCAGCGCAGGAACGGCTGGGAAGAGAGAGGTAAGTATAAGTTCTTTTTTATTTTAACTTCTCCTGTACTGCTTCAACAGAATTTATTTTTAACCCCTTTAACGTAATGTGTACAGGGTCTAAACAGGCAACAAATGTTAAATGTGCACTATAGAGGAACTGTACAATGTCCCCATCTGCCTTTTATTAACAGTGTCGTTCAGTGCCACCTTGATGCCTATTTTCAACTTATTTCCCCTTTAGTGTCCTTATGTTCAGTGCCCCCTTGATGCATATTTGCCATTTACTGCCCCTTTAGCACCCTTTGTCACAGAACAATAAATGGGCAATAAATGGCAAATGGGCATCGAAGGGGCACTGAACAGGACAGTAAAGGGGCAATAAGTGGCAAATGGGCAGCAACGTGGCACTGAATCCTCTGCCCATTTGCCATTTTTAGACCCACATCAGTGCCCCCATACAACCAAAGCCCACAGTCTGACTTACCTGCTGGGCTTCTTACAGTGCACTGTGCCCACTGATGCTCCTGGAGCTGAGCCCTGGGGAGATAGAGGTTCATGCCAGACCAGAAACGCTGGGTAAGATAGTCTCCTCCCTGTCTTGCGTCCTGAGTGATGTCATCATGCCTGATCATCACTCAGGACGTAAGACAAGAAGGGTGAGCGGTAGTCACGGTGCGGGGCAGCCAGCATTGAGTTCAGTGAGTGACACCTGACCTGCTGGGGCCCCAAGCAGTAGCCGCAGCGCGGGGCATATACACCCGTTGGCTCCCCCCTTACAGCATGGCGGCCGGCGCCCTATGCGACCGCATCGGTCGCACGTAGCTAAGGCCGGCCATGGACACAGTGCTCCACTTTGAATGCCCCTTATTTTGGCACCCGACCCCCTGATGAGCCCAGATACATCGCATCATGAGGGACAAAAGGTTATGACGAGATACTCAGGGCTTTTTTAGGGTGATGGGGTTATTTTTCCTAGCAATGACAGGTGTTAGAGGATAGCCCATAAACAGGGCATGACAGGGAATAGTGATGTCCCTCCTCCCTCTATAGGCAGGACATCTAAGCGAACCTTCACTCGCGCCACTTGACACATGCAGAGCCGGTATTGTTACGTTTTTTCATACAGTCGACTAATGTGTCATGCATTATACACTGTACAGTAATTTGTAACTGTGATGCAAAAGTGTATACTAACCTTTTAGTACAGTGGGGCTATATGTAGTCCTTACCCCCACTGTTTCTCACATATCTTTGTGTGTACTTTTTTCAACTATGCTATTGTTAAGGATCTGCCAGGCACAGCTTCTGTATCCACACCCATAGGTAATCAGTCTGCACCTGCTTCTATGTCTGTGAGACTGACTCCATCTTCCACCACTCAGGATGGCAGGCTTAGGAGTGGGAGAGCCTATCACAGCCTGGCCAGACGGAGCTAGCTCCCGCCCTCTGTCTATTTATACCTGCCTTTCCTGTTCCTCCTTGCTTGTGATTCTTCTCTGTTGGTTTCCTGGCCCTTCTGCAGCTTCTTGAACTACTTGTCCCTGCTTCGTATTGACCCTGGCTTATTGACTACTCTTCTGCTCTGCGTTTGGTACCTCGTACACTCCTGGTTTGACTCGGCTTGTTCACTACTCTCCTGCTCTACGTTTGGCACCTCGTACTCTCCTGGTTTGACTCGGCTCCTTTACTACTCTTGTTGCTCACGGTGTTGCCGTGGGCAACTGCCCCGTTTCCCTTTGTTCTGTGTTTCCTTGTCGTTTGTCTGTCGTACACTTATTGAGTGTAGGGACCGTTGCCCAGTTGTACCCCGTCGCCTAGGGCGGGTTGTTGCAAGTAGGCAGGGACTGAGTGGCGGGTAGATTAGGGCTCACTTGTCTGTTTCCCTATCCCTGTCATTACAGCTATTAAAAGTTAAGTTTGAACTAAAATACAATTACCCTCTTGATACTATATTTGACATTTGGTGAACTCTTGGGGTCTGTACCACTATCTGCCCCATTAATGGTTGTTTCTGATTATGGAAAAAAGTTAGAGGTCCAGCACACGATATGATGTGAAAAAATACAAAACTGTTTATTTAAGTCAAAATTAAAACGAGAAATTAAAAAATCCCGGGAGTCAACGCCAACGCGTTTTTAACTTTTCAGTTCTTGACGGGGTTACTTCTAAGCACCCCCTTTTCCTTGTTTTTCCAAATATCTGATCCATAAAAGCAGACTCTATACATCAGAGAGTAGCTATGATTAAGAACTGAAAAGTTCGAAACGCGTAGGCATTCTCTCCCAGCATTTTTTAATTTCTTGTTTTAATTTTGACATAAACAGTTTTGTATTTTTTCACATCATATCATGTGCTGGACCTCTAACTTTTTTCCTTGGATTTCTACCTACTCTTGACGTAGCTCTCTTGCCCGTGCACCGAATAATCATGGAATGTGGTGTCTTTACTTTGAATGAGTGGTGAGCTGACCAATTTTTCTTGTATATTTTTTTACTTGCTGTTTCTGATTATACAGTTTGATCAAAATGTCTACTAAGAAACTTATGTTCATGTTTATAAACTTTGTTTAGAAGCTATAGATGTATGTATAACAAGTGGATGTACGGTTCATGTCTTTTTTTTAAATTCCTTGCCGGATAATTAATTCTTGATGTTGCAGGCTGTCCTAGCTTCTTTTGGTCTTCAAAAATGTATCTAGTACACGTTGCAGGACTCCACACAGATGCCTGCATGGACTGCAAAACTGCATCATGCCGTAATGCCGCATATCAGGAGAAGATAGGCTATGTATTGCAGTCTGTTACTTCAGGGACAAAGACATTTGCAAACATGTTGTGTCATAACTGCAATCAGTTCCTATGTTTAATCTGGATCTCTAAGCAAAAATGGCAACCGGGCAACCTCTTAAAATTAGTCGCATGATAAATCAAAAAGCCTATGATTTTTGCCTGTGAGAAATGTTGTTTCAAAGCTCATAAATCTATTTCTGCTAATAAAAAATCCAAAAGCAAATGAAAAACCTAAGGGATGATTTTGAATAGCTTCAACTTCACAAGGTTATTATAGTGTGTAGTACAATGTTTTTTCCATTATGTCTGTTGTTTGCAGAACAAATATATACTTTTAATCTCTCTGTTTCTCTCTCTCTCCAAACCTCTTGGATAACTAACCACAGATCTTCTATGGCTTCCTCAAAGCCTTCTGTCTCTTCATGTAAACCCAGACAAACTCGATGATGTGGAGATCAGGACTCTATGGAGCCATATCATCACTTCTACGGCTCCTTGTTCTTGTTTACATTGAAGATGGTTCTTAATGTAATTGCCTGTATGTTTGGGGTCAATGTCCTGCTGCAGAAAAAATTTGCAGCTAATCAGACCCCTCCCCAATGTTATTACATGACGAAAAAGTATCTGCCAGTATTTCTCAACATTAAGGACACAATTAATGCTGACCAAATCCCCAACTCCATTTGCAGAAACGCAGCCCCAAACTTGCAAGGAACCTCCACCATGTTTCACTGTTGCCTGCAGACACACATTATAGTACAGCTCTCCAGCCCTTCGGCGAACAAACTGCCTTCTGTTCCAGCCATATATTTATTTTGACTCATTAGTCCAGAGCACCTGCCGCCATTTTTCTGCACCCCAGTTCCTATGTTTTCATGCATAGTTGAGTCGCTTGGCCTTGTTTCCACGTCAAAGGTATGGCTCTTTGGCCGCAATTCTTCCATGAAGACCACTTCTGGCTAGACTTCTCGAAACAGTAGATGGGTGTACCTGGGTCTCACTGGTTTCTGCCAGTTCTGAGCTGATGGCACTGCTAGACATTTCCGATTTCAAAGTAAGCATGTTGTGTTTTTGATCTGTTGCACTAAGTTTCCTTGGCCGACCACTGCGTCTACGGTCCTCAATGTTGCCTGTTTCTTTTAGCTTCTTCAAACGAGCTTAAGCAGCACATATTGAAACCCCAATCTGCTTTGAAATCTCTGCCTGGGAATCTAAACCTCCTTATATATGAACTGTATCTTGAGTATATAAGCAATTGCAAAGCTTTCACAAGGATGTGTTGCCAAATCATGACAATTTGCAGAGGATATAATTTTTTTTTTCAATATATCAGTTTGCACAGCAACAAAGCCTGTTCTAAAGCTTAGGGACTCTACCAAACCACAGTGAAAGCTATTACTTCCAAATGATTGCTATTTCTTCAAGATTGCAATGACAACTTATCAATAAAGTCACAAAAATCCAAGAAGAAGATCCAAAAAATGACATGTCTTTTTATCCATTGCTAAGGTCATGACTCCACAGACTGGGCAAAAATGGGATTTATCAAAGTATAGCAAGTGGGCAATCACTTTTATTCAGTGGAACACTATATCATACTTGCCAACAGTCCCGGGACTATCTATCTATCTATCTATCTATCTATCTATCTATCTATCTATCTATCTATCTATCTATCTATCTATCTATCTATCTATCTATCTATCTATCTATCTATCTATCTATCTATCTATCTATCTATCTATCTATCTATCTATCTATCTATCTATCTATCTATCTATCTATCTATCACAAAAGTTTGAACTGCACATTCCAACAACATGAAACAAAACGTGTATACAGGTGCAAGATCGCCTGTGTCTGCACATTTATACCGCACACAAGAAGATGCCTATTTCATCCTGAGAGATCCAGCAAAAAAAACGTATACCGCTCCTGACAAAACTTTATGGACAGGAATGTCAGGAGCTTCCCAATGCCGGAATCCCCAGGCAGAGCATCACAATTGCTCTGCCCTTGGACTTTGTCCCTGGGGAAGCTCCTGACAGGAACAGCCCTGGAGTGCCAGGGTAAAGCTCTAGTAGAAGCTCTGCCCGAGGACTCCAGCTCTGGGAAAGCTACTAATGTCACTGTCCATTTATGGACAGTTACTTCAGGAGTTTCCCCAGGGCCATTCCCCGGGCGACGTATCCCACTCTATGGCATGCAGTGGGAAACGTTTTGGCTGAACTGAACAAAATCCAGGGCATTAACCGGTCATGTGCCTGACCCATGGTTTCGTTCACTGTAACTGACATCCATACGAAAATTAGTTAACGCGCATAACGTACAAACGTGAGCGCACCACTTTCCTTTGCCCAACCCTCGGTAATAGAGGGGGGGGGGGCAGACTCCTTGGCTGCATGAGGCCCAGAAATTTCTCATGGCGGCCCTGATGATGTGACTCTATATGACAGATTTCCATTTGATATTGAATACAAATGTATCACACAACAATCACACAATCACACAATCACACAACAATCAGCTTTCCAGTATTACAAATGGTGTAGTCTATAAACCAATCACAACCGAGAAGTGGAAAAAATAATAAACAAGTTGACTAAGAAGTGCTGTTTATTTAAAGTCTACATACAGTACATGGTTGTAAATGATGACAAGAGTATACCACATATAAAAGGTCCTAAAACATTTATGTTTACAGTGCCAAAAGGATATCAAGGCTATGTAAGGCTATGTTATAGCCAGAGGTTTATATTTAACAGAGAGAAAACCAACTGGTCAATAAAGTTACTTTAGATAAAACCTAGCTTCTACTAAATCATGCAAATAAAAATGACATTTTAAGCACATATATAAATATAGAAATACACATGGAGGTGAGATTTAACAATATATGAGAAAAGGAGAGCAATTCCAGCAAAGTTGACACAGTCCCAGAATATACCTAATGTATCTAGTGTCAAACAAATGTAGAGTAATAAAGAGTTCCAATTGGACTAGATAATTACATCCAACCGCAGACCCAGAATAAGTCATGTATCTAATATAGGTATGGGATCCGGCAGCAGGTCGAATTCCATACCATACAATTTCAATAAAATATATGAAAGATAGCAGGATTCCAAAAAAATGTCAAGTACTACAGAGTTGCAGTTGGACAAGATAATTACATACAACCACAAGGTAATAGAATGCCAACAGCACTATCCTTCACCTCAGAGCTGTGAACTTGAATTTAGCTGGTTGCTGGATCCCATATCTATATTAGATATATCAATTACTCTGGGTTTGCAGTTGAATGTAATTATCTTGTCCAACTGGAACTCTGTAGTACTTCACATTTTTTTAAATCCTGCTATCTTTCATATATTTTATTGACATTTTATGGTATTGAATATGGCCTGCTGCCATATCCCATACCTTTTATTGTATACTAGTGGCGGGGTGGAATTCCTATTAAAATATATATTTTAACCCCTTAATGACCAGCCTATTTTAAACCTTAATGACCAAGCCATTTTTTACGTTTTTCCATCGTCGCATTCCAAGAGCTATAACTTTTTATTTTTGCGTCAACATAGCTGTATAAGGTCTTGTTTTTTGCAGGACAAGTTGTATTTTTTAATAGCACCATTTTGAAGTACATATTATTTATTGATTAACTTTTATTAACTTTTTTTGGGGGAGAATGGAAAAAAATCTGAAATTTCGCCACACTTTTTCGCGTCCTAAATCTACGCCGTTTACCGTGTGGTATAAATAACACAATAACTTTATTCAGCGGGTTGTTATGATTGCAACGATACCAAATTTGTATAGATTTTGTATGTTTTACTACTTTTACACAGCAAAAACGCTTTTTTTTCAAAATTATTTGTTTTTGTGTCTCTATATTTGAAGAGCCATAACTTTTTTATTGTTCCGCCGACGCAGTTGTAGGAGGGTTTTTATTTTGCGGGAAGACTTGTAGTTTTTATTGGTACCATTTTGGAGTAGGTGAGACTTTTTGATCACTTTTTATCAAATTTTTTTTTAAGTCAGGATTCACAGAAAACAGCAATTTTTCCATAGTTTTTTATTACATTTTTTACGGCGTTCACCATGCGGGTTAAATAATGTAATAGATTTATATTCTGGGTCGTTACGGACGCGGTGACACCAAATATGCGTAACTTCTTTACTTTATTTCGGTTTTTTAATAGTAAAGCAGTTTGTAAGGGGAAAAAGTGGGTTTTTCATTTTTTTTCAAATTTTTTTTATTAACTTTCAGAAACTTTTTTTTTACTTTTTTACTAGTCCCACTAGGGGACTTTAATATGCGATCATCCGGTCGCTATTATAATACACTGTAATACTTTTGTATTGCAGTGTATTACTGCATGTCCATTTAAAACGGACAGGAATCTGCTAGGACATGCCTCTGGCATGACCTAGCAGGCATTCGCTACAGGCAGACCTGGGGGCCGTTATTAGATCTTATCGCCGGGTGTCGGTGGGGGAGAGAGGGAGCTCCCTCCCTTCTCTCCAAAACAACTCAGATGCGGCGCAC
Source organism: Rhinoderma darwinii (assembly GCF_050947455.1). Classification (NCBI taxonomy): domain Eukaryota; kingdom Metazoa; phylum Chordata; class Amphibia; order Anura; family Rhinodermatidae; genus Rhinoderma; species Rhinoderma darwinii. The sequence continues at coordinate 241,398,634 of NC_134691.1, forward strand.
GCTATTGAGCACCGCATCTGAGGAGTTAAACGGGTGAGATCGATACTTATATCGATCTCACACATTCGAGCAGGGACGCCCCCAGCTCTCAGCTACATCTGAGCGCCGTAAAAAGGCTATTGCATCAGAATAAAGGCCATTAGTGGCCGACGTGAAAAGGAGTATTGGCGGTCACTAACGCGTTAATGTTTCTATAAATAAATAATAACAAAATAATAACAATGGAGAAAACGCACTGATAATGGTGTTTTTAAAAAAAACAAACAAACAGACAAAATTGGGGTGATTAGAACCTGCTAACACTCAAATGTAACACTTTTAAGAATTTTTTTTATAGAAAAGTGTGCCTTTAGGTCCAGTTAACTCTCAGGCAGAGTGTAAGTATAGCTCCTATTTAGAACCCTATAAATTTTGGGCTATAGGAACCCACTGAAGCCTGCAGCAGTATAGTCTCTAAAACTAAGCACAGCAGAGGCTATTCATGCACTCTAAAAAGAGCGATCCCTGATCGTTTTTAAGTCTAAGTCCTAGTGAAGTTTAATTCCCTATATAACACCTAGCCTCAACATGTTTTGCCAGTAAATATCAAGCAGGCTGTCAGATCTAAGATAGGAGCACATACGCTTCAGAGCCTGAGATGTGTCTGTTAGTTTCTATTAAAGATTGACTTAACACAGCTACTATTTTCATTGCTGTTTTTCTTACAAAACAGCAATGAAAATAAAAATGGCCAAATTATGTCAAATAATCACATTTCTGAAACTGAAAGTGAAAAAATTAAAGGCAAGTTAAAGTGTATGTTCACAAATGGCAGAAGTCTAGCAAGCAAAATGGGGGAGCTGGAGGCCTTGGTACTGGAAGAAAATATAGATATAGTTGGTGTTGCTGAAACATGACTAGACTCTTCACATGACTGGGCTGTAAATCTACAGGGTTTTACACTGTTTCGGAAAGACAGGACAAATAGGAAAGGCGGTGGTGTATGTCTGTATGTGAGAAGTGATATGAAGGTGAGTATGAATGAGACATTAGAGGGTAAAGATTGTGAGGAGGTTGAAACCTTGTCGGTGGAATTACAAAGGGAGGTAAACACTGAAAAAATTACTATTGGTGTAATCTATAGATCCCCCAATATAACTGAAGAGATAGAAGGTCAAATATATAAACAAATGGAGCGGGCTGCACAGGCTGCTACTGTAGTGATAATGGAAGATTTTAATTACCGGGATATTAATTGGTGTCATGGTTCGACTTCAACTGCAAAGGGGAGACATTTCCTCAACCTGTTGCAGGAAAATGTTATGGGCCAGTTTGTGGAAGACCCGACTAGAGGTGAAACTGTTGGATCTGGTCATTTCTAATAATGCAGAGCTTATTGGGAACGTCAATGTTCGTGAAAACCTCGGTAACAGTGATCATAATATAGTTACATTTTACCTATACTGTAAAAAACAAATACAGGCTGGGAGGCCAAAAACACTTAATTTGAAGAAAGCCAATTTCCCCAGGATGAGGGCAGCAATTCAGGATATAGACTGGGAAGAACTAATGTCAAATAATGGTACAAAAAATAAATGGGAGATTTTCAAATCTACTTTGGGTAATTATAGTGCAAAATTTATTCCTATAGGTAACAAGTATAAACGACTGAAATTAAACCCCACATGGCTTACACCTTCTGTAAAAAGGGCAATATATGACAAAAAAAAGGGCATTTGAAAAATACAAATCTGAGGGTACAGCTGTAGCCTTTTTAAATTATAAAGAGCTTAATACAATCTGTAAAAAGTTAATAAAATCAGCAAAAATACAAAATGAAAGGCAGGTGGCCAAGGATAGTAAAACAAATCCCCAAAAATTCTTCAAGTATATAAATGCAAATAAGCCAAGGTTTGAACATGTAGGACCCCTAGATAGTGGTAATGGGGAGTTGGTCACACGGGATAAAGAGAAGGCAGAGTAACTAAATTAGTTATTTAGCTCTGTATATACAACAGAAGAAAGAACAGCTGATGTAGCCAGTGCCAGTGCTGTTAATATATCAGTTGATATACTGAATTGGATGAGTGTAGATATGGTGCAAGCTAAATTAAATAAAATAAATGTACACAAGGCCCCGGGACCAGATGGGTTATACCCTAGAGTTCTTAAAGAGGTTAGTTCAGTTATTTCTGTTCCCCTCTTCATAATATTTAGAGATTCTCTAGTGGCTGGTAAAGTGCCAAGGGACTGGCACAGGGCAAATGTGGTGCCTATTTTCAGAAAGGGCTCTAGGTCTTCCCCGGGTAATTATAGACCAGTAAGCTTAACATCCATCGTGGGGAAAATGTTTGAGGGGCTATTGAGGGACTATATACAGGATTATGTGACAAAAAATAGTATTACAAGTGACAGCCAGCACGGTTTTACTAAGGACAGAAGTTGTCAAACTAACCTTATTTGCTTTATGAAGAGGTGAACAGAAGCCTAGACAGAGGGGCCGCTGTGGATATAGTGTTTTTGGACTTTGCAAAGGCATTTGACTCTGTCCTTCATAGACGTCTAATGGATAAATTAAGGACTATAGGTTTAGAAAGTATAGTTTGTAATTGGATTGAGAATTGGCTGAAAGACCGTATCCAAAGAGTTGTGGTCAATGATTCCTACTCTGAATGGTCCCCGGTTATAAGTGGTGTACCCCAGGGTTCCATGCTGGGATTACTATTATTCAACTTATTTATGATATAGAGGATGGGATTAATAGCACTATTTCTATTTTTAAAGATGACACCAAGCTATGTAGTAATGTTTAGTCTATGGAAGATGTTAGTGAATTGCAAGCGGATTTAAACAAACTAAGTGTTGGGCATCCACTTGGTAAATTAAGTTTAATGTAGATAAATGTAAAGTTATGCATCTGGGTATCAACAATCTGCATGCATCATATATCCTAGGGGGAGCTACACTGGGGGAGTCACTTGTTGAGAAGGATCTGGGTGTACTTGTAAATTCTAAACTAAATAACAGCATGCAATGTCAATCAGTTGCTTGAAAGGCCAGCAAGATATTGTCGTGTATTAAAAGAGGCATGGACTCATGGGACAGGGATATATTATGTAACGTCCGTGGTCACTGACCACAAACTCCTTCCATCCAGTCGATGCCCTTCTCTCAAGAGATGTCTGCACATATGGCCGTCCTGCTCCACAGTGACCACTAGGGTGCGCTCATGAGCTCAGTCTAGACTTAAGAAGCCAGAGCGCACGCATGGTGGTGATTGAGCTAATTGTTCCAGAGCACCCTGAGCTATAAGAAGGTCCCAGCTCCATCCTCCCACGCCTGAGCTTTGTTGTTGTATTCCACGTCTGTCTTGCAAATGGTTCCCTAGTGTTTACTGCTCCCAGTGTTCCCTGTTCCTGTATCCTGTAACCTGTATCCTGATCTAGTGCCGTGCTTAGCTGTAGCCGTGCTGTATACCACGTCTGTCCTGCTTCTCCATACCTGACGTCTACCTGCTGCCTAGTTCCTGCCAAGCCTGCCTTGCTACTATACGAGCTGCCACAGGTAACCTATATAAACTATAGACTCTGACCTGCGCCCTGTTGACCAGCTGCCACACAGCCAAGGCGGTACGACCCAGTGGGTCCACGAACCCTACGTGACATAATATTAACACTTTACAAAGCATTAGTGAGGCCTCATCTAGAATATGCAGTTCAGTTCTAGGCTCCAGTTCATAGAAAGGATGCCCTGGAGTTAGAAAAAAATACAATGAAGAGCAACGAAGCTAATAAGGGGCATGGAGAATCTAAGTTATAAAGGAAAGATTAAAAGAATTAATAAAATAATATTTAGCCTTGAAAAAAGACGACTAAGGGGGGACATGATTAACTTATATAAATATATTAATGGCACATACAAAAAATATGGTGAAATCCTGTTCCATGTAAAATCCTCTCAAAAAAGACGGGGGCATTCCCTCCGTCTCGAGAAAAAAAGGTTCAATCTGCAGAAGCGACAAGCCTTCTTTACTGTGAGAACTGTGAATCTATGGAATAGTCTACCGCTTTAGAGACTATACCGCTGCAGGCTTCAGTGGGTTCCTATAGTCAAAAATCTATAGGGTTCTAAATAGGAGCTATACTTACACTCTGCCTGAGAGTTAACTGGACCTAAAGGCACACTTTTATATAAAACATTTCTTAAAAGTGTTGCATTTGAGTACTAACAGGTTCTAATCACCCCAAATATTTTTTGTAAAAACACCATTATCAGTGTGTTTCTTCCATTGTTATTATTTTGTCATATTTTATTTATACTAACATTAAAAGTTATATTTTAATAGCGGTTCCACCGTGCCACTGGTATACAATATTTTGTTTCCCAGCAGGGGACATTGGTAATGAATATTTATCAATCAGTTACTTGGCAACTTTAACATATCCCATACCTATATTAGATACATGATTTATTCTTGTACGGTAACTATCTAGTCCAAATGGAATTCTGTATTACTCGACATTTGTTTGACACTAGATACATTAGGTCTATTCTGGGATTGTGACAACCTTGCTGGAATTGCTCTCCTTTTCTATTATGGTGTTGAACCTTACCTCCCTGTCTACTTCTATATTTTTAATTGTGCATATTCTCCTTTTATTGCCTACACCTTAGTGTAGTAGGCCTCAAATATATCCTTTTGGGGATTTGTTGGCAGTTGGGGTTGTCTCTGACTAGTTAGGGTGATCAAATTAAAAATATCATTAATGTACGCATATTGTTATCACTTCCCCTATATAAAGGATAACCTAAAAAATTCAGGGCACAAGCCCCCATGTATGCACTGTTTTCAGTTCAACTGTTTGCTCACAGAATACCACCAGTGATTTTAAAATAATTCTGTCATACAGTACCCAAATAATGCTGCCATACAGTGCAAAAATAAGACTGTCATACAGTGCATATAAAACACTGCCATACTGAATCATACAATGACCAATCAACACCATGATACAGTACCCAAATTATACTGAAATACAGTGTCCAAATATAAACTTTTTATTTTGCATATACATAATACCAGAGTGCTATACTACATATGAATACCTATAATGCTATATAAAATTTTATATATTTAAGATAAGAGTTTTGATATTAAAAATAATAACTGAAATCTAATGTAAAAACAATCAACATAAAACCATATAGATTAGGATGCTTAATTCAATGAAATCATCATAATACAAATGCAGGGTTTTGGTGAGAGCACTAAGGGTATGTTCACACGCAGTGTTTTCAGACGTAATTCGTGCCTCGAATTACGCCTGAAAAAACGCCCCTAATACGCCTACAAACATCTGCCCATTGCTTGCAATTGGTTTTACGGTATTCTGTTCCCACGAGGTGTAATTTTACGCATCGCTGTCAAAATACGTTGCGTAAAAAAGAAGCCCGTGACCATGTCACTTCTTGGGACGTTTTTGGAGCCGTTTCTCATTGACTCCATTGAAAAACAGCTCCAATAACGGCCGTAAAATCCGCCGCGAAAAACACGAGTTGCTACAAAAACGTCTGAAAACAGCTCCGTATTTTCAGACGTTTTTGGTCACTGCGTGTGAACATACCCTAATAAATAAAAATCCAATCTCTTTAAAAGGGAAATGCACAAAGACAGGCCTTGGACAAGGGGTAGGCCTTGTAGGCAACTGGCTAGTGAGCCATTTAGAAAAAGGATGGCACATTTTATGGATTTAAGAAATATGCTCTGCTTTTATATTTTCTTGTACAACAAAGTGGACGCTGTTTGAAATGTAGGAAGGTAGGAAGGTACCTGGTATAATCAGGGACTGCAGTTTTGTAGTTAGTGCTCAGCTGAGCAGGTTTCTTTAGTTTTTGCCTGAAATGTAAAAGGCTTATTTTTCTCATTTTGGACTATAAAAATAAAACACAGGCAGGCCCTGTTTGTACATTTACTGTGTCATTGTCTCTTACAGCTGTGAATGCGCTTGCCTCTTTCCACTGATGACAAATCCCTGACAATATATATATATATATATATATATATATATATATATATATGTATATATATATATATGTATACAGTTAGGCAGGGGCGTATTTAGTGGGGGGACAGGTGGCCCGGGCGCAACTTTGATTGAAGGTGGGAGGCGCCAGTGCCGCTCCGTCCATGATGGCGGCCTGCTGCCTATCTGAAGGCCACAGAAAGCAGCCGCCACCACCCCCCTGCACTATAAGCGATGAATGGCCAGGTACGTTCCGTGCCCGGCCATTCAGTGCCTAACAACGACTCAAGCGGCACGATTATTTCTTCGCGCCTCTTGCATCGTTGAAAGGCACTAATTGACAGGGCAGAATGACTTTCCCAGTCAATCAGTGCCTTTCAACGACGCATGCGGCGCGATGACGTCATCACGCCGCTTGCATCTATGAAAGGTGCTGATTGGCAGGGCAGAATGACTTTCCCAGTCAATCAGTGCCTTTCAACGACGCATGCGGCGCGATGACTAGCGTTGTTAAACCCTAGCAGACCTGCTCAGAAGAGAGCAGGTCTGCATTGACACCGGATTGCGCGGGAACGGGATTAGGGTGATTATGTAAAGTTTTTTGATTTTTTGAATCCTAATAAAATGTGAGTGACATTATCTACAGGGGGGGGCTCTATCTACAGGGGTCGGTTCTATCTATAGGGGGGCTATATACAGGGGTGGGCTATATGTGGAGCACTATAGGGGGAGCCATTTTTGAGGCACTATATACAGGAGGGATATATACAGGGGTGGGCTATATGTGGAGCACTATAGCGGGAGCTATATGTGAGGCACTATATACAGGGGTGGGCTATATGTGAAGCACTATTTATAGGTGAGATATATGCAGGGCACTATTTACAGGGGTGGGCTATATGTTGGCCACTATATACAGGGGTGGGCTATATCTAGAGGGGAGCTATATACATGGGGGCTATATATGGAGCCCTAGGGGGAGCTATATGAGAGGCACTATATACAGGGGTGGGCTATATGTGGAGCACTATTTATAGGGGGAGATATATGTATGACACTATCTACAGGGGTGGGCTATACGTTGGACACTATATCCCGGGGTGGGTTATATGTGGAGCACTATCGGAAGGGGGGCTATATGTGGGGTACTATCTACAGGGGGGGGCTACATGTGGGGCACTATTTTCAGAAGAGGCTATATACACCATGTTCCAAATTATTATGCACATTGGATTTAAGTGTCATAAACATTTAATTATTAGTTTTTCAATGAAACTCAAGGATGGTATTGTGTCTTAGGGCTCTTTGGATCATTGTAATCAATCTCAGACACCTGTGATAATTAGTTTGCCCGCTGTGCCCAATCAAAGGAAAATTACTTAAGAACGACGTTTCACATTTTTAAGCAGGCCACAGGTTTCAAGCGATATGGAAAAAAAAAAGGATCTCTCTGCTGCCGAAAAGCGTGAAATAGTGCAATACCTTGGACAAGGTATGAAAACATTGGATATTTCAAGAAAACTTAAAGAGGCTCTGTCACCAGATTCTCAAATTCCTATCTCTTATTGCATGTGATCGGCGCTGCAATGTATGTAACAGTAACGTGTTTGTTTTTTTAAAAACTTTCATTTTTGGCCAAGTTATGAGCTATTTTATATATATGCAAATGAGCTTTGAAATTGACAACTGGGCGTATGTCCAACTGGGCGTGTATTGTGTTTTTAACTGGGCGTGTTTACTTGTTTTACTAACTGGGCGTTGTGAATAGAAGTGTATGATGCTGACCAATCAGTGACCAGTCAGCATCATGCACTCCTCTCCATTCATTTACACAGCAGCATCACGTTCTTACTAGAACGATGTGCAGCCACATACACAGACATTAACATTAATCAAGTGTCCTGATAATGAATACACATGACCTCCAGCCTGGACGTCATGTGTACTCAGAATCCTGACACTTCTGAATCTTTTCTGTGGGATTTCTAGCAAGCCACACGTAATTTCGCGAGATTACGAGGTAAAAGAGATTTTGTTTCCCTTGCTGGAAATCTCACAGAAAAGATTAAAATGTTTTGATCTTTGTTGTGCATAATAATTTGAAACAGTGCGTTTTGCGTATTTTACTTCTAAAAAAAAAATCTGTTATCATTAGGAGATTTGTTCAATAAAATTAGCATTATACTCCAACGGTTGATGGCTTGAAGATTATACTGACTGTCATTTGCATCGACTATTTACAGACAGACAGACAGATAGATAGATATGAGAAAGATAGATAGACAGACAGACAGACAGACAGACAGATAGATAGATAGATAGATAGATAGATAGATAGATAGATAGATAGATAACGGTGAGTGCAAAGAAGTACGGAAGACCCTAAGAAATGCCTCAAATAAGAAGCACCGAGACCCAAACAACACCGGTCTGAAGGAGGCCTACAGCAACATACAGAGGCAATACAAGACCATCCTCCGAAAGAAAAAACAAAGTCACATCTCCACCAAACTTACCCAACTCCAAGATGCCCTCCATGACAACTCGTTCTGGGAATTATGGAAACACATGGGCAAAAATTGCAAGTAAAACAACCTTCATATCCAAAATGGCAACATCTGGCTCCAATATTTCAGGGACCTCTACAAAGATATCCCAAAAGACGGACAAAGCCAAGAACAAAAACAAATAATATCAAAATTGAAGGCGATGGAGGAAACACTTAAAGATTCTCAAAACCCCCTGGATACACCAATAACACTGCAAGAAGTAACAGAGAGAACCTCAGACATAAGGTGTAAAAAATCCAGCGGCCTAGACGGAATTTCACCAGTAATGATAAAACACAGCCCGCCAGAAATACAGTCCGCAATAGTAAAACTATTTAATATGGTGCTGAATGCCGGCTACTTCCCTCAAATCTGGAGCCAAGGCCTTATAACACCAATCCACAAGAGTGGGGACAGGTACGACCCGGCCAACTACCGAGGGATATGTTGTCAGCAGCAACCTGGGGAAACTGTTCAACAGCATCCTGAATAAGAGAATCCTCAGCTTCCTCACCCAGCACAATGTCCTCCACCAAAGCCAAGCTGGGTTCATGCCAAACTACCGCACCACTGACCACATCTACACCCTGCGCAGCCTCATCAAGACCCACGTCCACAATACAAAGTATGGGAAGATTTTCGCCTGTTTTGTGGACTTTAAGAAGGCCTTCGACTCAGTGTGGCCTATTCCTGAAATTGCTGGAGAGCGGAATAGGAGGTAAAACCTATGACGTCATCAGAAGCTCCTATACAGAGAACAGATGCAGCGTGAAGGTGAACGGGAGAAGAACGGCTGATTTCCAGCAGAGCCGAGGAGTCCGACAAGGCTGCAGCCTCAGTCCAACGCTCTTCAACATCTACATCAATGAACTGGCCACAGCTCTGGAATCCTCCTCAGCACCAGGTCTCACCCTCCATGACACCCAGGTGAAATTCCTGTTGTATGCAGATGACCTTCTGTTGCTATCACCAACCTTGAAAGGTCTCCAAGACAACCTGCAAATCCTAGAAAAATTCAGCTCCACGTGGGCACTACCCATCAATGCAAAGAAAACCAACATCATGGTGTTCCAGAAGAGAAACTCAAAATCCCCCAGGCACCCGACCTTCACACTAAATAACGCCACACTCACAGCGACCGACAGGTACACTTACCTGGGCCTAGAAATCAACCAATCAGGAAGCTTTAAACAAGCCATAGAGATGCTGAAAGACAAGGCGTGCAAAACCTTCTATGCCATCAGAAGAAAACTCTATCACCTCAAACCACCAGTGACGGTCTGGCTGAAAATCTTTGACTCCATGATCTCCCCAATCCTCCTGTATGCCAGTGAAGTCTGGGGTCCGGACACATACCCAGACTGGTTAAGGTGGGATTCCAGCCTAACAGAATTTTCCACCTAGAATTCTGCAAACACCTTCTCCAAGTCCACCGGAGTACCACAAATAGTGCCTGTCGGGCAGAACTGGGCAGATTCCCACTACAACTCACAATCCAGAAGAGGGCGCTATCATTCTGGGCCCATCTACACAGCAGCAGGCAAAGTTCCTATCACCATAAAGCCTTGCTACACCAAGGGGTCCCAGGAAACCAGGCCCCCCAGAACATCTCACCCTGACCCGGCCTGAAGAAAATGTCACTCAGCGCGGCCTTACAAAAGCCGAAATCAAGGAGACAATAAACAAAGGCCAAGAGGATTATATCAGTGACTGGAGGAACGACATAAAGACATCCCAGAAACTGACAATATACCGGAGTCTACAGAGACAATATAAACTGGCGCCATATCTGGAGAAACTGCCAAACCCCAGAGAAAGACAGATCCTGAGCCGCTACAGACTGAGCGCCCACAACCTGCTCATCGAATCCGGCCGCCACAGACAAAACTACAAGCCCAAAGAGAGCCGACTGTGCCAACAGTGCGACCAGGAGGCCGTGGAGGATGAGGCCCACTTCCTGCTACACTGCTCCAAATACTCAGCAGTGAGGGACACTCACTTCAGGAGACTCTCTGATCTCTTACCGGACTTCAGCTCGATGGAAGAGGAAGAGAAACTCTACATCCTGCTGGGTGAAGAAGAAACCACAGTGGGCACAGCAGCACAATATGTCACTGCATGCCATAGACTGAGAGAGACATGATATGCCATGGACTTGTATAACCCCGACCCTAAATGTGTCCCTATCCCCCAATCCCTCAGTCCCTACCCCTCATTCCCTTACTTCTTACTTGCTTTGGCAATGCTAATATGTATTTGGTCCTGCCAGTAAAGCTTCTTTGAATTGAATTGAATTGAATTGATAGATAGATAGATAGATAGATAGATAGATAGATAGATAGATAGATAGATAGATAGAAGAGGCTGGACGCAGCCCGCAGGGCTTCAGGGGGAAGCCTCCATGACAAGACCTAGGAGGGAAAGGGTTAACAAGAGGGAGATGCAAGGGGGAGGTAGATGAGAGGTAGGGAGGAGTTAGGGGACGTAACTGGTCTTCCCGCTGTTTTCGGCATTGAGCCGGAAGCAGCGGGAGGAGAAACACATATTTTTCATAAGCTCGCACTGCTGCCCCGCTCTTTGCCTACCTGTCATGTCGGAGGTTGGCATGCTTGAGCAGCTGCATGCGGCAGCTGCATTCCACGGTCCCGTCTGGTTAGAGGAGACCGTGGCCGCACTGGCAAGGATCCCGGGTGAAGCATCGCCACGTCAGGCCCGGCGCCCGAGGTCTGTTGATCAGGCTCCCCTCCCCCGGCCACCTCCCTGGTGCCAGTGCTGTAGTGGTGGGGGGGGGGGGAGTCGGAAAGGAGATGTCGGTGGGATGGCCAGTCGTCTGCGAGAGAGGATCTGGAAGAAGGCGAAGTGGACGACTTTCGGCGAGGTCAGGATGGTCCGGCTGACGGGAACACAGCGCCTGTGCAGCTCGGTGAGTGCATAACTCCTTCTTTGCCGTATCCAGCGATTTTTATATCGGGTGTCAGTGGGGGGGCAGCGAGCGTGGCATCGGCTGCGGGTAGCGGCGCGGTCGGGCGCGACGGCGGGGGCTTAGCGGACTTAGTGGGTTGCTTGCGGGAGCTGGTCGGGCGCCTAGATAGGGCGGCGGCGCCGGTAGTTACGGCGGTGTCCCCGGCGGTAGTTTGGGAAGGTCCCCGGGAGGTTGGATCGTTACAGTCGCGTCCAGGGGTAGTGGAAGGGCTGGCGTCTAAAGAGGCGGTCGCGGTATCAGTGCAGACCAAGGCGCAAAAAGATGGCGATAGGGTGCGACTTGATGATCGGGCTCGTGGCGAGGTGTATGTTTGCTTCGAAGGTCCGTTGGGGGCGCACTTAAAACAGGAGGTTCGCGAGCGGATCTGGAAGGACGAGTATGTGGAGATTTTTTTCTCTTCTGCCGCTTGCAAAATTCTATTTGGATAAAGGCAAGCGGGACGAGAGTAAGAAGGAGGAGGAGGAACGTCGGCGGTATAGGCTTATCCCGCAGACGTTCGTCAATTGGTCGTAGGCGTTTGCCATATTAGCCAGTGTGATCGGAGAGAAGGCGCCGGAAAATTGCTCGGCGGTATTTTGCTATTTTGATGCCATCGGGGAAGCTCACAGGGCATACGGGGGGCAGGCGTGGTTAAGGTACGATGAGCAATTCCGTCAGCGTAAGGCGGTTCGGCCGGCGATTCGGTGGGATCAGAAGGATATTGCGCTTTGGTTGAGGGTTACGGCTCCGGTGAAGCAGTCCTTTCCCGGGAGCGTTGGCCAAGGAGGTCAGTCCAGCCAGGCCGGGCAAGGTTCAGGGGCAAAACTGAGATTCTGCTGGCAATTTAACGATGGCCAGTGTAAGTTCGGGGCCACGTGTAAGTTCAAGCACGTGTGTTCGGAATGTAATGGTTCATCCCACGGGGCTGCAAAATGTATGCGGAAGAAACGGTCAGGGAACCAGTCCTCCTCGACTGGTCAAGGGGTTGTCGCCGGTGAGGTTGGAAAGGATGGTCCCGTATCTAAATGAGTATCCGGATAGGGTTGCGGCCAAGTTAATTTACGAAGGTTTTTGTGTTGGTTTCATTATTCCTCCGCCTCCTTATGAGGTTCCGGTTACGCGGCGCAATCTTAAGTCGGCTTACTTGCATGCAGAGGTCGTGTCGGAGAAATTGTTGAAAGAAGTTTCGTTGGGGCGCATGGCAGGGCCTTTCGTTGATCCGCCAATAAAGGATTTAGTGGTGTCCCCATTGGGTATTGTGCCAAAGTGAGAGCCTAAAAAATTTTGTTTAATTCAGCATTTATCGTTTCCCAAGGGCTCGTCGGTGAATGATGGGATTGATCACGAGTTGTGCTCCGTTGTGTATACATCATTCGACAAGGCGGTGGGGCTAGTTCGGGTTGCGGGGCACGGCGCCCTGTTAGCAAAAACCGACATTGAGGTGGCTTTTCGGTTGTTGCCGGTTCATCCAGAAAGCCAACGGTTGTTGGGTTGTTTTTGGAACGGGGCTTTTTATGTGGATAGGTGCCTTCCGATGGGGTGTTCCCTTTCTTGCGCATATTTCGAGGCGTTTAGTAGCTTCGTGGAATGGGTGACGAAGGGAGTAGCTGGGGTCGACTCTTTGATACATTACTTGGATGATTTTTTGTGCATCGGCCCGGGGGGTTCGCCTATTTGCGGTAATTTGCTTCATTCATTGCAGAAGGTTTTGGAATCCCTTTGGCGCCCGGTATCGACCATTTGTTTTTTAGGAATCGAAATTGATTCGGTGGCAATGGAGTGTCGTCTTCCGGCGGATAAGCTAGGGTCATTGAGGAGGGAGGTACGTCGGGCTTGTAGGTTAAGAAAAATTACGTTGCGCGATCTCCAGTCACTGCTGGGGAAGTTGAATTTCGCTTGCCGGATTATGCCAATGGGGAGGGTTTTTAGTAGACGTTTGGCGGCTGCGACGGCGGGGGTTCGTGCGCCACATCACTTTGTGCGGCTCAAGGAAGAGCATCGGACTGATTTGCAGGTTTGGGACGAGTTTTTGGGTCAGTATAACGGTCGCTCGCTATGGATGGCTCCAGTGCAGGATACGAGTGATTTACAAATTTTTACGGTTGCGGCTGGTGCAGGTGGGTTTGGAGCGTATGGAGGTGGTCCTTGGTGTGCAGGAAAATGGCCGGCTAGCTGGGTGTCCAGTGGACTCACGCGGAATCTGGCCCTGCTCGAGCTGTTCCCTATCGTGGTTGCGGCGACCATTTGGGGGGACAGGCTCAGGGATAAGAAGGTTCGTTTTTACTGCGACAACATGGGGGTGGTACTGGCCATTAATAATATCACTGCCTCCTCTCCTCCGGTAGTTCAGTTGTTGCGACATTTGGTTTTGATGTGTTTGTCTTTGAACGCGTGGGTGGTGGCGGTACATGTGCCGGGGGTACGGAATTGTATCGCTGATGCTCTTTCTCGCTCGCAGTGGGATCGATTTCGTCAATTGGCACCGGGAGCGGAGCATCTCGGTTTGGCTTGTCCGGGACATCTCTGGGATCTGGTTTCGGTCTCATAGAGCGATTGGTGGAAAGGTCATTGGCACGTACGACGTGGAGGGCTTATTCTGCATGTTGGAAGCAGTGGGATGAGTGGGTAAGAGAGTTGGGTAACGTCAGCACGGATCATGACAGGTTGGTGGCACTTTTGTACTGGTTGGGGGACGCCTGGGAGGTTTTCGTTGGCAAAGGTCAATCGTTTCATTGCTGCGTTGGCTTTTGGTTTTAAGTTGCGGGGTTTTCGGGATGTGTCCAAAGAGTTTTTAGTGGGACAGGCTTTGAAGGGTCTGCGTCGAGGCAGGGCAGAAGCGGATTGTAGAAGGCCCGTGTCGTTTTCACTTCTCATCTCTTTGGGCGTATCGTTGGTGTCTGTCTGTCATTCTTCATCCGAGGTGGAGTTATTTCAGTTAGCATTTTCTTTAGCGTTCTTTGGGGCATTTAGAATTGGCGAGCTGGTTTCTCCTAGTACCAAGCGGGCAGGGGGGTTGAGACTGGAGGAGGTGAGCCTATATGGGGATAGGCTCGAGGTATGGTTGCGGCGGTCAAAAACTGACCAACTGGGTAAAGGAAAGCGGATAGTTTTGTTTTCCCTCCCGGGATCGGCGATGTGTCCGGTCGCTTGCATGCGGGCTTTTAAACCACAGGTGGGGTCGCCCGAGTTGCAGTTGCTTTGTCACAAGGATGGGTCATTCTTGTCCAGATTTCAATTTGGCGCAGTATTTAAAAAATGCCTGGCGGCGGTCGGCGTCGCAGCGGGTCTTTACTCATCTCATTCCTTCAGGATTGGCGCAGCAACTGAGGCGGGGCGCTGGGGTTTGGATGACGAAGGGGTGCGGCGCATTGGCCGTTGGGAGTCCAACAGGTTTAGGTCCTACGTGCGCCCCCATTTGTTATGAGTCATGTTGTTAGTGGAAACGTTTGTGTGCTTGTATTTAACTTTCTTTTCCGTTTCAGATCAGCTTCCTTGTCTTGTGTGGTTGTTGGGCCACTCTTACGTGCATTGGGGGGCTTTGAGGGCGGACGTCCGCCCTGACGGTCGCCAGTTGCGTAATCCGCGGCAGGACGCGGTTTTGCATTGGCTGGGATTTAGAGGTATGTTGTGGAGCAGGGTGTTAGCAGAATTCCAGACATACTCTCGGCTGGACAGGGTGACGGAAGTTTTGGTTTTGCACGTGGGTGGGAATGATTTGGGGGTTCGCCCTTTTCGTGAGTTGGTACGGGATATCAAACACGATATGTTGTGTTTGTGGGTTTCTTATCCCGGCTTAGTGATAGTGTGGTCGGACATTGTTCCAAGGAAGCATTGGCGGCTGGCTAGGTCAGTGGAGAGGGTCAATAAGGCTCGCATCAAGGTAAATCGGGCGGTGTCCCGTTTTGTGGCCAAGAATGGGGGTATTTGTGTGCGGCACAGGGATTTGGAGTCAGGGATGGGAAACTACTGGAGGAGTGATGGGGTTCATCTGACCGAGGTTACATAGTTACATAGTTACATAGTTTGTACGGTTGAAAAAAGACACATGTCCATCAAGTTCAACCAAGGGATGGGAAAGGGGAAGTGGGATGGGAAAGGGGAAGTAAAAAATTTCTACACATAGAAGTTAATATTTTTTTATTCTAGGAAATTATCTAAGCCTTTTTTAAAGCCATCTACTGTCCCTGCTGTGACCAGCTCCTGCGGTAGGCTATTCCATAGATTCACAGTTCTCACAGTAAAGAAGGCTTGTCGCCTCTGCAGGTTGAACCTTTTTTTCTCCAGACGGAGGGAGTGCCCCCTTGTTTTTTGAGGGGGTTTTACATGGAACAGGATTTCACCATATTTTTTGTATGCGCCATTCATATATTTATATAAGTTAATCATGTCCCCCCTTAGTCGTCTTTTCTCAAGGCTAAATAGGTTTCGTTCTTTTAATCTTTCCTCATAACTTAGATTCTCCATGCCCCTCATTAGCTTCGTTGCTCTTCTTTGTATTTTTTCCAACTCCAGGGCATCCTTTCTATGAACTGGAGCCCAGAACTGGACTGCATATTCTAGATGAGGCCTCAATAATGCTTTGTAAAGTGGTAATATTACATCCCTGTCCCGCGAGTCCATGCCTCTTTTGATACACGACAATATTTTGCTGGCCTTTGAAGCAGCTGATTGACACTGCATGCTGAAATTTAGTTTATGATTTACAAGTACACCCAGATCCTTCTCAACAAGTGACTCCCCCAGTGTAGCTCCCCCTAGGACATATGATGCTTGCAGGTTTTTCGTACCCAGATGCATAACTTTACATTTATCTACATTAAACTTCATTTTCAAGGTTGGGATTGATATGTGGAGTCTGGCAATAGCAGAAGGAATTGAAAGGGCGGTGGTGGTGTGGCGGAACTCACAGGCTTAAGGTGGTCAAGGCCTGTTTCGCTGTGGCAGGGGGAGTCCTTGAGGTCGGTCAGTACGAAATGGTGGGGGGGTCGCATCGGGGGTATGCGTCCCCCAAAAAAGGTACATGGTTGAAGACTTCATAGGGTGTTATCCCTTTGAAGTGGTCTTCTGGTGGTTGGAGCCATCTGCAGAGGTGAGCGGTGCTTCCGAGCTGGTTTACGGCTGGAGGTAATGTCTTGGTGGTGTTGCAGATGGCTAACTCGAGGTATAAAAGGAATATCTAAAAATGGCTTCAAGGACTTCCCCGGCTCGGATTAATGTTAACGTTAATTGTTATTTATGATTATGACCCATTTTGGGTCATGTGAATTATTAGGAGGAATTCTCTGGTTGGATTCCTAATTAGTTATCCGAATGTTTCGGATCAAAATTGCATTTTAAAACTATGAAAATGAATAAACGGCTGCTGTGGCCATTTCACATCCAACCTCGGTGTCACGTGTCTTTTCTCAAAGGTAGGGGTGGGGGAAAAGGAAGGGTTAAGTGAAGGTTCAATAACACACGACTCTACTTAGGCAAGTCAAGAAGAGGCTGGACGCAGCCCGCAGGGCTTCAGGGGGAAGCCTCCATGACAAGACCTAGGAGGGAAAGGGTTAACAAGAGGGAGATGCAAGGGGGAGGTAGATGAGAGGTAGGGAGGAGTTAGGGGACGTAACTGGTCTTCCCGCTGTTTTCGGCATTGAGCCGGAAGCAGCAGGAGGAGAAACACATATTTTTCATAAGCTCCCACCCTCCCGCCTTTTGTTTGGTTTGTCACTTGTGGTATTTATGTGAGTTTGTCTACGATTGTTTTGTTTTATTGTGTGCTTATCTAACATGTTGTTTTATTTTCATTCGGAGCAGGTCCAGGTGTCATAGCAGCTGCCGGGGGGAGTCCTTGAGGTCGGTCAGTACGAAATGGTGGGGGGGTCGCATCGGGGGTATGCGTCCCCCAAAAAAGGTGCATGGTTGAAGACTTCATAGGGTGTTATCCCTTTGAAGTGGTCTTCTGGTGGTTGGAGCCATCTGCAGAGGTGAGCGGTGCTTCCGAGCTGGTTTACGGCTGGAGGTAATGTCTTGGTGGTGTTGCAGATGGCTAACTCGAGGTATAAAAGGAATATCTAAAAATGGCTTCAAGGACTTCCCTGGCTCGGATTAATGTTAACGTTAATTGTTATTTATGATTATGACCCATGTTGGGTCATGTGAATTATTAGGAGGAATTCTCTGGTTGAATTCCTAATTAGTTATCCGAATGTTTCGGATCAAAATTGCATTTTAAAACTATGAAAATGAATAAACGGCTGCTGTGGCCATTTCACATCCAACCTCGGTGTCACGTGTCTTTTCTCAAAGGTAGGGGTGGGGGAAAAGGAAGGGTTAAGTGAAGGTTCAATAACACACGACTCTACTTAGGCAAGGATAGATAGATAGATAGATAGATAGATAGATAGATAGATAGATAGATAGATAGATAGATAGATAGATAGATAGATAGATAGATAGATAGATGATAGATTGATAGATTGATAGATAGATAGATATGTTGTAATATGGTGTCTTGGCGTTCAATGTATTCCTCCTACCATGCTTCCCTTTCACCATTCCTTCCCCCATGCTCATTGACTGGCACATACGGATTATATATAGTCAACAGCATCAACAGTCAAATTGTGCAGCCTAAAGCCCAGGTTAGGTCTATTTTTAGATCTATAATTAAGTTTACTATATGAATGTCATGAAAGACGGACTGGAACAAGTCACGGCAGGAGCAGCTTTGATAGTTACTTCATTAACAAACATACTAATGTTTGTTTGCATTAATGTTTATCGTGTTATTTACCAGTTTGCTTTCAATTAAATTACTATGTATTTACTTATACTATTTAACATCCTATATGATATTTATATTTAAAAATATATAACAAACAAGCCAACTGGAGAACTTAAAGAGAACCTGTGATGTTTGTTTGTTTTTAGACCACATACTGCTCCATTCTAGGCGTCCCCACGATTCCAGCGCTGTAATTATTTTTTTTGGCCCTCCCGTCCTCCCGCTATGGTCCCTGCTGCGCTTGGCATCTAATCTGCAGTCTCCATTCCCACCCCCACTTTTTATATGGGATAAATCTCCTTACCCTTAGCCGTCCAAACCTGATCCAAGGGCACAGAAAACAACTTATCAAACTGCTCCTGGGGACTCCATCCCCGCAGGAACTCCACTTGTTCTATGTTCACAACAATTTTCTGCCTCCCCTTGTCCCCACTAGAGACGAACTATAGTGACCCCATACAGACGTTTGTCCCACCATGCCTGAAGGGTCAGTTTTAAACTATCTTGTAGACCCAGACACCAAATATCAATGCAGATGCAATTAAGGTGCACCCCATCGCTCTTACGAAACTCCGGAGACGTATTCTCCAAATCCTGATGCCACACCACAAAACCGCCATTCCGGCGAATGAAACGGACAACCTATTTATTAATCTTGCTCAAACTATTCACGGCCTGACACCAAACCCGTGTAGCAACAGTATCCGAACAAATGACTAGGAGGTTCAGAGACACAGACCAAAGCCGCAACCAATCAAATTTAACATCCTTTATAATCTCTGGAGAAGGCCAAATTCCAAGGTCGTTACCCCCTCCCCCCCCCCCCCACGTGTAACAGCAAAATATCAGGAGGTCTAACCAGACCTGTATAAAACTCGACTTCTGACAGTACTCTGTTCCACAGCATGCTTCTAAGCCCCAGCCACCGAACTTGCTTTTCGAACTGTCAAAGCCCTATTGTCAGTCTTCCGGGAGAACATCAGCCTGCAGTACACTCCAATAGACAAAAGAGTGGGCTAAAATTCATGCCAAGCAAGCCTACGCACATGAAAGACAACAAATTGTAAAAAAGAAACAAGCACAGGCATCCTAAACATAACCACCCCTACAGTCTCTGTTAACACGACTGAGGACGAACATACCCCTTAAACCTGGCTGATTCCCACCGCTCGATTTTCTTGATTCCTGAGTCAGAAAGCCCCCAATGAGCTGCCACCATGGCCACCCTAATCCTAAAGTAATGAGAACAAAATTCCTGAGCATCTAGACCCAGAGCAACCACACATTTACGAAACAGGCACAAACTGTTAAAGAGGCTCTGTCACCACATTATAAGTGCCCTATCTCCTACATAATCGGATTGGCGCTGTAATGTACATAACATGTGTTTTTTATTTTGAAAAACGATTATTTTTGAGCAAGTTATGAGCAATTTTAGATTTATGCTAATTAGTTTCTTAATGACCAACTGGGGGTGTTTTTACTTTTTACCAACTGGGCGTTGTACAGCGGAGTGTATGATGCTGACCAGTCAGTGACCAATCAGCGTCATACACTTCTCATTGTTCCAGCCCAGTGTGATTGTGCAGTGAAAGAAGCAGGGCTGGAACAATGAGAAGTGTATCACACTGATTGGTCAGCGTCATACACTCCTCTGGACAACGCTCAGTTGGTCATTAAGAAACTAATTAGCATAAATCTAAAATTGCTCATAACTTGTTAAGAAATTATCGTTTTTCAAAATAAAAACCACTGTTGTTATCTACATTACAGCGCCGATCAGAGTATTTAGGAGATAGGGCACTTATAATCTGGTGACAGAGCCTTTTTAATGAGACAAAAAAAATTCAACAATGTGAATCAAGAGAGGCGCACAAACTTGCTGATGCACCCCCAAAAGCTGCTCCACACATGCGACAGGACACGAAGGAGATCTCTCCATCCATGCCAACTCAATTCTCACCCGCTTACCAGCCTGATCCGTTTTAGACCACTGAATCATACATGACGATTGCACTGCCAAAACACTCAAATCAGACAACAACAAACCAACAGCCCTGCCCCACTCCACACCACCAACTCAGAAATGCCCCAAAAAACTCCATGGACAAGGCAGCCCGAAAAAAAAAACTCATAAGGAGAAGTACGCTCAATACCCAAGCGCGTATTCAATGACCCCTGCAACACAAAAGAAACAGGCCTATGGGAATCACGCCGAATGCCCTGCTTCAGGTAACCCCTCAAGGCCTGCCGAACCAAAAAGGACTTGGAAATATCCACACACCCCTTGGTTTACACCAAAATGCCACCCGCTGTGAAGCAACAGAATAGGTTGCCCCTTCACTAAAAGACAAACCAACAACATACAACAACAAAGACAACAAAGCATCAACAGACTCATGCACACCCACCTGCAGCATCAATTCCTCTCAACGAGCCCATACTGTGCAGCCCAAGTATTAGTACTCACAGACTGTTGTATTAGAGCTGCCTATACCCCAAGACCACGTCCCACAGCCACAGAGGACAGGACTTCCCATGCTGCTCTGCTCCCGGCACCAACCTGCAAAACCTGTCCCACTGACACTGAGAGAGAGAATCAGCAATGTCATTGACAATTCCTGTTACATGAGCCACCACAAAAGCAATCAAAACCGACGAAGCAAGCGCACCACTGCAGGAGAGCTGGCCGTCTGTTTATTAATGGCCTGCACCACTCTCAGATTATCGCAACAGAAACACACCTTTTTGTTGTGAAAACACCCCAAATTTCAGTTGCCATCACAATAGAGAATCATTTTAACAGTGCTAGGTTAGACACCGAGAACCTCCAAGAACTGGCTCACTCCCCCACGCACCACTCCCCATGAAAATATGCATCGAATCCATGAGCTCTAAAAGCATCAGTATGAAATTTCATGTCCACAATGGGCACAACCACATCCATCCACACAGATTTCCCATTATACAGATCCAAAAACTCCTTCCATACAGCTAAATCCGCCCGCACCTCCGCTGACAAACGGATGAAATGATGAGGAACTGCCACCCCGCGTTAGCTAAGGCCAGTCTGCGGCAGAACACCCACCCTGTGGGCATAATAAGACACGCAAAGTTCAACTTTCCTAACAATGACCTCACCTGCACTTTATAGGCCCCGCGCATCCGATCTACAGTCTCTCTCAAGTCACCAAGCTTGTCCTCTGGCAACCTGTACTCCATCCGAACGGTATCTATAACAATACCCAAAAACTTCAATGTTATTGCTGGGCCCTCCTTTTTATCAGGAGCCACAGGGACCCTGAACAAACCCTTTGCCTTATCGTATGCAACAGTATGTAGCAAATGCGAGATCCCAGGGGGCCCACAAACAAAAAAATTGTCCAGGTAGTGAAGCACAGAACACCAGCCAACCTCCTTCTTCAATACCCACTCCAAGTAGGTACTGAATGTCTCTAAATACGCACATGAGATCGAACAGCCCATAGGAAGACAACAGTCAACAGAAAATGCACCCTGTCAGCAAATACCCAGCAACAGAAAGCTCAATGTCAGTTTATACGAACAAGGCCCCCCTAGCAAAACTTCCTAACCGAAGAAACCACAGCATCAAAAGAAGTATAGGGCACAGAACATAAATCGGGATCAATGCCATCATTCACTGACCCGCCAGCTGGGTATGATGTGGCGAATGAGGCAAAATTTATGAGGTTTCTTCATGGGGACAAGGCCCAGCGGAGAAGCCATGTGCACCCAAGGGGGATTAATAAAGTGGCCTGCTATCCTCCCGAGTTCTGCATCTTTGGTAATTTTTTCCATCACGACTCTGTGCCTTGACAAGGCCAAGGTTAAATTGCTATGTACGGATCCTGCACTGCCTCGCCGACACGGGATACGAAAGTCCTCCGTAAGCCAAGCCCACAACAATTCCGCCGCAGTCATCTTATTTGAATACTTTCCAAGGCAAGGCAGCATTTCTGCTACCCTCACTTGGGTGGCCGCTCTTTTGCCCAGCATCCGGCCTTATCCTTTACCCGCTTGAGGCGCTGCAATATGATATGTGTCCTTTGTTGAACTGCCAACAACAGCCCTTCTATGTACCAGCCAAGGACCCCGCTGCTGAGGAGTCCCCGGCTGCCCCAGGAAAGGAATCTTTTTAAGGAAGAATCCATAAAAGTAACTCACAATAGTAACAGGAGAGACACAGGTCTGACCAACTTCTCTACCCTGCACGCTAAACTGTAATTCCCTTCCCCAGCCCCTGAGGTGCCCATACACACATGCTGGCCTCCATTAGAATTACATCCCAAATATTAACCCTTTAAGTACCTTCTAAGCCTCCCTGCTTCTACCCCAGTCAAGCCGCATTTCACTACAACTGTGCCCCGCTCCCTTGCTTTCCTTATAGGGGCACTTGAGATGACACAATTCAAAATACTAATACCAAGCTGAGAACACCAAATTACTTCTCAGCGTGCTTCTATTATTGAGGCTCCTGCATGGCAGCTAGTGGTTACCATGGCTACCAAAATAAAGTTTGCCAACTGACCCTAGCCTATATTATCAATATGCCATGGAATGCCAAGGAAAGGGCCTGTTTACATCAACGTTGGGCTTCCGTTCATTGGTTTCGTTCAACCTTTCTGTCGTAGGAACCGATAAACGGAAAGGCAAACGAAAACCATAGATTCAGTTTGCTTTACCATTGATTTCAAAGGTAATGCTTCCTTTGCAGTTGGTTTTCATTCCGTAACATTTCTGTTCTTTTTTGTGTAAACAATAGCGCAGTCGACTGAAATCAAACGGAATCTATAGTTTCAGTTTGACTTTCCGCTCATCGGTTCCTCAGACGGAAAGGTCGAATGGAACAGATAAACGGAAGCCCAATGCTGATGTGAAAAGGCCCAAAAGTTTATTTGTACACTTGTTTTTGCAGTCTTTCTTAGTATTCTAACTAATGCAATTATTGTGCTGTTATATTGTAACTAATAAGCTGTAAAATACTGTATATGCTGTTATTATCTCTAGAAGTGACATTATTTTGTAGACTACAGTCCCATAATTAGCGCATTGATTACAACTGTAACTATATCAGGCCTGAAAAGCCACTACTTTCATTAAACTGATAGAGTTCTTTAAGAGAATTCACAATCTCTGACCTCCCTTTCAGTCGCAATCAGAACCGATTCAGTCGCCAACCTATCAACGTTCTTGGTATTGTCGGGATTAGCTGCAAGTCGCACTGAGATAGGAGAATGATCCGAAAGAGATCTAGGCAAATATTTCATCTAAGATATATATGGTAGCATATGGGCATCACATAAGGAAAGATCAATTCGAGACAGTCGAGCATTCTCATAAAGTGTGTCACCGCAGTCCCCACAGAATGAGGTCTAGAAAGGAATTTATCCATCTCCGAATCAACGTATTTATTAAAGTCACCCAAAAAAACAAAGGTAAATTTGGATTTCGTGTTACCAACTCTAATGCCTGTGAGAAGACTGTACTACTATATGGTGGTGGGATGTAGATGATAATGAGAAGGCATTCAACTGAAATTGTTTTACAATGTATACCCAAATGTCAGCCCTCTCTATCTATTAATGAGTCTAGAAATTTGTATGGGACATTTCTATGGATCAGCACGCTGATCCCCCTGGAGCACACTGAGAACACATTCGTGCAACACCCATCTTTTATGCATTAAATGTAGGGACTCTGATGTCATGTGAGTCTCCAGCAATCCTATAATAGCTGGGGGACATAGCTTTAAGATTCTCAAATATAGCATTTCGCTTATTGTAGTCTCGCATACCTCTCACATTCCATGAGATCATATCTACATAACCCAACATATCACTCCATACCGCATGTCTATATCAGGATAAATCAACCAGCACATAAGGACCATTACATTTTCTTACTCAGTTTTGCTGCAGCCCCCAGATACCTTGCACAGAGACCATAAAAAGAAAACCCCCCATCCCTCCCTAATAGCCAACATAGAATGCAAACAAGAAAAACATATAGAAAAACAACATACACAGTATTTTCTCCCTCCCAAATAAGAGGGTGGAGTCAATAGAGTACACCCAGCTAACCATGTCGTACGCTAGCTATTAAAGTGATAAAGTGCCCATTAATATCAGTATCCATAGCATATTTCTCTTCATTGAATCTACAAAATAAGATTCTGCATTAAATGCAGCAATAGCAGCCCCACTACTCAGCAGTATGCTCAGGATATATTGAAAAATACAAAAATTATATGACAATCAGTGTCTGCAAACAAAATGTCTAGTGCATCTTATATAAAGTATTACGGTAAAAGTGCGAGGAACTACCACACGCTCCCCCAATATCACAAAACAACAGGGCAAATGTTTGCGTGAACATTAGCTTTTAACATATTATGCAACTTAGTATAGTGTATAACATTAACCTAAGCTCCAGGGAGCCATAGTCCCTTCAAAGGAAGAGTTTTCAAAGATTCACTAAACCTGAGATTTAGTTTAGGTCAAGTCCTGTCACGAATTGTCCCGACGGAGTTCATCTTCATTGGCATCCAGCCATCTCAAGGCATTTTTAGGAGAATAAAAAAATTTAGCAGTCCCCACTACATGGAGCCTAGCAGGATTATAGCACAGAGTATTGAACCTGATATTGGCACAGCCGTTTTTTTATATTTGTAAATTGCTCTCTCCTGTGCTGCACATCCACCGAATAGTCAGGGAAAAATTAGACTTTCGCCCCATCAATGGTAATATCTTTCATATCTCGGGCTTTGCGCAAAATTACATCTCTGTACTTATAGTGCAGAAGTTTAATCAAGATTGGCCTAAGAGGTTGTCCTACAGGACCAGGATGAGTGGGAACCGGTGGTCCCTCTCCACCATAAATAGATTTGTCAGAGTGTCCTTGCCAAATGTTTGAAGCAGGCAATGTTCAAAAAATGAGTCAGGGTTGTTACCTTCAGCCTTTTCATGTACACCAATGAGCCTAATATTATTGCGGCGTAACCGATTTTCTAGGTCATCAGTTTTCGCAAATAATGCCACAATATCTTGAGTATTTTTATGAGTGTATTTGCATAACGGTGGCAAAGAGTACTCCAGCTCGCTCACCCTTCCCTTCACTGACGTGGTCTTCTCTGTAACTTTTTGTAAATAATGGCGTATGATAGAAACACCATGTTTTAACACTGCCAATTTGTCTGGCAAGAAGATTGAGTGCCTTGCTGCAGTGTGTGACCACTTTGTATACACCTACTATGATAGGATCAGGCGCTTCAGTTTATTTCCTCAGCGCATGCAAGGTATCACCAATAAATAACATTTGATCTTGGAGTATCCTCTGATCTTCCGGGGATCCCTCCTCCATATTTGTAGCCTCACCTGCCAAGGTTACCGCATCCGAGGGCACAGGCGGCAGTACTGTCGGCTGTATGTCTGGAGCCTTGGCACAGTGGGCAAACTGTTCTAGGCCGGCTGCCGCCGCTCTTTGCTTGGGGCCTGGTGTGGACGGTTCTCGCACCGACGCTTCGGCACCATTTTGGGCCTTGGCCACCACCACTCTCCTCCGTTCTGGAGCGAGTTTTATCGCCTTTTGCCATAAGAAGTCACGCTAAACTGCACCCGGAGCTTCAGGTAAATATCAGACACTAGTATCTGAATCGTTGGAGCCGTACAACAGATAACTTCAGGATAAACAGTGGATATTATTAGAGGGAGCAAGAAGCTGCATGTCCTCTCACGTAGCTTGCTAGGCCATGCCCACGTGCCTGATTTTTTTTTATTATCTACCCAGTTTCCAACTGAGGAAATTATTTAAAAAAACTCTCTGTGACGCAAAGTGATGCCCAGTTTGTCTGGTCAGATCTACTTCAATTATAAATGGTCATGTATTAACACTATTGCAGAAGAAAAACAATGGTCTCTTCTGGAAGCATGGTCATACACTCCTCTTCCCTTTTCCCATCCCTTGGTTGAACTTGATGGACATGTGTCTTTTATTCAACCATACTAACTATGTAACTATGTATCATTGAAATTGCAACACCAAGAAGGAAAAATGTTGGAATTGTGGAAATCACAGGATCGATAGACATGTTAGTGACATGCAAATGATACAAAAATAAATAAATAATAATTCCAAACAACTTGATTTATTCAGTAGTCAATGTGAGCGCCACACACAGAAATACATGCACTTACATGCAGGGGCGGATTAAGGGTACCATGGGCCCCGGGCACTTTTTCAAGTCTGCCCCACCCCAGAACTCTGAAGACAGAACTTTTTGCAGATTTCTGTTTAGGCAGCCGCAGATCTAGCACGGTTTTGAATTTGCTGTAAAAGCAGAATGAGCCATACAGAAGAGAGAAAGCAGAATATTTTGAGACACTATAGAGGTCAGGAGCATTATAACTTTTTTATTTTTGCGTCAATGGAGTGGTGTGTCAAGGATTATTCTTTTGCGGGAGGAGTTGTAGTTTTTATTGGCACCATGTAAAGTACCATATAATGAGTGAATTGGAAAACTGAGATTCCTCCATGGTTTTTTGGGTTTAGTTTTTACGGTATATATTTACCTTCTCAGACCCAGAACCAAGCTCAGTACATAAATACATCTACAGAACCAAGCTCAGTACATATATACAGCCACACAACCAAGCTCAGTACATATATACCACACCAGAACCAAACTCAGTACATATATACCACACCAGAATCAAGCTCAGTACATATATACAGCCCCAGAACCCAGCTCAGTACAAATATACAGACCCAGAACGAAGATCAGTACATATATGCAGCAACAGAACCGAGTTCAGTACATATATACAGCTCCAGAACAAATACAGTTCAGTACAGAGATCATTTGCAAATTCAGTTTAACCCCTGCCGTATAAATTTGTGCGACATAAAACAGCAGCTCCCAGTATAGTCTGAACAATGGTTAGGTTATACTGGGAGTTGCTATTTCAGAAAAAAAATGCTACCATCCGTCACCTCACTGCAGATCATACAGTGCCTACAGTATTGATCAGTTACAGGGAGAATAAACATTTACATTGAGTGACTCACAGGTGATGTCTCAGATTATTTTTCGTTATTTTTCTCTTTTTTTCTCCATCCGGTCCAGACTTCTTCCGGGCACGGCCCATGTCCGCAGTTTGCAGCTCAGATTTCTTCAGCTCCTCACTTTTCCCACATTTCCGCACCTATAAATGAAGATTAAATTTCTCATGATGCCACACTCTATGCTACTAAATATAAGTATCATAAACTGTGTGCCCCTGAATATAATAGTACTATACACTGTACTCCTGAATATAATAGTACTATACACTGTGCCCTGAATATAATAGTACTATACACTGTACTCCTGAATATAATAGTATTATACACTGCACTCCTGAATATAATAGTATAATACATTGCACTCCTGAATATAATAGTATTATACCCTGTGCTCCTGAATATAATAGTGTTATACACTGTGCCCTGAATATAATAGTACTATACACTATGCTCCTGAATATAATAGTACTATACACTGTGCTCCTGAATATAATAGTACTATACACTGTACTCCTGAATATAATGGTACTATACACTGTGCTCCTGAATATAATAGTACTATACACTGTGCTCCTGAATATAATAGTACTATACACTGTACTCCTGAATATAATAGTACTATACACTGTGCCCCTGAATATAATAGTACTATACACTGTGCCCCTGAATGTAATAGTATTATACACTGTTCTCCTGAATATAATACTATACACTGTTCTCCTGAATATAATAGTACTATACACTGGGCTCCTGAATATAATAGTACTATACACTGTGCTGAATATAATAGTACTATACACTGTACTCCTGAATATAATAGTGTTATACACTGTGCCCTGAATATAATAGTACTATACACTGTACTCCTGAATATAATGGTACTATACACTGTGCTCCTGAATATAATAGTACTATACACTGTGCTCCTGAATATAATAGTACTATACACTGTACTCCTGAATATAATGGAACTACACACTGTGCTCCTGAATATAATAGTACTATACATTCTAATAGTACTATATACTGTGCTGAATATAATAGTACTATCCACTGTGCTGAAATAATAGTACTATACACTGTGCTCCTGAATATAATGGTATTATACACTGTGCCCCTGAATATAATAGTACTATACACTGTGCCCCTGAATATATTAGTACTATACACTGTGCTCCTGAATATATTAGTACTATACACTGTGCTCCTGAATATAATGGTACTATACACTGTGCCCCTGCATATAATAGTACTATACACTGTGTCCCTGAATATAATAGTACTATACACTGTATTCCTGAATATAATGGTACTATACACTGTATTCCTGAATATAATGGTACTATACACTGTGCTGAATATAATAGTATTATACACTGTACTTCTGAATATAATAGCACTATACAATGTGCTGAATATAATAGTACTATACACTATACTTCTGAATATAATAGTACTATACACTGTGCTGAATATACTAGTATTATACACTGTGACCCTGAATTAAATTGTGTAAAACACTGTAAAGTAAAACACCACACACACTAACAATGCCCCCTGTAGATAGCGACAGTCACAATGCCCCCTGTAGATAGTGACAATTACAATGGCCTCTGTAGAAAATGTCCCCTGTAGATAGCACCAGTTACAATGCCCTTTTTAGATAATGTCCCCTGTAGATAGCGCTAGTTACAACGCACTCTGTAGATAACGTCCCCTGTAGATTGTGCCAGTTACAATGCCCTAAGTAGATAATGACCCCTGTAGATAGTGCCAGTTACAATGCCCTATGTAGATAACGTCCCCTGTAGATTGTGCCAGTTGCAATGCCCTATGTAGATAACGTCCCCTGTAGATTGTGCCAGTTACAATGCCCTATGTAGATAACGTCCCCTGTAGATTGTGCCAGTTACAATGCCCTTAGCAGATAATGACCCCTGTATCTTTTACCCCCAACGCTGCCCAGAACAAAAAAAAACATTCTCACCTGTCCCCGTTCTTGCTTCTTCCACCAGCGACGCAGGAGTGGTCAGAGACCAGATGGCGTCATCCAGCGTAATGGCGCAGTCGTCGTGATGACATCATTGCGCCTACTATGTCATTAGTAAAGCACCGAATGGTAGGAAGGGAACAGATAGTTACCTGTCTCGCCAGCGCTACAGTAAGCAATTGTATCCGGATCCTAAGGATGCGGATATAATTGGGTGAGGTCCCGCTTCACTCCGGTTCTCTGAACCGGCTATAAATTTAACAGCTGGTACAGGAGAACCAGGGGGGAACTGGGCCCCCTTCCAGCCTCAGGCCCCGGGTACTTGCCCAGATTGCCCTCATTATAATCCGCCCCTGCTTACATGCCTTGGCATGCTATCAATGAGGTTGTCTGAGGAATGTTATGCCACACTGGAAGCACTTGGGCACGTAAATCATGAAGATTAGCTGCTGGCAGCTACCTTTGCCATTGCCGACCAATGAAGCTCAAGATGTGCTCAATGGGAGACAAGTCTGGAGACGATGCAGGCCATGGTAGCACGATTAGGCCATGCAGGCTGATAACAGTAGCACGAGCAACATGCAGCCTGGCGTTGTACTGTTGAAAAACAGCTTCTGGGAGACTTTAGAGAAATGGCCATACCAATAGTTCCACGGCCAAATCAATGTACACTACCGTTCAAAAGTTTGGGGTCACCCAGACAATTTTGTGTTTTCCATGAAAACTCACACTTATATTTATCAAATGAGTTGCAAAATGACTAGAAAATATAGTCAAGACATTGACAAGGTTAGAAATAATGATTTTTATTTCAAATAATAATTTTCTCCTTCAAACTTTGCTTTCATCAAAGAATGCTCCATTTGCAGCAATTACAGCATTGCAGACCTTTGGCATTCTAGCTGTTAATTTGCTGATGTAATCAGGACAAATTTCACCCCATGCTTGCTGAAGCCCCTCCCACAAGTTGGATTGGCTTGATGGGCACTTCTTGCGTACCATACGGTCAAGCTGCTCCCACAACAGCTCTATGGGGTTGAGATCTGGTGACTGCACTGGCCACTCCATTACAGTTAGAATACCAGCTGCCTGCATCTTCCCTAAATAGTTCTTGCATAATTTGGAAGTGTGCTTTGGGTCATTGTCCTGTTGTAGGATGAAATTGGCTCCAATCAAGCGCTGTCCACAGGGTATGGCATGGCATTGCAAAATGGAGTGATAGCCTTCCTTATTCAAAATCCCTTTTACCTTGTACAAATCTCCCACTTTACCAGCACCAACGCAACCCCAGACCATCACATTACCTCCACCATGCTTGACAGATGGCGTCAGGCACTCTTCCAGCATCTTTTCAGTTGTTCTGTGTCTCACAAATGTTCTTCTGTGTGATCCAAACACCTCAAACTTCGATTCGTCTGTCCATAACACTTTTTGCCAATCTTCCTCTGTCCAATGTCTGTGTGTTTTTGCCCATATTAATCTTTTCCTTTTATTAGCCAGTCTCAGATATGGCTTTTTCTTTGCCACTCTGCCCTGAAGGCCAGCATCCTGGAGTCGCCTCTTCATTGTAGACGTTGACACTGGCAGTTTTGCAGGTACTATTTAATGAAGCTGCCAGTTGAGGACCTGTGAGGCGTCTATTTCTCAAACTAGTGACTCTAATGTACTTGTCTTGTTGCTCAGTTGTGCCGCGGGGCCTCCCACTTCTCTTTCTACTCTGGTTAGAGCCTGTTTGTGCTGTCCTCTGAAGGGAGTAGTACACAACGTTGTAGGAAATCTTCAGTTTCTTGGCAATTTCTCGCATGGAATAGCCTTCATTTCTAAGAACAAAAATAGACTGTCGAGTTTCACATGAAAGCTCTCTTTTTCTAGCGATTTTGAGAGTTTAATCGAACCCACAAATGTAATGCTCCAGATTCTCAACTAGCTCAAAGGATGGTCAGTTTTATAGCTCCTCTAAACAGCAAAACTGTTTACAGCGGTGCTAACATAATTGCACAAGGGTTTTCAAGTGTTTTCTAATCATCCATTAGCCTTCTAACACAGTTAGCAAACACAATGTACCATTAGAACATTGGAGTGATGGTTGCTAGAAATAGGCCTCTATACACCTATGTAGATATTGCATTAAAAACCAGATGTTTGTAGCTAGAATAGTCATTTAGCACATTAACAATGTATAGAGTGTATTTCTGATTAATTTAATGTTATCTTCATTGAAAAAAACTGTGCTTTTCTTGCAAAAATAAGGACATTTCTAAGTGACCCTAAACTTTTGAACGGTAGTGTATATCCGAGCTGTTAGTGTACCTGAAATGAAGACTAGAGGAGCACCGCATACTATGCCACCCGCACCATAATCTCGGGAGTAGGACCTGTCTGACCAATGGCGCATCGTTATTGGGGCCCATAGTACATTTTAGTTTTGTCGCGTTTTTGCAGTAAATCGCTGCAAAAACCATGTCAAAACTGTATTGTGTAAATCCTGCAAAAAGGCCTTGCAGTTCTTGTTACTGTTTAGAGACCTGCAAGTCAAATGACCGCAGGTCCTAGTACAATAGCAAGACTATAGTAAAAACTGAGCTGCTAAGTTAGTATAAGTGGATGGATTAGTTTAAGGGGTCTGTATTTAGGGGGTCTCTATTTATGGTGTCTGGTCTGGGGATCTGTTTTACATTAAGGGGTCCAGGGGTCTGTATTTAGGGGGTCTGGTCTGGGGTCTGTATTAGTTGAAGGGGTCTGTAATTAGGGTGTCTGTATTTAGGGGTCTGGTCTGTTTTTTTTTATTAGTTTAAGGGGTCTGTATATAGGGGATCTGAGGTCTGTATTAGTTTAAGGAGTCTGGGGTCTGTATTTAGGGGGTCTGGTCTGGGGTCCGTATTTATGGGGTCTGGTCTGTGGGTCTGTATTCGTTTAAGGGGTCTGGGGTCTGTATTTAGGGGGTCTGGGGCCTGTATTAGTTTAAAGGGTATGAGGTCTGCATTTAGGGATTCTGTATTTAGGGGGTCTGGATTAGTTTAAGGGTTATGGGGTCTGTATTTAGGGTTGTAGTCTGGCATGTATTAGTTTAGGGGTCTATATTTAGGGGTCTGTATTTAGGGGGTCTGGGTTCTGTATTAGTTTAGGAGGTCTGGTCTTGGGTCTGTATTTAGGGGTCTGGGGTTTGTATTAATTTAGGGAGTCAGGTCTGAAGTCATTAGTTTAGGGGGTCAGGTCTGGGGTCTGTATTTAGGTGAGACTAATCACTGAAGAGGACAGACCTCCATTTCGGCCTCCATTGCCGTCTTGCTGTGCACCATGATAATCTTTCAGAGCGGTGACGTGTGGTCAATGTTCTACATGTATGGTGGACAATGTTCCACCTGTATGGTCCACCTGTAGCTGGACGTTTGGTTCGTAGCCCAATGTTGTGCAAACATCTTCTGATGGTTGTGTCGACACTGGTTGTCCTCCTAGGCTTGGGATGTGGTGTCCAATTTCAATTGCAGTACAGAATGGAACACTACGCATCAGGGCATTGCTAGGGTCTTAAAAGATCAGGAGCACAAGCCCCAAGACATATATTTACCCCCCAAAAATAAATAAATTCATTTTTACATACATATCAGAGAGAGCATATCTATAAGGCTAAGGCTCCTATAGCTACACCGCTGGATAGAATTGGATGCATTGTCTCAGCATACAATATCATACGTGATAGGCAACGATACATAGCCCCAACAGACAGTATCACACAGGATAGACTTAGGGCTGATTCAGATGAGCGTGATTCTCGTCCGTGTGCTGTGCGTTGAAACAACGCACAGGACATGGACTCATTAATATCAATGGGAACATTCACACATGCGTGAGTTTTCACACAGTGAGTGTCCGTTGAGTGAAAATCACTGCATGTCCTATATTGGTGCGTTTTCACGCACCTAGTTGCCCTTTGAAGTCAATGGGTGCGTGAAAACGATGGACAGCACATGGACGCACATCCGTGTGCTGTCCGTGTTTCACGCATCAATTACACTGGAAAAAAAAGTGCTTGCAAGTGCGTGAAAAACACATGCCACACGCAAAGCACACTGATGCAAAAATGCAATGCACACGGACAGATTTACGCACTTTTTTTATGCATGTAAATCTGTCACACTCGTGTGAATGTAGCCTAGGATACAGAGCCCCAGTAGTAAGTATCCTTGTACTAAACTTCAGGGGCAAAATTGGCGTTTCTGGGGCCCCAAGCAAAGTTATCTCTCGGGGCTCTAATCAAAGACACCTGTAGAGAGTGCTCCACACAATGCCCCCTGTATGCAGTGTCACAACCCCCCTGTATGGTTCCACACACAGTCCCCCTGCCATACATCCCCCTTGTAGACAGTGCCATGCATTCCCCTGTAGGTAGTCCCACATACCCACCTTGTCTCAGCAGACAGCATCATATATGATAGGCTTAGATGCATGGCCCAAGTCGACAGTATCACACATGATAGGCTAAGATACATGGCTCAGCAGACTGTATCACACATAATAGACTTAGATACAGGGCCCCAGCAGTAAGTATCCTTGTACTAACATATGTTCACCCCCCCAAAAATGTGTGTGTGTGCGTGTATGTATATGTGTGTTTATGTATGTATGTATATATGTATAAAATGATTAATGAGGGATGTGTGGGCGTTTTTTATTTCAATAAAATATTTTTTCTATGTCCTTGTATTTTTTAAACTTTATTACTACCGCCTTAGTAATGGCCGCTGGATGATTGACAGCGTCCGTTACTAAGGCAGGGCTTAATGTTAGCCGGTAAAAAGGCTAGCACTAACTCTCCATAATTACCCCAGTACCCACTTCCACCAGGGGTTCTGGGAAGAGCGGAGTACGATCCAGTACCCGACAATCTGTAGTGATGGCTGGAGGCTGGTGCGACTGCAGGCTGGTATTATTAGGTAAATCTGCCTGGAAAAGAACGCTTAAATTACAATTTTAATATTAAATCCTTAAAATAGGCTAGACTAGCCAATGTGTTCCTAAAGATACCAGGCTAACCAGGTAGGTAGAAGCTAGATAAGGGTACCAATAATGAGTAGTAATCCACGTAAAGTTAAATTTTTGTAGCATTTCCACAGAATCCTAGCTGAAAATATAGAACACCTGTCCCTACCTGGAATAAATAGCAAAGTGTGAATTCACACTGAATAAAGATCTGATAGCTAGCAGAGTGTGCATTCACACTCAATAGCAAAAAAACAACACCTAAGACACAGTGTGCATTCACATTGAAATGAGCACCATCACATAGGGGTAGTGTGCATTCACACTCATAGATAACAGAGCAGCACTTATAGCAGTAGTGAAAAACATGTATAAGAGATGTTTTTTTTTAAACCCCCAGGTTTAACAGTCTGTAGCAGAAATATATATCTTGCTTCCCGTTGGAGAATAAGTTTATCCCAGTCACCACCTCTGGGATGAGGAGGTACCACTTCAATGCCTTGAAATCTCAAATAATCAGTATTCCCATGATGTTGTTTCCAAATGAGGCGTGAAACTGGGGTATCAGCTTGTTTTTCCAGTATCATTAATGTGGTCCATAATTCGTCTGCGAAACTCGTGAATTCCCAATGTTAATGCCAGAGGGAGTAGAGGCAAACGTGGGTCTAGTTCTTCTAACAGGGGTGATTGTTCAGCCCACTAGTGTCGGACTATTTGCTGCGGGGACGCAAGGAAAACTAGTGAGGGGCACCCACGATGATGAACTACAAGTCCTAAATTTGTCCCAGAAAATACTATCGGAGGGTGAACTGCGATTATTGGCTTTCGTTTGTACCTACACTATCCTTTGACCTGTTTTTTTGGGTGAAGGATTTGCAATTGTTTGGGCTTAAGCTCAAGTGGAAAAAATTCTTCAAGTTGAATGATAGACACAGATGTCTGGAACTGGGTTTGGAGGAGGATATGCCACTTTTGAGAACAATGGGTGGTTTGTTGGATGAGGGCAGTAGGATACCAGGTGAAGGTCCATTCACCAGTTTGACCCCCCCTTCGACAAAAAATCCTCCAATAAATAACAATACACCTATTGATACATTCCTTAAAGTTGTCATTGACCAATTTACTAATTTACATTCTAGTGGTAAAGTGAACAACATCACACCTGAAGAGGTGGATAGTCTGAGGCTTCTTGAGAAGGATGAATCTATTGTGATTAAGACATCCGATAAGGGTTGGTCATCATGGATCACCAGACGTATTTATCTATGTGCCTCACGATCCTTGATGATCGTAGTTATAAATTTTGTCTAATAACCCCGTTGAGTCTTACAAAGATGAATTAAACAGGTTGTTGATGTGTGCGAGATCTGAAGGTCTCATTGACCAGAGAGAGTTAAACTTTCTATTTCCAGAGTTTACTGTTATGGCAACATTTTATAGCCTACCCAAGGTTCATTAAAGGCTTAGTACCACTTAAAGGACGGCCTATTGTAGCAGGCATGCATAGTATCACACAAACTGCTAGCTTATATGTTGATCGCATCCTCCGTCCATTTGTGGTGACTCTTTCATCCTATGTCAGAGTTACACCAGCTCAGGGGAGTGGCAATGTGCCCCAACTTTTACCAATCTCTACCTGGGCTGGTGTGAGAAAGAAATTGTCTTTCAGGAGGCTATGGAACTTTAGATCCCCTGGCTTAGGTTCAGTGACGATATTTTAATACTGTGAAATGGTTCACAAGCAAAATTCAATGAGTTTGTACAAATATTGAATATCAATGACCTTGGATTATTTTTTACTTCAGAAATACACGCGGACAAGATTACATTCATGGATCTGCTAATAAGTAAGTCACTGTCAGGAAGAGTCAATACACAAATTCATAGAAAACCGACAGCAACCAATACCTTATTAAGGTGAGATAGCTGGCATCCAAAACCCCTTAAGAAAGAAATTCCAAAGGGTCAATATTTGCGAGCCCGTAGAAACTCTACAAGTCTATCTGACTATCAGAAGACAGCCTCTGACTTGAAAACGAGGTTTGGTCGAAGGGGATACCCTGATTGGGTTCTCAAAAATGCATATCAACATGCCTTATCAGTTGATAGGAATGAACTTCTTAATCCAAGGATGAGAGAGAATGAGGGGGCCGACCTTAAAATCATAGGGACCTATGATTCACAGCATATATAAATGAGAGAGGTCATTCAGACATTTTGGGGTATTTTAAAAGCCGACCATTGAAACTTGAAAATGCCTTCATAGAGGAGGTGAAACGTTGTGGTTCCATGTTGGATGAATAAATTCACTTTATTTGAGTGCTGCTTCACGTTCTCTTTTTTGGATATTTAAAAGCCGACCCTGATATAGGGAGACTTTTGAGTGATAGGCCAGCAATAACCTACCGTAGAGGATGTAACTTAAAGGACAGACTGGTCCAGAGCCATATGAAACCAGTTACTCATTCAACATAGATGTCTAAGCCCCTAATATGTACATACAGTTGTGGTGCTTGTAAGGCCTGTAAATCAATCTTAATAAGTAAATCATATACACGTACTACATCAGGTTGTTCTTACAAAAATTAACATTTCATCAATTGTAAGACCCAAGGTGTGATATACCTGATGACATGCTGTGGTATCCAAAATGTGGGTAAAACCATTCGCGAGTTTCCCAGACGAATAAGGGACTACATTAATGATACTGAAAAACGAGCTGATACCCCAATTTCACGCCACATTCGGGAGCAACATCATGGGAATCTGATCATTTGAGATTTCAAGGCATTGAAAGGGTACGTCCTCATCCCACAGGTGGTGACTGGGATAAACGTATTCTCCAAAGGGAAGCATGATGGATATTTGTGCTACAGACTGTTAATCCTGGGGGTTTAAATGAAAACATCTCTTATACATATTTTTTTATGAGGGAGTTGTGTTTACATGTGGGACCAGTCTGTCCCGTTCATAATACTCTGTCCTATGGCTGGTGGCATATTGATATGGATTTCAATATGTTTCGCCAACCATTACTGATATATGTATGGTGGCTAGTTTTGTGTATCTGTCTATTTTTTAATTCTTTATTCCTATATGACCTCTCACCAATGTCAGTGTACATTGTTTCCCTTCTATATAGTACGCCACTATTTGGGTTTGCAG
Source organism: Rhinoderma darwinii (assembly GCF_050947455.1). Taxonomy (NCBI): domain Eukaryota; kingdom Metazoa; phylum Chordata; class Amphibia; order Anura; family Rhinodermatidae; genus Rhinoderma; species Rhinoderma darwinii. The sequence continues at coordinate 241,436,132 of NC_134691.1, forward strand.
TCGCTTGGAGGCTCCCATGGTAACGTGACGCTAGGCGTCGTTCATTATGCTCAGTGAGGATAGATCTGGACGAGCTCAGGAGAGGACGGAGCGTCTGATGACATAGCGCCCTCTGATTGGGGGTTTGATGTAATCGTCCAGCCTCCAGATGGCCAGCGCTAAAGGCTTAAATAGCCGGCGTTCCGTCGCATGCGCTGCGGTCAGATACCAGAACCATGCTGTTAGAGTAAAGTTCTAGCAGACACAGGGCGGCTTGATAATATTGCACGTGAAATCTATGTGCTAATCTGCCCTGTTTCATTATGCACCTCTGAAGAAACGTCCTATACAAACTAAGGATGCAGAAACGCGTTAGGTGTTTAAATTGTCCAACCATTTTTCCAAGGTTTTGGGATGGTGGAGATACATAGACTACATATTCCTCATTTGGACTGACACACAGGACTCTCTTCAAGAGTATTTTGTGGATCTCAACGGGATGGACCAAGATATTAAGTTTACCATGGTCAGCTCAACCGAATCAATACAGTCTCTTGACACTACTGTTCTTATTAGGGACGACCATCTAGTGACAGACCTCTTTATAAAGAGTACAGACCATAATAACCTTTTAAGGTATGAGAGTCAGCATCCTAGAAAGATGGTCAAATCACTTCAGTTTAGTCAGATGCTGAGGATTAGGAGGAGAGTGGACGATGAATCAACTATGATTGGTCGATTAGACGAGATGGGAGAGAAATTTAGATCATGGGGTTACCCGGATAGACTTGTCGGGTCCCATATTGCCCGAGTTAGAACTAACGAGAGTCAAGGGGATCACTCTAAAGATATTAGAGGTTCTAAGAATAAAAAAAAAATCCCTTGTGCCACCACTTATGACACAAACAGTCCCAAAATTATGCAGGTGGTTAGGAGACATTGGCCTATATTGGGAAATTTTTATGATATTCCAGAATTTAAACCCCCCCCCCTCTATTTTCTTATAGGAGATCGTCTAACTTGAAAGATAGACTAGTAAAAACTGATATAGGTCCGAGAGACAGTGGGAGTTTGGCTAGACAAAATCGTATCTCACGATGTGGTTGTTATCCATGCTTAAATTGTGTGAATTGTGGTCTAATGATTAAGGGAGATTCCTTTGCACACCCAAAAACCGGTAAGACTTATAAAATAAGACATTTTTTAACCTGTAGATCGAGCTTTGTGATCTATGTTCTTATATGTCCATGCAAACTGTTATATGTAGGTGAGACTACTACGGAATGTAGGATTAGACTCAATACACACAAATCTACGATCAATACAAATAAGACTGAATTACCTATCCCCAGACATTTCTGTGAAGCCCAACATAGGGTTAACCAGCTTCGCTTTCTTATCATAGATCATGTACCCCCTCTTAGAAGGGGTGGTGATAGGGAGAAAGTATTAAAAAGGAAAGAAGTGGAGTGGATTAGTAGACTTGATACGCTGCAACCTAAGGGACTCAACTTTGAGTATAATTTAAAAGCATTTTCATAGATTTCTTTTGGCCTAGGATACTGTGGATTGTGGTATTTTCCCCTACTGCTACTGTATGATATTATCCCCTTATATAGTTAATTTAATTGTTTTATTTCTATTTTTATGAGGGGTATCTATATATATACATTTTATATTTATTTTAAGTTTATATTATATTAGATCGCACATATTTTTTCTGGAATTTAGAGTTTTTTGTGAGTTTGGATAATTAATTATAATTTTTTTATTTTTCAGGTCTGATTTATAAATAACTAAATAATCTTCTCTGGATGCTGACCCAAGCCGAGGGAAACACGTTTAGAGTGTTTTTTTCTTTGTGGATGTAGATACTGTATAATATTATTGTACTTTATTACTACACATGACCCCCATTGATATATATCGCTTGAATTGCTCTATTTTCTTTGAGACCCTTAGAATCCTTTCGTATCTAGACACTATGACGTGGTTTTATCCACAGTCATATTTGTCATAATTTCGGACCATGCCACCTATATTGGTGATATTGGTCGGGTCAAGTAGGATTCTTTGATTTTAATAGACTTACGCTGGGGTCTGGTATCTATATTCTTGATGCCTGTACTTTGTTTTCTCTCCGGCACTCTTGTATGCATGCATGGTTGCTAAGACGCTAATATGGGGCTGTTTTGACAGCCGTTCACGTGATATCTTTATCACGTGAATTAGTGCTGAGCATGCACAGTTGGACTACATGAACGCCGTAGATGTTTGAACTTGGCGCACTACACGTCCCATGTTATGTACCTTCGTTTTGGGTGAGTGCCAATGTTTGTATGTTCATTCATAAAATATACACATATGTGCATTGATTTCTTCCACCTGAGTCTGCGTAGCTGCAGAATATTTTGACTCTAATCAGGATATCTTGTGTGATCTGCCACTGTCACTTTATTTGAATAAAACACCTTCTTGGATGTTCACTAAACACAATTTTATAAATGTCATAACATTATGATGATGGACCTTATATGATCGATTTGATATACACTTATAAACGTTAAATTTTCTACTTGAATGTTTATATCTGTTTTGTAACTCCTCCCATTGTGGGTTGTATAAAAGCACTGAATTGTCTGTTTTATATTGCTTGACAAAGGCTGCATTGAGCGGCTGAAACGTTGCACCTTTTTCACTGATGGGTGAATAAACTTTCTATCTTTTGATCCTTCGAGTGCTGCCTCTTTCTCCTCACATGTGGTAGGCTTAGATACAGGACCTCAGCAGGTAGTAATGTTACACTTACACTCCCCTTCGACACCGGGTGCAGTGGATGTCCCGACACCATCCAGCGTCCTGACGTCATGCGCGGCGCACAGTGAGAAGACGTCAGGACTTCCGCTGTGCTCGGGAAGCAGGGAAGGTGTAATGTTATTACTATAGTAACAGGGGCCCATGTATTTTATGGCATAGGCCCCAGTTATTATAGTAAATTTTTATAGACACGGCCCGATCACAATTTTGACCGCTGCGACCCCTGTAGCGACAGTCGTCCGGGGAGCCGGGGCACCGGGCCAAAGATCAGAGGCTTGGGCCTTGGAGGCCCTGTGCTAGCGATGCCCCTGCTACACACCATTCTTCTAATCATACGATCCGTCCGTGCAGAAGTTCGCTTCCACGCACCTCTTGCTGTCATTTCCATTCGTTGTTGTTCTCCCAACCTCTGGGACACCCAACGTTGAACAGTGCTGACATCTCGGCCTAAGTGCGTAGCGATCTCCCAGAGTAAAAAACCAAGGTCTCTCAGATCAAGGATTCCCCCTCTCTCAGTTTGCGAGAAGTGGCGATAACTGACATCCCGACAAACAGGAGGCATCGAACAGTCATCCCACACCACTTGATTCGATTTTTAAGGTTTCATATGGCTAAAAAACTTTGCCTTTAATCTGTCTTTAATGCCCCTTCGACATGCCACAGATTGGAGCTCGGCGCTTGAAAATTTGATCATTTCCAGATCTTAGCGACACCTTCTACTTCCTCAATGTGCATAACCTTACGGCTTGCCCTTCTTCGTGTAGCAATTTCAATGTTGAGGACTGGAATATAATCCTATACATGACTAAAACAAACTGTGACCTGGTTATAATAACAAAACACTTGTCTGGTATATTAAATATTTGAGGAATAGGATATTATTTTCTACAACTTTTACTATTTAATACAATTCTATTACAACATTTTTATTCTCTTTGTTTTATATTTCCTAAAGAAATTGTTCCATATTATCCCATTGTCTTTTTTTTTAAGCATGTCTGATCAATTTCAGTTGTAGCTGTTGGAAAATGTTTAGCCAACTGAAAACATCCTGATAGTTTTAATTTCCTTCCACAAAGTCAAAAGAGTTGACATTATCATGAGTTCAGATTCCTTCATAAAATTGGGTCCTGTGAGGCTTCTGTTTTAACAATTGTTTCATCCAGAAATAATGAATATCATCTGTAGTTTTTGTAACTAAAATAAAATGTTGCTATTTCGGACCAGACTATTATATGCACTTGAAGGCTTGAATCAACATATGATGGGTTCATTTGCAAACCAATAAAGCCACACAGGGTGAGACAGGAGGAGGAATGTATTGTAAAAAAAAATATGCTAGAAATCGCATTATCTGCTTAGTCTGTCGTCTTTCTGCCAGACCTAAATATTAGTTTCCATCTCACCCATCAGACTATTTTTAATTTTGTAATTTTCTACACTTAATTTCCATTTCCATTACAGAATGCATATATTCCCTTATAGTCAAACTAGAAGCTTCTATACTATAAATACCTTGTTGCAAGGATATACTTCAGTAGTAGTTAAAATTTATGGATTGTCAGGTACACACTTGACTAAATTTCTTCTTTAGACTTTGTGTCTTAGATTAAATGACAGTTAAAACTTGAGGGAGAATGAATCATATCAAGTGCAGAGTGTTTCACAAGTAATCACTATTATTATACTAGTGCTTCTCAATGAATTAGAATATCATCAAAAAGTTAATTTATTTCAGTATTTCAATTAAAAAAGTGAAACTCATATATAATAACGATTCATTACACACAGAGTGATCTATTTCCAGCATTTTTTTATTTTAATGTTGATGATTATGGCTAACAGTTAATGAAAACCCAAAATGTATTGTCTCTAAAAATTAGAATATTAAATAAGCCCAATTTCAAAAATGATTTTTAATGTCGAAATGTTGGCATACTGAAAAGTATGTACAGTATATGCACTCAATACTTGGTTGGGGCTCCTTTTGCATGAATCCACAAAGAGGAAGATGAGAGACACCAGACCCAACAATGCAGACGAGCTGAAGGCATCTATCAAAGCAACCTGGGCTTCCATGACACCTCAGAGGTGCCACAGGCTGATCGCCTCCATGCCACGCTGCATTGATGCAGTAATTCATGCACAAGGAGCCCCGACCAAGTACTGAGTGCATATACTGTACATACTTTTCAGTAGGCCTACATTTTCAGTATTAAAAATCATTTTTGAAATTGGGCTTATTTAATATTCAAATTTTCCGAGACAGTAAATTTTGGGTTTTCATTAATTGTTAGCCATAATCATCAACACTAAAAGAAAACAATGCTGGAAATAGATCACTGTGTGTACTGAATCTATATAATATATGAGTTTCACTTTTTTATTTGAATTACTGAAATAAATAAACTTTTTGATGATATTCTAATTCATTTGGAATGACTAATATATGCAGGACATGCTGGTACCAACATTTGTTTCATTTTGGTTATTTTCTATAGATTTCTTCAAAAGTCCTTAGTGCCTAGCTTCTACGTTAATCAAACTGGCTTCAATGTTCAAAGTAATTTGTGCACCACTGTCACGAAGGGTCTGTGAACCCACTGGGCCGTACCGCATTGGCAGTAAGGCAGCTGGCCAACAGGGAGCAGGTGAGGGTCTATAGTTCTATAGGTACATGTGGCAGCTCAGACAGCAGCAGGGCAGGCTCAGCTAGGACTAGGTAGCAGGCGGACGTCAGGCGAGGTGAAGTAAGTCAGACGTGGATGCAGCACGGCACGACTTTGGCACAGCTCAGTGCTAGACCAGGAACGTATAAATTGCTAGGAACAGGAACTGGAAACAGGTATAGGTACAGGGGCAGGGACTGGAACAGGAAACACACTAGGAGGCCATCACATAGACAAACTAGGGAACACAACAACGCTCAGTCATAGAACTAGGGGGCTGGACCCCTCTTATAGTCCAGGGTACTCACGAGTCAAAGTTCATCAACGAGGTGCGGTGCACGCGCTGTCCCTTTAAGAGCAAGCCCGAGCGTGCGCGCGCACCCTACGGGGTCCGGCTGAGGTGAGCGGACGTGAGCGCTGGCGTCTCCTGAGGAGGAGGCTGGGGCCAGCGCTTGCCGACTTGTGGCTGCGGCACTCAGGGGGAGGTTGGAGCTGACAGTCCTCAGCCACGGACATTACAGTATCCCCCCTCTTACGCCCCCTCTTCATGGGACCAGAGCGAGAGAGAAACTTCTTCAGAAGAGTAGGGGCATTGAGGTTCTCCTCTGGCTCCCAGGATCCCTCTTCAGGACCAAACCCCCTCCAATCCACCAAATAAAAAGTCTTTCCTCTCACTCTCTTGGTGTCCATGATCTCCTTAACCTCGAAAATGTCCAAAGGGCCGCTGGAGGCAACCGCAGGGCTGAGAGTCTTGGAATAGCAGTTCAGGATCACTGGTTTCAGGAGGGAGACATGGAAGGAATTGGAAATCCTGAGAGTAGGAGGCAGCCGAAGCTTGTAGGTGACAGGTGACAGCGTTGATCTGCTGCAGGACCTCGAATGGTCCGAGGAACCTGGGGGAAAATTTACATGACGGCACCCTCAGTCGGATATTCCTGGATGACAGCCAGACCTTAGTGCCAGGAAGAAACCGAGGAGGCTCTCTTCTCCTTGTGTCAGTGTAAAGGATCTGCCAGACACAGCTTCTGTGTCGACGCCCGTGGTTAATCAGTCTGCATCTGCTCTTAGGTCTGATAGAGTAATTCGATCTGCTACCACTCAGGCTGGTAGGCTGAGGAGTGGGAGAACCTATCACAGCCTGGCCAGACGGAGCTAGCTCCTGCCCTCGGTCTATTTATACCTTCATTTCCTGCTCTTCCTTTGCCTGTGATTATGTGTCTGGAATCCTGGCTCTGCTGTTCCTGCTAGTACTATTGACCTCTGCTTCAAATTGACCCTGGCTTTACTGACTACTCTCCTGCTCTGCGTTTGGTACCTCGTACACTCCTGGTTTGACTTGGCTCGTTCACTACTCTTGTTACTCACGGTGTTGCCGTGGGCAACTGCCCCATTTCCCTTAGCTTCTGTCTACCCTTGTCTGTCGTGCACTTATTGAGCGTAGGGACCATCGCCCAGTTGTACGCCGTCGCCTAGGACAGGCCGTGCAAGTAGGCAGAGACTGAGTGGCGGGTAGATTAGGGCTTACCTGTCTGTCTCCCTACCCCGACATTACAGTCAGATTTACGTTTCATGCGGTCCACTGCCATTATGATGGTGTGATTATTATAGGAGAACTCCGCTCATAGGAGCAGCTGCACCCAGTCATCATGCTGCTTGGAGATGAAGTGGCATAGGTAGTTCTCCAAAATCTGGTTGATCCTCTCGACCTGACCATTAGACTGAGGATGGTAGGCTGAGGAAAAGTCCAACTTTACACCTAAGAGTCCGCAGAGGGCTCTCCAGAACCTCGAGGTAAACTGAACCCCCCGATCAGACACAATATGCTGCGGCAAGCCGTGCAGGTGAAAGATGTGTTGGATAAACAACTTGGCCAACTGAGGAGCAGAAGGAAGACCGGTCAGAGGAACGAAGTGGGCCATCTTCGAAAATCGGTCCACCACCACCCAGACAGCACTGCATCCAGCAGAGATAGGCAGGTCCATGATAAAGTCCATAACTATATGCTGCCAGGGAGCATTGGGCACAGGCAATGGCTGGAGCAGAGCAGCAGGTCTGGAGTGGGTGGCCTTGTTGGCTGCACATACAGCACAGGAAGAAAGGAAGTTCACAGTATCCTTGGGCAGTGTGGGCCACCAGAAATGATGAGCAATCAAATCCCGGGTATACGTAACCCCGCGTGACCTGCCAGTCTAGAGGAGTGTCCCCAGCGGAGGATTCTTCCACGATCAGCCAGGCGCACAAAAGTCCACCCTGGAGGAATGTCCCCAATTTGCAGGGGATTGACCAAGACAATGCAAGATGGGTCAATAATGTTCTGTGGAATCTCTTTGGTGTCTTCGGTCTCGAAAGACCTGGACATGGCATTGGCCCTCGCATTCTTGTCGGCCGGGCGATAATGAAGCTCAAACTGAAACCTTGCAAAGAACAGTGACCACCTGGCCTGACGAGGGTTCAGCCGTTGGGCCATCTGGAGATAGGTCAGATTCTTGTGGTCCGTAAAAATCAAGATCGGATGAGCTGCGCCCTCTAGTAAATGTCTCCACTCCTCCAATTTGATGGCCAGTAACTCCAGATCCCCAATCGAGTAGTTGCGTTCAGCGGAAAAGAAGAGCTTGGAAAAGTATCCACATACCCTTGACTTGCCCTTGGGACCTCTCTGGAACAGGAGTGCACCAGCACTGACAGAGGATGCGTCCACCTCCAACGAGAACTGCAGAGAGACATCCGGATGATGGAGGATAGAGGCTGACGTGAAGGCACTCTTCAGGCTATTGAATGCGGACTCTGCCTCAGGAGTCCACACCTTGGCGTTCATACCCTTCTTAGTAAGGTTAAAGATGGGAGAAGTCAGTGAGAAGAAGTTCGGAATAAACTGCCTGTAAAAATTAGCAAATCCCAAAAAGCGCTGTATGGCCCTCAAGCCTTGAGGGCGTGGCCACTCAGGACAGACTTTACCTTTACAGGATCCATCTCGAGACCACAATTCGAGATGATGTAGCCCAGGAAGGGTAGAGCATCCTTGTCAAATATGCACTTCTTCAACTTGGCGTACAGACGATTCTCCCTTAACTGTAGTAGAACCTGAGGGACATGTCACTGGTGCGTCATAGGATCTGGGGAGAAAATCAAGATGTCATTAAGGTAGACTACAACACAAACATAGAGGAGGTCACGGAAAATGTAATTCACAAACTCCTGGAAAACCGCGGGAGCATTACACAGGCCGAAGGGTATTACTAGATACTCATAGTATCCATCATGGGCGTTAAATGCAGTCTTCCATTCATCACCCTGGCGAATCCTGACTAGGTTGTAAGCCCCCACACAGGTCTAGTTTAGAAAAAAAAAAATTGCACTACGTATACGATCAAACAGTTCAGAGATCAATGGCAATGTATATTTATTCTTCACCATGATCTGGTTGAGACCACGGTAGTCGATGCAAGGACGAAGAGAGCCATCTTTCTTTTTGAAAAAGAAGAACCCGGCTCTTGCCGGGGAGGAAGACTTTCGTATAAAGCCCCTTTCTAAGTTCTCTTTCACATAGGAGGACATGGACAGAGTCTCTGGCAAGGAGAGAGGATATACCCTACCACGGGGAAAGGGATGCACCAGGAATCAGTTCAATAGGACAGTCATATGCCAGATGTGGGGGCAATGTCTCCGCCTCCCTCTTGCTGAAGACGTCTGAAAAGGCAGCATAATGACCCGGCAATCATACCAATGACCAAGGCAGCGAAGGCTGAGCCGAACGAATCCGCACCAGGAAACCACCTTGACACTCGGGGCCCCACTGGAGAACCTCTCCAGAATTCCAGTCCAGAACTGGGGCAAGTCGGAGCTAAGGCAGGCCCAGCAACACAGGTTCGGGCAGGACATAGAATGACAGAAGTTCGGAGTGAAGGGCTCCCACTTGGAGCCTCAGCGGCTTGGTCACAGCTATAACTGGGTCAGGCAGAGGTAGTCCATTCACTGAGGCAACTGTCAACGGGCTCTCCAGAGGGGTGGTGTGTAATTGCAAAAGGTCCACCAGATCTCTTCGGATGAAATTAGCAGCGGATCCAGATTCCAGATACGCAGAGACCTGATGCGTTTTCTGGCCGGACACTATGGTCACAGGTATGGACAACTTAGACGGAAGTCCATCTTTACCCAAGGTCGTCACTCCATGCAACCCTAGGTTTTGGGATTTTTGGGGGCACAGGCGCACAAGATGGCCATCTAGACCGCAATAAAGACAGAGTCCAGATGTACGTCTGCGTTGTCTCTCTTGTGTAGATAACTTATACTGGTCTGTTATTACCAACTTCTTAGGGGGATCGACATATGAGGACAGCAGGGGTTGCTGCAAAGTAGGAACCAGACTAGGAAGGGCTCCCTCCCGTTGAACCTCTTGGAGGCATTCGCAAATTCGTATATCAATCTGGGCAGACAGAAGGATGAGGTCATCCAGGGTAGATGGCAGATCCCGTGCAGCAAGTTCGTCTTTAATTCTGGAAGATACTCCATGCCAGAATGCAGCCACCAGGGCCTCATTGTTCCATAACAGTTCTCCCGCCAGGGTGCGGAAGTGGATGGCGTACTCACTCACGGAGGTGTCTCCTTGGAGCAAGTTAATCAAAGAGGCCGCTGCAGATGAGACCCTTCCAGGCTCCTCAAACACCATGCGAAAAATCCGGAGGAAGGCAGGGAAGTCACGGGTCTCTGGTCCTTGTCTCTCCCCGATAGGGTTCGCCCATGCAAGAGGTGAGGAGAGAAATGATGAAAGCAACCCTGGCACCATCACACGAAAATGTCCATACAGGCTGAAATGGATCTGGCATTGATTAAGAAAACCATGACAGGTACTTGCTTCTCCATCATAGTGGTCAGGAAGTGGCAAATAAACACGTGGGTCAATACTGCCAAGAGGTGTAGTCTGAGGATCCACATTGCCAAGAGGTGTAGTAGGAGGAACTGCAGCTTGTGCCTCCTGCCGATGTGCAAGAATTTTCAACGCCTGGAGGAGTTGGTCCTGTTAAGACCGGAGGTCCAGCATATCCGCTCGCATAGTCTTGAATCGACCAGCGGGGTCCATGGCCTGAGCATACTGTCACGAAGGGTCTGTGGACCCACTGGGCCAAACCGCCTTGGCGGTAAGGCAGCTGGCCAACAGGGAGCAGGTGAGGGTCTATAGTTCTATAGGTACCTGTGGCAGCTCAGACAGCAGCAGGGCAGGCTCGGCTGGGACTAGGTAGCAGGCGGACGTCAGGCGAGGTGAAGCAGGTCAGACGTGGAGGCAGCAAGGCACGACTTTGGCACAGCTCAGTGCTAGACCAGGAATGTATGGATTGCTAGGAACAGAAATTGGAAACAGGTATAGGTACAGGGGCAGGGACTGGAACAGGGACTGGAACAGGAAACACACAAGGAGGCCATCACATAGACAAACTAGGGAACAAAACAATGCTCAGGCATAGAACTAGGGGGCTGGACCCCTCTTATAGTTCAGGGTACTCACGGTTCAAAGTTCATCAACGAGGTCCTGTGCGCGCGCTGCCCCTTTAGGAGCGGGCATGAGCGTGCACGCGCAGCCTACGGGATCCGGCTGAGGTGAGTGGACGCGAGCGCTAGCGTCTCCTGAGCAGGAGGCTGGGGCCAGCGCTTGCCGACTCGTGACTGCGGCTGTCAGGGGGAGGTTGGAGCTAACAGCCCGCAGCCACGGACATTAAAACCACTGGTTATAAGGCTTGCGGTGACTTGTCTTCTACTTTGTTTACTTAGAAGTTGCTCCTCATACAATTTTAGAATGTCCCCATATCATTGTTGTAACCCACTGAGATATTTGTTTTAGATCACTGTGATCACTAAATAAGACATACATTTATGTGGTTTATTTACATCAGTCCATTTTTTATCACCTCAAGTCTTATTACATTTTCATAAGTATCACAAAAAGGGGAATAATTCAAAACAAACTTCACAATGATATATGATAACAAACAACAAACAAATCATTAAAAAATATTTTCGCTGAAACTTTATTTCTGGTTTATAGATAGTTTGGAGTCTTTCTGTGGGGGGTGGGGACCCGGCCAATGACCTTATTAGGTTCTTGGCTGACTCCCTGTCCCCCTCTGACTGACCTTAGTAACCATATACAGATACACACAATTATGTTGTCTTGATATAATTCAATTTTTCTATTCCTTATAATTTATTTTTATTTATTTTCATTTTCATTTAATTTTATTTTATATATATATATATTATTTTTTATTTATTTTTTATTTTTTTTAATTATGTTTCTTTCTATTTTCATTTATTCACTTCCCTTTTGGGAGAGGGATGCCTCCCTCTATGGATTACAATCTTTGTATTGTTAGCTGAATTTATGTGCAAAGAAATGATGACTATATTGTGCCTTATTTGTTACATAATAATCTTGGTCATATTTTGATTATTAAAAAAAAGTATATAACAATTCTTTTTGGATAATGATTGTTACTTTCCTCAATAATGTCTGTGTATTATATACATATTTCAACTTAGCTTAAATGCTTATAGAACTCTAAATACTTTTTAGTATGTAACTGATTAAAATATTCAACAGAGGTAACGTACCCCTTAAATGCCTATGATATAAATATAGGTACTTTTGAGAACATGTCTGATTGTCTCTGATGAAGTCCCAGCTGGGATGAAACGCGTTAGACAGACTGTCATCACACCGTTTACCTCTGATGTGGCTGCTTGCAGCGCCATATCACAAACCATGCTGGTTTGTTAGAGTCAAGCTACCTCTGCATGCTGACTTTTTCTACCATTGAACCTGAGGAAAAAAGCCTTGATACTATATAAAACAAAGAGATGAGACATCATAACAAGAAGGGTATTAACTTGTGATCCCTATCTGAGAGAACGGCCTTGCCTGCATGTGGTAACTACAACCTTGCCCAGCTGTTTCCTGAGCTCTGGAGCTGATCCACTTTGTTACAAAGTTGAAGTGAGGAGGGAGACTTACTCCCAAACAACTGCGAGCCCTGCTATGAGTCAGGAAACCCTATTGAAAATACTCGTCTCCACGTAGTCACAGCAAGTCTTTGTGAGTGATAAACAGATGAACTCAGGACTGACGATTTCGTAACCAGATGTGTATATTACACGCTTATCTTCAACTCCTGCTTGCTGGCTACAACCTGGCTCCTCTACTTCATTAACCCTCCATATGTCAGACAGGCTTAGTGTGCTTACGTCCCTTAGTGTGCTTACGTCCCTCTAAAAGGGTGATATTTACTCTTCAATTGCGCACTGCATATATGTTATCATTGGATATGTTTATACAAATTATGTGTAGACCTAAAAACGAACCAAAATGGGACATAACCCTAAAGCAAGTAATGTACTCCAAAGATAAAAGTACAAAAATTATACAATTATGTGACCTTGTTTCCATGTATTTTTGAGTGATGACATTTACTGGTCACATTTGCATGAACTGTTATTTGTAATATCAATGTTATTTCCTCATGGGAATTGGTCTGTGATATGACTTTTTTTCCCCCTTTTTTAACTACTTAATTAATAAAATTATTTATTTTTACTACAAACCCATGTGAGTGCTGATATATCCTAGAGGGTTTTTTTCTTTTTTCTTTTTTGCTTTATAGATAGTTTACCCAATCAGTGGCGTAACTACCGCCGTAGCAGCAGTAGCTTCTGCTACGGGGCCCGCGGAATGAGGGGGCCCTTTCCGCCGACACAGGGCCACCCCATTCCCGGTAGCGCCGCTAGCAGCGGTAGCGACGCCACTATGAGGCCTGCGCTGCCCGGCCTCTAACATTTATGGGCCGGGTGGCACGGGCCACCTAATGCCCGATGGCGTTGCTGGACGTAGATACAAAAGAATATTATAGGCTGCTGCTGCCTCTCTAAGGGGCCGTCGGTGCCACTGAAACCAGCGGCAGCCACCCCTTCTTGCAGTAATTGTACCTGCATCCATAGCACGCAGGTACAAACACATGCATTAGCGCTGAATGGCCGGGCACACTGAGCTATTATATTTAGGGGTGTTGAGAGTTTTATCTTCGTTTATAGGTGCAGAAATGCTTTAAAGTAAGAAGCTGAAGACATCTGAGCGGAAAACTGCAGAAATGGGCTGTGGCCGGGAGAAGGTATCATAGAGGTCTGAACCGGAGGGAGAAGAAAAGAGAAAAAGAACTAGAATCTGAGACGTCACCAGTGAGTCACTTAATGTAAATGTTTATTCTGCCTCTAATCAGTACTGTAGTCACTGTATGATATGCAGCGAAATGATGGGTGGTATGATTTCTTTTTTTGTGAAACAGCATCCCCCAGCATATCCTTACCATTGTTCGGGCCATGCTGGGAGCTGTAGTTTTACGCTGTACAAACCTATACGGCAGGGGTTGTATTAAATTGAGCTGTATTTGTTCTGGTGCTGTATACAGTGAAGGAAATAAGTATTTGATCCCTTGCTGATTTTGTAAGTTTGCCCACTGTCAAAGTCATGAGCAGTCTAGAATTTTTAGGCTAGGTTAATTTTACCAGTGAGAGATAGATTATATAAAAAAAAAAAAAATGAAAATCACAGTCAAAATTATATATATTTATTTGCATTGTGCACAGAGAAATAAGTATTTGATCCCTTTGGCAAACAAGACTTAATACTTGTTGGCAAAACCCTTGTTGGCAAGCACAGCAGTCAGACTTTTTTTGTAGTTGATGATGAGGTTTGCACACATGTTAGATGGAATTTTGGCCCACTCCTCTTTGCAGATCATCTGTAAATCATTAACATTTTCGAGGCTGTCGCTTGGCAACTCGGATCTTCAGCTCCCTCCATAAGTTTTCGATGGGATTAAGGTCTGGAGACTGGCTAGGCCACTCCATGACCTTAATGTGCTTCTTTTTGAGCCACTCCTTTGTTGCCTTGGCTGTATGTTTCAGCATTGTCGTGCTGGAAGACCCAGCCACGAGCCATTTTCAATGTCCTGGTGGAGGGAAGGAAGTTGTCACTCAGGATTTGACGGTACATGGCTCCATCCATTCTCCCATTGATGCGGTGAAGTAGTCCTGTGCCCTTAGCAGAGAAACACCCCCAAAACATAATGTTTCCACCTCCATGCTTGACAGTGGGGACGGTGTTCTTTTGGTCATAAGTAGCATTTCTCTGCCTCCAAACACGGCGAGTTGAGTTAATGCCAAAGAGCTCAATTTTAGTCTCATCTGACAACAGCACCTTCTCCCAATCACTCTCAGAATCATCCAGATGTTCATTTGCAAACTTCAGACGGGCCTGTACATGTGCCTTCTTGAGCAGGGGGACCTTGCGGGCACTGCAGGATTTTAATCCATTACGGCGTAATGTGTTACCAATGGTTTTCTTGGTGACTATGGTCCCAGCTTCCTTGAGATCATTAACAAGTTCCCCCCGTGTAGTTTTCGGCTGAGCTCTCACCTTCCTCAGGATCAAGGATACCCCACGAGGTGAGATTTTGCATGGAGGACCCAGATCGATGTCGATTGACAGTCATTTTGTATGTCTTCCATTTTCTTACTATTGCACCAACAGTTGTCTCCTTCTCACCCAGTGTCTTACTTATGGTTTTGTAGCCCATTCCAGCCTTGTGCAGGTCTATGATCTTGTTCCTGACATCCTTAGAAAGCTCTTTGGTCTTGCCCATGTTGTAGAAGTTAGAGTCTGACTGATTAATTGAGTCTGTGGACAGGAGTCTTTTATACAGGTGACCATGTAAGACAGCTGTCTTTAATGCAGGCACCAAGTTGATTTGGAGCGTGTAACTGGTCTGGAGGAGGCTGAACTCTTAATGGTTGTTAGGGGATCAAATACTTATTTCTCTGTGCACAATGCAAATAAATATATATAATTTTCACTATGCGATTTCCTTTTTTTTTTTTATATAATCTATCTCTCACTGGTAAAATTAACCTAGTCTAAAAATTCTAGACTGTTCATGACTTTGACAGTGGGCAAACTTACAAAATCAGCAAGGGATCAAATACTTATTTCCTTCACTGTATATGTACTGAGCTTGGTTCTGGGGCTATATATATGTACTGAGCTTTGTTCTGGTGCTGTATTTATGTACTGAGCCTGGCAGGGGCGTAACTAGGAAAGACTGGGCCCCATAGCAAAGTTTTGACTGGGCCCCCCATAGGTGCCACATGCAGCCCCCTTATAGATAGTGCCCCATGTAGATTTTGCCATACAACCCCTCTGTAGACAGTGCTATACAGCCCCACTGTAGACAGTTTCACATCCCACTTGTAGATAGCGCCCCCACCACCCCCTTGTAGATTGTGCCATATAGCCCCCTGTAGATATCGCCATAAAGCCCCCTGTATATAGCGCCATGCACAGCCCCCCTCCCTTGTATATAGTGCCACATAGCCCCCCTTAGTAGATAGTGCCACACAGCTCCCCCTTAGTAGATAGTGCCACACACAGACCCATGTAGATTGCGCCACAAACAGCCCCCTGCTTATAGAGCCACAACCCCCTACTTGTAAATAGTACCATACAGCCCCCCTAGAAGATAGTGCCACACAGGCCTCCCTTAGAAGTGCCACACAGCCCCTTGTATATAGTGCCACCCTGATCCCCTCCTTGTATATAGTGCCACCCTACTTCCCCTTTGTATATAGTGGCACCCTGCTCCCCCCTTGTATAGTGCCTCTCTGCTCCCCCTGGTATATAGTGCCACCCTGCTCCCCCTTGAATATAGTGCCACCCTGCCCCCTTGAATATAGTGCCACCCTGCCCCCCCCTTGTATATAGTGGCCCACAGCCGCCCCCCCCAAAATATATACTGTACTTACCTTACCCCGTTCTTGTGACGGACGGAGCACTGCGCAGGCTCCGGTTGGGACACATGCACAGAACAGCATGATGCAGTGATGTCATCATGCCGGTCTGTGCAGGGAGTCTTCCCAGCACCTTATAGGCTGCAGGCCTAAAGTGGTCTGCAGCCTCAGGGCCGATTCCAGCTTTTCTGCTGCCTGAGGCAAAAATTGATATGGCGCCCCAGATTTTGAGTGACATCCGCCTGGCTGTTCTACATCTCTACCACCCTCCTCAAACTCTTGTGGGTGCGCGGTTGCCTTGTACTCCCCTGGCACGCACGGAGCAGCGATGAAGCCAGGCAGAGTACACCTCGCTGCATGGTGCGTGCCCAAGTAGTACAAGGCAATGGCGCATCCGAGAAAGTTGTAACAGCCAGGGGGATGTCATTCAGACATGGAAAGTTTAGTTTGGAGACACTTCAGGATAGCGGCACCGCCCCATGATCTTTTAATGAGTAATTAGCATATAGTGTGCGCCGTATTAAAAGTAGATATTATGGATTCTGCTGCAACTGAAAAAAAACATACATTTGGAAATATTGTCAGGTTATGTATTACCATGATGGCGGTTTAAAGGGTTAAAACTACCAGAGAGGTTCCTATTACATATACAATGAATTGAAAACAATTCCATCTGCCCTGCAATTTTGTTATTATAAATATATCCTATATAATTATACCAGAGCCAAGCTCATACATATATACAGCTCCAGAACCAAGCTCATGCAGTTAGGTCCACAATTATTTGGACAAGGACACCGGTTTTGGCATTTTAGCTGTTTACCAAACATATTGAATTTACAGTTATATAATCAATATGGGCTTAAAGTGCAGACTCTCAGATTTAATTTGAGAGTATTCACATCCTAATTTTAGGAAGGGTTTAGGAATTACAGCTCTTT
The DNA here is from genome assembly GCF_050947455.1 of Rhinoderma darwinii. Lineage (NCBI taxonomy): Eukaryota > Metazoa > Chordata > Amphibia > Anura > Rhinodermatidae > Rhinoderma > Rhinoderma darwinii. The sequence continues at coordinate 241,453,365 of NC_134691.1, forward strand.
AATATGTAGCTGCCTCTTTTTCGAGAGACCAAAGGTAATTGGATAATTATCTCAAAAGCTATTTTATGGGCTACAAGGGCTATTTACTCATTAATCCATCATCAATTAAGCAGGTAAAAGGTCTGGAGTTGATTCCAGGTGTGGCATTTGCATTTGAAAGCTGTTGCTGTGAACCCACAACATGAGGTCAAAGGAGCTCTCAATGCAAGTACAACAGACCATCCTTGGGCTGAAAAAAATGAAGAAACCATCAGAAAGATAGCACAAATTTCAGGAGTGGCCATGCCAAATCAACAGTTTGGTACATTCTTTAAAAAAAAAAGAGTGAACTCCAAAAGGCCTGGAAGTCCACGGAAGACAATATTGGTGTATGATCGCAGAATCCTTTCCATGATGTAGAATAACCCCTTCACAACATCTACCAAAGTGAGGAACACTCACATGGAAGTAGGTGTATCAGTATCTAAGTCTACCCTAAAGAGAAGACTTCATGAGAGCAAATACAGAGAGTTCACCACAAGATGCAAACCATTAATCAGCCACAAAAATAGAAAGGCCAGATTAGACTTTGCCAAACAACATCTAAAGAAGCCAGCCCAGTTCTGGAACAGCATTCTTTGGACAGATGAAACTAAGATCAACCTGTACCAGAATGATTGGAGGAAGATAGTATGGAGAAAGCTTGGAACAGCTCATGATACAAAGCACACCACATCCTCTGTAAAAGATAGTGGAGGCAGAGTGATGGCAGAGCCGTAGCTAGGTTCTCCAGCACCCGAGGCAAAGATTCCGTTTTGCGCCCCCCCCAACCTCTTTCCCGACATCTCCTTCCCCTCTCCATGTTTGTTTTCTCTACCAATCAATGACGTGTCATTTCTTTTCAACATTTATTTTTATGAAACTCGAGCATAATAACATTTGGAGATAGTGCCCCCATATAGCCCACCCCTGTATATAGTGTCCCACAAATAGCTCCCCCTATAGTGCTCCACAGATAGCCCACCCCTGTATATAGCCCACCTGCAGATATAGCCCACTCTGTATATAGTGCTCCATAGATAGCCCACCCCTGTATATAGCCCCCCTATAGATATAGCCCAACCATGTATATAGTGCTCCACAGATAGCCCACCCCTATATATAGCCCCCCTGTAGATATAGCCCACCCCTGTATATAGTGTTCCACAGATAGTACACCCCTATATATAGCCCCCTGTAGATATAGCCCACCCCTGTATATACTGCTCCACATATAGCCCACCCCAGTATATAGCCCCCATGTAGATAGAGCCCTCCCCTGTAGATAAAGCCACCCCCGTAGATAAAGCCACACACTTTTTATTACGATAAAATAACAAACTATTTAAACTCACCTTAATCCCGTTCCCACGTCATCCGGCAGCAATGGTGACCTGCTCTCTTCTGCGCAGGTCTCCTGGGGTTGAACGAAGAGTTTATGAAAGGCACTGATGGCAGGGCAGAATGACTTTCCCTGTCAATCAGCTCCTTTCAACTACGCAAGCGGCGCAAAGTATCGCGCAGCTTCACTTGTAGAAAAGCGCTGAATGGCCGGGCACGAAACATACCCGGCCACTCATTGCTTCTAATTGTACCTGTGTCCTATAGACGCAGGTACAATTATAGTGCATGAGAAGGGGCGCTAGCACCCCCCCTCTAGTTTGTGCCCGGGGCACATGCCCCGCCTGCCCCCCCCCTAGCTATGCCCCTGCTGATGGCATGGGCATGTGTGGCTGCCAAAGGCACTGGGTCACTAGTGTTTATTGATGATGTGACTGAAGCCAGAAGCAGTCAGATGAATTCTGAAGTGTTCAGGAATATAATTTCTGCTCAGATTCAACCAAATGCAGCAAGGTTCATTGGACGTCGCTTCACAGTGCAAATGGACAATGACCAAAATTATACTGCGAAAGCAACCGAAGAATATTAAGGCAAAGAAGTGGAATATTCTGCAATAGCCAAGTCAATCACGAGAACTCTACCCGATCGAGCATGCATTTCACTTGCTTAAGACAAAACTTAAGGCAGAAAGACCCACAAACAAGCAACAACTAAAGACAGCTGCAGTAATGGCCTGGCAAAGCATCCCAAAGGAGGAAACCCAGCATTTGGTGATGTCCATGGGTTTTAGACTTCAGGCAGTCATTGCCTGCAAAGGATTCTCTACAAAGTATTAAAAAAAACAATACATTTTATTTATGGTACTGTTAATTTGTCCAATTACTGTGGAGGCTGTGTAGAAAAATGGTTGCAATTCCTAAACATTTCACAGGATATTTTTGTTCAACACCTTGATCTAAACCTGAAAGTCTATACTTCAATTGCATCTCAGTTGTTTCATTTCAAATCCAATTTGGTGGCATGCAGAGCCCAAATCATGAAGATTATTACATAGTTACATAGTACGGTTGAAAAAAGACACATGTCCATCAAGTTCAACCAAGGGATAGGAAAAGTGAAGGGAAAAATTTCTACACTTAGGAGCTAATATTTTTTCATTCTAGGAATCTATCTAAGCTTTTTTTTAAAGCCATCTACTGTCCCTGCTGTGACCAGCTCCTGCGGAAGGCTATTCCATAGATTCACAGTTCTCACAGTAGAGAAGGCTTGTCGCCTCTGCAGATTTAACTTTTTTCTCCAGATCAGGGGGTTTTACATGAAACAAGATTTCACCATATTTTTTGTAAGTGCCATTCATATATTTATATAAGTTAATCATGTCCCCCCTTAGTTGCCTCTTTTCAAGGCTAAATAGGTTTAATTCTTTAAATCTTTCCTCATAACTTAGACTCTCTATTCCCCTTATTAGCTTTGTTACTCTTCTTTGTATTTTTTCCAACTCCAGGGCATCCTTTCTATGAACTGGAGCCCAGAACTGAACTGCATATTCTAGATGAGGTCTCACTATTGTGTTGTAAAGTGATAATATTATATCCCTGTCCCGCGAATCCATGCCTCTTTTAATACACGACAATATCTTGCTGGCCTTTGAAGCAGCTGATTGACATTGCATGCTGTTATTTAGTTTATGATCTACAAATAGACCCAGATCCTTTTCAACAAGTGACTCCCCGAGAATAGCTCCCCCCTAGGACATAAGATGCTTGCAGATTGTTGGTACCCAGATGCATAACTTTACATTTATCTACATTAAACTTAATTTGCCAAGTGGATGCCCAAACACATAGTGTGTTCAAATCAGCTTGCAATTTACGAACATCTTCCATAGACTGAACAATACTACATAGCTTGGTGTCATCTGCAAAAATAGAAATAGTGCAATTAATCCTATCATCTATATCATTAATAAATAAGTTGAATAATAGTGGTCCAGCACGGAACCCTGGGATACACCATTTATAACCGGGGACCATTCAGAATAGGAATCATTGACCACAACTCTCTGGATACGGTCCTTGAGACAATTCTCAATCCAATTACAAACTATACTTTCTAAACCTATAGTCCTTAATTTACCCATTAGACGTCTATGAGGGACAGTGTCAAATGTCTTTGCAAAGTCCAAAAACACTATATCCACTATACCTACTATATATACTATATCCTTTGTCTAGGCTTCTGCTCACCTCTTCATAAAAACAAATCAGGTTGGTCTGACAACTTCTGTCCTTAGTAAAACCATGCTGGCTATCACTTATAATACTATTTTTTGTCATATAATCATGTATATAGTCCCTCAATAGCCTCTCAAACATTTTCCCCACGATGGATGTTAAGCTTACTGATCTATAATTACCCAGTGAAGACCTAGAGCCCTTTTTGAAAATAGGCACCACATGCGCCAGTCCTTTGGCACTATATCAGTTACTAAAGAATCTCTAAATATTATGAAAAGCAAAATCAAAAAGGTGATTAAAAAGATTAATAATTTAAATGGGCAAAAAAGACAATTAAAGGCTATTAACCCATAAGGACACATATTGGAATATAGATGCATAGATAGCATTCACTTCTTCTCCATCCATGATTCAGAAAAAATCCAAATCAGGGTTGCAAATTCCTATCGAGAAATGCTGTCAGGAAATGTAGTACATCAAATACCTATATGACATAATAAAAGACACAGAATTAAAAATAAATTAAAAACATATGGTGGTAGGATGCTATGCTTAGAGAAATGGGCCAAATTTCAGTTGTTCATTAAGGCCACCAGGCGTCATAGAGCCCAGTTTGACAATCCACATGCATTCTTTTTGGGCCAAGACCTTCCTCAAATTCCCCCCTCTGATGCCACAATGTATGCGGTCAATTCCGCGAATCCTAAGAGAATTTGGATTACAGCCATGAAATTGTTTAAAGTGTCTTGGTAATGTTTTAAGTTGTCTGAAATCGTCTATTGCATTTGCTCCAACAATATCACGTACATGCTCTCAAGTACGTATCCTCAACTGTCTGGATGTCAAGCCTACATAAACCTTAGGGCACCCACAGAGTGCATAATACAGTACATGTGTGGTGCTGCAGGAAATGTAGTCTCTGATTTTAAAAGTTCTTGTTCCATCTACTGTTGTAAAGTCATTCGCTCTACTGATATTCGAGCATGCAATGCAATCGCCGCATGGGTAGCATCCAACTTTTGGTTCCCGTGAACTGAAAGGATTGACATATTTTGGTACATAGTGGCTTCTAGTCAAAAGATCCTTGAGGTTTCTGCTCCTCTTAGCAGTCATCATAGGCCTTTGAGACAGACACTGTGCTAAAGCTGGTTCTGATATTAAAATTGACCAGTGTTGCCCAAGAATTGACCTAATTTTGTCCCATTGATTATTGTATGTTGTAATGAAGCGAATATTCTTATCAACAGTTGGATACGTTTTAGTTCGCAATAAATCACAGCGTGGTGTTCTTCTGGCCCTATTGTATCCTGTTTTTATGAGTCGTGTACTATACCCCCTGTCTATGAATCTAGATTTGAGGTCATCTGACTGTCGTTCAAAAAGTCTATCAGAGGAACAGATCTGCTTCATCCTAAGGAACTGTCCAACCGGGATGGCTCTGACAGTTGAACGTGTATGGAAAGATGAAGCATGCAGCAGTGAATTTACTGATGTGGATTTACGAAAGACGTCGGTCTGAAGAAATCCTTCATGATCAGTAAAAATTTGTATGTCCAAGAAGTCTATTTTCTGTTTATGTGACATATATGTAAGCTTGATGTTAAAGGAATTCACATTCAACTGCTGCATGAATTCCGCCAATTCACCTTCAGACAATTCTTCTTTAAACAACACTCTTTTATCACATATAAATATTTTTTACCATTATATGCTTACACAATTGCATTGTTTTTAGATTGAGTTTAATGTTATGGGAAACTCTGGATATCGACATTTGGCTTAGACTGTATGTGACGTTTGAGACATACACACTCACCTTCTCCTCCCCTCTTTCTTGTTGTCCAATGAGGTGCGCAGTCTTGCTGTGCGTTGCCGGTGTGTGGCCGGCCCCGTTCCCACCCCCTATAACGCACTGCGCATGTCCGGGATCCCAGTACGCGTTGGGAGTCTTGGATGTGCGCTATGGCGCTGGGGGCTGGAAGTGGGGCATGCCTCACTTCCGGTTTCGACAGGAGACATGCGCCGCGATCTCCTCGGACTAACAAATTGAGTCAGTACACCTGTGGTTCACCCTATTTAAGGTTGTCAGTAACTAGACACTATATACCCCTTGAGGAAGCATACCGCGAAATGCGCGTTGGGGTTCTCCGCATGCTTGCCAGACTCTCCTACAATCATCTATATGGGTAAGACGTTTTGAAAGTGAGGGGGATGGTGGATTTATCAGTCCTTGACTGATTATTACCTGCCATAAGCACTTGATCTTAGTTTCTTCTACTTCATGTACTACATGTATAACGATACTGTATGATGTATTGGTGCTTATTATAATTCCCACCACCGACACCCCACATTCACTCTCTAGATTGTATGATACATTCTCCCATATGCTATAGGGAGTCTGCCATTCATGTTTACACTGGAACATTATAGAGTCGCCTTGTCCTTTTTGTACCTTTTTTAATAATATATTTTTGGTGTATGTAATTATGTGATCAATAAAGCTGTTTGTTTTTTACTACATGGCTTCTATGCTCCTTTCCTTCTCTTTTGTTTAAATGCATACATAGGAGTTGCCTTTTCTGTGTTACTAAGGGAGTATACTTTACCTCAACAGCATCTAGCCCTTTATTTGAATTGCAATAGGATTTTTTTGCATATACAGTGAAGGAAATAAGTATTTGATCCCTTGCTGATTTTGTAAGTTTGCCCACTGTCAAAGACATGAACAGTCTAGAATTTTTAGGCTAGGTTAATTTTACCAGTGAGAGATAGATTATATAAAAAAACAAAACAGAAAATCACTTTGTCAAAATTATATATATTTATTTGCATTGTGCACAGAGAAATAAGTATTTGATCCCCTACCAACCATTAAGAGTTCAGCCTCCTCCAGACCAGTTACACGCTCCAAATCAACTTGGTGCCTGCATTAAAGACAGCTGTCTTACATGGTCACCTGTATAAAAGACTCCTGTCCACAGACTCAATTAATCAGTCTGACTCTAACCTCTACAACATGGGCAAGACCAAAGAGCTTTCTAAGGATGTCAGGGACAAGATCATAGACCTGCACAAAGCTGGAATGGGCTACAAAACCATAAGTAAGATGCTGGGTGAGTAGGAGACAACTGTTGGAGACAACCATTGGTAACACATTACGCCGTAATGGATTAAAATCCTGCAGTGCGCGCAAGGTCCCCCTGCTCAAGAAGGCACATGTACAGGCCCGTCTGAAGTGTGCAAATGAACATCTGGATGATTCTGAGAGTGATTGGGAGAAGGTGCTGTGGTCAGATGAGACTAAAATTGAGGTCTTTGGCATTAACTCAACTCGCCGTGTTTGGAGGAAGAGAAATGCTGCATATGACGCAAAGAACACCGTCCCCACTGTCAAGCATGGAGGTGGAAACATTATGTTTTGGGGGTGTTTCTCTGCTAAGGGCACAGGACTACTTCACTGCATCAATGGGAGAATGGATGGAGCCATGTACAGTCAAATCCTGAGTGACAACCTCCTTCCCTCCACCAGGACATTAAAAATGGCTCGTGGCTGGGTCTTCCATCACGACAATGACCCAATACATACAGCCAAGGCAACAAAGGAGTGGCTCAAAAAGAAGCACATTAAGGTCATGGAGTGGCATAGCCAGTCTCCAGACCTTAATCCCATCGAAAACTTATGGCGGGAGCTGAAGATCCGAGTTGCCAAGCGACAGCCTCGAAATCTTAATGATTTACAGATGATCTGCAAAGAGGAGTGGGCCAAAACTCCATCTAACATGTGTGCAAACCTCATCATCAACTACAAAAAACGTCTGACTGCTGTGCTTGCCAACAAGGGTTTTGCCACCAAGTATTAAGTCTTGTTTGCCAAAGGGATCAAATACTTATTTCTCTGTGCACAATGCAAATAAATATATATAATTTTGACAATGTTATTTTCTTTTTTCTTTTTTCTATAATCTATCTCTCACTGGTACAATTAACCTAGCCTAAAAATTATAGACTGTTCATGTCTTTGACAGTGGGCAAACTTACAAAATCAGCAAGGGATCAAATACTTATTTCCTTCACTGTATAATACACTTTAACTTGCCTTTCAATTTTTCACTTTCAGTATCAGAAATGTGATTATATCCCATTATTTGGGCAGTTTTATTTTCATTGCTGTTTTGTAACAAAAGTATCTCCTTATTCTGTTTTCTAGTCCTCTCCCCACAGTCTATTTCTCCCACCACCAATTTAGTCTGACCCCTCTCTAACATGACTACTCCATTATTTTCTACATAGACCTCACTCCTCAGACCTAGTTTAAATACTCCGCCACCACAGCTAGGATTCTCTCCTCCATCCCAGCGGACCCCCTTCTATTTAGGTGCAAATCATCTGCAGAGTACAGTTTGTACCCCAATGAAAAGTCAGCCCAGTGATCTAGGAACCCAAAGCCTTGTGTCACTGTTCAAATAATTCTGGACCCAACTGTACATATATACGGCACGAGAGCCATTCTCAATACATATATAAAGCACCAGTACCAAGCTCAGTACATAAATACAGCACCAGAACCAAGCTCAATACATATATACAGCACTAGAACAAAGTGCAGTATATAATTACAGCACTAGAAGCAAGCTCTGACATATATACCAGAACAAAGCACAATACTTATATACAATACCAGAACCAAGCTCAGTACATAAATACAGCAGCAGAACCAAGCTCAGTACATATATACAGCACCAGAACAAAGCTCACTACATATCTACAGCCCCTGAACCAAGCTCAGTACATATATACAGCACCAGAACAAATACAGTTTAATTTAGTGCAAGCCCTGCCGTATAGGTTTGTACGGCGTAAAAAAAACAGCTCCCAGCATGGCCCGAACAATGGTAAGGATATGTTGGGAGATGCTGTTTTCAAAATAAATATCATATCATAATCAAACCACCAATCATCCCACTGCAGATCATACAGTGTCTGCATTACTGATTAGAGGCAGAATAAACATTTACATTAAGTGACTCACCGGTGACGTCTCAGATTCTAGTTCTTTTTCTTCTCCATCCGGTCCAGACTTCTATGATGACTTCTCCTGGCCACAACCCATTTCTGCAGTTTTCCGCTCAGATGTCTTCAGCTTCTCACTTTTATAACATTTCTGCACCTATAAACAAAGATAAAATTCTCAACAGCCCTAAACATAATAGCACCAAGCACTGCACCTCTAGTACCATACATTAGTGCCAACCTCTGAGCCACCGTGCTGCCCTACATATAGCTCCCCCTAAAGATAGTGCTCCACATATAGCCCACCTCTGTAGTTAGTGCATCACATATAGCTCCCCCTGTATATAGTTTCCCACATATAGCCCACCCCTTTAGCAAGTGCCCTACACATAGCCACCCTGTAGGCAATGCCCCACAGGTAACCCACCCCTGTATATAGTGTCCCACATATAGCCGGCCACTGTAGATAGTGCCATACATATAGCTCCCCCTGTATATAAAGTGCTCCACATCCCCACATATAGAACCCCCTGTAGATAGAGCCCCCTGTAGATAATGCCACTCACAGTTTTATTAGAAAAAAATAACTTTACATACTTACATGATCAGGTTCCCGCACCGTCCGGTGGCAATGGAATGCAGACCTGCTCTCCTCTGAGCAGGTCTGCTGTGGCTGAATGACGCAGGCGGCGCGATGAAGTCATCGCGCCGCTAGCGTAGTTGAAAGGCACTGATTGGCAGGGCAGAATGACTTGCCCAATCATGCCGCAGCCCCGTAGCAGACGCTATGGCTGCTACAGTGGTAGTTATGCCACTGAAGCTTTGGTTTGGTGCTGCATTTATGTACTGAGTTTGGTTCTGGGGCTGTATCTATGTACTGAGCTTGTTTCTGGTACTGTATATATGTACTGAGCTTTGTTTCGGTGCTGTATTTATGTACTGAGCTTTGTTTCGGTGCTGTATTTATGTACTGAGCTTGGTTCTAGCACTGTATATATTTAAGAGCTTGGTTCTGGTACTGTAAATATGTCAGAGCTTGGTTCTAGTGCTGTATTTATGTACTGAGGTTGGTTATGGTGCTGTATATATGTACTGAGGTTGGTTCTGGTGCAGTATATATGTATTGAGCTTGGCTCTCGTGCCGTATATATGTTTGAACTGTGTTTTTATTGACAGGTTTTCAGAAATACATACAGAAAAATTCATACAGAACAATATACCATACAATCAGATTTTACAAATTGTACAGAAGCATCAGAACATAAAGTCAAGGTGTATCATTAATAAAAAAGTAAACATACAATATGCGTATAAAAATGCAAAATAAACTGTAATGGGCATGACCCTTCCATGGGGGCCAAATAAGACAAGTCTTGGGGGAAGAACAGTAGGGAGTGGGGGAAAGTTGGAAGGCTGAGTCAGAGTAGAATCTTATATGTAGGTGGTCAAGGGTTAATCCTGAGGATAAAGGGAGCCAATATAAGTCCCATGGGTCCCAAATGAGTTTAAATCAGTTTAGGGAGTTGGATAATGATGCAGTCAAATATACCTTAGTGCGAATTTCTCTAATTCTAGTCAACAAGTCAGTGTTGTTGGGAGGCGTGGTTTGTTTCCACTTCCGGGCAATCAGGGTTTTGGCTGCTGTGAGGAAGTGTTGAAATAGGCAATCTAGAGGTATCCACATAGACCGAGTAGGGTTGTTTAGCAAATAATGTAGTGGATCCAAGGGAATATCCTGCTGTAGCACCACGCCTGTTAGGTCTCTAACCTCCAACCAGAATTGTGTCACAAAGGGGCACTCCCAGAAAATATGGAACAGGTCTCCCACCAATCTCTGGCATCGCCAACATACAGATGAAATGTTCGGGTTGAAGCTGTGTAAAAGGGCAGGGGTATGGGGCCAGAACATAAGAATTTTGTATTGGTTTTCTTTATATGTCGTACAAAGGGAAGTTTTGGCCGGCCTCGGCCATATGGATTGCCACAGTGCAAGGGAAATAGGATCTGCCTATTATAGTTTCCCACTTGGTCATATATCTATGTGAAGGCAGATTGGAGTTATCCAGAGAGAGCATAATGGCATAAATGGCAGATATATGACCCTTGGTCATGGTGTTGTGATGACATAATGTTTCAAATCTGGTAGGCTGAGTGACCCGAGTGGAACCCAAGGTATGTTGCATATATATATGTAGATAGTGGAAAAATGCAGAGGAGGGGATGGTATGGTGTTGCTGGAAATAGGAAAAGGGGTATAACTCTAGCGTGAGGGGATCAACCATATCGGTCAAGTGGAAAATATCTGCCCCAGTCCAAAGACGGACCAGTTGTGATCTATTACCACCAGGTATAGTAGGGGTGTATAATATAGAGGTTAAGGGGGGGCATTTTAATGACAATTTAAAGTGTTTCTTACACACCACCCAGACCTCTCTCTGAAATCTCATAGGACCCAAGGGTGGATGATGGCAAATCAAGGGGATCATCCCATAGCGGAGTGTTGGGATGAATCGGAGCCATCCAAAGTTTCTAAATTATGGTCCACTTAGTATGCTCTAAGGGACGCCCAAGTTGGGATGCGACGTAGATGAGCCGCCCAGTAGTATTTCACAACGTCGGGAACAGATAGACTTCCAGCAGATTTACTAGATAGTAGAACAGATTTACGGATTATGTGTCTACCGCAGTGTCATATGAATCTGAGGATGGATGATTGCATTGCTCTCAATTCCCTCATGGGTGCTACCAGTGGCAATACAACAATTTGGGAAGCAAGGACATTTTGACCGCAGTGATGCATCTGAAAAAGGACATAGGGAGAGAATACCACCTGACCATTTATCTACGTAGATCAGCGAAAACAGGGGGAAAGTTGGTCCTACAAGCTGAGGTGTATGAGGAGGTGAGTTGGACCCCTAAGTAAGTTATGTAAACTTCTTTCCAATTATATTTGTAGTTCTGTTTGAAAAAATGTAAGGAGGAATCCTCCAGCTCACCATTTAGAAGGATTTGACTGAAGATAGCGCCAGGATCGCCGCGACGGCACGTGGCGTTGAGGCAGGAAAGAAAGAGAAGCGATGATCCAGCGCATCAGAGTTTAAAATGAAACATATGTTTCAATTTTATTCCAAATCTAAAAACAGGAAATAGCTTCCAGGTACAGGGAAATAAATCAAGGATGTTGCTTACGCGTTTCAAACGTATACTACGTCCTTTCTCATGGCTTGTCAATAGAGGAATACAGATGACTCGAGGCTTATATCCGGTAATCGCAAGTGAAATAAATTGCGGTTCAGCTTGTTTATGCTGGAACGCAGATGGAAATGTACCATGTAACAACCATTAACTCGGACCTTAAGAATTAGTACCGAGGTTGCAAGGTAAGTGACTACAAATTGTAATTACACTGTGCCGTCTGTCAGACGATACTCATTATACTAATTGAAAACAAATGGAAGTTTATAATTCATATAAATTGCATGATCGGATACAAGCCTCGTAGTAAACATATATAAATACTGATAATGATAATATACAGTCAAGGAAATAAGTATTTGATCCCTTGCTGATTTTGTAAGTTTGCCCACTGTCAAAGTCATGAACAGTCTAGAATTTTTAGACTAGGTTAATTTTACCAGTGAGAGATAGATTATATTTAAAAAAAAACAGAAAATCGCATAGTCAAAATTATACATATTTATTTGCATTTTGCACAGAGAAATAAGTATTTGATCCCCTACCAACCATTAAGAGTTCAGCCTCCTCCAGACCAGTTACACGCTCCAAATCAACTTGGTGCCTGCATTAAAGACAGCTGTCTTAAATGGTCACCTGTATAAAAGACTCCTGTCCACAGACTCAATTAATCAGTCTGACTCTAACCTCTACAACATGGGCAAGACCAAAGAGTTTTCTAAGGATGTCAGGGACAAGATCATAGACCTACACAAGGCTGGAATGGGCTACAAAACCATAAGTAAGACGCTGGGTGAGAAGGAGACAACTGTTGGTGCAATAGTAAGAAAATGAAAGACATACAAAATGACTGTCAATGGACATCGATCTGGGGCTCCATGCAAAATCTCACCTCGTGGGGTATCCTTGATCCTGAGGAAGGTGAGAGCTCAGCCGAAAACTACACGGGGGGAACTTGTTAATGATCTCAAGGCAGCTGGGACCACAGTCACCAAGAAAACCATTGGTAACACATTACGCCTTAATGGATTAAAATCCTGCAGTGCCCGCAGGGTCCCCCTGCTCAAGAAGAAACATGTACAGGCCCGTCTGAAGTTTGAAAATGAACATCTGTGTAGCGTCTATGGCCACGGCCCGTCGATCGGTCGTTAACCCCGACGGCCGTGGCCATGGACAGCTTACCTGCCTGCAGCGTCGTCCCCCAGTCAGGCGCCGGCATTCTCTTCCGGATTCCGAGTGTCTCCGGCGGGTGCGCGCGCCCGCGCGTGCACGGCCTTAAAGGGCCAGTGCGCGCGTTTTTGTAAAAACTGTACTCTGGCCCAGGATGCCCTGGGCTATAAAAAGGGCTCTGCCCTCTTGCCCTTTGCCAGAGCATTGTTAGTTTTCCCATTGTTCGTCTTGCTTATGGTCTCCCAGTGTCTTCCAGCCTCCCAGTGTACCTTGCTCCTGTATTCCGTATCCCGTATCCTGTTTCCGTGCTATCTAGTGCTATTGCCGTGCTGTGCTACCTGCCGTGCTGTGCTACAGTCTACGCTACCCTGCTACGCCTCACCGAACGACTTCCCACCGCCTGGTTCTGGACGTGTCCGCCTCGCCACTGCCTACGATTGCCTCAGGTACTCTCGCTGAACCATTGAACTGTGTACCTTCCAGTTTGGCCAGCTGCCATCCCCGCTACGCGGTACGGCCCAGTGGGTCCACACCCCGCATCGTGACAGTACGCTCTGGCCATGGACCCCGCTGGCCAATTCAAGGGCTTGTCACCCTCCCAAGCCAAGCAGGCGGATCTGCTGGATCTCCGAGCTAGGCAGGACCAGCTCCTCGTGGCCGTCGACTCTATGGCGCAGCAGCTAGGGACGCTAGTTGCCTCCATTCCTGCTTCTGTGCAAGTTCCTCAAGCCGACCCTCCTGTTGCTCCTCCTGGCAGTTCCTGTATGGACCCTCGGTTCTCGCTGCCATTGCCCTCTCGGTTCGATGGAGACGCCAGTGCTTGTCGGGGGTTCCTGAACCAATGCCACATTCATTTTACCCTGCACTCTCGGGCATTTCCGTCAGATGGAGCCAAGATCGCATTTATCATCTCCCTCCTGACCGGTGTGAGAGATAAATGGTTAATGCTCTTATGACTATACAGAATAATGGGTATTTTAGAAAGGTTAAGAGAAGAAATAGTTTGCAGATGCTCTGCCGTCCCTTGAAATTGCAAACAGATGGAGGTCAATCGCTTGACCACCCCCCTAAGCATAAAGGAAACCTAAGGGAATACCTGGTGCTCCACCAATGAGCTTTTATGGGAAAGGAAGATGTAAGGCTTGAACATACAGATGACTCATATGTTATGGAATGTTCTTTGTTCGTCTGATGCTATAAGTATGAGAACTGTAGTTCAATAAATTAGAAGTATTACTTTGAGAACTTGGTCTCAGTGTGTCTTTACTTCTCCGAGCTCGCACCCCCCCCCCCCCACCTGATTTGAACCTGCATAGATGATCAAGGCGTAAAGTGACCCCATTGCGATCACAGAAATTGGCGCCCGAACAGGGACTTGACCAGAAGGACGGCACCCCACCCAGGGGATCTCCCGGGACTAGAGTGGCGACCTCCCGGACGAAGGAACGGGCAGACCACTGCTGCAGCAAGGTAAGAAGACTTAATTCTTACAAACTCTGCTCTGCACCTTCCTGTCTGGTAGGTCACCTTCCCGGTAGTACTCCTGAGGAATAGAGGGGCCACATGAAGGTATTTTTAGTGTAAAAATCTGGTCAAGTCTAAAATAAATCCTACCCTCAGGATAAAGTGCCTGATCTCTATGGCAGTATTTGTATGAATGTTGTAGAAACCCAGTTTTGTGTCACAAATGCATTTTAGAATAAGGAAATTTAAAAAAAAGATGAAAAAAAAAAAAAAAAAATTCCGATAATCCGGCAAATTACCAGAAACATGTGTACATGCTTCAGGTGACTACGGGAATTATGATAGGCTAAATTTTGGCCCGGAAATCGAAAATTTTGTGCAGTCCAATAATCCGGCATGATGAATCAACACTTGGATTTGACACTCGCCCTATTATTTGGACTAGGGATACTAGCCGTTTTACTGTTATGGTGTGGAGGATATCTCCTTGAGTGGTGTTTAAAGTAAATAAGAAGGAATGTAAAAGGAAGATTCTCTGGCCAGAGTAGAAAGTAAGTACAGAAACTAGAAACTGTCTAAAATAGATGAGAATAGAATTCATCTGTCAGTAGCTAAAATCTGTAACAAAATACGGGTGTGCCTAAGGCCACCACTTACAGTCACAAGATGGGAAACTTGGTTACCCTCTTTAAAGATGAACACCCCAAAGGACAAACCGCCAAACAGGTAGTAGCAGAAAGAGAAGGTAAAAAGACGACACAGGGAATAAAAAAATTAATGAAAGCATGTGGTCTAGAATCCCATGGACGGTTAGATGCAGACAAATGGAATGAATGTTGTGACACAAAGCGTGGATGGCTGAAAGATAAAGGGTTGACTGAGAAAGCCGAAGCATGGAAGAAGGTGTCAGAGGAAGTAACGTGAGGGGGATGCATGGAAACAGAATGTAAGAAAAAGTTTTATTATGATTTATAATGAAAATCCAGGAAAAAGGACAGAGAAAGTAGGTAGACCCCCGGGGTATGGAGACAGAACGTTAAATGGTCCAGAAGGATGGACGTGTTTTAGGTGCGGCTCTCAGAACCTGGAGTGGAGGGATGTATGTTATGCATGTGGCGCTCCCAGACCTAGGGACAAAAATCCTCTAGGTATATACCCAGTAGTGCCAGGATACTCGAACAACAACCCTTTTGCGCCTGCCCCCACGCATATACCGGAACCATATAAGCAGGTTGCAGGAATGGCCCCAGTGGTGTTAGCACCAGCAGGGGTAATTACTAGGACAGGTAAAACAAATAAAGGAGCAGAGGGAGGGGATGAGGAAGACGAAGAGGAGCAAAAAGAGCAAAACAGGAAGGACAAGGCAAAAAGAGAGGAACAAGAAAGAGAAAGAGAAAGGCAGCTCCAAACCCTCCAAGACCAGATGGATGAAGGGAGGAATATACCAGTGGGGAAAGATGCTACAGAGGCGCTGAATGCAGTAGCCTCCAAGCTCCAGGTACTGACCAACATATACGCTAGCGAGGCAGATAAGAAAATTAGGAAAAGGGAATATAAGTACAAACCCTGGAATCCCAGGGATGCACTTATATTAGTCCAAAAAGCACCGGATCCAGAGGCAGAACCCATACCCTTCTATAGATATTTAGAACAGATACAGAGTATGTACAGGGCAACCTGGCAGGACCTAGCACAATTGATACATACAAAAATGGGAGGATATAGTGCCACAGTGTTGGATCACTTAGAACCCCTAGCGGGAGGGGAGGAATGGAGACAGAGTGAGGATTCAGGGGATCAACTGGTGATACAGCTAAAAGAGTGGGCAACTCACAAGCAAGCCGAGTTAGGAGTAAATCTAACGGACCTCACTCAGGAAAACTCAGAAACGGTGGAGAAATTCTTCACTAGGCTCCAGACAAGCTGGAAGAACATGGGGTATCGAGAACGAAACCCTTTGGACTGTAGACTGCTTACTAGTAGTTTTGTGGAAGGATTAAAAAGACCCATACAAGACGGGCTGAAAACGGCCAGACCAGAATATCGTAGTCTAGACCCTAGAGATTTGCTGAAGGTAGCTCAGGGAGTGGAGCAGGGATTAAAAGCCCAGACTCAGCGTAGGAAGCAGATCACGGGGGTAGGGATATACCAGAACCCACAGGGGACACAGAATAGACCCCCCTCCGTACGGAAATAATATGTTACAACTGTCAAAAGACAGGGCATATTGCCAGAAATTGTAGAGGCCCAAAGCGCCCCAGACAGACCGAAGGAAACATACCCACGGCCCCACCTAGTGACCAACAGATACAAACATATCAAGCATAGGACAGTGGCAACCCCAGGGAAAGTGCAGTGGTCCTAATACAATCAGTAACTTTAGGACCTGCCCCTACAGTTCCTTTGAGTATTAATGATGGAACCCCGATTCCATTCTTGATAGACACGGGAGCAGCCACCACTGTCATAAAAACTGCACACGTCCCTTCAGACCTCCTATCCCCGGATTATCAGGAATGCATAGGCGTAGGAGGAAGTATAACGAATAATCAAGTGACAAAACCTGTCACCCTACATTTTGGCCCACATCGGTCTCTGGTCACTAGATTAGTTGCTAGCCAATCAACTCCCGTCTGCCTATTAGGTGCAGATTTGTTGCAGAAATTACAAGCCCACATAGAATATCTTCCAGATGGTACGGTCAAGTTGACCGGTAGTTTAAATGATGAAAAGCTGTGTCTCATAGCAGCCTGTGATACAGATCCATGGGAAGACCGACCGCCAGTAGGAGTCCACGTGTGTACTCCAGTAGAACAACATCACCATTTAAAACATATACCTCATGTTTTATGGTCGAAAAGCCCTACGGACGTAGGAGTTCTGCCAGTACCCCCTGTCACTGTACAACTAAAACCTGGCCACCCACTGCCCCAGAAAAAGCAATATCCTCTTAGCCAGGCTCAATCAGACGCCATCTAGGATAGCATAAAAGATTTTCTGAATGCAGGAGTTCTGGTGGAAATAGTCTCCCCCTGTAACACCCCACTGTATCCAGTCAAGAAGAAATCAGACAAAGGGCAGCCCACTAAATATAGAATGGTTCAAGACCTTAGGGCAGTAAATGCAGCCACTGTATTTAATACGCCCATTGTTCCAAACCCTCATGTGCTCTTAGCCCAGATTCCACCTACCGCCTCTCATTTTACGGTGGTGGACCTGGCAAATGCATTATTTTCAGTCCCTCTACATACTAATTGCCAATACCTCTTTGCATTCACCCATCAAGGCAAACAATATGCATGGACCGTTCTACCTCAAGGTGCCCACAACTCACCCAGTGCTTACACGGCTGCTATGCAAACAGTATTAGCCGATTGGCTGCCACCACCGGGTGTTGTATTATTGCAGTATGTCGATGATTTACTTCTTTGCTGTCCCTCTTCCGAAGCATGTATCCAAGCTTCGGTATCACTGTTGAAGTTTTTAGCGGAAAATGGGTGCAAGGCCTCTAAAGATAAATTGCAATTTTGTTGTACTCAAGTTGTATTTTTAGGACACTGTGTAGCACAAGGCACGAGGCATCTCACACACAGCAGAGTAGAAACTATTGTACAAATACCAGTTCCAAAATCTTTAAATGCTTTACGTACATTTTTAGGTTTAGTCTCTTACTGCAGACCATGGATCCGTTCCGCATCCATTCTCATGCAGCCTCTGTATGACTGCCTCAGTAGCCAGCCTTTCCACCTTACGCCCGAAGCTGAAGAGAACTTCCACACTTTGAAATTGGTGGTCCAGACAGCCCCAGCTCTCGGGACCCCCAATTATGACAAGATTTTTCGACTATATTGTACTGAACAAAATGGCCATGCCACGTCTGTACTTACGCAAGAACATGGTCCACAACAGCGCCCAGTTGCCTACTATTCAGCTAGGCTTGACCCGGTTGCCCGTGGATCCCCATCCTGTGTACGAGCTATTATTGCAATTAACCTTATGTTGAATAAAGCTTCTGATCTTGTATTAGCATTTCCTGTACAGATATATGCCCCCCATGATATTACTGCTATTCTAACTCAAGTGCAACCTAAGCATTTGTCCACTGCCAGACATCTAAGATTAACCTATGTGCTTCTTCTCCCTGAGCAGGTTACACTCCATAGGTGTACCACTTTGAACCCAGCTACCTTACTGCCTCTGGAGCAAGGGGGAGTAGAGACAGGTAAAGTATGGTCGGAATATCTACCAGATACTGAAGAACATGATTGTATGGCCCTTATGGCCCAGGAAACAGTGGGGTTCGCTCATGTGAAAGATACCCCACTCCAAAATCCAGACCTGATACTCTTTGTGGATGGTTCACGGTATTGTGTGCAAGGTTCTTTCTTCACAGGCTATGCAGTCACCACAGAACATACCGTACTTGAAACAGCATCCTTACCGGCCTCACGCTCCGCACAAAAAGCAGAACTAAAAGCACTTGCCCAAGCCTGCCATCAGGCCACAGGTAAAACAGCAAATATCTACACTGACTCTCGGTATGCATTTGGGATTGCACACAATTATGGCCCCATATGGAGGGCAAGACAATTTTTGACTTCAGCAGGTACCCCAGTTAAGAATGCGGATTTCGTAAAGTATTTGATGGAGTCTTTATTATTACCAACTGAGGTAGCAGTAATAAAGATAAAAGCTCACACTACGGCCAACACACCAGAAGCAAGGGGAGATGCCCTGGCAGACGAAGCGGCAAAGCAAGCAGCACAGAAGCTACCCGTGTTAGCAGCCGTATGTCAGATAAAAGATCCAGAGGAAACAAGACCAGCTGTAAGCCCGGAACTACTGCAAAAACTTCAAGGACAAGCAACAAAAGAAGAAAAAGACAAGTGGACGGCCCAAGGAGCAACGCTACGAAAAGATGGCCTCTGGCAATTGCAGAATAAACTGTGCCTGCCTAAGACAATGTTCCCAATGATGGCCCAAATAACACATGGAGCGACTCACCAATCAAAAACGGCAATGATGGACTTGGTAAACAAGGTGTGGTATGCCCTAGGGTTTAGTGTGATGGCCAGCAGTTTTACACAAGGATGCATGATCTGTGCAACACATAATATTGGAAGAACTGTAAAAGTACCACAGAAGCACACACCCAGACCTATATATCCGTTCCAGAGACTGCAGATAGACTATATTCAACTACCCAAAGTTGGTACCTATGAGTATGTGCTTGTTTGTATTGATCTCTTTTCAGGATGGCCAGAAGCTTTTCCAGTCACCAAAGCTACAGCAGTAGCCACAGCCAAGAAGCTGATAAATGAAGTGGTCTGCAGATATGGAGTGCCGGAAGTAATTGAGAGCGACAGAGGAACACACTTTACGGGTGAAATCATGAACAATGTTTTATCTTCGTTAGGTATAAACCAAGCATTCCACACACCATACCATCCGCAAAGTAGTGGTAAGGTTAAGAGATTAAACGGGACTCTCAAATTGAAAATCCAAAAAGCTATGGTAGAAACCGGGAAACCATGGACCGAGTGTCTACCATTAGCCTTGTTCTCAGTAAGATACACGCCCACAAAAAGAACAGGTCTCAGCCCGTATGAGATCTTATTTGGGTCGGCTCCCAGACTAGGATGTTATTTTCCACAGGTGCTCCAGATGCAGTATGGTAGGTTAACTGACTATGTATCAACCCTGAACAAACAATTGACCAAGGTGCATGCACAAGTATTTTCTTCCATTCCAGACCCAGAATCGGTTGCCGGCGCGCATAAGGCTAGAACCAAGAGATTGGGTCGTTGTCAAAAGACACGTGAGGAAGAGCCTTGAGCCACGGTTTGATGGTCCTTTTCAAGTTTTGCTCGTTACAAGCACCTCAGTAAAGCTAGAAGGAAAACCCAGTTGGATACATGCCAGCCACTGTAAAAAGGTCCTGATACTATCAGAAGAATCTCAAGAAGCGCCAAAGACGAAGGACTGAGAAGTCAAGATGAAGCTTTTCTCGGTTGTTGCGATAATTACTGTTTTTATGATGTTACACAATGTATGGACAGCAACCCCTGTGGTAAAAATACAAGGGGAAGGCCAGGGAAAAATGTTCACAATGAGCTGGAACAATGCTACAAGGACACGGAAACAAGGCAATTTTACATGTCAAGAAAATACCAGGTGTTTGATTGCCAATTGGACAACCACAGCAGGACCAATGGGAAGGAGTGGGTACTTACACCTAAAATATGGGGAACAGCCAAATGTCACGATTACCCAGGTGTCAAGTAAATTGCTTATTTGTTGCATTAACACTGACAAACATTTTGTGCAGAAATATTTGGAAAAGCAAACGATACAACAAAGAGACTACTATAATGAAAGTGTAAAAGGATGTGATAAGGTAAATGAAACTGTATTTGTTACACGAGGTATGAATAGAATACTCTGTACCAATGCATCAGAAATAAGTAACAGAACGATTTTTGTATTATCAATTGAAATTTTACATGATGAACATAAGCCACACATAACTGAACAAAGTTTAGAAAGAATACCACATACATGTAAGAATGCTGTTACTCAAGAACAAAGGAAGAATATACATTTCAATATACATTTCAATATCTCCTTCCCTAAACCCCCAGATTGTCACACTAGAATAAAGAGAGAATGGTATGACACAATGTTAGGAGGGGTAGGAACGGGACTGGGAGTATTGAATGGTATACAGTTAGAAACAGTCATGAATAAACTTGGTTCCGTAGGAGACGACACAGCAACAGCCTTACGCGTAGGGGCTACATGGTTGCCTACGAGTTTTGCTACCCAACAGAGTGGTCTCAAAATAGATCAGCTGTTTTTAAATGTTTTTAACGAATCTATGCTAGTGCAATATAGAACCATGGAGAATATCTCAGCGTTTGTAAACTGGACTGTATGTATTCTCAAAACAATATGGCAAAGAGAACAGATGGATGATTTTAAATCAAAATTATTCAGCACACACGTAAGACAGTGGACAGATATTCTACCGGTAGAAAAAGTGGATGATACTTGGTTATTGCTGCAACCCGAACATGCTGAATGCACTCCCACTTGGTGTGCTGGTAGACTAATAGCTTTCAAGGTAAAAAGCCCTACATTGTTATGCAAATTTATAGTTATGCCTATGGTGATGATAGACCCAGTTATGTTTGAAGGACAGTACTGGATGCCAGAGATAAAGGGAACTCACATAAGTTCACAAAACACGACTGTTGACATTGACCTATGCCAATTGACGGAACAGGGGTATGTGTGTAATCAGCAATCAGGAATATATGAACCCTGTTTGATGCAGCATCAAGATAATGTTTGTTCACTCACAGTTATCCCTGCTTCACAATTGAGAATATATATAGAAGTAGGCCCCTTGCATGTATGTCTCATAACGGATGACCTAAAGACACTTAAACAATTTAATGTCACCAGTCCATTCTCAGGGTGTTTGTATAATGTGACTCATTTGAATTGGGGTAATGATACGGTAGTCTTCTTGCCCACCCTAGAAGAAATTATGTCTACAATATGGGTTCCTGAACCACTACCTTATAGCAATTTTAGTTTACCGTTAGAAGAACTAAGAAGGGTATTACAAAAATCACAAGATTTCCAGAAATTAATAAAAGAACACAATGTAACCTTAAATAAAGTAAAAGTATTGGCCACTATAGCTTCAGGAAAAATAGTGCATTTATCCTCAGCCATAAAGGATGTTAGTGCCCACCACTGGTATGATATTTTCACAGGATTTTCCCCTACAGCCACTACAATATTACACGTATTGTTTCAACCTTTAATCTGTATGATGATATTATTTGTACTACTTACATGTTTCAATTGTTATGCTTTTTGTAAGATAAGAAATGCTTTTTCTCGAAGACCTATACATTATGAGCAGAGACGGATGTTGTGAGTTTAAGAGATAAGATGGTTAAAATCACAAAAGGGGGAATTTGTGAGAGATAAATGTTTAATGCTCTTATGACTATACAGAATAATGGGTATTTTAGAAAGGTTAAGAGAAGAAATAGTTTGCAGATGCTCTGCCGTCCCTTGAAATTGCAAACAGATGGAGGTCAATCGCTTGACCACCCCCCTAAGCATAAAGGAAACCTAAGGGAATACCTGGTGCTCCACCAATGAGCTTTTATGGGAAAGGAAGATGTAAGGCTTGAACATACAGATGACTCATATGTTATGGAATGTTCTTTGTTCGTCTGATGCTATAAGTATGAGCACTGTAGTTCAATAAATTAGAAGTATTACTTTGAGAACTTGGTCTCAGTGTGTCTTTACTTCTCCGAGCTCGCACCCCCCCCCACCTGATTTGAACCTGCATAGATGATCAAGGCGTAAAGTGACCCCATTGCGATCACACCGGCAAGGCCCTGGCATGGGCTAACCCTATCTGGGAACGTCAGGGACCCGAGACTTCCAGGAGTTCGCACGAATTTTCCGAACCGTTTTTGAGGAACCAGGACGAGTCTCATCAGCCGCCACCGCCATCTTCAACCTTCGCCAAGAGGACAACTCCGTGGGCGAGTATACTATTCAGTTCCGGACTCTGGCAGGAGAGCTATCCTGGAACAATGAGGCATTTGTGGCATCCTATTGGCATGGTCTGTCGCCCGAGATCAAGGACGAACTGGCTGCTCGAGACCTGCCTCCCGCGTTGGACGACTTGATTCTGCTTGCCACTCGGGTTGACATAAGGCTGAGGGAGAGATCCCATGAAGTTCGTCAGGAGCGTCGGCGTCCTAGACTGGCGCCCAACTTTCAGCAACCCCTCTTGCCTGCTTCTATCGCTTTGCCTGAGGTTCCGATGCAAGTTGACCGACTAAAATTATCGGTCCAGGAGAAACAGCGCAGGCGCACCTCTGGACTGTGCTTATATTGTGGCCTCGCTAGCCACGTCGTGCGTCTGTGTCCTCACAAGCCAAAAAACCCCAGCGCCTAGGCTTGGTTGGAGAGACAACCCTGGGCGTCAACACATTAAAGCAAGAACTCTCCTCCAAACTATTTATTCCTGTAACCATTATTGCTGGCGAGAGGTCTCATCAGGTCTCCGCATATCTGGACTCCGGCTCTGCAGCCAACTTCATCTGCCAGGATCTTGTGGATCTCCTACAGTTGCCCACTATCCCGCTTGAAAGGCCGCTGATCGTTGCCTCGGTGGATGGACTGCCATTACCGGACCCAGTTGTGTCCATAACCAAGCCGTTGAAACTCCAAGTGGGAGCCCTTCATGCTGAGATCATCTCTCTGTTCGTCCTATCCAAGGCCGTCAACCCCGTGCTGTTGGGGTTGCCTTGGCTTCGTCTGCACGCCCCCGTCCTAGATTGGAACTCTGGAGAGGTTCTCCTGTGGGGCCCGAAGTGTCTTGACCGCTGTCTGAGTCACATCCATTCGCCACAGCCCGCTCCTCTTCAGTCGTTGGCAGGTTTGGCCCTCTGTTTCTCTATGTTCGGTGATGTCTTCAATAAAAAGGAGGCCGAGACCTTGCCGCCACACCGGGCATATGACTGCCCAATCGACCTGGTCCCAGAATCGTCTCCTCCTCATGGTAGAGTGTATCCTCTCTCCTTGCCAGAGACCCAGTCCATGTCGGCTTACATCAAGGAGAACCTGGAGTGGGGTTTCATTCGTAAATCTTCATCCCCGGCCGGAGCAGGGTTCTTCTTTGTTAAAAAGAAAGATGGATCATTACGACCTTGTATCGACTACCGAGGCCTAAACCAGATCACGGTGAAGAACAGGTATCCTCTGCCTTTAATTTCGGAACTGTTTGATCGCATACGGGGGGCAAAATTTTTTTCTAAACTGGACCTGCGGGGGGCCTATAATCTGATACGGATTCGTCGAGGTGAAGAGTGGAAGACTGCCTTTAATACTCGTGATGGGCATTACGAATACTTAGTCATGCCCTTCGGCCTGTGTAACGCTCCCGCAGTATTCCAAGAATTTGTCAATGACATTTTTCGTGATCTCCTGTATGTTTGTGTTGTGGTGTATCTCGATGACATTCTGATTTTTTCCCCAGACCCAGTAACTCATCGAAGTCATGTCCGCCAGGTGTTGCTCCGTCTAAGAGAGAATCGACTTTACGCCAAATTGGAGAAGTGTGTGTGCGAGAAGAAGTCTCTATCCTTCCTGGGCTATATTATCTCAGATCAGGGTCTCAAGATGGATCCCCAGAAGGTAAAGGCCGTCCTGGAGTGGCCACGCCCCCAAGGCTTAAGGGCCATCCAACGCTTTCTAGGATTCGCCAACTTCTACCGACTCTTCATCCCCAACTTCTCATCTTTGACAGCACCTATCTCCACCCTCACTAAGAAAGGTATGAATGCCAAGTTGTGGACTCCGGAGGCTTAAGCCGCATTTGAATCCTTAAAGAAAGCCTTCACATCTGCCTCCATTCTGCACCATCCGGACGTGTCCTTACAGTTTTCGTTAGAGGTGGACGCCTCCTCGGTGGGTGCTGGTGCACTGTTGTTCCAGAAAAGACCGAAAGGCAAGGCCGTGGTATGTGGTTACTATTCCAAGCTGTTTTCTCCCGCATAGCGTAACTACTCGATTGGGGACCGGGAGTTACTGGCCATCAAACTGGCTCTGCAGGAGTGGAGACACCTACTGGAAGGCGCGGTTCACCCTATCCTGATCTTCACGGATCACAAGAATTTGACCTACATACAGACGGCCCAGCGGTTGAATCCTCGTCAAGCCAGGTGGTCGTTGTTCTTTGCTCGGTTCCGGTTCGAACTCCACTACCGTCCCGCCGACAAGAATGTGAGGGCCGACGCCTTGTCTAGATCTTTCGAAACCGAGGACGCCATGGAATCTCCACAGAATATCATTGACCCATCCTATATCTTCTCTGTGAATCCCCTGCAAGTCACAGACATTCCTCCGGGTAGGACTTTTGTGCGTCTGGCTGACCGAGGAAGAATTCTTCGCTGGGGTCACAACTCTAAGCTGGCAGGTCACGCGGGTGCTCGTAAGACCCAAGATTTAATCACCCGTCAGTTCTGGTGGCCCACGCTGCCCAAGGATGTCATGGACTTTGTCTCCTCGTGCACAGTCTGTGCAGCAAATAAAGTTGCTCACTCCAGACCTGCGGGCTTGCTCCAACCACTGCCTGTGCCCGTTGTCCCGTGGCAACATGTCGCTATGGACTTCGTCACGGATCTTCCTCCTTCTGCGAGTTGCAGTTTGATCTGGGTGGTGGTGGATCGATTTTCCAAGATGGCTCACTTCATCCCGTTGACCGCTCTGCCGTCTGCTACGCGGTTGGCTGACCTCTTCATACAGCACATCTTCCGTCTGCACGGATTGCCCCTGCATATTGTCTCGGACAGAGGTGTCCAGTTTACCTCGAAGTTTTGAAGAGCACTCTGCGGGCTCCTTGGTGTGAAATTGGACTTCTCTTCGGCCTATCATCGCCAGTCCAACGGGCAAGTCGAGAGAGTTAACCAGATTATGGAGAACTACCTACGTCACTTTGTGTCCAGGCGCCATGATCATTGGGTGCAGTTGCTCCCGTGGGCAGAGTTCTCCTATAACAACCACACCAGTGAGTCGACCACATCCAGTCCATTTTTCATCGTCTACGGCCAATATCCTCGTATACCTCTTCCTGTTTCTACAATGTCCCAGGTGCCTGCAGCCGACTCCACCTTCAGGGACTTTCTACAGATATGGCAACAGACCCGATCTTCTATACTCTTGGCGGTGGACCGCATGAAGAGAAAGGCAGACACAAGAAGACGGGCGCCACCGCAGTTCCTTCCAGGGACTAAAGTCTGGCTGTCCTCTAGGAATATCCGGCTGAAGGTGCCGTCATGCAAATTTGCCCCGAGGTTCCTTGGTCCCTTTGAAGTCCTGCTACAAATTAACCCGGTATCCTACAAGCTGCGGCTCCCCCCCACTCTCAGGATCCCTAACTCCTTTCACGTCTCCCTGCTAAAACCGGTGGTCCTGAACCGCTACTCCAGGACTCCTAGTCCCACAGTGGTTCCTGCCGGCCCATCTGGGACTTTCGAGGTAAAGGAGATTCTGGATACCAAGAAGGTGGGAGGAAGGACATTTTATTTGGTGGGCTGGAGGGGGTTCGGCCCAGAAGAGAGGTCTTGGGAGCCAGAGGAGAACATCGATGCCCCAGTTCTTGTGAGGAAGTTTCTCTCTCGCTCTGGTCCCAAGAAGAGGGGGCGTAAGAGGGGGGATACTGTAACGTCTATGGCCACGGCCCGTCGATCGGTCGTTAACCCCGACGGCAGTTGCCATGGACAGCTTACCTGCCTGCAGCGTCGTCCCCCAGTCAGGCCCGGGCACTCTCTTCCGGATTCCGACTGTCTCCGGCGGGTGCGCGCGCCCGCGTGTGCACGGCCTTAAAGGGCCAGTGCGCGCGTTTTTGTAAAAACTGTAATCTGGCCCAGGATGCCCTGGGCTATAAAAAGGGCTCTGCCCTCTTGCCCTTTGCCAGAGCGTTGTTAGTTTTCCCGTTGTTCGTCTTGCTTATGGTCTCCCAGTGTCTTCCAGCCTCCCAGTGTACCTTGCTCCTGTATTCCGTATCCCGTATCCTGTTTCCGTGCTACCTAGTGCTATTGCCGTGCTGTGCTACCTGCCGTGCTGTGCTACAGTCTACGCTACCCTGCTACGCCTCACCGAACGACTTCCCACCGCCTGGTTCTGGACGTGTCCGCCTCGCCACTGCCTATGATTGCCTCAGGTACTCTCGCTGAACCATTGAACTGTGTACCTTCCGGTTTGGCCAGCTGCCATCCCCGCTACGCGGTACGGCCCAATGGGTCCACACCCCGCATCGTGACAATCTGGATGATTCTGAGAGTGATTGGGAGAAGGTGCTGTGGTCAGATGAGACTAAAATTGAGCTCTTTGGCATTAACACAACTCGCCGTGTTTGGAGGAAGAGAAATGCTGCCTATGACCCAAAGAACACCATCCCCACTGTCAAGCATGGAGGTGGAAACATTATGTTTTGGGGGTGTTTCTCTGCTAAGGGCACAGGACTACTTCACCGCTTCAATGGGAAAATGGATGGAGCCATTTACCGTCAAATCCTGAGTGACAACCTCCTTCCCTCCACCAGGACATTAAAAATGGCTCGTGGCTGGGTCTTCCAGCACGACAATGACCCGAAACATACAGCCAAGGCAACAAAGGAGTGGCTCAAAAAGAAGCACATTAAGGTCATGGAGTGGCCTAGCCAGTCTCCAGACCTTAATCCCATCTAAAACTTATGGAGGGAGCTGAAGATCCGAGTTGCCAAGCGACAGCCTCGAAATCTTAATGATTTACAGATGATCTGCAAAAAGGAGTGGGCCAAAATTCCATCTAACATTTTGCCAAAGGGATCAAATACTTATTTCTCTGTGCAAAATGCAAATAAATATATATAATTTTGACAATGTGATTTTCAGTTTTTTTTTTAATATAATCTATCTCTCACTGGTAAAATTAACCTAGCCTAAAAATTCTAGACTGTTCATGTCTTTGACAGTGGGCAAACTTACAAAATCAGCAAGGGATCAAATACTTATTTCCTCCACTGTACATGGAGCTGTGCAATGTCTTATTGTGATTAATACTAAATGTGAATTTTAAAAACAATTCGATGTCTGGACTTGACAGCAAGAAAGCAAGGTTAATAGTTATAACCAAAAATAGCTCAGATTAATGAAAGTCCCGTTTTAGGCCTCATGCACACGACCGTATTTTTTCCCACCCGTAAATACTGGCGTAAATACGGGTCCGGCGTCACACGTATTCCACCCGTTTTGCACCAGTATTTACGAACCCGTGCCCGTAAATATGGGTCCGGTGTCACCCGTATTCCACCCGTATTTACGGGCATGTTTTTGGCGGCAAAATAGCACTGCACTAATCGGCAGCCCCTTCTCTCTATCAGTGCAGGATAGAGAGAAGGGACAGCCTTTTCTGTAATAAAAGTTAAAGAAATTCATACTTACCCGGCCGTTGTCTTGGTGACGCGTCCCTCTCTTCACATCCAGCCCGACATCCCTGGATGACGCGGCAGTCCATGTGACCGCTGCAGCCTGTGATTGACCTGTGATTGGCTGCAGCGGTCACATGGCCTGAAACGTCATCCAGGACGTCGGGCCGGATGTCGAGAGGGACGCGTCACCAAGGCAACGGGCGGGAGACCGGACTGGAGGAAGCAGGAAGTTGTCGGTAAGTATGAAAGTCTTTTATTTTTATTTTTTACAGGTTTATACTGATCGGTAGTCACTGTCCAGGGTGCTGAAAGAGTTACTGCTGATCAGTTAACTCTTTCAGCTCCCTGGACAGTGACTATTTACTGACGTCGCTTAGCAACGCTGCCGTAATGACGGGTGCACACATGTAGCCACCCGTCATTACGAGAGCTCCATAGACTTCTATGGACTGTCCGTGCCGTTATTACGGCCTGAAATAGGACATGTTCTATCTTTTTCAACGGCACGGGCACCTTCCCGTGAGAAAACGGGAAGGCACCCGTCGCCAATAGAAGTCTATGAGCCCGTTATTACGGGTCGTAATTACGACCCGTAATAACGGGAGTTTTTACGGTCGTGTATGAGGCCTTAGCAGGTATACAGAAACAATGTATAAATGAACATGGTCAGTGAGTTATCATTATTATAGAAAATAATGGGAATTGGAGAATTTTTACTATTGGAGTGGCTCTCAGAGTGATATTTGTCTTTTAGCATTGTAAGCCCTCTCTTCTAGGTAAAAACCTATAAGATTGTATGGCACATTGATAAACAGTGTATGGAACTGAGTTTTCATATTGACATTAAACGTTTATCAGGATAATTTAAACCCTATAGATGACCTACGATGTCATTGTAGTTAGTAATGGAACATTAAATGTTTAGCAAGATAATTTAAACCCTATAGGTGACCTACGATGTCATTGTAGTTAGTAATGGAACATAAGTTCCTTTCTGAGCTTTATGCCCCTGGGGAATCTCATTTTTAAAGTGTAGATCCAGTACGCTTCTCGTGCGAGGATTTTATGTTTAATGTCACCTCCTCGAGTAGTAGTGGTGACACCCTCTATTGCATAACATTTGAATGTAAAGACTGATCTATTATGTAGTATTATAAAATGTTTGGCAGCATTAGAAATATTTGTACGATTTTGATTCCTGATATAACCAAGGTGTTCTAGGATTCTGGTTTTACATTTTCTGCTACTACATCCTACGTAAAGTAAATTACACATAGTACACTCAATAATGAATACCACTGCTACACTGTTACAGTTGATATATGATTGTATTGAGAAGGTATTGGTTTCATCTGAATCTCAAAATACTTTAGTGGGTTTGCCATAGGAACAAATTTTGCATGGGTTGGAGCCACATCTGAAAAAGCCCTTATGATGAAGCCATGTCATTTTGGTTTCACTAGAAGAGAACATGGAAGGGGAAAGTGAATCACCCAATGATGGTGCTGTATGTGGCACTATGCGGCAGCCATTTCTAAGGATATTTTCCAATGAGTCGTCTTCCATTAGGATTGGTAAATATTTCAGAATTATCTGTTTGATTGCGTGGAACTGATTGCTGTATTGTAAGACCAAAGTCGGTTTTTGTTGTTCGTCACTATTTGGAGGTTTTGGTTTAAACAGAAGAGAATTATGGGGTTTGTTTAAAACAATTGAAGACACTCTTTTTAAGGACCAATCTGGGTACCCTCTTTTGGTGAGTCTATTATTAGACTCTGTTCCTCTTTGTAACTGTTGTTAGTGCTACAGTTCCTCTTAGCCCTGTACATCTCCCCAACCGGGATGGATGTAATTGTTTGTTTAGAATGGCTACTAGTGGCATGAAGGATAGTATTGCCTGAAATAGGTTTACGGTACGTTTTGGAGCAAATAGGTTTGCCCTCTGTACCCGTAAGTTCCAAATCCAGGAACCGAATGGTATCTTTTTCATGAGTATAGGTGAATCTGAGATTCAATGGATTGTCATTGAGGTATTCAATGAACTGTGGGATGGCAGATACATCGCCCTCCCAAATGAATAGGAGATCGTCGATGTATCTGCCATACCAGTGAATGGAGGTTCCATATCTGTTATTCATAGAAAAATGACCAAATTAGCCAAAGATGGCGAGAATTTGGCCCCCATTGAAACTTGCTTAACTTGAAAAAAAAATTGGCCATCAAATTGGAAATAGTTGTGAGACGTTAGAAATACCAAAACCTCCAGTATGTATGTTTGCAGATCCTGACAATATGTGCTGTAAGTTATTGGATGGTAACGTAAGTCTTGAAATGCTACATCGTGAGGGATACTCATGTAAAGAGAAATGACATCACAGCTTATCAAGGAATATTTATTTGTGTGCCAGATTTTGTCATAGAAGGAGCGTAAGACATCTCAAGTGTCACTTAAATGGCCGGGAGTTCTCAAAACAAGGGGCTGTAGTAGGGAGTCTATCCATTCTGACAGCCTTTCTGTAAGAGATCCTATGCCTGAGACTATAGGTCTCATGGGTGGGGGGTTGATGCCCTTATGGATTTTGGGCAGGGCACGTATAATTGGCGTAATGGGGAATTCTACAAGAATGTAATCTGATTGTTTCTTAGTTAATAGCCCTTCTTTGATGCCATCATCAATTAATTTTTTTAGATTTTTTTGGAAGATAATAATTGGATTACGTTCAAGGCATTTGTATGTGTCTGTGTCTGCCAGTAAATTAAAAGTTTGTGTTTTGTACATAACCTTATTCACAACAGTGATACTCCCCCCCCCCCAAATCTGACATTTTTATTATAATGTCCTAGTTGTTTTGTAACGATCTTATGGCAGCCTTAAGTTGTATTGATAGATTATGAACGTTTCCTTGTGATCTTGAAGTATTGGCTAAAAGCTGTAAGTCTCTTTCAATCGCCCATTGAAATCTGTTCATTGAGTCAGTACGTGATGTTATAGGATAGACATTCAGATTCTTTGTTTTGAAATTTGTAGATAAACTGGTATCTTGAATGGGAACTTCCGAATTCAAATCTTTAAGGCACTTTAAGGTCCTATGCTCCTCAAATGAAAGGGGACTAAGGATTTGAACAGTCAAATTTTTATATATTTCTTCTGTATCCTCATTCTTAGTTTGAAGATTTTTAAAATGTCTTTTCACTGTAAGATTGCGTATGAATCTATTCACATCCAACAGCGTGCTGATAGTGTCGAAGTTTCTGCTAGGAGCGAAATTCAGACCTAAAGATAACACTTTATTTTGTGCTGGTGTGAGTTCAAATGAGGAAAGGTTAATCACATCAATATTAGGAATTAATTCCTGCGATTCTGCAGGTGACGACCTTGATCTGAGTCTATATGAGTGGTGCTTCCTGCCCCCTCTCCTCCCCCGTTTTTTGACAAATTGTAGCTTGTGTCAGATTTGTAACCCTGGAAATGTTTGGTTCTAGGGTTATCGCTGTCTGATCCATCATTTCCTCCGTCCATCGAGTCTGCTTCAGAAGAGCTGAAGCTCACTCTATTCATATTGCCTCCTTGCTTCCTTTGGCATTTACGTTTTTTTAGGATAGGTTTAAACCTGGTACGTGATCTGTCTCTCTTGTTCCAGTCATAGACTTCATGGTTAGCATAGACTCGTAAGTCCCTCTGGAACTTGATTTTCTTAGTTTCAGCGATGGATTTGTTGAGCTTATCCAGATATTGAGAGGTGCGTAATTCCATTTTTGCAAAGTCAGGTGAGCTAGAGGAGGAGTTTAGTTTACTCCTTAGCTGGGAACTATCCACTTCTAACTCCGACAATTTAATTTCCTTCTGTTTAGTTATAAGGTCCATTAATTTCAATGAACAGTCCGATAATATAGAGCTCCACTCAATGTCGAATTCTTGTGAGTAGTTAAATGTGGGTTTTTTTCTGAGTCGTAGACACCTAGGGATCATTTGTTTTGCAATGTAGTTACAGAGCGTTAGCGACACGTAAAATTACACCTAGTATGAACAGAACATCGTAAAACCCATTGCAAGCAATGGGCAGATGTTTGCAGGCGTAATGGAGCCGTCTTTTCAGGCGTAATTGGAGGCGTAAAACGCCTGAATTACGTCTGAAAATAGGCCGTGTGAACATACCCTTCAGACCATCAAATCGAACGAGTTGGCAATATGAGCATCTTTTCACTTTTTCATGAATTCAGCATCATCCTGATATTGTGGTATCTCTATATACATCCGTAAACCCCTTGGGGAAAGATTACGGTCATGATAAGACTGTAACAAATTTACTGTCTAGAACATTTTCACTTCTTTCTCAGCAAGTGATAGAGTTTTGTATTCTAAAGCACGTGTACTCATGACTTGGAGTCCTTCTTTAAGGTTACACTGTGCGAAAAACACATCCACATCCTCTCTGCCAGCTGAAAGTGCTGCTGAATTCAAAAGATCATGCATATCATCTGATATAGTGGGACTGATCTCCATTATGGCCTGCAAGCGTGTCAGATCAATATGAATAAAAAAGTCTCAAATGCAATTGTCTGGAAGATAGGAAAAAGATCGGCACTGGTTTGGCTCTTGAAACACTATGAGTCAGAGTAATAGACAGAAGCACGTGTCTAAACAAATTAAATTAAATCCACAACAGGTGGTGCTTAGTAGTGAAAAGGCTAAGTATAAGTGCAACAGCATTGGTAGAGAAATCCCACGGCACTTACCATTCAGTCAAATTATTCATTTATTGTTGCGGCAAGACAAGCAAAAGCAGTGTGGATGTGGTGCTCAAGCCTGCGACCGTTTCGCGTGTACCCATGCTTTGTCGAGGCCTCAGCGTTATCACAGACCACGTCCCCTTATATACACATAAGGAAACTTTAGTGTTACATATAAAATTAGAAACAATAGTAAAAAATAGGATTAAAATTACTATATCCAGTCTGTATCCAGCACGGTAGAGTGACAATGTTTTTATTTGTAAAAGGAGTAAAACATTAAAAAACCTATATAAATTTTGTATTGCCCTAATCGTATTGACCAGCAGAATAAAGTTAATTTGTAGTTTTCACCTCATGGTGAAAGACGTAAAAACGAAACCCAAGAGAGTAATCAGTTTTTTCCAATTCCAACCCACATAGAATTTAGTTTCAGCTTCCCAGGACATTTTATGGTACTTTAAATGGCCCATAGAAACTACAACTCCTCATGCAAGAAACAAAACTTCACACCACTCCATTGACGGAAAAATGAAAAAGTTATGGCACATAAAAGGCGGGGAGTTTAAAACGAAAATGAGATATCAAAAAATGGCTTGAACTTTAAGGGGTTAATATTCCCAAAAGCTGTTTGGAGAATAGAATGCACATTTGGCTGCGCTCTTACCACCATTAACACCTTCCCGCACCTTGATGTAACTGCACGTCACGGTGAGCAGTAACTTTGCGCACCTTGACGTGCAGTTACGTCTGTATTTTGACAGTCAACCGCCGCGCGGCCCTACACTGCAGCGGTGGTTAACTGTGCAGGGTTTCTGCCCTGCATTCCCTGTTGCCGATCAGCGGCCCATCACCGATGATTTTGGCAGTTAACCCCTCAGATGCGGCGTTCGATTGCGATCCCTGCATTTAAGGTGTTTAGCGCAAATCGGCAGCCCCCAAATTAAATCACGGGGGCTGGCGATGATACCCATGGCAACTGGACGCCAGACAATGGCTTCCGGGCTGTCATGTACAGAAGCCTATGGGGACCAGCCGGATGCTGGTCCTCATAGGCTTCCTGTCAGAGTGAATGTCACATCAAAATGACAGAACACATTACACTATGTAGGTAGTGCAATGTATTCTAGCAGCGATCAGAGCAGCAAGTCTAAATGTCCCCTAGTGGGACAAGTAAAAAAAAAAGTTAAAAAAAGATAATAAAACTGTTTTATAAAAGTTTGAAAATAAAGGTTATAAGTTACGTAAACAAAAAATGCTTGTTGAAAAAGTACACATATCTGGTATCACCACATTCGTAACGACCCAAACTATGAAACTATCATGTTATTTTTCCCGCACGGTGAACACCGCAAAAAAAAAAAGTAATTACTATTTTTTGGTAATAGTGATCAAAAAGTCGCATGTACCCCAAAATAGTACCAATAAAAACTACAATCCATCCCGCAAAAAACAAGCCCTTACACAGCTTTTTTGACTGAAAAATAAAAAAGTTATTAATTATTTTATTAAAAAAAAGTGATTTTATGCGCAAATGCTGCAAAACTTAAAATAAACCAATATACATATGGTATCACCGTAATCGTATTGACCTGCAGCATAAAGTAAAATTGTCATTTATAGCTCAGGGTGAACGCCGTAAAAAAAAGAATAAAAAACATTGTCATAATTGGTTTTTGGCCACCTTGCTTGCCAAAAAATGGAATAAAAAGTGATTTAAAAAAAACCGCATGTACCCCAAAATGGTACCAATGAAAGCTACAGATTGTCCCGCAACAAATAAGCCATCACACAGCTACGGTGGAGAAAAAAATTTACAAATTCTGGCTCTCAGAAAATGTGATGCAAAATGTGCAGAGTGTTCTAAAAGCGGATAACATCCAGCACCATTTATCAATGCGACACTGGCCACATATCTATTAATTATTATTTATTTACCCCATTATTATACCCTCTTATTATACCCTGATGTACTCCGCACAGCTTACATATGCCCCCACATTATAAACTGAAATACAAGTAAAACCCCACACAGAACTACTACCAAGCTAAATCTGCACTCCAAAAGCCAAATGGAGCTCCCTCTCTTATGAGCCCTACAGCGTACCCAAACAGCAGTTTACGTCCACAGATCTGGCATTGCCATACCCGGGAGAACCATATTAATATTTTATAAGGTATTTGTCTTTAGTGGCACAAACTGGGCACAACGTATTGTGCACTAAAATGGCATATGAGTGGAAAATTTCAATTTTCACTCTGCACCACCCGTTGCGTATTAACCCCTTCATGCACCATGACCTAATAGCATGTCGTGGTGTGCGGGGGGGATATATGGAGTGGGCTCACGCGCTGAGCCCGTGCCATACGTTGCGGGTGTCAGCTGTGTATTACAGCTGAGACCCGGGACTAATGGACAGAAACAGCGATCGCGCTGTTACAGGAGCCTGTAAAAATGACAATATACTGCAATACATTAGTATTGCAGTGTATTGTACCAGTGATCTAATGATCGCTGATTCAAGTCCCCTAGGGGGACTGTTAAAATGTTTAAAAAAAAAATAATTAAATAAAAGTTATTAGTGAAAAAAATTAAATATATATTTAAAGTCAAAAAGAAAACCCTTTTCCCATTTTTTCGCTAAAGCAATGTAAAAAATAAAAGAAAATACACAAAATTGGTGTCGCTGCATTCATAAAAGTCAGAACTATTACAATATACAATTA
This sequence comes from Rhinoderma darwinii, assembly GCF_050947455.1. Taxonomy (NCBI): domain Eukaryota; kingdom Metazoa; phylum Chordata; class Amphibia; order Anura; family Rhinodermatidae; genus Rhinoderma; species Rhinoderma darwinii. The sequence goes on from NC_134691.1 coordinate 241,489,272, forward strand.
TTTAACTCGCACAGTGAACGCCGTAAAAAAATAATAATTAAAAACGCCAAAATCGCCGATTTTTTGTCACCTTAACGCTAAAAGAAATGTTAATAAAAAGTGCTCAAAAAGTTGTATGTACCAAAAAATGGTACCAATAAAACTACAGCTCGTCCCGCAAAAAATAAGCCCTCACAACTCTCAATTGACAAAAAAATAAATAAAGTTATACCTCTCGGAACATGGTGAAATAAAACAATAATTTTTTTTAACAAATAGTTTTTACTTTGTAAAAGTAGTAAAATATTTTAAAAAAACTGTATAAATTTGGTATCACCTTAATCTTACTAAGTCTCAGAAAAAAATAAAGTTGTCGTTTTTACCGCACGGTGAAAGCCGTAAAAACGAACCCCAAAAAACAATGGAGGAATCACAGGTTTTTCCAGTTTCAGCCTGCAAAGACTTTTATTTCAGTTGCCCAGTACATTAAATGGTACTTTAAATGGAGTCAATAGAACATACAACTCCTCCCGCAAGAAATAAGCCCTCACACGACTCTATTGACAGAAAAATAAAAAAGATATGGCTCTTGGAAAAAGGGGAGTGAAAAATGAAAATAAAAAAGCAAAAAATTGATCAATCCAGAAAGGGTTAATTAATTTCTAATAAAAAAAACATTTATAACCACAAGTGGGGTATAGCCGTACTCCGGAGAAATTGCTTTACAAATGTTGGGGGGGGGGGGCTTTTTCCTCCTTTATTCTTTGTGAAAATTAAAAAATTCAACATTTTAGTGGAAATAACATTGATATTCATTTTCACGGCCTAATTCTAATAAATTCTGCAAAAGACCTGTGGGGTCAAAATGCTCAACATACCCTAGATAGATTCCTTAAGTGGTGTAGTTTCACAAATGGGGGCTTTGCAAATACGACATGGCACCCGAAAACCATTTCAGGTAAATTTGAGCTCCAAAAGCCAAATAGCACTCCTTCCCTTCTAAGCCCTGCTATGGGTTCAAACAGCAGTTTATTACGACATATGGGGTATTTCCGTAATCGGGAGAAATTGGTTTACAAATACTGGGGTGTTTTTTTTTCTTTATTGCTTGTAAAAATTTTAAATTTCTACGTTTTCGGAAAAAAAGTAGATTTCCATCTTCATAGCCTAATTCAAATAAATTTAGGAAAAAAACTGTGGGGTCAAAATGCTAACTATACCCTAGATAAATTGCGTGAGGGATGTAGTTTCCAAAATGGGGTAACTTGTGGGGGGTTTCCACGGTTTTGGTCCCTCCAGTTCATTGCAAACGTGACATGGCACTGAAAAGTAATCCAGCAAAATCAGCGCTACAAAATCCAAATGACGCTCCTTCTCTTCTAAGCCCTGCTGTGAGTCCAAACAGCAGTTTATTACAACATAAGGGGTATTGCCATAATTGGGAGAAATTGCTTTACAAATGCTGGTGTGTTATTTCTCCTTTATTCCTTGTAAAAGTAAAAAATAACAAAAATTTTTGCTAAAAAAATAAGATTGTCATCTTCACAGAATAATTAAAATCCGTTTAGCAAAAAAACTGTGGGGTCAAAACGCTACCTATACCCCCAGATAAATTAATTGAGGTGTGTAGTTTCCAAAATGGGGTCACTTTTGTTGTTTTTTTTTTTACTGTTTTGGCACCACAAGACCTCTTCAAACCTGACATGGTGCCTAAAATATATTTAAAAAAAGGAGGCCCCAAAATCCACTAGGTGCTCCTTTGCTTCTGAGGCCTGTGTTGCAGTCTATTACCACACTAGGGCCACATGTGGGATTTCTAAAAACTGCACAATCTTGGCAATATATATTGAGTTGAATTTGTCGTGCAAAACCTTCTGTGTTACAGAAAAAACTGTATTACAAATGATTTTTGGCAAAAAAAAAAATTTCTACTTTGCTTTAATTCCTGAGAAATTCCTATGGGGTTAAAACACTTTTCTGAATGTTGTTTTGGATACTTTGAGGGGTGCAGTTTTAAAAATGGGGAGATTTATGGGGATTTTCTAATATATAAGGCCCTTAAAGCCACTTCAGAACTTAACTGGTCCCTAAAAAAACGGGCTTTTGAAATTTTCTTGAAAATATGAGAAATTGCTGCTAAAGTTCTAAGTCTTGTAACGTCCTGGAAAAATAAAAGAATGTTCAAAAAACGATGCAAACATAAAGTACACATATGGGATATATGAAATAGTAACTATTTTGTGTGGTATTACTGTCTTAGGCCTTATTCAGACAAACGTGTATTACGTCCGTGCTACACGCGTGGAAATCACGCGCGTCGCACGGACTTATGTAAGTCAATGGGGCCGTTCTGTCAGGTCGTGATTTTCACGCAGCGTATGTCCGCTGCATAAAACTCACGACATGTCCTATACTTGCCCGTGTTTCACGCAGCACGCACCCTTTGAAGTCAATGGGTTCGTGCAAATCGCGCACGGCACACGAAAGCACTTTCGTGACGAGCGTGATTCGCTCTACAGCTGTTAAATAAGTGAAGGGAAACATAAATGCCCCTCCTTCTTTACTGTTTCGTAAACATCAAAACAGAGTGTCATAATGATGCCGGCTGTGCGAAAATCACACAGCCACGCACCATATACAGATGCCACACTGAACTTTTGCGCTCGCAAAACGCCGTGTTTTTTGCACGCGCAAAACTCACATGCTCGTGTGAATCCGGCCTTACAAACAGATACATTTAATTTTAGAAAAATGCTAATTTTTGAAAATTTTCTCAAAGATTTGGTGATTTTTACACATAAATATTGAATTTATCGTCCAATTTTTTTTATTAACCTAAAGTACAATATGTCACGAGAAAACAATCCCAGAATCACTTGGATAGGTAAAAGCATTCCCAAGTTATTCTTACATAAATTAATACATGTCAGATTTTAAAAAAATTGGCTTTGTCCTCAAGGGGTTAAGATGTATCAAGTATGAATGTTATTTCTATAAATAAAGGAAAGCAGAACTGCTGCCAGACATCCCAGCATTTATCATCTCAGGGAAAACAAAGAATCGCCCCATAAAACCTGGTTTGGCAGATCCAGCGTCATCTACATTACTAATTGTTTGCTGCGCTCGGGGAGGGGGGGGGGGGTGACACTTAAAAATTATCCTCTTTTCCCCAGTGATTCACTTTACGGAGTGATCTTTGTAAATTTTGGGTATTTTTTTTACTGCCATAAATGGAGTATGAGATTGATACAATATAAGGAGATCACCATTAGTTATACTGAACATGTCACATCCATCCTCTCTTTAATAGACAAGAGAAGTAAAAACTCAACAGCCTGAATTAAACCAATTGTACATGTAATGCAACTACATAAAGCAATCAGTTCTAGAGTGGATCAATGTGAATGTCTATTAGTGATTCATCACAATATCTCATTCAGTGAACACTGCTAAAATTGACTTTCACCAACACATTAATATCCTCCATGCTCTCACTTTTAGATAGATATAAGTAGAGTCAGAGCCACTGATAAAACGGAGCTCAGAAGTGGTGATAATGGACTGGTCACCGGGTTACAGGTACCCAGGAGTATACCAGATATGAGATCAGTATCTACATTATTCAGCTTCATTTTGTTTCTCCATTCCAGTAAATTTGCTCATCAGAGGTGTTTTTCCTTCTTGACGGGAAGTCATAATTTAATTCGCAAAGGAATAAAACAATGGGTATAATCAGGTGCATATAGCAGTATCCTACTGTTCTTCTGAGGCTAAATGGATAGAACACATACATTTGGTGTGGATGAATAATAATTGTTATTATTATTATTATTATTGAGAAGTTCTTGAAGGGTGAAAATGTATGATTATATAAGCATATAGGTCTGATCCTAAAGTTTCGCTAAATAATTACTCTATAGCAAGTTTCACTGAAATAAATACTCCGGGACTGAATTTTCACATACATTTCTACACATCTTATGATAGATTAGCATTTCATTAAAGGGGCTCAGTAAGTGAGCAAGTAGCTGGAGAGGTCACAAAACAGTATAATTTATAGGATAAATCATAGTTCATAATGAGTTACCTCTTAGCATGCATATATAATATCAATCAGAACATAGAAACCCACTGATTTCTCTCATTGCTTCCTTATCCTTCTAAAACATTACACAACCTGTACAATAAGGAGAATTCCATGTTATTATTTAAAAAAAATGTATTTAATCCAGGATAAAAACTCATCCCAACTCTTTACCAGGACCTTCACTGTTCTACTAAACTGAAACAAAGCTTGCACATCTACTGGTGTTAGAAACCCATTGGTACTTGACTGTGATTTCTCATAACTCATTGATTTTATTGGTCATTTGTATGGATGACTATTCCTATTCAGCACAGAGAGTCTGAGAGGTCACAGATGAGTGCCAAAGAAGATCAGAGGACCCCCTCCAGTTAGGAGAGCAGTGACTGTCTTGAGATCAAGTCTGATTTTCTTATAATGCTATGGAATTCCTATATTTTATAAAAACTCTTGCAATTTACAGATGCTGAGACAGTATGGCATTGCCATTATTCCCAGCCTTAGGTCACGACATATCACAACATCCGGTTCTTGTCCAGTATCAAAAAACATACTCCGTTTATTTATACTGCTATTATATCACACACATCCTCTGTCCCAGCGATCACTATTCTCATAGCTTCCTTTATGTCCCTGATCCTTCTGTTCTGATAACTTCACATAAGTTGTAGCAGCTTATGCAGCAGATCCATCCAGCAGTGACCAGGCAGACACAAGCACTATAGGTTTAATACTCACCACAAACCACAGTCACAAAAAGTTGTAGTAGAGACAGGACCTGTTTATCCATCCCGATTCAATGTGATGTGGGCATGAGAGATATGACAGGAGGCTGCAGGAAAGTCCAACTTACAGCAGGAGAATGAACTTCATCTTCCCTAGTCCCAGCACCAGGCAGTAGGATGCAGCTAGATAGATCATATATATCTATATATCTATATATCTATATAGATATATATACATGGATTCTGAAGTCTCCGAGGTTAACCTACCAAGGCAAACAGTAAGCGCACAGTCCACTTCAGGCTACAACCAAGTGACTTGGAGACAGAACAAAGCCCAGGACTTCCTCTGTAGGATCTGGTGTGATTTCTAGAAGCAGCCTCTCAGTGTGGATCCACCATAGACAGAATCATGATGTGTAGAGTCCGCACAATGCCTTCTTCCTCCACTATGATGTTAGCAGCCAGCAGCAGCAGCAGCAGCACAGATGGATCAGAAGTTGCTGTGATTTTTTTTTTCTCCTCTGGCTGTTACAATGAACATTCACAGCATGGAGCAGCCCCAGGAGAAGCCTTCTCACCAGCCTCCTGACACACCTCCTTCCCTTCTCCAGAGCAGCTTCAGCAACACCAGCACCAGCAGGGTTAATAACATTACAGCTGTCACCAGAGCTTCTAACTACAATACTACATAGCAGAAGTACCATGCCCTGCTGTGCTGTATGCTCTCTGTATCAGTGATGAAATAATAGGGATTGTTCGTTCCTTAGGAGGCGATTGTACTGCAAAAGATCCTCTGCTGGGTTTATTGTTGCATCTGGACATTTTTATAATAATTTAAAAGCAACTTACATCAATCACCAATTGTTATAAATGTTATGGGGTTAATATTATTCTTTACTTATTGTTGGGAGCATATTCATATAAGTGACTGCTGTAGAGGGGCATAGATAGTAGTACCACAGGTTGCAAGCGCAAAGTCGAAGGGCAATTATGCAACAAATCTGCACCAACATTTGCATATTTGACAGGTAATTCAGACGTAGCAGATATTACAGCGGACTTGCCACAGATTTCAGTTTTTTCATTGCAAAAGGCTGAAATCCGCAGTGAAATTCCACTTCTTCTCTGCAACATAATGAGCTTGCTGCGGAGGGTAAATTCTGCACCGCAGCCTAAATTCCACACTGTTATTTTCCGTAACGTCTGAACTAAAATGTCCTAAAAATGTATAGAAAAAAGTGTAAAAAACGGCTGCTGCCGAATTCCACTGCGGACTGTCCGCAGCAGAATTCAACAGCAATTCCGCCACATTTGAATAAGCCCTTAGGCTGGGTTCACATCAACGTTGAGGGGTTCTGTCGGACCTTTCTGTCTGAGGAACCCCTCAACGGATTGGCAAACAGAAACCAGAGGTTTCTGTTTGTATTACCATTGATTTCAATGGTAATGAAATTCCATTGATTATGGTTTCTCTTTGTCACCGTTGTGTAAGGTTTCCGTTTGTTTTGATGGAATCAATAGCGCAGTCGACTGCGCTATTGATTCCATCAAAACAAACGGAAACCTTACACAACGGTGACAAACGAAAACCATAAGCAATAGAAGCATTACCATTGAAATTGATGGTAATGCAAACAGTTCGCCTTTCCATTGACAGGTTCCTCCAACGGAAAGTTCAGACAGAATCCCTCAACGGAAACCAACACTGATGTGAACAGGCCCTAAGGCTGTGTTAGGAGCCTACATCACAGATTCCAGATAAAATGATAGAAACATTTAAGGGGTTGTCCGAGACTTTTTTTTTTTTTTACATTTACAACTAGAGATGAGCGAACTTATGAAAAGTTCGGTTAGGCAGGTTCGCCGAATTTCGTGAAAAAGTTTGATTCGGACCGAACTAGTTCTGACTGAACCTGTAATACAAGAAAGCCCCTAAAAATCGTGTATAACACTGTTTAAAAGCCCTAGAAGCCCTGTATAACACTCTTAGGTCACCCATGAGTGTATCCAAGTACTTTTGAGCTGTCTTTAAGGCAAAGTTAGTGTCAAAGTTACGCCAACATGTATGGCTATAGGAAAACGGATGGGACACGGTGATAACTAACAGAAACCACTGCACTTGTGCATGTTACATGCTTAATTTGTTAAAAAAGGTACAAAAATTAACCATTTTAGGCGGCTGATGCCTGCCAGGGTTCATACATATAAGGTGGTAAAAGAAGAAGCAATGGCTTTTGACAAGCCCTCAAAAAATTTACCCTCTATGGTGGCAGATGCCTGCCGGGGTTCTTCCATACATGGATGTAAAAGCAACAAGCAATGGCTTTTGACAAGCCCTCCAAAAATTGACCCTTTTTATTAGCAGATGCTTGCCGGGGATCATCCATACATGGATCTAAAAGCAACAAGCAATGGCTTTTGACAAGCCCTCCAAAAATTTACCCATTTTCTTGGCAGATGCGGCTTGCTCTCTGAGGAGTGAGGAGGTGCTTGGTTTTTGGGTGTGTTTTTTTTTTGTGTATACCTTCCCAGGGACTCTGCTCTGTTATCTGCCCAGGTATAGTACATCTGCCTGGGCTAGCAGAGTGCCCCGAGGGGGGCTCCATCTGGAGATGGAGTCCCGGTCCTCCACCCTCCGGAGCAGGCCGGTGGGGGGTGGAGGGACATCCCAGCCGGCTGGGAAAGCTCAGCCAGCCCCAGGGGAGAGGAGGACATCGCGGGGCTACGGCAATGTGGCCTCATCCCCCCAAGCGGCTGGGGCATCGCAGCATGCCGCCAGGAGAGCAGAGGTAACGGAGCATGGAGAAGCAGGACCGGAACACCATGGCTGCAGGGACCTCGTGGAGTGGGGGTCACTGAGGCCGGGAGAGGAGGCCACTACTTTTGGCTCCCACCTGGTGGCCCACCTTGAGGAATATAAAGACCTGGGGAGGTCCCTGCAGCGGCTCCGAGGAGACCTAACGGTGGCCCGGCAGAGAGCGGCAAAATCCTCCGGCAGCAGGAGGGCCAAATACTCGGCACAGGTCTGCTCCCTGCTGCGGGAGGTAAAGGAGGTAGAAGACAGGAGAGCCGCAATCTTGGAAGGGGGAGGAGCTTTCTCTGAAAAACTGCGCAACGACGACAGGTTTCTGCAAATGGCTGGATTAAGCCAGGAAGAAAAAAAACCAAAAAAACTGACAGCAAGCAGAGGAGGAAGTAAACAAGCAAGCAGAGGTACTTCAGAGGAGGACACTCCTGACATACCAATGCCGGTCCCGGCACACGACGAGGCAGGTGCAGAGACACCAAGCCAGGCGGGCGAAGCCTCCATCAGCGGGATCGTGCCAAATGCGGTGTGGCTGCCAGATTCGGGGAGCAGCTCCAGGTCCGAGGGGGATCATCCCCCTGGTCTGATGACCCAAATCTGCGACCAGGAGTCCCCCATGTCGCTGGAGGGGTTTAGTTTTGGATCGGAGCTGCCCCCGAAAGAGGAAGAGAGGAGTGCGGCATCGGAGCGGAGACGGAGGAAAAAAACTAAAGCAGAAACAGATGGAAGAACGGCGGAAAGAGGTGAGGCTGGTATATGTGCACGGGTCTCCCCTGCACTCCGGGCCAGAAGAGATTCTGGTCCGACGTGCAGGACCCGCAAACCCCCCAGCCCCGGCTTCTGCAGTAGAGTCGGGCGGTAAAGCGGGGAGATAGCATCGAGGGCGGGCAAGATGGCGCCGGACGCCGCTCACTGTGAAGTGGGCGGCGCTGGCTGTCAGAGCGGTGCAGGGGGCGTGGCCCCAGTCCCGGCTGACGGCGAGCCCCGGAGACCGGTGTGCGATGTGAGCCGCATACCGGAGGAGGGGCGGACCGGAAATCGGGGGCACCGCTGTCCCGCGGGTCGGGTGCCTGCAACGTGGTCGGTCCGGTCGCACCGGGACCGGCCAGCGTGATAGGCCAGCGGGCACCCGACGCCTCGGACAAGGGCGTAGCCAAAGCCTCTGCTGGAGGCGGAGCCGGCCACTCCAGTATGGAGAAGAAGAGTGGCCTGGCTAGTAAACAGGTGGAGCGGCCGCTGCAGTGCAGCTCGGCAAATGAAAGGGGCGGAGCCGGCCACTCCGATATGGAAGAGGGGAGTGGCTTGGCTGATATATGCACAGAGCGGCCGCTGCTAAGCAGCTCAGCAGGCATAATAGAGATGGAGGTGGCCTGCGATATTCCAAATGGAGATGTTAATAAAGATGTTAATAATAGCAAAGTAAATACAAAAGTAAATACAAAAGTAAATACAAAAGTTAATAATAAAAAAGTCAATGATAATAAAGTGAATGAAAATGTAAATAAAAATACAAATGAAAATGTGCCCTTCCCTGCCCTGGCAAGTGACATGGACACCAATGATGCGGAGGGTTGCGTGGAGGTGCCGCTTATGCCATCTGGCGGCCCTTCCGTATTTGCGCCTGATGATGCAGAGGTGGGGGTTGGAGTCAGGGCAGGGAAGGCAAGCCAAAAACGTAATAATGTGGAACCTGGCTTGGCCAAAAGGGTGTTAGGATCACGGGAGGATGTTTCAGCCGGAAGTGTGGGGGGGTCTGGCGCTCCCCTTCCCAGTGCCCCGAGCAGGACTTATGCCGGGGTAGTGGGGAGGGGACCGCCGGTCCGCCCACCCTCGTCCTCTGGCCCTGGGGAGGGTCACTTGCAACAGCGCCTCCTGCTGGCCTTAAGGGAGGGGAAGCAGTCCCTAACTATAGAGGGTGTGCAGAGGGATCTATCCTTCTGGATAGATAGGTACGGGTTAGAGGCCTTCCGAGAGAAAAGAGGAGATCAGTGGTCGCTCCCGACAACCGGGCAGGCTGTGGTCAGGAGGAATTTGGTCCGTCTCCGGTGGCAATGAAATCTGTCCCCCCAGAAAAACGGTGGTGGAGCTGCTGCTGGGGATGGGCTTCAGGGCACGTGACATCTTCGCCCTGATACATCCTCATGGCTCAGCTGAGTTCGACATCAGCTTTGTTCAACCGGGAGGCCTAGAGGTCTTCTGGGGGAATTATGAGCTGGTGAAAGACGAGCCCGGCTGGCGGGATTTTGCTGCACAAGCAATATCCCGTCAGAATGGTCTCAAGAAGGTGACCGTTCTCACCCGTAACGAGTCACTTTCTTGCGTTGACATCATGACCTGGCTAAGTCGGTATGGGGAAGTAGCGGAGATGCCCAGGAAGAACCTGGACGAGTTTGGCACCTGGTCGGGGGCCTGGACGTTTATGGTGAAACTTAAACATCTGGGGAAAACTGTGTCCCACATCCCATCTTCTGCTTTCCTTGGGAGGGATCGTATCCTGGTTTTCTACCAGGGGCAACCAAGGCTGTGTCACCGGTGTGGCGACCCCTCGCATTTGAGTGCAGCCTGCACAGTGCAGAAGTGCGCTCATTGTGGGGGGATAGGTCATCTAGCCGCATCGTGTGACCAGATTAGGTGTCACCTGTGTGGTGACTTAGGTCACCCATTCAGTAGGTGTCCCCGCTCCGTGGTCAATGCCGTCGCCTGGCCTGCAGGAGGAGAGAGTGGGGTGGCTCCTGTGGGTGGGGAGGCGTGCAGAAATGGCGGAGCAAAAGGGCAAGTGAAGACATCAAGGAAAGGGCTCCAGCCTTCCTACCATCGAAGGCTGGAGAAGAGGCAAAAGAAGAGGGAGCTGAGGGAAACCCAGGCAACTGTGCGGACCTCTGGCCTGAACCCGGAGCCTGCCCTGGAGACGGATGCCCTTGGGGACCCTGAATTGGATGAGGAGGTCAGGAGGATCCAGTGGGAGCAAGCGGCTGAAGACTCTCAATCCTCCCAATATGAAAGTGTCGGTGAGGAAGAGAGGGTACAGCCTAAAAAAACACCTGGGACACAGGGCAAGATCTTGAGCGGGCCAAAGTCATCTGGCCATGCCCCGGCCACGGAAGGCAACATCTGCACCCCTCTGGTGCTCTCCCCCAACCGCTACCAAGCTCTCATGGATTTTCCAGCTCTTCAGCAAAGTGAAGAGGAGGGTGAGGTAGGGGTCTCAGAGGGCGCTGGACCCCTTCCCCCGAGAGGTACAAAGGCCTCTGGGGCAGGGGTCAACTTGGGGCAGGGGGACGAGGATGGGAGTGTGAGTGAGGGGGGGGGAGGTCCGCCAGGAGGGAATGGACTCCACCACCTCCAAAAAAACGTGCAAAAAAAGGAAGAGAGTCTGGGGGGTCCTCCTCAGACCATGACAGGGGTGGGAAGAAGAAAGCCATCTAATTATATCATCCAGGATGGCGGTACCCATACCGTTGACGCTGGCTTCCATTAATGTCGCCAGCATTAAGTCAGATATGGCTAAATTTATGGCCTTTGATTTTCTCAGCCGAGTTGAAGCTGACATTTTGTTTTTGCAGGAGACCAGGCTGTCACTTTTGGCAGACGTCGTAAAAGCCAGGAGGGATTGGCGACGCGGGCCCTCCTACTAGTCTCTTGCGGCCGAGCCATATAGCGGTGTGGCGGTTCTTTTCACCGCACCGGTAAAATGCCGACGGATGATAGAATTAGAAATGGGGAGGTGCCTGATTTTAGATGTTCTCATAAAGGGACAAGAATTGCGATTAATCAACATCTATGGTCCCCAAACTAAGTGGGACCGGAAAAGTCTCTTTATGAGGATTAAGCCTTTCCTTTTTTCTAGGCGACAGGTCAACTTTGGAGGGGATTTTAACACTGTCGTTAGACCCCGCGATAGAGGAGGTTCCATAGACAGACTGGCCTACGATAGTATAGCCTTAAATAGCATAGCTAGCGAGGCTCGCCTGGTGGATATCCACATCAGGCATACCCCAGGTCACCCCGGGTTCACCTATCAAAGAGGAAGCTGTAGGTCTAGGATAGATAGGTTTTTTTGAAGGAGGAAGCCATCTCTTCACCAGTGTCCGTTGTTGAGGAGGAATTCTCCGACCACTGTATGATTTTGTTTTCTCTGAACATTGCAGAATCCCTTCGGATGGGTCGAGGTATATGGAGGCTGAATTCTACTCTCCTGGAAGAAGCGGAAATAAGACAGGCCTTTGAAGATTTTCTCCAGGACCAGGTACCTTTGTTGGATCTAGGTGGCACTAAGTCTGAGTGGTGGGAGTTGTTCAAATATCGGGTAGCAGGATTTTTCCGCCGGCTTTCAGGCCTCAGGTCCATGAGCAGGTACCGCCTGTATCAGGAACTGAGGAGGAAACTCGAACGTCTGGTCTCGGACAGAGGTAGTCAGGAGGAGATCTCCGGGGTGAAAGCGATGCTCAAAAGGTGTCAGTATGATAGGCACGCATCTTTGGTTCTTGAGAGGGATTTCAGGAGGTACCGCTCGCCCGACCCCTACAGGAACTGTAAGATGTCAGTGAGTCGTAAAATAGTGACAGGACTAATAGACAGTACAGGGTCCCTGAGGAGATCCAAGTCAGGGATTCTGGAGGTCGTTAGATCCTTCTACTCTCACCTTTTGGGTAGGCAGGATCCAGACCGAGAGGAGATGTCAGCTTTCCTGGCTGAAACTATCCCTGAGCCAGGAGAGGATTCCTCCCTTAATGTCTTGATAGATCCAATCAAAGAAGAGGAAGTAATGCTGGCGATTGATGGACTAGGTCTGAAAAAAATCACCAGGGCCGGATGGCTTAACATCCGAGTTCTACAAGACCTTTAAAGGAACCCTAGTTCCCCTCTTGACATCTGTATTTAATGAGTATCTATCCTCGGGCACTCTGCCGAGGTCAATGAGGAGGTCAGCTTTGATTGTTCTATCAAAAGGTAAGGATTCGACTCGTATTGAGAATTGGCGTCCCATAGTGCTCCTCAATACGGACAGAAAGGTTCTTGCAAAGGTGCTGTTTAATTGGTTGGTGAAATTTGCACTCCGGCTTCTTTCGCCGGTCCAGCATTGATCCGTTCCAGGCCGCAGCACTTTTAGTGCTGTCCTCAGTGTCAGAGAGGCAGTGGAGCGGGGAAATTCTGGCCAGTGGAAGGGGTACGTTCTGTCCTTGGACCAGGCCAAAGCGTTTGACCGAGTGAATCACGAATATCTATGGTCGGTCCTTCTGAGGTATGGTCTGCCGGGAGGGTTTGTCAATTGGCTCGAGACCTTATACGCTGGGGCAGAGACTTTCGCGCTGGTTAACGGTTGGGTTGGAACCCCCTTTGAGGTTGGGTCTGGTGTCCGCCAGGGCTGTCCTCTGAGTCCCCTGCTATATGTGATTGCGATTGACCCTTCTTTAAGAAGGGTTGACCGTGGACCGTTGGCGGGAATCAGGGTCGGCTTGGAAGGGCCGGAAGCCACTCAGAGGGTGGTTGCATACGCGGATGACGTCTCCATTTTCGTCTCCTCGCAAGGGGAGACGGAGTGGGTGATGTCAGAAGTGGAATGTTACTCACGGGCATCTGGGTCCAAGATTAACCGTGACAAGTGCGTGAGTCTCTGGCTGGGAGGAGGAGATCCTAGTTTTGGTCTCCTGGACACCCTTCCAGAGCTTCAGGGGTCTGCAAAGATCTTAGGAGTGGAATTTTGCCCGGGTGATTATCCCAAGAAAAACTGGGACGGCAGGCTAAAGTTAGTTGCCCAGAAGGTCGACCAATGGAAGGGTTGGTCCTTAACCCTTAGAGAAAGGGTTCACTTGGCCAAAGCTTACCTGGTGCCCATGTTGCTCTACCTTGGCAGTGTGTGCATCTTGCCAGAACCTCTCTGGGCTCGGGTCTATAGCCTGTTCTTCCAACTGTTATGGGGGAACAGGCTTAACCTAATTAAGAGAGAAGTTACGTATCGACCAAGGAAACTAGGAGGGTTAGGTATGGTTAACCCAGTGGTGTTCCTAGTGAACACCTTTGTTAAGATCAATATGGCAAACCTCTGGCTCCTTGGTGGATTCTCTCCTACAGGGAGTGGTTTCAGCCCTTCTTCCAGGAATGGGAGAGAGGAGGCCAAGTGAAAGACCTGCGTACACCTCACGGACATCTCCCGGCTTATGCCGCCCTGGTCTTGAAGATGGTACGCCGGTGGGGTCTGGAGGTGTGGGAGATCAGGACCATGCCGAGGAAATTCCTCGACAGAAGGGTTCTGATGACCCACTTCCGGAAGCCCCTGGCACTCAAAGACTGCCCAAGTAGTGACCTCGGGGAGGGATTAAAACTTTTAAATTCAGTGAGGATTCCCCAGAAGTTTGGGGATCTGGCTTGGCGCTGCTTCCACGGGAGACTGTATGTAAGGGGCAATTTGAAGTACAGAAACACTGACGACAGAGGATGTCCTCGGGAGGAGTGTAGCGATACACTAGAGAGTATGGAGCATTTCCTGCTTCATTGCCCCTTTAATGCAGAGGTGTACAAAAGGGTGGGTGCCTCCATCGGCTGGCTCAGCTTAGCCAACCTCTCCTACGCCGGGTGGGCTTATGGGATGTTCGGAGACCTAGGTGGAAGGGACCGCAACACTTCTTGTTTAGTTAGCATAGTGGTTAAGCACTTTACCTGGAACGCACGGTGTTTAGTATCTACGCAGAGCAAAATCCTTCTTGTGGAAGAGGTTGTAGGGAACATCATCGGTGGCCTGGTGAAGGTACGTTCTTTGGAGGTTGATAAACTGGGAGCATCCAAAGCCTCTCGCCTATGGAGGGGCTTTTCTTTTGGGGTGCCTTAGGGTATTGACCTCCGCGGGGGGGGCTCATCCGGTTCGTCTGGGGGGGTCCGCCCTCGCTTAGGCACCAAAAAATTAAGCGATAGGGAAAACAATAGGGAAAGGAGGGCGAGTTTAGGGCTAGATCAAACATAGGGTAAGAGAAGGGACAGCATTAGGGGAAAGCGATAGGGGAAGCGATAGGGAAGGTGTCGGCGTGGGTGGATCCTATCCTCGGGGGGGTCGGGTGGGTCTCTTTCTCCTCTTTCTGGTGGTAGGCTGGGATTGTGCACGGCAGTACATAAAGGCAGTATAAAGGCTTACAGGAACCGAACTTGGTGCTTTCGGGTTGTGTTTTTGTTGTTATGTATATGTAAGGGAGAGTGAGAGGGGTTTAGATAGGTTGGGTGGGGGAATTGGGGGGTGTGGGGAGGATTATATTGTTTCTTCTTTTTTCTCCCGCTCAGGCCCGGACTATGCAGAACATGAGAGGACATGGGGCGAGGGTCTGAGTGGGAGGTTTACGGTGTGGTGGCGGAGGCCAACATCAGGACTAAGCGAACATGAGAGGACATGAGGCGGGGTGTTGGCCTGGTGTGGTGAAGGGTTAGTTTAGTTAGGGTTAGTAGATATATATAATAAAAATTTAAAAAATAAAAAAATAAATAAAAAAAAAAACATAAAAAAAAAATATAAAGGTATATAGGTGAAAGTGTATATAGGTGTATATATATTCTTATGTATATGTGGGTGTATATTAAAGTGTTTTGTATATAAATATGGGTATGAACGTTGGGGGGTTTGACACATTCCGGCTGATTGTTTCAAATGAGTACGGAAGGGAGTGAGAGGGGGCAAATGGATACTGAGAGGTGGCGGGGGATACGATAAAAGTTGAATGTGGATGAGTGTAGCTGGTTGAGGAATTGGCCAAGTCCGGGAACATGGAGGAATACAGTGATGTATTTAAAAATATGTAAATAATGTCTTATGTTTATGTTTGTATAAGTTGTATTTTGGTTATGGTTTACATCGGCTGATGTTGTTGTTATGTTTTTTTTTACTTTTATAATAAAAGAGTTCCATACATGGATGTAAAAGCAACAAGCAATGGCTTTTCAAAAGCCCTCCAAAAATTGACCCTTTTTATTGGCAGATGCCTGCCGGGGTTCTTCCATACATGGATGTAAAAACAACAAGCAATGGCTTTTCACAAGCCCTCCAGGCCTGCTTGTAGCAGACGGCAGTGGAGGTGTATTGGTGGTAGTAGAGGAAGCCAACACAAACAGCAAGGGTGGGTAGTAGTAGTAGCAGCACATTAAAAAAAGAGACTGGACGACAGTCACAGGACAAAGCCCTGTGGTGGGGCAGGCCTGCTTGGAGCAGACGGCAGTGGAGGTGTATTGGTGGTAGTAGAGGTAGCCAACACAGACAGCAAGGGTGGTAGTAGTAGTAGCAGCAGCACATTAAAAAAAGAGTGGACAGGACAGAATCCCGTAGTAGCAGGAGGCAGTACAATGTCAGATCTAATCAGTGGCATCAGGCACAGGGGTTTTAAAATCCTCACCGATCCACGCTTGATTCATTTTCAGAAACGTGAGATTTTCCAAGCTGTTGGCGGACAATCTTGTTCGCTTAGGGGTGACGAAGCCCCCTGCCGCGCTGAATACCCTCTCTGACGCTACACTGGAGGGTGGACAAGACAGTACACCCATGGCAAACTGGGCCAGTTCTTGCCAATGATCCAATCTGCTGACCCAGAAGTCCATGGGGTCTGGGATCAGCATTTCTGACGGAGAAAGGGCACAGTCCAGGTACGAGTGAACCTGGTTGTTTAGGTGCTGCACCTGGGGATGGTGAACATCCCTTTGGTGACTACAATGTGTGTCAGATCGGGGTATTGGATGTAAAAATGTTGTCATCATATTTTCCAAACTGAATTGGCTGCTGCTGCTCCTGCTGCTGCTGCCGCGGCTGCCGCCTATTGCAGAGGTAGCTCTGCCAGAGGCGGTGGAACGATGAGACAGTGGGGAGCGGAGAGTGGCCCCCCGGTCAGACATGCTTGCAGCAGGTGTTTGCCGTTTGAAAGCCGTGACAAGCTGGCTGCATAGCTGTAATGGCAGGAAGGAGGTGAAGGGAAAGTGAGCCCTAATCTACCCACCGCCCTGTCCCTGCCTACTTGCAACGACCCGCCCTAGGCGACGAGGTACAACTGGGCGGCGGTCCCTACGCTGGCTAAGTGCACAGGAAGACAAACAGGGAACACGCAAGGGAAGGGGCAGTAGCCACGGAACGCCACGAGGAAACGGGGCGGCGAACGAACAGTCAGGACCAGGACGAAGTGAGTACACCCGAGCGGGCACGGAGACAGAAGCAAGCCAGGGGCAAAGCAAAGCAGGTCAAGCAGAACTGCAGCAAGGCAGAAGCACAGCAGAAGCAGGCTGGAGCAAGCAGCAGTGGGGCCAGGAATCCAAAAGAATTACAAGCACTGAGGGAGAGCACAGGGCAGGTAATAAAGGGCAGGGGGCGGAGCTAACTCCGACAGACCAGGCCGCGATAGGCTCTCCCACTCCTGAGCCTGCCACCCTGGTTGGTGGGAGATGGTGTCAGTCGAACAGGTCTGGCCTCAGGTGTGGATTGATTAATCCCAGGAGTATAGCTAGATGAAGTACCTGGCAGATCCCTAACAGTACTCCCCCTTTTATGAGGGGCCACCGGACCCTTACTAAGGGGACCCGGTTTAGTGGGGAAGAGCAGGTGGAACCTCCTGATCAATACCCCAGCGTGAACATCACGGGCAGGTACCCAAGTCCTCTCCTCCGGCCCGTATCCTCTCCAATGGACCAGGTACTGGAGGGAGCCCTGGACCATCCTACTGTCCATAATCTTGGCCACCTCGAATTCCACCCCCTCAGGGGTGAGAACGGGAACAGGAGGTATCCTCGAGGGGGACCAGGACGGGGAGCAGCGTTTAAGGAGGGAGGCATGGAAGACGTCATGTATGCGAAAGGATGGGGGGAGCTCCAGACGGAAGGATACAGGGTTGAGGACTTCAATGATCTTATAAGGTCCAATAAATCGGGGAGCAAACTTCCTGGACGGGACCTTAAGGCGCAAGTTCCTGGACGACAACCAGACCAAATCCCCGACGACAAACCGGGGGTTAGCAGAACGTCTACTATCCGCCTGAATCTTTTGTGCGCTCTGGGACGCCTCTAGGTTCTTCTGAACCTGGGCCCAGACAGTGCACAGTTCCCGATGAACCTCCTCTACCTCAGGATTATTGGAACAACCAGGGGAGACGGAGGAGAACCTTGGGTTAAACCCGAAATTACAGAA
This sequence comes from Rhinoderma darwinii, assembly GCF_050947455.1. NCBI lineage: Eukaryota > Metazoa > Chordata > Amphibia > Anura > Rhinodermatidae > Rhinoderma > Rhinoderma darwinii. Next base: position 241,507,007 of record NC_134691.1, read on the forward strand.
AAACGGGGAGACCCCTGACGAGTTACTGACCCGGTTATTCAGGGAAAATTCAGCAAGGGGAAGGAATGAGACCCAATCGAATTGACAGTCAGAGATGAAACACCTTAAATATTGTTCCAGGGATTGGTTGGTCCTTTCCGTTTGGCCATTAGTTTCGGGATGGAAGGCGGAGGAGAAGGACAGATCAATCTCCAACTTTTTACAAAAAGCTCTCCAAAATAAGGAAACAAATTGTACCCCTCTGTCAGAAACGATATTGAGTGGGGCCCCATGGAGACGCAGGATGTGTTTCACAAACAAAGAAGCTAACGTCTTGGCGTTAGGTAGCTTCTTAAGGGGCACAAAGTGGCACATCTTGCTGAAGCGGTCGACTACCACCCACACCATCGACTTGCCCTGAGATGGAGGCAAATCGGTGATAAAATCCATGGAGATATGGGTCCAAGGTCTCTGGGGAATGGGCAAGGAACGTAGTAGGCCCGCAGGTCGGCACCTAGGGGTTTTGGACCTAGCGCAAACCTCACAAGCGGCGACGTAAGCCCTAACATCTTTAGGCAACCCAGGCCACCAATAGTTTCTGGTAATGAGGTGTTTGGTGCCCAAGATGCCAGGATGACCAGATAGAGCGGAGTCATGGTTTTCCCTGAGTACCCTCAGCCGGTATTGCAGGGGAACAAACAGTTTGTCCCCAGGGACGTTCCCGGGAGCTGCACCCTGATCAGCCGCGATATCAGAAGCTAAATCAGAATCCGTGGCAGAGACGATTATACCAGGGGGTAAAATACAAGCAGGATCCTTCTCGGAAGGAGGATTGGCCATGAAACTATGTGACAGAGCGTCAGCCTTAATATTCTTGGACCCAGCCCTATAGGTAACCAAGAAATTAAATCTGGTAAAGAATAGTGCCCACCGAGCTTGTCTAGGATTAAGCCTCCGGGCCGATTCTAGGAAAACCAGATTCTTGTGATCCGTAAGGACCGTTACCTGGTGTCTGGCCCCCTCCAGGAAGTGCCGCCACTCCTCAAAAGCCCATTTAATGGCTAGAAGTTCGCGGTTGCCAATATCATAGTTACTCTCCGTGGGCGAAAACTTCCTAGAGAAGTAAGCACAGGGGCGGAGATGGGTGAGGGAGCTGGTACCCTGGGACAAGACGGCCCCCACTCCCACCTCGGAAGCGTCAACCTCCACAATAAATGGCTCCTCTTGGTTGGGCTGAATCAGCACGGGGGCCGAGATAAAGCACTTCTTGAGAGTCTCAAAGGCCTGGACGGCCTCAGGGGGCCAATGGAGGACATCGGCACCCTTGCGGGTAAGGTCCGTAAGAGGCTTAGCGACGACCGAGAAGTTGGCAATAAATCTCCTGTAATAGTTGGTGAACCCTAAAAAACACTGTAACGCCTTAAGGGAGGCAGGTTGGACCCATTCCGCCACAGCTTGAACCTTGGCAGGGTCCATGCGGAATTCATGAGGAGTGAGGATTTGCCCTAAAAATGGTATCTCCTGTACCCCAAAGACACATTTTTCAGTCTTAGCAAACAGATTATTCTCCCGAAGGACCTGGAGCACCTTCCTGACATGCTCCACGTGGGAGGACCAGTCCTTGGAAAACACCAGTATGTCATCAAGGTACACAACAAGAAAATTACCCAGGTACTCTCTCAGGATTTCATTAATAAAATTCTGGAAGACAGCAGGGGCATTACACAACCCAAAGGGCATGACCAGGTATTCGAAATGACCCTCGGGTGTGTTGAACGCAGTTTTCCACTCATCCCCCTCTTTGATGCGGATAAGGTTATATGCCCCCCGTAGATCGAACTTAGAAAACCATTGGGCTCCCTGAACCTGATTAAAAAGATCCGGAATCAAAGGAAGTGGGTACTGGTTCCTTACGGTGACCTTATTCAGGTTACGATAATCAATGCACGGCCTAAGACCACCATCCTTCTTCCCCACGAAGAAGAAGCCAGCACCTACAGGAGAAGTCGAGGGGCGAATGAAACCCTTGGCCAGGCATTCTTGGATATACACCCTCATCGCTTCACGTTCAGGACATGAAAGATTAAATATCCTACCCTTAGGAAGCTTGGCACCAGGCACCAAATCGATAGCGCAATCGTAATCTCTATGGGGGGGCAACACCTCGGAGGCCTCCTTAGAAAACACATCGGCGAAGTCCTGAACAAACTCAGGAAGCGTGTTTACCTCCTCCCGGGGAGAAATAGAGTTAACAGAAAGACATGACATAAGACATTCATTACCCCATTTGGTGAGATCCCCAGTATTCCAATCAAATGTGGGATTATGCAACTGCAACCAGGGAAGGCCTAAAACCAGATCAGACGATAATCCCTGCATCACCAGTACAGAGCACTGCTCCAAATGCATGGAGCCAACCAGGAGTTCAAAAACAGGAGTATGCTGAGTAAAATAACCATTAGCAAGGGGGGTTGAGTCGATACCTACTACAGGGATAGGATAAGGTAAATCAATACAAGGCATCTTTAGAGACATAGCAAATTCCACAGACATGATATTAGCAGATGAGCCAGAATCCACGAAAGCACTGCCCGTGGCAGACCGGCCAGCAAACGAGACCTGAAAGGGAAGCAAAATTTTATTGCGTTTCACATTAACGGGAAATACCTGTGCGCCCAAGTGACCTCCCCGATGATCACTTAGGCGCGGAAGTTTTCCGGCTTCTTATTCTTGCGCCTGGGACAGGTGTTCAGTAGATGCTTGTCGTCCCCACAGTAGAAGCAGAGACCATTCATTCTGCGAAACTCCCTACGTTGTCGAGGGGACATGGAGGCCCCGAGTTGCATAGGTACCTCCGAGTCCTCAGTGGAGGGGCGAGGAGACGGGACCTCGGGGGGGATCGCAGAAAAGTCAGAGGGGAGCACACTGAAGCGTTCTAGCTGACGTTCCCTGAGACGTCGGTCAAGTCGTACTGCTAGGGCCATAACCTGGTCAAGGGAGTCAGGCGAGGGGTAGCTAACCAGCAGATCCTTCAGGGCGTCAGATAATCCTAACCTAAACTGGCACCTTAGGGCCGGATCGTTCCACTGAGAAGCTACGCACCACTTCCTAAAATCAGAACAGTATTCCTCAACCGGTCTCCTACCCTGACGTAAGGTCACCAGCTGACTCTCGGCTAAAGCAGTCCTGTCAGTCTCGTCGTAAATGAGTCCGAGGGCAGAGAAAAAACGATCAACAGAGGAAAGTTCAGGGGCGTCAGGAGCCAAGGAGAAGGCCCACTCTTGGGGCCCTTCCTGGAGTCGGGATATGATGATACCCACCCGCTGGTTCTCGGAACCTGAGGAGTGGGGCTTTAGGCGGAAATACAGTCTGCAACTCTCCCGAAAGGAGAGAAACGTCTTACGGTCCCCTGAAAACCGGTCAGGTAGCTTGAGGTCGGGTTCTAGAGGTGAGGTGAGGGGTACTACTAAAGCAGCGTCACCCTGATTGACCCTTTGGGCCAGGGCCTGGACCTGTAGGGAGAGGCCCTGCATCTGCTGGGTCAGGGTCTCAAGGGGGTCCATGATAGCGTCAGCGTAGGAGAAATGGTAGACTAGGTAAGGGCTTGTAATTATGTAATGGCAGGAAGGAGGTGAAGGGAAAGTGAGCCCTAATCTACCCACCGCCCTGTCCCTGCCTACTTGCAACGACCCGCCCTAGGCGACGAGGTACAACTGGGCGGCGGTCCCTACGCTGGCTAAGTGCACAGGAAGACAAACAGGGAACACGCAAGGGAAGGGGCAGTAGCCACGGAACGCCACGAGGAAACGGGGCGGCGAACGAACAGTCAGGACCAGGACGAAGTGAGTACACCCGAGCGGGCACGGAGACAGAAGCAAGCCAGGGGCAAAGCAAAGCAGGTCAAGCAGAACTGCAGCAAGGCAGAAGCACGGCAGAAGCAGGCTGGAGCAAGCAGCAGTGGGGCCAGGAATCCAAAAGAATTACAAGCACTGAGGGAGAGCACAGGGCAGGTAATAAAGGGCAGGGGGCGGAGCTAACTCCGACAGACCAGGCCGCGATAGGCTCTCCCACTCCTGAGCCTGCCACCCTGGTTGGTGGAAGATGGTGTCAGTCGAACAGGTCTGGCCTCAGGTGTGGATTGATTAATCCCAGGAGTATAGCTAGATGAAGTACCTGGCAGATCCCTAACAATAGCTTCTCTCGATAATAAGCCAATTTTGCCTCCCTCTCGGAAGGCGCAAAAAACTCCCCCATTCTGGCTTTATACCGAGGGTCTAAAAGTGTGGCTATCCAGTACTCATCTCTTTGCTTCATGCTAACAATACAACAGTCAGCGCGCAAGTAACGAAGCATACAGCTCGCCATCCTGGCCAGCGTTTCAGAGGGCCCGGTTGGTTCCATCTCCGCCCCATACTGCCATGGTTGTCCATCATCAAGGTCGTCGTCAGACTCGTCATCACCACCATCACTGTAATGTTGTGCGGCTGCCTCGTCCCCTATCCCTTCCTGTGATTCCATCTCCAAATCCAGCTCCTCTTCAGGTTCTGTTTCCTCATCCTCATCCTCCTCCTCCTCCTCAACATCCATAGCCAGATGTGATCCTTACTCCATCCTTTGCTGAATCATCGCTGTGAGCGTTTGCTCCATAATGAATATCAGCGGCATAACATCGTTCATTCCGCTAGCGTTACGGCTCACAAATCGTGTGGCCTCTTCAAATGGCCTCAAAACGCGACATGCGTCTCTAACCAGCTGCCAGTGCCTGAGCTCGAAATTACACTGGCTCCAAACGCTGCCCGTCTGCTGCATCAGGAAATCATTCATGGCTTTCCGCTATTCGTACAGACGGTCCAACATGTGCAGGGTGGAATTCCAGCGTGTTGGAACGTCGCAAATCAGGCTGTGTTCTGGGAGATTGTTTTGACGCTGCAAGTCCAGGAGGGCGTGCTTAAATGCATACGAACGTCTAAAGCGAACGCAAACCCTCCTGGACATGGCCAGCACACCCTTCAAACCAACATATGACTTTAAGAAGCGTGTTATGACCAGATTGATCACATGTGCCATGCAAGGAGCGTGTGTCAGGTGACTAGACGCAGTGCAGCCACAATGTTCTTGCTGTTATCAGAGACAACATTGCCCAGTGTGAGTTTCAGAGGAGACAGCCAGCGTGCAATTTCCTCCTTGATGCACAGCAGCAGCTCCTGCCCTGTGTGGCTTTTCTCGCCCAGGCTCAGCAGGTGTAAGACAGCGTTGTGGCGCTTCACCTTGCACCTATGAAAAGAGGAGGGAGGAGGAGTGGAAGATACGCTGTGTCCTGTCAGGGATGGGAAGACCTCCAAGGAGGAAGGCAAGGAGGAGGAGGAGGAGTAGGAGGAGGAGGATGGTAGGCGCCTGGTGTCCGGAGTTGAACCAGAAAGATACAAGCGTGGAGGTGGTGATGCCTGGCATTGCTGCGGTGGTGCATCGGACTGCAAAATATTGACCCAGTGGGCCGTGAAAGACATGTACTGTCCCTGCCCATAGTTGCTGCTCCACATGTCGACGGTGGCATGTACCCTGCTGCACACGGATAATTGCAAGGACTGGCACACCTTTTCCTCCACATGCTTGCGCAAGGCAGGGACAGCTGTTTTGGAGAAGTAATGTCGGCTAGGTATTCGCCACCTAGGCTGAGCGCACGCCATCAATTGCTTGAAGCCGGCGGAGTCGACCAGGTGGTACGGCAGCGACTGCACCACCAACAACTTAGCCAGGTGTGAATTAAGCCGCACGACAAGTGGATGACTGGGTATATATTGCTGCTTATTGGACAACGATTCCGTAATGGATAACTGACGGGACGTAGGAGGAGCTTTAGATGACAGTGATGATGATGATGATGATGATGACAACGACATGGTGGATAAGGCCTGGCTACTACTTAGATGACAGGGACTCGGAGCAGCAGCAGCAGCTGCAGAGGGGTCTTCATTAGATGTACATGATGATGGTGGGGCATGTCGATTGTCCCACATGGCCTTGTGATGCCGCTCCATGTGTTTACGTAGAGCGGTAGTTCCTACATTGCTGCCCTGCCCACGCCTTACTTTCTGCTTGCAGATACGGCACTGTGCCATGTTTTCGTCCTCCGGGAAGGTACACCACTGTGCACTCAGGGAATGTTGGGCGTTGTAGTACTACTACAAAGGCTGCCTGTATTGCAAGTTGTATTGTTATTTGCTTGTTATGTTAACGGCCGGGGATGAGCCCCTTCTAAAAGTGTATTCACACTGACACTGGCTTGCTAAATGGCAATGAATGAGAATTTCTATCAGCCACGCCGCAGTGCACTCAGGGAATGCTGGGCCTTGTAGTACTACTACTACTACCACTACTACAAAGGCTGCCTGTATTGCAAGTTTTATTGTTATTTGTTTGTTATGTTAACGGCCGGGGATGAGCCCCTTCTAAAAGCGTATTCACACTGACACTGGCTTGGCAAATGGCAATGAATGAGAATTTCTATCAGCCACGCCGCAGTGCACTCAGGGAATGCTGGGCCTTGTAGTACTACTACCACTACTACAAAGGCTGCCTGTATTGCAAGTTGTATTATTATTTGTTTGTTAAGTTAACGGCCGGGGATGAGCCCCTTCTAAAAGCGTATACACACACTGACACTGGCTTGGCAAATGGCAATGAATGAGAATTTCTATCAGCCACGCCGCAGTGCACTCAGGGAATGCTGGGCCTTGTAGTACTACTACTACAAAGGCTGCCTGTATTGCAAGTTGTATTGTTATTTGTTTGTTATGTTAACGGCCGGGGATGAGCCCCTTCTAAAAGCGTATTCACACACTGACACTGGCTTGGCAAATGGCAATGAATGAGAATTTCTATCAGCCACGCCGCAGTGCACTCAGGGAATGCTGGGCCTTGTAGTACTACTACCACTACTACAAAGGCTGCCTGTATTGCAAGTTGTATTGTTATTTGTTTGTTATGTTAACGGCCGGGGATGAGCCCCTTCTAAAAGCGTATTCACACACTGACACTGGCTTGCCAAATGGCAATGAATGAGAATTTCTATCAGTCACGCCGTAGTGCACTCAGGGAATGCTGGGCCTTGTAGTACTACTACCACTACTACAAAGGCTGCCTGTATTGCAAGTTGTATTGTTATTTGTTTGTTATGTTAACGGCCGGGGATGAGCCCCTTCTAAAAGCGTATTCACACACTGACACTGGCTTGCCAAATGGCAATGAATGAGAATTTCTATCAGTCACGCCGTAGTGCACTCAGGGAATGCTGGGCCTTGTAGTACTACTACCACTACTACAAAGGCTGCCTGTATTGCAAGTTGGATTGTTATTTCGTTATGTTAACGGCCGGGGGTGAGCCCCTTCTAAAAGCGTATTCACACACTGACTTGGCAAATGGCAATGAATGAGAATTTCTATCAGCCGCGCCGCAGTGCACTCAGGGAATGCTGGGCCTTGTAGTACTACTACCACTACTACAAAGGCTGCCTGTATTGCAAGTTGTATTGTTATTTGTTTGTTATGTTAACGGCCGGGGATGAGCCCCTTCTAAAAGCGTATTCACACACTGACACTGGCTTGCCAAATGGCAATGAATGAGAATTTCTATCAGCCACTGTGCACTGACTGGGAATGCTGGGCGTTGTAGTACTACAAAGCCTGCCTGTATTGCAAGTTAGATGCAACGGGGATGAGCCCCTTATAAAAGCGTATTCACACACTGGCTAGTAGTGCGTAGTGGACCCAGTTTCGGTCCGAACATTGTGAAAAGTTTGGTTCGCAGCGAATCCGAACTTCACCGGGTTCGCCCGAATACGTTTTGACCGAACCCGGCTACATTTTGGCGCCTACCACATGTTAGATCTAAAATGGAGGATTTCAAAATATCACCTGACATCAGGCTACCCCATAATGCCTTGCAAACGGCTCTCGGGAGGCAGCATAGGGGCGGGCTCAAGGCGGCAATAATAGTCTATGCACGGAGCTCAGCGGCCATTTTAGAGACAGGAGCTGTAGGGATAGCATCTCTGTGCAGTAAGAGAAAGCTTTAGGAATCTAAAAGCCAGGAATCCAGCAATCGAAGGGGCTCATCCACTACAGCGGGAGTCTACTCTACTCTCAACATCCAAATTGCAATACAAATTCTCCATTTGCCAAGCCAGTGTGTGTGAATAAGCTTTTATAAGGGGCTCATCCCCGTTGCATGGGTTAACATCCAACTTGCAATCCAGGCAGGCAGCTGTAGTACTACAACGCCCAGCATTCCCTGAGTGCACAGTTGCTGATAGAAATTCTCATTCATTGCCATTTGCCAAGCCAGTGTGTGAATAAGCTTTTATAAGGGGCTCATCCCCGTTGCATGGGTTAACATCCAACTTGCAATCCAGGCAGGCAGCTGTAGTACTACAACACCCAGCATTCCCTGAGTGCACAGTGGCTGATAGAAATTCTCATTCATTGCCATTTGCCAAGCCAGTGTGTGAATAAGCTTTTATAAGGGGCTCATCCCTGTTGCATGGGTTAACATCCAACTTGCAATCCAGGCAGGCAGCTGTAGTACTACAACACCCAGCATTCCCTGAGTGCACAGTGGCTGATAGAAATTCTCATTCATTGCCATTTGCCAAGCCAGTGTGTGAATAAGATTTTATAAGGGGCCCATCCCCGTTGCATGGGTTAACATCCAACTTGCAATCCAGGCAGGCAGCTGTAGTACTACACCGCCCAGCATTCCCTGAGTGCACAGTGGCTGATAGAAATTCTCATTCATTGCCATTTGCCAAGCCAGTGTGTGAATAAGCTTTTATAAGGGGCTCATCCCCGTTGCATGGGTTAACATCCAACTTGCAATACAGGCAGCCTTTGTAGTACTACAACGCCCAGCATTCCCTGACTGACTGGCACCTTATGAGTCACTGATTTTCCGCCAGTCCGAATAACAATTTAAAAGGGCCTCATTTCTGTCTAAGGGTTTAATTCAACGTGCTAATTAAGTACAGCCGGTGCCTTTGGTGCTATTATACAAGTCACAGTATACACTGACTGCCACCTATTCACAGTCACTCATTTGCAGCCAGTCCAAATAATATTTTATAAGGGCCTCATTCCTCTAGTAGGGGAAGGGGTTTTGATTCAACTTGCTGCACTCCAGCAGTGAAATGTCTGGTAAAAAAAAGGTTGTGAAAGGACGGGGTAGAGGAAAAAACACCCATGCCATGTCCTCTTCCAGTCCAAATGTTGGATCTGTTGGTGCCAGACCCAGTGCCAGCATTTTTGGCACAAGACATGTGCCCAGTTCTACTAGTAGCAGCAGCCATGTGCCTGCTGGTAGTAGTAGCAGTATCAGCAAGCCAGACTTGTCCATCTCCTCCGGTGGGCGGGTTATTTTAGACAATACAGCCATTGTGGACTGGTTGGCTGGCTCGCGGTCATCTCAGCAGGAAGACTCTGACGATCTGGCTTCAAGCCAGGTTTCGTTGGATTCCAGATCCTCTACCGTTCCTTGGCACAGTGACAGTAGTAATATGAGTATTTCTAGCGTTTCCATTCCATCATCTATGTCTTCACTCCCCCTTCCTAGCGGGAAGCCATCATTCCTGAGAGTCCTAAGAGACATCTCCTCGGGTGCGAAGGAAGATACTGAACAACATAGTGATGATGATTTGTTTTCCGTAAGTCAGCCAATGGAGTGTGTTGCGGCGGTGGAGGTGGAAGCGGTGTTCGAGACGCATAGTTGTGGTAGTGGGGGAGTTGGTGGTAGCCGTGGTGGCAGACGCAGTAATGAGGGGGGCATGGAGCCCGCCATGATGTCACATCCCATTCACAACACAGTGACAGAAGTGGCAGGGATGATGAGGAGGGCTATGATGATGTTGTTTTAGACAGGACGTGGGAACTAGGTGACGAGGTGATGACGGCGTCAGAGGAGGAGGGTAGTAGTGGCGGCACTGGCAGTGATAAACAGCCAAGCCGAGGTAGGGGCAGGAGTAAATCTGCAAAACGTTGCAGCGGTAGGATCAGCTCAGGAGCCTGTGACGGCGACACTGCTGCTACTGGTGTAGGCTCCCGAAAAAAGCCTGCCAGACAAGGGGCAAGCTCGGGTGGTGGCGGTGGACGACGTGGTACTACCTCTTTACGGTACTCTGCCGTGTGGCAATTTTTCTGTACCTTCCCGGAGGACGAAAACATGGCACAGTGCCGTATCTGCAAGCAGAAAGTAAGGCGTGGGCAGGGCAGCAATGTAGGAACTACCGCTCTACGTAAACACATGGAGCGGCATCACAAGGCCATGTGGGACAATCGACATGCCCCACCATCATGTACATCTAATGGAGACCCCTCTGCCGCTGCTACTGCTGCTCCGAGTCCCTGTCATCTAAGTAGTAGCCAGCCTTATCCTCCATCTCGTTGTCATCATCATCATCACTGTCATCTAGTGCTCCTCCCACGTCCCGTCAGTTATCCATTACGGAATCGTTGTCCAATAAGCAACAATAAATACCCAGTCATCCACTTGTCGTGCGGCTTAATTCACACCTGGCTAAGTTGTTGGTGGTGCAGTCGCTGCCGTACCACCTGGTCGACTCCGCCGGCTTCAAGCAATTGATGGCATGCGCTCAGCCTAGGTGGCGTATACCTAGCTGCCATTACTTCTCCAAAACAGCTGTCCCTGCCTTGCACAATCACGTTGAGGAAAAGGTGGGCCAGTCCTTGCAATTATCCGTGTGCAGCAGGGTACATGCCACCGTCGACACGTGGAGCAGCAACTATGGGCAGGGACAGTACATGTCTTTCACGGCCCACTAGGTCAATATTTTGCAGTCCGATGCACCACCGCAGCAATGCCAGGCATTACCACCTCCACGCTTGTATCTTTCTGGTTCAACTCCGGACACCAGGCGCCTACCATCCTCCTCCTCCTACTCCTCCTCCTTGCCCTCCTCAATGGAGGTCTTCCCGTCCCCGACAGGACACAGCGTATCTTCCACTCCTCCTCCCTCCTCTTTTCATAGGTGCAAGGTGAAGCGCCACAATGCTGTCTTACACCTGCTGAGCCTGGGCGAGAAAAGCCACACAGGGCAGGAGCTGCTGCTGTGCATCAAGGAGGAAATCGCACGCTGGCTGTCTCCTCTGAAACTCACACTGGGCAATGTTGTCTCTGATAACGGGAAGAACGTTGTGGCTGCACTGCGTCTAGGTCACCTGACACACGCTCCATGCATGGCACATGTGATCAATCTGGTCATAACACGCTTCTTAAAGTCATATGTTGGTTTGAAGGGTGTGCTGGCCATGTCCAGGAGGGTTTGCGTTCGCTTTAGACGTTCGTATGCATTTAAGCACGCCCTCTTGGACTTGCAGCGTCAAAACAATCTCCCAGAACACAGCCTGATTTGCGACGTTCCAACTCGCTGGAATTCCACCCTGCACATGTTGGACCGTCTGTACGAACAGCGGAAAGCGGCAAATGATTTCCTGATGCAGCAGACGGGCAGCGTTTGGTGCCAGTGTAATTTCGAGCCCAGGCACTGGCAGCTGGTTAGAGACGCATGTCACGTTTTGAGGCCCTTTGAAGAGGCCACACGATTTGTGAGCCGTGACGCTAGCGTAATGAACGATGTTATGCCGCTGATATTCATTCTGGAGCAAACGCTCACAGCGTTGATTCAGCAAAGGATGGAGGAAGGATCACATCTGGCTATGGATGTTGAGGAGGAGGATGAGGGTGAGGAAACAGGACCTGAAGAGGAGCTGGATTTGGAGATGGAATCACAGGAAGGGATAGGGGACGAGGCAGCCGCACAACATGACAGTGATGATGATGATGACGAGTCTGACGACGACCTTGATGATGGACAACCATGGCAGTATGGGGCGGAGATGGAACCAACCATGCCCTCTGAAATGCTGGCCAGGATGGCGAGCTGTATGCTTCGTTACTTGCGTGCTGACTGTCGTATTGTTAGCATGAAGCAAAGAGATGAGTACTGGATAGCCACACTTTTAGACCCTCGGTATAAAGCCAGAATGGGGGAGTTTTTTGCGCCTTCCGAGAGGGAGGCAAAATTGGCTTATTATCGAGAGAAGCTATGCAGCCAGCTTGTCACGGCTTTCAAACAGCAAACACCTGCTGCAAGCATGTCTGACCGGGGGGCCACTCTCCGCTCCCCACTGTCTCATCGTTCCACCACCTCTGGCAGAGCTACCTCTGCAATAGGCGGCGGCGGCGGCAGCAGCAGCAGCAGCAGCAGCAGCAGCAGCAGCAGCAGCAGCAGCAGCAGCAGCCAATTCAGTTTGGAAAATATGATGACAACATTTTTACATCCAATACCCCGACCTGACACACATCGTAGTCATCAAAGGGATGTTCACCATCACCAGCACCTAAACAACCAGGTTCAATCGTACCTGGACTGTGCCCTTTCTCCATCAGAAATCCTGATCCCAGACCCCATGGACTTCTGGGTCAGCAGATTGGATCATTGGCAAGAACTGGCCCAGTTTGCCATGGGTGTACTGTCTTGTCCACCCTCCAGTGTAGCGTCAGAGAGGGTATTCAGCGCGGCAGAGGGCTTCGACACCCCTAAGCGAACAAGATTGTCCGCCAACAGCTTGGAAAATCTCACGTTTCTGAAAATGAATCAAGCGTGGATCGGTGAGGATTTTAAAACCCCTGTGCCTTATGCCACTGATTAGATATGACATTGCTGCAACTGCTGCCGCTGCCGCCTGCTACTGCCGCCTGCTACTACGGGATTCTGTCCTGTCCACTCTTTTTTTAATGTGCCGCTGTTGGTACTGCTACTACTTCTACCACCAATCCACCCCCAGTGCCGTCTGCTACAAGCAGGCCTGCCCCACCACAGGGCTTTGTCTGTGACTGTCCAGTCTGTTTTAATGTGCTGCTACTACTACTACCACCACCCTTGCTGTCCGTTGGCTACCTCTACTACCATCAATACACCTCCACTGCCGTCTGCTACAAGCAGGCCTGAGGCCAGCCCCACCACAGGGCTTTGTCTGTGACTGTCCAGTCTGTTTTAATGTGCTGCTGCTTCTACTACTACTACTACCACCACCACCCTTGCTGTCCGTTGGCTACCTCTACTACCACCAATACACCTCCACTGCCGTCTGCTACAAGCAGGCCTGCCCCACCACAGGGCTTTGTCCTGTGACTGTCCAGTCTGTTTTAATGTGCTGCTACTACTACTACCACCACCCTTGCTGTCCGTTGGCTACCTCTACTACCACCAATACACCTCCACTCTAGTCTGCTACAAGCAGGCCTGCCCCACCACAGGGCTTTGTCTGTGACTGTCCAGTCTATTTTAATGTGTTGCTACTACTACTACCACCACCCTTGCTGTCCGTTGGCTACCTGTACTACCACCACTGCCGTCTGCTACAAGCAGGCCTGGAGGGCTTGTGAAAATCCATTGCTTGTTGCTTTTACCACCTTATATGTATTAACCCTGGCAGGCATCTGCCGCCAAAAATGGTTAATTTTTGTACCTTTTTTAACAAATTAAGCATACAACATGCACAAGTGCAGAGGTTTCTGTTAGTTATCACCGTGTCCCATCCGTGTCCCATCCGTTTTCCTATAGACATACATGTTGGCGTAACTTTGACACTAACTTTGCCTTAAAGACAGCTCAAAAGTACTTGGATACACTCATGGGTGACCTAAGAGTGTTATACAGGGCTTCTAGGGCTTTTAAACAGTGTTATACACGATTTTTAGGGGCTTTCTTGAATTACAGGTTCGGTCAGAACTAGTTTGGTCCGAATCGAACTTTTTCATGAAATTGGGCGAACCAGCCGAACCGAACTTTTCATAAGTTCGCTCATCTCTACCTAAGAACATACCATGCTTTCGAAAAAAATGTCATTTAGTCAATATATACTCACAGATCATAAATAATAGAATCCCATGCAATTATTCAGAGTATATATTTCTAAGCAGGGGCATTCAGTGTCTTCATCTTAAAGGAGTTGCCTCATAAAGACAACTCCTTTTTCAATATAAGCCAACCATGCAGTCAGATAATTGTCGTGGGTCCGGCTTCTGAAACCCCTGGTGAACAACTGATATCAACTGATATCATCAGGGGACGTTGTGCCTGGCTATACATTTCTCCTGAGGCAGGAATCTAATATTACATGCTGGTCATTCAAATCAACGGGCGATAATGGAATACATGGATAGGTCACGTCTGCTAGCGAAATCATCTCTCTACTCTGGCTTTTAGGGAAGGGTCTGAACGGGAACACTCCTCAATGATGTTCATATCCTTTAAGTTTGCAGTTTAGTTTTGTCACTACTATTATCATCAGATATATCAGATATATCCCGTGTTTCCTCTCTTTGAAAAACTTTGCTTGTTTCTTCTTTATGAAAAACAAGCAAATACAGATAGAGGGCTGACTGAGTTATTGCTGAGTTATGCGCAAGTAGTGGTGAAGCTCTGTTATACCCAGTCAAATCAACTGATAGTCCAACAACCTGTTTATGTTGCACGATGGAAGAGATTGTGACTACATAACACAGCGTATACCAGTCATGCAATGCCCAAATAATAAATAGATAACATGCCATCATAATAGTGCCAATGTAATAACCCCATACAGTGTCAAAATAAGAGTGCCATTTTGTTAAATCAAGCAACATACTGTAATGACGGGGTAGGGAGACAGACAGGTGAGCCCTAATCTACCCGCCACTCAGTCCCTGCTTAATTGCACGACCCGTCCTAGGCGACGGCGTACAACTGGGCGACGGTCCCTATGCTCAATATGTGCCCGACAGAGAAACAGACAAGGGAACACAGAAGCTAAGGGAAAAGGGGCAGTTGCCCATGGCAACACCGTGAGCAACAAGAGTAGTGAACGAGCCGAGTCAAACCAGGAGTGTACGAGGTACCAAACGCAGAGCAGGAGATTAGTCAGTAAAGCCAGGGTCAATATGAAGCTGAGGACAATAGTAATAGCTGGAACAGCAGAGCCAGGAAACAAAAGAGAATCACAGGCAAAGACAAGAAGCAAATGAAGGTATACATAGACCGAGGGCGGGAGCTAGAACCGTCTGGCAAGGCTGTGATAGGTTCTCCCACTCCTCAGCCTACCAGCCTGAGTGGTAGCAGATCGAGTCACTCTATCAAACCTAGGAGCAGATGCAGACTGATTAACCACGGGCGTCGACACAGAAGCTGTGTCTGGCAGATCTTTTACAGTACCCTAGGTGGACCTGGCTTATTGGGGAACCGAAGACGGAACCTCCTGAGCAATACCCCAGTACGGGTACCCAAGTCCTCTCCTCAGGCCTGTATCCTCTCCAATGGACCAGGTACTGGAGGGAACCTTGGACCATCCTGCTGTCCACAATCTTGGCCACCTCAAATTCTACCCCTTCAGGGGTGAGAACAGGGACCGGATGTCTCCTCGAGGCAACCAAGGACGGGGAGCAGTGTTTCAGGAGGGAGGCATGAAACACGTTGTGTATTTAAAAAGACGGGGTAACTCCAGCCGGAAGGAGACAGTTTTAAGGACCTCAATGACCTTGTACGGCCCAATAAACCGGGGAGCAAATTTTTTGGACGGAACCTTAAGGCGCAAATTTTTTGAAGACAGCCACACCAGATCCCCGACCACAAACAAGGGGTTAGCAGAACGTCTTCTATCTGCCTGAGTCTTTTGTATGCTCTGGGACGCCTATAGGTTCTTCTGAACCTGGGCCCAGACTGTGCACAGTTCCCGATGGACGACATCTACCTCGGGATTGTTCGAACCTCCAGGTGAAACAGAGGAGAACCGTGGATTAAACCCAAAATTACAGAAAAAGGGGGAGAACCCTGACGAGTTACTGACCCGGTTATTATGGGAAAATTCGGCGAGAGGAATGAAGGAGACCCAATCATATTGACAGTCAGAGATAAAACTTGTTATAAAACTTGTTAAATATTGTTCTAGAGACTGATTAGTCCTCTCAGTTTGACCATTAGTTTCAGGATGGAAGGCCAAGGAGAAGGACAGATCAATCTCCAACTTTTTACAGAAAGCTCTCCAAAACAATGAAACAAATTGTACCCCTCTGTCAGAAACAATATTGACAGGGACCCCATGGAGACGCAGGATGTGTTTGACAAACAAGGTAGCTAATGTCTTGGCATTCGGTAGTTTCTTGAGGGGCACAAAGTGGCACATCTTACTAAAGCGGTCTACTACAACCCACACCACCACCTTGCCTTGAGATGGAGGCAGATCGGTGATAAAATCCATGGAGATATGGGCCCAAGGTCTCTGGGGAATGGGCAAAGAATATAGTAAGCCCGCTGGTCCGTACCTGGGAGTCTTGGACCTGGCACAAATTTCACAAGCAGTGATGTAGGCCTTAACATCTTAAAGCAACCCAGGCCACCAATAGTTTCTAGCAATGAGGTGCTTGGTACCCAGGATGCCAGGATGGCTAGATAGTGCAGAGTCATGATTTTCCCTGAGTACCCTTAGCCGGAATTGCAGGGGAACAAACAGCTTGTTCTCAGGAAGGTTCCCGGGAGCTGAACCTTGATCAGCCGCAATTTCGGAGACTAAATCAGAATCAACAGAGGATATTATTATACCTGGGGCAAAACACAAGCAGGATCTTCCTCCGAAGGAGGGCTGGCCATGAAGCTACGCGACAGTGCATCAGCTTTAATATTTTTAGACCCAGCCCTGTAGGTGACCACAGAGTTGAATCTAGTAAAAAAAACAACGCCCATCGAGCTTGTCTCGGTTTTAGCCTCCGGGCACATTCTAGGAAGACCAGATTCTTGTGGTCAGTAAGGACAGTTACCTGGTATCTAGCCCCCTCCAAGAAGAGGCGCCACTCTTCAAATGGCCATTTAATGGCTAAGAGTTTGCGGTTGCCCACGTCATAGTTACTCTCAGTGGGCGAGAACTTCCTGGAGAAGTAGGCACAGGGACGGAGATGGGTGAGGGAACTGGTACCCTGGGACAAGACAGCACCCACTCCCACCTCGGAGGCGTCAACCTCCACGATGAATGGCTCCATTTGGTTAGGCTGAGTCAGCATTGAGGCAGAGATAAAGCACTTCTTAAGGATCTCAAAAGCCTGGACCGCCTCCGGAGGCCAGTGGAGGAGATAAGCACCTTTGCGAGTAAGATCCGTAAGAGGCTTAGCGATTATCTCCTGTAATAATTAGCAAACCCCAGGAAGCACTGTAACGCCTTCAGGGAGGCAGGCTGGACCTATTCAGCCACAGCCTGAACCTTGGCAGGGTCCATGCGGAATTCTTTAGGAGTGAGGATTTGCCCCAAAAATGTTATCTCCTAAACCCCAAACACACATTTTTCGGATTTAGCAAAGAGTTTGTTTTCCCGAAGGGCCTGGAGCACATGTTCAATGTGGGAGGACAAGAGAGATTAAATATCCTACCCTTAGGGAGCTTAGCTCCTGGTACCAAATCGATTGTGCAATCGTATTCTCTATGAGGAGGTAACACTTCGGAGGCCTTTTTAGAAAAAACATGAGCGAAGTCCTGAATAAACTCAGGTAGAGTGTTCACCTCCTCAGGGAGAGAAATAAAATTAACAGAAAAACAGGACGTCATGCATTCATTACCCCATTTAGTAAGATCCCCAGTGCTCCAGTTAAACATGGGATTATGCATCTGCAACCAGGGAAGGCCTAAAACCAAATCGGACGATAATCCCTGCATCACCAGTACAGAACACTGCTCCAAATGAATGGAGCCAACAATGAGTTCAAAAACAGGGGTATGCTGCATAAAATAACCATTAGCAAGTGGAGTGGAGTCGATACCCACTTCCGGGACAGGTTTAGGCAAATCAATCAATGGCATAGCTAGAGACATAGCAAATTCCACAGACATAATATTAGCAGAAGACCCTGAATCCACGAAGGCACGGTGGCCGGTGGCAGACCTACCCTCAAAAGAGACCTGAAAGGGAAGCAAGATCTTATTAGGTTTCATATTTACGGGAAATACCTGTGCGCCCAAGCGACCTCCCCGATGGTCACTTAGGCGCGGAAGTTTTCCGGCTGCTTATTCTTACACCTAGGACAGTTTTTCACTTGATGATTGTCATCCCCACAGTAGAAGCAGAGACCATTCTTCCTGTGGAGCTCTCTACGTTGTTGGGGAGACACAGAGGCCCTGAGTTGCATTGGTTCATCCGAGTTTTCCGTGGAAGAACGAAGCAACGGAACCTCGGGAGCCATGATGGGGGAGCCAGAGGAGAAGGCACAAAAATGTTCAAGTCGTTGTTCCCTGAGACGTCGGTCAAGACGTACCGCTAAAGCCATAACCTGAAGATCCAAAATATACCTGATGCTTAAATAATCTCAAATAAACAGCAAGAGTACCAAAATATATCTTTATTATCCCAATAGGGAAAACATTACCCACAAAATACAAACATTTAAAATACAGATAATTAAAAACACCCCGGATAGGAATGTCCACCGTATCCCATAGAAATGGTCATACTATATACTGTATAGTGATAAGGAAATGTGTAATCCTAGTACAGATTCCCCCAGGAGATCAGAAATCTAGAATGATCAACTGGGTAGGCGTAAGAACCTCATATAACCCATATGTGGGAGTGCAGAGACAAATCTGTATAAAAAAAATGAGCACTTAATTACCTGGGGTGGACATGATGAAAAGAAGACCTAATCCGGGGAACACCTCGACGCGCGTTTCGCTTCCTTCGTCAGGAGGTGAAGTATGCTAGATGCTTCCTCCCTTAAGTACACCTCAAATGAGGTGATGTTAATCGGCGCACGACAAGTCACGCCCATCTCCATGTGCCAGACCATCCGCGTCAAGTCCGGAAGTCGTACCTGGAAACCAGGACTCGTTCTCGGATCTGAAGACAACTTCCGATCTGACACATAGGAGACAGCGCGACCCGCATGCGCACCCATCACGTACCAAGTGAGTAAATCAAAAAGCATACTTATGATAGAGGAAAAAGTGTCATTTTATAATATCGGTTCATAAAAAACCAGAACTTTAATATATCATTATGCTCTTAATGGTGTATGCCCTAATATGTCAATATCTGTGTAGACAGGATACTTAAATAAATATCACATCAATATTAAATTAATATCAAATTAAATGACTATACACATATTACAGTACTATCTCAAACTTAAAGGTATACATGCAAGAAATTCATATATACATCAAACCATTACCAAAACAATAAAAATAATAAATAAATATAAAAAATAAAAATTACATATAGTTATAGTTATATTAAAGATAAGAAAAAAATCCCCCCAATAAAATAAAAAATCTAAAAATATTGTATATATATATATATCTATACATAAGAGGCCCTAAGACCAAAACCCTAAACATTAATATTAAAAATATAAAGTGCAACAATTACGTTAATGGATACATGAAAGCCCAACCTGATCGGAACCCCAACCTGAAAACAGGAATAGCGAGCTCCGATCCAGATGAGCATCCAGGATTCAAAAAATATATTAGTGACGATGGCCCATAACTATAAGAAGTATAAACAATATATCAATATATCATCTATGCAGTGAAGTTCAGAGTACAAACTAGTACATAAATAATCGAATTAATACAAAATATCAATATAAGTTGACCCACAATATATACACATACTCCACATATGAACTCTCCATGTATACACCTAAATTATTCCAAATGCGAGTAGATTTAGACAAAACAAACAGAATCCAGCATATATAAACAAAAAGACAGAAAAAATTAATAAATAATAAATATATGCATCAACCCAATACATCAGAGGTTAACAGTGCACCTGCGTATATATATCCTAAAATATCCATATTATATTATACACCAAGATGAGAGTGAAAGTCAATACATGCATGCATATATATAATCAATAACTCATATCATCCCTATCCTGCGAAATACACACGTATATAATATAGAACACCATGTATATTTTTCAAAAATTTATAATCATACAGCATATATAGACATAAACACCGATCCAAGTACTTCAAAATCTTCAGTATGTTCTCTTTTTCACAAAAATCCGATAATCCGACACTAGCAACAAATAACAAATAAAAACAGCGTAAGTCCAAATACAGAATAATCACAAAAAGGATGCGAAACTTTGTGTTTCGTTCAAGCCCCTTGGGGACAATGTGTCTAGAGTAACAATCCATTTCATTTCCTTTCTAAGAAGGTTTTTAACCATGTCCCCCCCACGATTACCAGCATAAATACGGTCAATTCCCTTTATTTTCAGCAGTCTCCAGTTACTCCCATGAAACTCCTTAAAATGCCTTGCAAGAGGCTTACTCCTGTCACCAAAAAGGACGTTTAATTCCTCAATTTCCACTTCAGTGATCTCAAGGGTCTTCTTATCTAATCCAATAAGAAGTTCCAGGAAATTCCTTGAACAAATCTTGCATGACTCCTCCCACTTGCTCCTAAAGGTTGTGTTGTCAACCGGGAAGGAGGGGAACAATTGGACCCTTAGGCCTCGAGGGATAATATCCTTTTGTAAATAGTTCTCGAGGGAGGCTTTATTCCACCACACTCGAGTTCTCTTTTTCAAAAGGTATTTCAGGGACACTTTTATCTCCTTTACATCAGTATTCGCATCCTCATGGGGTAATTCATTACCATCAAAAACATTAGCTAATTGTGTGACCCAAGTTCGGTCGCGTGATTTATAATCCATATATAGATTTTTATCTGCTTCAAAAATACAAAATACAATATTATCAACAAAAATGTATCTTAAGCACCTATCATACCACCAGATATAATTATCAATAATCGAAGATCCAAAATATACCTGATGCTTAAATAATCTCAAATAAACAGCAAGAGTACCAAAATATATCTTTATTATCCCAATAGGGAAAACATTACCCACAAAATACAAACATTTAAAACACAGATAATTAAAAACACCCCGGATAGGAATGTCCACCGTATCCCATAGAAATGGTCATACTATATACTGTATAGCGATAAGGAAATGTGTAATCCTAGTACAGATTCCCCCAGGAGATCAGAAATCTAGAATGATCAACTGGGTAGGCGTAAGAACCTCATATAACCCATATGTGGGAGTGCAGAGACAAATCTGTATCAAAAAAATGAGCACTTAATTACCTGGGGTGGACATGATGAAAAGAAGACCTAATCCGGGGAACACCTCGACGCGCGTTTCGCTTCCTTCGTCAGGAGGTGAAGTATGCTAGATGCTTCCTCCCTTAAGTACACCTCAAATGAGGTGATGTTAATCGGCGCACGACAAGTCACGCCCATCTCCATGTGCCAGACCATCCGCGTCAAGTCCGGAAGTCTATCTTAAAAACAGACAAACGTCTATCCAGAATCATTACCCCTTTTCCATCTATGACACCACGTCGGAGTCCCAATCTCCGTGATATTTTAGTTAGGAGTCATTATGTTCCCTCCATATCCAATAAATACTTGTTTGAATCTAGAGGGCCTAGGTGGGGTAACGTGTCATGCGGAAAATGTGGAGCGTGTCACGTAATGGAGAGAACTGACTCATTCTCTGGCTCAGATTGCACCAAAATGTACAAAATTGTGCATTTTGTAAACTGCAACACCAGGAACGTCATCTACCATGCTTGTTGTCCTTGCAATAAGATCTATATTGGGATGACCTCAAGGGAGTTGAAAATGCGTGTAATGGAACACATCAGGGATATCAAAGGTATTCAGCATAAACAAATTGGAGATGATGACGTCCTTTTTGGTGACAGGAGTAAGCCTCTTGCAAGGCATTTTAAGGAGTTTCATGGGAGTAACTGGAGACTGCTGAAAATAAAGGGAATTGACCGTATTTATGCTGGTAATCGTGGGGGGGACATGGTTAAAAACCTTCTTAGAAAGGAAATGAAATGGATTGTTACTCTAGACACATTGTCCCCAAGGGGCTTGAACGAAACACAAAGTTTCGCATCCTTTTTGTGATTATTCTGTATTTGGACTTACGCTGTTTTTATTTGTTATTTGTTGCTAGTGTCGGATTATCGGATTTTTGTGAAAAAGAGAACATACTGAAGATTTTGAAGTACTTGGATCGGTGTTTATGTCTATATATGCTGTATGATTATAAATTTTTGAAAAATATACATGGTGTTCTATATTATATACGTGTGTATTTCGCAGGATAGGGATGATATGAGTTATTGATTATATATATGCATGCATGTATTGACTTTCACTCTCATCTTGGTGTATAATATAATATGGATATTTTAGGATATATATACGCAGGTGCACTGTTAACCTCTGATGTATTGGGTTGATGCATATATTTATTATTTATTAATTTTTTCTGTCTTTTTGTTTATATATGCTGGATTCTGTTTGTTTTGTCTAAATCTACTCGCATTTGGAATAATTTAGGTGTATACATGGAGAGTTCATATGTGGAGTATGTGTATATATTGTGGGTCAAATTATATTGATATTTTGTATTAATTCGATTATTTATGTACTAGTTTGTACTCTGAACTTCACTGCATAGATGATATATTGATATATTGTTTATACTTCTTATAGTTATGGGCCATCGTCACTAATATATTTTTTGAATCCTGGATGCTCATCTGGATCGGAGCTCGCTATTCCTGTTTTCAGGTTGGGGTTCCGATCAGGTTGGGCTTTCATGTATCCATTAACGTAATTGTTGCACTTTATATTTTTAATATTAATGTTTAGGGTTTTGGTCTTAGGGCCTCTTATGTATAGATATATATATATATACAATATTTTTAGATTTTTTATTTTATTGGGGGGATTTTTTTCTTATCTTTAATATAACTATAACTATATGTAATTTTTATTTTTTATATTTATTTATTATTTTTATTGTTTTGGTAATGGTTTGATGTATATATGAATTTCTTGCATGTATACCTTTAAGTTTGAGATAGTACTGTAATATGTGTATAGTCATTTAATTTGATATTAATTTAATATTGATGTGATATTTATTTAAGTATCCTGTCTACACAGATATTGACATATTAGGGCATACACCATTAAGAGCATAATGATATATTAAAGTTCTGGTTTTTTATGAACCGATATTATAAAATGACACTTTTTCCTCTATCATAAGTATGCTTTTTGATTTACTCACTTGGTACGTGATGGGTGCGCATGCGGGTCGCGCTGTCTCCTATGTGTCAGATCGGAAGTTGTCTTCAGATCCGAGAACGAGTCCTGGTTTCCAGGTACGACTTCCGGACTTGACGCGGATGGTCTGGCACATGGAGATGGGCGTGACTTGTCGTGCGCCGATTAACATCACCTCATTTGAGGTGTACTTAAGGGAGGAAGCATCTAGCATACTTCACCTCCTGACGAAGGAAGCGAAACGCGCGTCGAGGTGTTCCCCGGATTAGGTCTTCTTTTCATCATGTCCACCCCAGGTAATTAAGTGCTCATTTTTTTGATACAGATTTGTCTCTGCACTCCCACATATGGGTTATATGAGGTTCTTACGCCTACCCAGTTGATCATTCTAGATTTCTGATCTTCTGGGGGAATCTGTACTAGGATTACACATTTCCTTATCGCTATACAGTATATAGTATGACCATTTCTATGGGATACGGTGGACATTCCTATCCGGGGTGTTTTTAATTATCTGTGTTTTAAATGTTTGTATTTTGTGGGTAATGTTTTCCCTATTGGGATAATAAAGATATATTTTGGTACTCTTGCTGTTTATTTGAGATTATTTAAGCATCAGGTATATTTTGGATCTTCGATTATTGATAATTATATCTGGTGGTATGATAGGTGCTTAAGATACATTTTTGTTGATAAAGCCATAACCTGATCTAGAGAGTCAGAAGAGGGTTAGCTAACTAACAGGTCTTTCAGGGCATTCGACAGAACCAATCTTAACTGGCAACTCAAGGCAGGGTCATTCCAGCGAGAAGCTACACACCACTTCCTAAAGTCAGAACAGTACTCTTCAACGGGTCTCCTACCCTGACATAAGGTCACCAGCTGACTCTCGACAAAGGCAGTCTTGTCAGTCTTGTCATAGATGAGCACGAGAGCAGAAAAGAAAAGGTCAACAGGGGAAAGTTCAGGGGCGTCAGGAGCCAAGGAGAAGGTCCATTCTTGGGGGCCGTCCTGGAGCCGGGAGCCGGGAGACAATTATACCCACTCGCTTGCTCTCAGAACCTGAGGCGTGGGGCCTTAGGCGGAAATAGAGTCTACAACTATCCCAAAAGGAAAAAAAGGTCTTCCGGTCCCCTGAGAACCGGTCAGGCAACTTGAGATGGGGTTCAAGAGATGAAGTAAAGGCCACTAACTGGTTAGCATCACGCTGGTCGCACCTCTGAACCAGGGCTTGGACCTGTAGGGAGAGACCCTGCATTTGCTGAGCCAGGGTCTCAAGGGGGTCCATAGTAGTAGGAACCAGGGTATAAAAGGTATATGGGCCTGTGATTATGTAATGACGGTGTATGGCGACAGACAGGTGAGCCCTAATCTAACCGCCACTCAGTCCCTGCCTACAAGGGAACACAGAAGCTAAGGGAAAAGGGGCAGTTGCCCATGGCAACACCGTGAGCAACAAGAGTAGTGAACGAGCCGAGTCAAACCAGGAGTGTACGAGGTACCAAATGCAGAGCAGGAGCGTAGTCAGTAAAGCCAGGGTCAATATGAAGCTGAGGACAATAGTAATAGCTGGAACAGCAGAGCCAGGAAAAGAGAGAGAATCTCAGGCAAAGACAAGTAGCAAATGAAGGTATACATAGACTGAGGGCGGGAGCCAGAACCGTCTGGCCAGGCCGTGATAGGTTCTCCCACTCCTCAGCCTACCAGCCTGAGTGGTAGCAGATCGAGTCACTCTATCAAACCTAGGAGCAGATGCAGACTGATTTACTTAGACCACTTTAACTTTTGTCAGTATTTAGAATCAGTATTTGTAAGTCAAAACTTGGAGTGGGTCCAAAACATGGAAGAGGTCAAAAAATATCCATTACACTTTCCCTCTGCGGGTTCCACTCCTGGTTTTGACTTCGAAATACTGTAGCAAAATTCTAACCAAAATACTGTCGTGTGAAAGAGACCTTACCCTGTAGATATCATGGTCTTTTGATTTTACTTTGGAGTCGCTCCCTGGTATAACTTGCCAAATTTGCAGATAGCCTTTTCTTACCTGTATCCTTCTAGACCCTGCCCACCACTTCTCTCTTTCTAAGTAAATGTCTGGCAGTTGTTAACGCCTTGAAGGTCGCTGGGGATCCGACTGTTGGGACCCCCAGAAATAAGGAGAATGGGGTACCGAAATTCCCCTGACGTACTCCATGAGAAGGTAGCGCTGGTGCATATGCTCAGCCAGCACTCCATTAATTTCTATGGGACTTCGGGGACCGCTGTCTTCAGCATCTCCATGGAATTTAATGGAACGCTGGTCGAGAATGCGGACCTGTGCTCTATTCTCATTGAGCACTTCGGGGGACTTTTGGTCCCCGTTCTCCTCATTGCTGGGGATCCCAGTGGTCGGACCCCCAGCAATCACACATGTATCCCTATCCTGTGGATAGAGGATACATGTGTTTGTGGGAAAAACCCTGTCAAAGCCATTTTTTAATTTCAGGACCGTATATTTTTTTTCTCTTCCCACATTCCGACAGACATTCGGAGTGTTTTTTGGGGTATAAAATATCCTATTCACAAGCATTGCCAACGGGTACCTGGCAGATTTTGTCAGGATGTAGGAGTGGAATCCGTGCATTAATCCTGCAGAATCCTTAGCATGTGAACATCGCCTTTTAGAGTGTGTTCACATCAGCGTTAGGTTCCGTTGATGGGTTCCGACAGACCTTTCCATCGGAGGAACCCATCAACGGATAGCCAAACGAAAACCATAGCTTCGACATAGCAGTCGACTCCGCTATTGATTCTGTAAAAGAAAAACTTAAAACTTATGGAACGGAGACAAACCATTAGCAACGGAAGTATTACCATTGAAATGCATTTCCGTTTATGGGTTCCCTTACCGGAAAGGTCTGACGGAACCCATCAACGAAACCTAACACTCATGTGAAAAGGTCCTTAATGATAACCAATATGTGTATGTTTTATTATTATTTCGCGGGGAATAGTCTTAGGGATGGCTAAAAAGGAACAGGGAAAAGAAGGAAGTAATGAATAAAACATAACATTTATTAACCCCTTAAGGACGCAGCCTAGTTTGGGCCTTAAGGCTCAGAGCCCATTTTTCAAATCTGACATATTTCACTTTATGTGGTAATAACGTCGGAATGCTTAAACCTATCCAAGCGATTCTGAGATTGTTTTCTCGTGACACTTTGGGCTTCATGTTCGTGGTAAAATTTGGTCGATATATTCAGTGTTTATTGGTGAAAAATTGCAAAATTTAGAGAAAATTTTGAAAAAATTGCATTTTTCAGAATTTAAATGCATCTGCTTGTAAAACAGACGGTTATACCACCCAAAATAGTTACTAGTTCACATTTCCCATATGTCTACTTTAGATTGGCATCGTTTTTTTAACATTCTTTTATTTTTCTTGGACGTTACAAGGCTTAGAACATAAACAGTAATTTCTCATATTTTTAAGAAAATTTCAAAAGCCTTTTTTTTAAGGTACCTCTTGAGTTCTGAAGTGGCTTTGAGGGGCCTATGTATTAGAAACCCCCATAAAACACCCCATTTTAAAAACTAGACCCCTCAAAGTATTCAAAACAGCATTTAGAAAGTTTTTTAACCCTTCAGGCATTTCACAGGAATTAAAGCAATGTGGAGGTGAAATTTGCAAATTTCATTTTTCTTGCTGAATTTCAATATTATTCCATTTTTTTCTGTAACACAGAAGATTTTACCAGAGAAATACTACTAAATATGTATTGTCCAGATTCTGCAGTTTTTAGAAATGTCCCACATGTGGCTCTAGTGCGCTCGTGGAATAAAACACAAGCCTCAGAAACAAAGGAGCACCTAGTGCATTTTGAGGCCTCTTTTTTATTAGAATATATTTTAGGCAGCATGCCAGGTTTGAAGAGGTGTTGAGGTATGAAAGCAATGGAAACCCACCAGAAGTGACCCCATTTTGGAAACTAGACCCCTCAAGGAATTCATTTATGGTTGTTGTTATCATTTTGACCACACCGTTTTTTCACAGCACCTATTTGAATTGGGCTGTGAAATTAAAAAAATGATATTTTTTCCATTAAGATGTAATTTTTGTTCAAAATTTCTTATTTTCACAAGGAATAAAACACCCCATTTTGTTGCCCAATTTGTCCTTAGTGCGGCAATACCCCATTTGTGGTGATAAACTGCCGTTTGGGCCCATGGGAGGACTCAGAAGGAAAGGAGCGCTATGTGTTTGTTGGAGTCCAGATTTTGCTGGATTGGTTTTCGGGTTCCATGTCGCATTTGCAGAGCCCCAGAGGTATGAAAGCAATGGAAACCCACCAGAAGTGACCCCATTTTGGAAACTAGACCCCTCAAGGAATTCATTTATGGTTGTTGTTATCATTTTGACCACACCGTTTTTTCACAGCACCTATTTGAATTGGGCTGTGAATTAAAAAAATGATATTTTTTTCCATTAAGATGTAATTTTTGTTCAAAATTTCTTATTTTCACAAGGAATAAAACACCCCATTTTGTTGCCCAATTTGTCCTGAGTGCGGCAATACCCCATTTGTGGTGATAAACTGATGTTTGGGCCCATGGCAGGACTCAGAAGGAAAGGACCACCATTTGGCCTACTGGAGCTTTTCTTGTGCTAAGTCATGTAGGCAGAAGCCCCTGAGGTACCAGTACAGTTAAAACCCCCGAGAAGTGACCCCATTTTAAAAACTACACCCCTTAAGACATTCATCTAGTGGTGTAGTGAGCATTTTGACCCCACAGTTATTGTGTAAAAGGTAATGCGCA
The DNA here is from genome assembly GCF_050947455.1 of Rhinoderma darwinii. Classification (NCBI taxonomy): domain Eukaryota; kingdom Metazoa; phylum Chordata; class Amphibia; order Anura; family Rhinodermatidae; genus Rhinoderma; species Rhinoderma darwinii. The sequence goes on from NC_134691.1 coordinate 241,534,993, forward strand.
GCAGATGGTGCAAAGTGAGATTTGCAATTTCCTATGCATATATGCCATTTCAGTGTCTGATATATTGTGCCCAGCATGTGCCACTGGAGACATACACCCCATAAATTGTAATGTGGGTTCTCCCGGGTACGGCAATACCCTACATGTGGCTGTTATTAGCTGACTGGGCACACGACAGGGCTCAGAAGGGAAGGACCACCATTTAGCCTACTGGAGCTTTTCTGGTGCTAAGTCATGTAGGCAGAACCCCTGAGGTACCAGTACAGTTGAAACCCCCGAGAAGTGACCCCATTTTAAAAACTACACCCCTTAAGACATTCATCTAGTGGTGTAGTGAGCATTTTGACCCCACAGTTATTGTGTAAAAGGTAATGCGCAGCAGATGGTGCAAAGTGAGATTTGCAATTTCCTATGCATATATGCCATTTCAGTGTCTGATATATTGTGCCCAGCATGTGCCACTGGAGACATACACCCCATAAATTGTAATGTGGGTTCTCCCGGGTACGGCAATACCCTACATGTGGCTGTTATTAGCTGCCTGGGCACACGACAGGGCTCAGAAGGGAAGGACCACCATTTAGCCTACTGGAGCTTTTCTGGTGCTAAGTCATGTAGGCAGAACCCCTGAGGTACCAGTACAGTTGAAACCCCCGAGAAGTGACCCCATTTTAAAAACTACACCCCTTAAGACATTCATCTAGTGGTGTAGTGAGCATTTTGACCCCACAGTTATTGTGTAAAAGGTAATGCGCAGCAGATGGTGCAAAGTGAGATTTGCAATTTCCTATGCATATATGCCATTTCAGTGTCTGATATATTGTGCCCAGCATGTGCCACTGGAGACATACACCCCATAAATTGTAATGTGGGTTCTCCCGGGTACGGCAATACCCTACATGTGGCTGTTATTAGCTGACTGGGCACACGACAGGGCTCAGAAGGGAAGGACCACCATTTAGCCTACTGGAGCTTTTCTGGTGCTAAGTCATGTAGGCAGAACCCCTGAGGTACCAGTACAGTTGAAACCCCCGAGAAGTGACCCCATTTTAAAAACTACACCCCTTAAGACATTCATCTAGTGGTGTAGTGAGCATTTTGACCCCACAGTTATTGTGTAAAAGGTAATGCGCAGCAGATGGTGCAAAGTGAGATTTGCAATTTCCTATGCATATATGCCATTTCAGTGTCTGATATATTGTGCCCAGCATGTGCCACTGGAGACATACACCCCATAAATTGTAATGTGGGTTCTCCCGGGTACGGCAATACCCTACATGTGGCTGTTATTAGCTGCCTGGGCACACGACAGGGCTCAGAAGGGAAGGACCACCATTTAGCCTACTGGAGCTTTTCTGGTGCTAAGTCATGTAGGCAGAACCCCTGAGGTACCAGTACAGTTGAAACCCCCGAGAAGTGACCCCATTTTAAAAACTACACCCCTTAAGACATTCATCTAGTGGTGTAGTGAGCATTTTGACCCCACAGTTATTGTGTAAAAGGTAATGCGCAGCAGATGGTGCAAAGTGAGATTTGCAATTTCCTATGCATATATGCCATTTCAGTGTCTGATATATTGTGCCCAGCATGTGCCACTGGAGACATACACCCCATAAATTGTAATGTGGGTTCTCCCGGGTACGGCAATACCCTACATGTGGCTGTTATTAGCTGACTGGGCACACGACAGGGCTCAGAAGGGAAGGACCACCATTTAGCCTACTGGAGCTTTTCTGGTGCTAAGTCATGTAGGCAGAACCCCTGAGGTACCAGTACAGTTGAAACCCCCGAGAAGTGACCCCATTTTAAAAACTACACCCCTTAAGACATTCATCTAGTGGTGTAGTGAGCATTTTGACCCCACAGTTATTGTGTAAAAGGTAATGCGCAGCAGATGGTGCAAAGTGAGATTTGCAATTTCCTATGCATATATGCCATTTCAGTGTCTGATATATTGTGCCCAGCATGTGCCACTGGAGACATACACCCCATAAATTGTAATGTGGGTTCTCCCGGGTACGGCAATACCCTACATGTGGCTGTTATTAGCTGCCTGGGCACACGACAGGGCTCAGAAGGGAAGGACCACCATTTAGCCTACTGGAGCTTTTCTGGTGCTAAGTCATGTAGGCAGAACCCCTGAGGTACCAGTACAGTTGAAACCCCCGAGAAGTGACCCCATTTTAAAAACTACACCCCTTAAGACATTCATCTAGTGGTGTAGTGAGCATTTTGACCCCACAGTTATTGTGTAAAAGGTAATGCGCAGCAGATGGTGCAAAGTGAGATTTGCAATTTCCTATGCATATATGCCATTTCAGTGTCTGATATATTGTGCCCAGCATGTGCCACTGGAGACATACACCCCATAAATTGTAATGTGGGTTCTCCCGGGTACGGCAATACCCTACATGTGGCTGTTATTAGCTGCCTGGGCACACGACAGGGCTCAGAAGGGAAGGACCACCATTTAGCCTACTGGAGCTTTTCTGGTGCTAAGTCATGTAGGCAGAACCCCTGAGGTACCAGTACAGTTGAAACCCCCGAGAAGTGACCCCATTTTAAAAACTACACCCCTTAAGACATTCATCTAGTGGTGTAGTGAGCATTTTGACCCCACAGTTATTGTGTAAAAGGTAATGCGCAGCAGATGGTGCAAAGTGAGATTTGCAATTTCCTATGCATATATGCCATTTCAGTGTCTGATATATTGTGCCCAGCATGTGCCACTGGAGACATACACCCCATAAATTGTAATGTGGGTTCTCCCGGGTACGGCAATACCCTACATGTGGCTGTTATTAGCTGCCTGGGCACACGACAGGGCTCAGAAGGGAAGGACCACCATTTAGCCTACTGGAGCTTTTCTGGTGCTAAGTCATGTAGGCAGAACCCCTGAGGTACCAGTACAGTTGAAACCCCCGAGAAGTGACCCCATTTTAAAAACTACACCCCTTAAGACATTCATCTAGTGGTGTAGTGAGCATTTTGACCCCACAGTTATTGTGTAAAAGGTAATGCGCAGCAGATGGTGCAAAGTGAGATTTGCAATTTCCTATGCATATATGCCATTTCAGTGTCTGATATATTGTGCCCAGCATGTGCCACTGGAGACATACACCCCATAAATTGTAATGTGGGTTCTCCCGGGTACGGCAATACCCTACATGTGGCTGTTATTAGCTGCCTGGGCACACGACAGGGCTCAGAAGGGAAGGACCACCATTTAGCCTACTGGAGCTTTTCTGGTGCTAAGTCATGTAGGCAGAACCCCTGAGGTACCAGTACAGTTGAAACCCCCGAGAAGTGAACCCATTTTAAAAACTACACCCCTTAAGACATTCATCTAGAGTGTAGTGAGCATTTTGACCCATCAGTTATTGTGTAAAAGGTAATGCGCAGTAGATGGTGCAAAGTGAGATTTGCAATTTCCTATACATATATGCCATTTCAGTGTCCGATATATTGTGCCCAGCATGTGCCACCGGAGACATACACCCCATAAATTGTAATGTGGGTTCTCCCGGGTACGGCAATACCCTACATGTGGCTGTTATTTGCTGCTTGGGCACATGGCAGGGCTCAAAAGGGAAAGATGAGGGGGATAAGCTGTGCGGAGTGCATCAGGGTAAATTAAAAATCAAGGGATGTATGGTAAATTTTAAAACAATCTTTCATACAGAGCCCTGGTTTTTCGGGACACGTGTCGCATTGGTATGTTGTGTCCTTCCTTATCCCCCTCTTATAGCACACTTTGCACCTCTTTTGACTTTTTCCCTTCTTGCCAGTTTGGGGAACTTCTCCTGGAAAGTGTTGCCCTGGTACGATGCGTGTGGCCTCGCTTCCAGAAGTACTGGGTGCCCCTCCTTCCTGGTCGCCAAAAATTAGGTTCTTTATAACCACCTCTTGAAATTCCAGGAAAGTTCCCCTCTGGCCTGCACATCGACGTAGCACGTACGCATTGTACAATGCCATCTGTATGATGTGCACGGCCAGCTTCTTATACCACACCCTCGATTTCCGCGTAGCGCTGTAGGGCTTCAGGACTTGATCTGACAAGTCCACCCCTCCCATGTACCTATTGTAGTCCAGGATGCAATCTGGTTTGGGGGTCTCTGTACTGGTACCTCGTACAGGTACATGGGTACTGGTGTGGCCATGTATTGTTGTCAATACAAGGACATCTCTCTTGTCCTTGTACTTGACACACAATATGTTGCTACTAGAATGTGCCCTGCTCTCACCCCTTCTGAGTGTTTGCCCAAGCAGTGTTTTAGGGAGGCCTCTAAGATTTTTTCTAGCAGTGCCGCATGCCGCAGTCCTTCTGGAAGCGAGGCACTTGAAGAGCGGGACGCTGGTATAAAAATTATCCAGGTAGAGGTGGTAACCCTGGTCCAGCAGTGGGTGCACCAAATCCCACACAATTTTTGCGTTAATTCCCAGTAAGGGGGGGCATTCTGGGGGCTGAATACTGCTGTCCTTCCCTTCATATATCCTGAATTTATATGTATACCCTGATGCACTCTCGCACAGCTTATACAACTTCACGCCATACCTTGCCCTCTTACTTGGCAGGTATTGGCGGAATTGAAGCCTCCCTTTAAAATGTACCAGGGACTCATCAATGGAAATACACTTCTCGGGGGTGTATGCTTGGGCAAACCGGGCACTGAAATGGTCTAATAGGGGTCTCAGTTTATATAAACGGTCAAAACTGGGGTCATCTCGGGGTGGGCACTGCTCATTATCGGCATAATGTAGGAAGCGAAGTATTGCCTCATAACGCATCCTGGACATGGCCATACGGTACATCGGGGTGTGGTATAGGATGTCCGTGCTCCAGTAGGTCCTAATGGATGGCTTTTTTAGAAGCCCCATGTTCAAGAGCAGTCCCCAGAACTTGCCCAACTCTGCTGCGTTTACAGGAGTCCACCTCTGGGATTGGGCATAAAATGAGTTGGGGTTCTTGGTGATATACTGTTGGGCATATAAATTAGTCTGGGTGACCATTAGCTCTATAAAGTTATCAGTGAAGAAGAACTTGAAAAAGTCCATCTCACTGAACCCTGCCGTGTTAAATTTGATGCCTGGGCTGCCCGTGTACTCAGGGATTTGGGGTTCATAATGGTCTGGTGTGGGCGTCCAAATGGGGTCACTTCGCTCAGGGGTATCACTTGTTGTGGGGTCACTTCTCTCAGGGATTTCTACTATGGTGGTGGTCCTGGGGCGTCTCCTAGGGGGTCCCTCCTCTTCATCGCTGGATGAGGAGGTAGACAAATAAAATAGTGTATCGCCATCCGACGAGTCTGTGTCGGAGGCCAGAAATGCATACGCCTCTTCAGCAGTAAATGTCCGTTGGGACATGCTTGTTGTGCGAAGACAAAATTTATATACTGCAAAAAAATAAATCCCTAACTGGGAGCAATAGGATAGCACAACTAGCACAAATGTGTGTTTTGTTTTTAGAGAGCAAGTGGACTTCCCTGACACTAAAGCTAACTAGGGCGAGGGTTCCTAACACTAAACCTAACTAAATTTTATGTGGACTTCCCTAACGCTAAACCTAACTACGGCGACGATTCCCTGACACTAAACCTATCTAGATTATTTCAAGCTTCCCTGACACTAAACCTAACTACGGTGACGGGTGCCTGACACTAAACCTATCTAATTATTCCGAGCTTCCCTGACGCTAAACCTAACTACGGTGATGGATCCCTAACGCTAAGCCTATCTACGGTGACCGATTCCTGACGCTAAATTCCCTGACACTATACCTAACTACGCTTTTTGACGGTTCCCTGACACTAACTAACCCTAATACTAAACTAACCAGTTAAATTTTCAAAATTGGCTAAACTAACTATTTTTTTTTGTTTCTTTTTTTTCTTTTTATATTTTTTTTTTTGTTTTATGTTTTATATAGAAAAAAATGAAAAAAAAATCCCCAGGGACCAAGAAATGTGGTCCTGAAGACTGAAAAGTGGTCAGTGATAGGAGATCACTGACCAAAAAACGTGGGTAGAACTCAAAGAGGAAGGGAACAGGAGTGGGTAGTGGATGGGGTGGTGGGAAGCAAAAAAAACGTTGTTTTAGAAACTTTTTTTCACTTTTTTTCACTTCTTTTCTCTCTGACTCTCTGCTCACAACCGATCTCAACGCCTCGCTAACTCCAACAGGGCGTTCAGGGCGGTTGCAGCAGGATGTGAGGTCAGAGAGAGGAAGTGACGAGAATGATCGCTGCTATTGGCTAGTTACTCACTGACTAGCCAATAGCGGCGATCGGCGAGGCGGGACCATAGTAAATGGTCCCGGCCCATTATGCTGTGATAGCATGCTGTCAGAAACAGCAGCTATCACAGCTCAGGAACGCCGGGCTCGAGCACTGCTGTGCTGAATGAGACCGATCGCTGCTATTGGCTAGTTACTCACTGACTAGCCAATAGCGGCGATCGGCGAGGCGGGACCATAGTAAATGGTCCCGTCCCATTATGCCGTGATAGCCTGCTGTCAGAAACAGCAGCTATCACAGCGCATGAACGCGCCGGGCGCGCGCACCGCTGTTCTAACTGCAAGACGTACTATTACGGCATGGAGCGCGAACGATAGAGCTGCCATGACGTAATAGTACGTCAAGGAGCGGGAAGGGGCTAATACTAAACTAACCAGTTAAATTTTCAAAATTGGCTAAACTAACTATTTTTTTTTGTTTCTTTTTTTTCTTTTTATATTTTTTTTTTTGTTTTATGTTTTATATAGAAAAAAATGAAAAAAAAATCCCCAGGGACCAAGAAATGTGGTCCTGAAGACTGAAAAGTGGTCAGTGATAGGAGATCACTGACCAAAAAACGTGGGTAGAACTCAAAGAGGAAGGGAACAGGAGTGGGTAGTGGATGGGGTGGTGGGAAGCAAAAAAAACGTTGTTTTAGAAACTTTTTTTCACTTTTTTTCACTTCTTTTCTCTCTGACTCTCTGCTCACAACCGATCTCAACGCCTCGCTAACTCCAACAGGGCGTTCAGGGCGGTTGCAGCAGGATGTGAGGTCAGAGAGAGGAAGTGACGAGAATGATCGCTGCTATTGGCTAGTTACTCACTGACTAGCCAATAGCGGCGATCGGCGAGGCGGGACCATAGTAAATGGTCCCGGCCCATTATGCTGTGATAGCATGCTGTCAGAAACAGCAGCTATCACAGCTCAGGAACGCCGGGCTCGAGCACTGCTGTGCTGAATGAGACCGATCGCTGCTATTGGCTAGTTACTCACTGACTAGCCAATAGCGGCGATCGGCGAGGCGGGACCATAGTAAATGGTCCCGTCCCATTATGCCGTGATAGCCTGCTGTCAGAAACAGCAGCTATCACAGCGCATGAACGCGCCGGGCGCGCGCACCGCTGTTCTAACTGCAAGACGTACTATTACGGCATGGAGCGCGAACGATAGAGCTGCCATGACGTAATAGTACGTCAAGGAGCGGGAAGGGGTTAAGGAATGGCAAAAAACACTTATGTGTATGAATAGTGCTAAAAAAAACTAAGAGAAGCAAGAAGAAAGAATTGTAGATAGAAAATGAGACAAAAGTATATTGGCGTTTAATGAACAATGGGTGTAGAGCATGAATAGTACAATGCAGCGCCATAACTAGGAAAGACTGTGCCCCATAACAAACTTTTGACTGGGCCCCACTCCCCTGGGTGCCACACACAGCCCCTCCTTGTAGATAGTGCCCCCTGTAGATTCTGCCATTCAGTGGCCCCTTGTAGATAGTGCCCCCTGTAGATAGTACCATACAGTCCTCCTCCTGTAGATAGCGCCATACAGCCCCAAATCCCCCCCCCCCCAAAAAAAATGCCCTGTAGCCTAGTTAAAGTGGTTATCCCACAAGACACATGTATATATATGTGTGATCGCTGGGGTCCAACCATTGGGACCCCCAGCAATAAGGAGAACGGGCTACCGAAAGTCCCCCGAAGTGCTCCATGAGAAGAATGGGACTTCCGGTGTCTGTGTCCGACTTATGTGTCCGGAAGCTCCATAGAAATGAATTAAGCGCCGGCCACGCATGTATAAGCCCCCTGTAGATGATGCCACACAGACCCCCTGTGGATGATGCTACACAGACCTCCTGAAGATTATGCGCCACAGACCCTCTGTAGATGATGCCCCACAGACCCCCTGTAGATGATGCCTCACAGACCCCCTGTAGATGATGCCACATACAGCACCCTGTAGATGATGCCCCACAGGCCACCTGTAGATGATGCCCCACAGACCCCCTGTAGATTAGGCCACGCACCCCCTCTGTAGATGATGCCACACCCCCTGTAGATTATGCCACACACACCCCCTGTAGATGATGCCACTCACAGCCCCCCTGTAGATTGTGCCACATACTCCCCCTGTAGATAGTGCCACATACTTCCCCTGTAGATAGTGCAACATTATCCCCCTGTAGACAGCCCCAACCCCCTCCCTGTCCCTGTAGATAAAGCTATTGTGGCTCCCTCTATGAGGGAGTCCCTGACCAGGTGTCGGCAATACTCTGGCTGGGGATTCGATCACTCCGGGAGGTGCCTCTGACATCACTGCCCTGATATGGACAGTGAAGTCTTAGGCTACTCCTGAAGTGCCGGAATTCCACTCATAGAGTGAGCCCTGACTTCCCTGTCCATATATGGACAGTGACGTCGTCAGTGGCTCCCTCTATGAGCGGAAACTCCGGCCAGGTGACGGCGAATTCGCTCCGCGAAGAGTGAATGGCAGAGCAGGAAGGGGATAGTTTCCTGCTCTGCCATAGTATTCAATTGTATTTCCGTCCTGAGAATGTAGCAGTTGCCGGGACAGTAATTTGCATGGACTTTCTCTGTAAATTCTGGACAGTCCTGGCAATTTCGGGACACTAGGCAAGTATGCTCATGTATCCCCTACCCTGAGGATAGGGGTTACATGAGTTTTGTAGGACAATCCCTTTAATAGGCAGTGTGGGGAGATGCCACCCTGCTCTGCCGTAGTGTAGTGTTCAATAGCATCTGCGCCGATACTATTAAATGTGGCGTTGCTACTACTGTAGCAGTCATAGCAGCTGCTAGTGGCGCCACCAAGCATGGAGCATATTGAGAACCAAATCTTTATTTATTTTTCCGTCAACTAAGTGTCACGTAGGGTTCAAGGCAGGCTCGGCTGGGACTAGGCAGCAGGTAGACGTCAGGCATGGAGTAGCAGGACAGACGTGGTATACAGCACAGCACGGCAACAGCTCAACATGGCACTAGATCAGGATACAGGTTACAGGATACAGGAAAAGGGTACACTGGGAGCAGGAAACACTAGGGGACCATTTGCAATACAAATAGGATACGACAACAATGCTCAGGCGTGGGAGGAAGGGGCTGGGACCTTCTTATTGCCCAGGGTGCTCTGGGAGTAATCATCTAAATCTCCCACATGCGTGCGCTCTGGCCTCTTGAGTCTTGGACTGAGCTCACGAGCGCACCCTGGTGGTCACTGTGGAACAGGACGGCTGTATGTGCAGACATCTCTGGAGAGAAGGGCGTCGACTGGATGGAAGGAGTTCGTGGTCAGCGACCACGGACGTTACACTATCCCCCCTCTTATGCACCCTCCTCTTGGGACCAGAACGTGAGAGAAACCTCTTAATGAAGGTAGGAGCGTTGAGATTCTCCTCTGACTCCCAGTACCTCTCTTCTGGACCAAACCCCTTCCAATCTACTAAATAAAAGGTTATTTCTCTTACTTTTTTAATGTCCAGGATCTTCTTAACCTCAAAGGTGTCTGAAGAACCGATGTAGGCAACCGCAGGCCTAGGAGTCTTGGTAAAGCGGTTCAGAACCACCGGTTTCAGGAGAGAGACAAGGAAGGAGTTGGGGATCTTGAGGGTAGGAGGCAGCCGAAGCTTGTAGGCGACAGGGTTGATCTGCTGTAGGATCACGAAGGGTCCGAGGAACCTAGGAGCAAATTTGTACGATGGCACCCTCAGTCAAATATTCCTGGAGGGCAGCCAGACCTTCGTGCCAGGAAGAAACTGAGGAGGTTTTCTTCTCCTTTTGTCCGCCTTCCGTTTCATGCGGTCGACCGCCAGAAGGATGGAGGATCGAGTCTGCTGCCAGATCTGCAAAAAGTCCCTAAAAGCTGTGTCAGCAGCTGGTACCTCGGACGTATCAGGCACTGGGAGAGGAATTCATGAGTGTTGGCCGTAGACAATGAAGAACGGTGTATTCTGTGTAATCTCGCTGGTGTGATTGTTGTATGAGAATTCAGCCCACGGAAGCAACTGAACCCAGTCATCATGCTGCTTGGAGATGAAGTGGCATAAGTAGTTCTCCAAGATCTGATTGATCCTATCGACCTGACCATTGGACTGTTGATGGTAGGCCGAGGAAAAGTCCAACTTTACACCTAGGAGTCCGCAGAGGGCTCTCCAGAACTTTGAGGTGAACTGAACCCCCGATCAGACACAATATGCTGCGGTAAGGCGTGCAGGCGGAAGATGTGTTGGATGAACAGCTTGGCCAGTAGAGGAGCAGAAGGAAGACCGGTTAGAGGAACGGAGTGGGCCATCTTTGAAAATTGATCCACCACCACCCGGCAGCACTGCAACCAGCAGAGAGAGAGGCAGGTCAGTAATAAAGTCCATAGCTATATGCTGCCAGGGAGCATCGGGCACAGGCAATGGCTGGAGCAGGCCTGCAGGTCTGGATTGAGCGACCAAATTAGCTGCACACACTGAGCAGAAAGAAACAAAGTCCATAATGTCCTTGGGCAGCGTGGGCCACCAGAAATGACGGGCAATCAGATCTCGGATCTTACGGGTCCCCGCGTGACCTGCCAGTCTAGAGGAGTGTCCCCAGCGGAGGATTCTTCCTCGGTCAGCCAGGCACACAAAAGTCCTCCCTGGAGGAATGTTCCCATCTTGCAGGGGATTAACAGAGACAATGCAAGACGGATCAATAATGTTCTGTGACATCTCCATGGTGTCCTCTGTCTTGAAAGACCTGGACAAGGCATCGGCCCTCACATTCTTGTCGGCCGGGCGATAATGGAGCTCAAACTGGAACCTGGTAAAGAACAGCGACCACCTGGCCTGACGAGGATTCAGCCGTTGGGCCATCTGGAGATAGGTGAGGTTCTTGTGGTCCGTAAAAATCAGGATGGGATGAGCCGCGCCCTCTAGTAGATGTCTCCACTCCTCCAGGGCCAATTTGATGGCCAGTAACTCCCGATCCCCAATCGAGTAGTTGCGTTCTGCGGAACAGAAGGGCTTAGAGAAATATCCACATACCATAGACTTGCTCTTGGAACCTCTCTGGAACAGGAGTGCACCAGCACCGACAGAGGATGCGTCCACCTCCAGCGAGAACTGTAGAGAAATGTTGGGATGATGGATGATAGAAGCTGACGTGAAGGCACTCTTCAGGCTATTAAATGCAGACTCTGCCTCAGGAGAAAACACCTTGGCATTCATGCCCTTCTTAGTGAGGTCAGAGATAGGGGAAGTCAGTGAGGAGAAGTTTGGAATAAACTATCTGCAAAAATTGGCGAATCCCAGAAAGCGCTGTATGGCTCTCAAGCCTTGAGGGTGTGGCCATTCCAGAATGAAATTTATCTTTTCAGGATCCATCTTGAGACCTGTATTCGAGACAATATAGCCAAGGAAGGGCAGAGTATCCTTTTCAAACACGCACTTCTCCAACTTAGCGTACAGACGATTCTCTCTTAACTGCAGCAAAACTTGACGGACATGTCTCTGATGAGTTAAAGGATCTGGAGAAAAAATCAAGATGTCATCAAGATAGACCACAACACAAATATAGAGGAGGTCACAGAAAATGTCATTAACAAACTCCTGGAATACCGCGGGAGCATTACACAGGCGGAAGGGCATTACTAGATACTCATAGTGTCCATCATGGTTGTTAAATGCAGTCTTCCATTCGTCACCCTGGCGAATCCGGATTAGGTTGTAAGCCCCACGTAGGTCTAGTTTTGAAAAAATTTTGTCATCACGTATACGATCAAATAATTCAAAGATCAGCGGCAACGGATATTTATTCTTCACCGTCATTTGGTTGAGACTCCGGTAGTCAATACAAGGATGCAGGGAGCCATCCTTTTTCTTGACGAAGAAGAAACCGGCTCCTGCCGGGGAGGAAGACTCCCGTATGAAGCTCTTTTCTAAGTTCTCCTTAACATAGGTGGACATGGACAGAGTCTCTGGCAAAGAGAGAGGATATATCCTACCACAGGGAAGGGATGCACCAGGGATCAGCTCGACAGGACAGTCATACGCCCGGTGTGGGGGCAGTGTCTCTGCCTCCCTTTTGCTGAAGACGTCCGAAAATGCAGCATAATGACCAGGCAATCCTGCCAATGATCGAGGCAGAGAAGGCTGAACCGAACGAATCTGCACCAGCCATCGGCTGTGACACTCGGGTTCCCACTGGAGAACCTCTCCAGAGTTCCAGTCCAGGACTGAGGCATGTAGTTGGAGCCAAGGCAGACCCAGCAGCACAGGGTTGACGGCCTTGGACAGGACATATAACAGTAGAAGCTCGGAGTGGAGAGCCCCTACTTGGAGCCTCAGTGGCTTGGTCACAGCTATAACTGGGTCTGGCAGAGGTAGTCCATTTACTGATGCAACCATCAACTGTCTCTCCAGAGAGGTAGTAGGTAATTGCAGAAGGTCCACCAGGTCTCTACAAATGAAATTAGCAGCGGATCCAGAGTGCAGATACGCAGAGACCAGATGCGTGTTCTCACCGGACACTATGGTCACGGGTATGGACAACTTAGATGGGAGTCCTTCTTTACCCAAGGTTGTCTTTCCTACCAATCCTAGTCTTTGGGGCTTTTGGGGAGACAGACGCACAAGATGGCCTCCGAGGCCGCAATAAATACAGATTCCTGAAGTGCGTCTGCGTTGTCTCTCCTTGGTAGATAGCTTACATTGGTCCATCCTCACAGACTAATGAGGAGGATTGGCATCTGAGGATGGCAGGGGTCGTTCTCGGAGCCTTCTATCAATCCGGGCAGCCAGGAATATGAGGTCATC